>NC_045796.1:61308434-62508434 GCF_009873245.2 Balaenoptera musculus | reverse complement strand
TAGATAAGCTCTCAGTAACTCTTGAAAAAATCCAAAATAATAAATTATCTGTTCTTTTCCGAATTTGCCATATTTATTAGAAGTGACACTTTCTGTCACTCATTAGATATAAAATGTCTAAGATATAAACTTATCATAAGAAGACATTCACATAGTCTTGACATTAGCTCGGGCTAGTCTGGTGGGATGAAAGACACTCTCTCTCATATGTCTATTTTCTTATAGTTGATTAAACATTTTTGAAGTTAAATTCAATTCACTGGAGTAAAAATTTGTATTGGACATCTTATAATTATACCATCCTTCGTTATCTCTCTGATTGTTGGTTTCCTCATGTGTAAAATGAAAATTATGAATGTTACATGAAATAAAGTGCTTAGTACAATGTCTGGTATATAAGCGCTCAGTAAATGTTATATAGTTTATTTTATATTACACAGCTTCAAGCTGAGAATACTATATTGAACACATGTTTATCAGCTCCAAGATTAAGAAACAAGAGACCTCAGAAAGATTTTAGCAGCTAGAGCAGCAAAATGACATTGGTAATTAGAATCTCAGGCTCCTGCCATGCAGGGGGGAGGTTGATAAAAAATTAGCTGGTTTCTGCCACCAGCCCTTTCACTATCCCAGCAAAGCACAGGATTTGGAAAGATCTGATCTAGAGGATGGCAGGAAATTACAGAGAAGAAAACAGGTGTGTGTGGGGAGTGGGTGTAGGAGAGAGAAGGTAGCTTGAAAGACTATGTTCAGTACCCTCACTTCTCCTCCTCCACTCCCACACACTGAATACAAGTCATCAAGTACCCCAACCCCAGAGGCCAGAAACTGAAAGTTTAATCACTGGTAACAGATGAAGATAAAATCACTGGAATATAAGGTACATTAGTAGAGCAAGAATGAGGCACATACTTGAAAATAAGAGTAATTATTGACCCATTGTATACGTAATAGCCTGATTCCAAGACCTCTGCCCCACCTTACACAGATTACTAGAAACCAATGGTCAGGCCTCAGGTAGAATATTAGAGAATTTTTTTCTGTAGATATTAAAATATTCCAGAGGTAAACTTCCCTGCATTGAAATTTGGGGGCCTGGGTGACTGGCCGTCATTTGGGCCAGTTTCACAAGAGTGAGGAGTACTCATTACAAGCACAGAGATCACAGAGCTTCCAACCAAAATTGGAGAGCCTCGTTGTTAAATAAGAATGGTCACCAAGACTCATGAAACATATTCAGAAAGTCTCCAGAATGTAAGAGGGAGGCCAAGTAAGCAAACCCAGAAAAGAAATTCAGAGGAAAGATAATGCGGGAAATGCAAGAACATTTCAAAATTAAACACAAAATGCAAATTAACACATCAGGGAGATAGAAGTTTTTGCATCAATAAAAATGGATGATATTTAGAAGGAAGAACTCTTAGTTAAAATAACATCGTTGAAACAAAAATTTCTACAGAACTTTAGAAGTAAACAAAAATGTCAAGAAGATGGCAAATGTGAGAGAAAAGCTAAGAACTAAGAGCATCAAACCAAGAGCTCAAATAACCAATTAATATGAGTTTCATAAGAGAATAGAAGGAATGTCATGGGCATAAAAAATATTTTTTAAAAAAAGACTTTTTCAAAACTAAAGAGTGTACATTTCCAGATTGAAAGAACCAAAAAGAGTACCAGTATACTTAATATCTTTAAAAAACCAAAACAAAACATATTGCCATGACATTTCAGAATACTATGCTAAAGAGACAATCCTAAACAATTAATAATAATAAAAAGAGATCACATCCAAAGATGGAGAATCAGAATTACTTAAAGATTTTCAAAACCAGCACCCGATGATTCAGAGAGGAAATAATTTTCAACCGAGATTTTTTTTCGTTTAAGGATAAAAGTGAAATAATGATATTTTCAGTCATGCAAAGATTTACAAAATTTGCCTTTGTTTCTTAGGCAGCTGTTGGAAAGGAGTGTAGAATGAAAAAGAAAATTCTACACAGGCATTCGTGCCAAAGTTTGACAAAAATACTATTTCCTTGTAATTTAAGTAATAGGTCATCTATATAGAAAGGAAGAAAAAGGGACAATCTATAAATGATAAATCAACAAAATGTTAAGCATTATTATTTAAAATTATAAGTTAACCAATATAGGAAATAAAAAGTGATAAAAATTATATTGAAAGGGGAAAAAAAAGGAGGAAGGTGATATAAGTAAAATGAAATTTTATCACTCAGAGAAAGGTCATAGATCAAGTTTGAAATTAATACACAGAAACAGTTTTGTAAACATATCTTCATATGCCTATAATTGGGATTTGGATCTATAATGACATACCTGAAGAGACTGCCCATTTCCCATCTTCTCATGGAAGCAAAGTTCTAAGAGAAGATGAGTAGATTAAGAGAGATGTTTTAAATTACATTGAGTTGTCAGAGGGTGTCCATTAAGCATCACGTCTTAAATATCGGGAGCAAGGTTCCAGGGGCAGTGGAAGCCAGCACTTGAAGTAGATCACTCTCTAGCTGCCAACACCGGTGACATCTCAGGCAGGATATGGAAGGGAATACAGTTCACCTATTGGCTCTAGAGAGTTGTTCACAAAGCAGAACTAGAATAAATATTGAGGAAATGCTAATACTTAGAGCATATGATACTAAGTACGGTTCAGCTCCACCCCATGGGTAGCCCAGTAGAGCATCAACAGGGATAGCTCGGCCATTTCTTTCTCTTCAGGAGGCACAAGTCACTACTGGCGGCAAAGGATAGCGGATCATGATTATAGGTGTCACGTCCACCTACACTGCAGTCAAATCGCTTTTGGAAAATCTGAGACACACAGGAGGTGGGGTGTGCTGAGAGCCTACCGGCCAGTTAGATGAGGCTACTTGCTCCGTGGGCCTAGGCACAAGCTGTTAAAGCAAGTCTTCCTGGAAAATCCTCCAATTCAAAAGACCTACGGGGACATTTTTCTACCTAAGATCTAAGATTATCACTACACTGTAGTTCTCTCTACAGTCCCTGATGGAATTGTGAGAATTCGCTGCATCCCACGTTGGATGACAATTGCACAAAGCTCTTTGTTGTTATCAGCCGAGCCACAGATAACTGCAGAAACATGCTTTTCTTGTGAGTGGCATACCCTGCAAACTCCAAGCTTCGTGAGTGAGACGCATCTCAGCGGGGACGGCTGCAGTCAGTGGCTTCAGATAGCACACCACAGTGCACTTTCCTCGGATGCTATTATACACACACCCCATCCACATCGTCCTGTAATGTCTGCATACATCGGAGGAAAAAGAGAACTCTATCATCAAATATGAAATATGAGGTATATAATTTGTGCTTCATAAATCCGAGTTCTGTTTGTCCTGCAACAGTATACATTTTTAAACCGAGGATTTTGTGGAGAGATCTATCGTGAACATATTGGATTTTACTTCTCTAATTGTAATGTCTGTAATAACCTGTGAGGGGGAGCAGGAGATCCTGTGATAGGCTCCACTCTGAGCGCCAAGTTTCTCTCTGGTTTCAGACGATGTTCCTGTCGTCATTGTTTCCAGTTTAAACACTGACCCCTGAGTGAGATTTATGCTTTATACTTCTCTTTTTCTCTCACTCACCCTCTTTCCCTTTGTCTCTTCCTGATCTGTGTCTCCGGACGTTGATCCCTGTCTGCATGCTGAGGGGACCCTTCCCTTGCATGCTCTAACCCTTCCCGGCTTGCCCTCTGCATGGCTGGATTGTATAGCTGTTTCAAAGTCTGGCTCTATTATTTATCTATTGCTGTGTAATACATTATCCCTAACTTGGTGGCTTAAAATTACAATAGCAGTTATCTCACAGTTTCTGTGGGTCAGGAGTGCAGACATGGCCTAACTCCCAGGCTCAACTGGGAGGGATCCTTTTTAAAACTCACTCCTGGTATTGTTGGAATGATTCAGATCTTCGTAGCTGCTGGACTGAGGCCCTACTTCCTCACGAGCTGCTGGCCAGAAGGCCTCCCTCTGTTCTTACTATATGGACCTCTCCATAGAGCATCTCACAGCGCAGCATTGCAGCTCGTCCCTGACAGTGAACAAGCTATAAAGCGAGAGGGAGCGCTGGCAAGATGGAAGTCACTGTCTTTTGTAATCAGATTACAGAAGTCATAACCAATTAATTTTTCTGTATTCAATTCATCAGATGCAAGTCACTAAATCCATTCAAGGAGAAGGAGGTGAATACCAAGAGGTGGGGATCATCATCATTGGGGGTCATTTCAGAGACTGCCTACCAAGCATGCTTATGGTGAGGGGAGGGGAAGTGTTTTTAGAGGTTGAAGGAGAGAACTGAAGATTGGGATCCATGTCAGAACTGCCTACCTCCCTGGCTCTATGGTTCACCCACTATAAATCCACCTCTGTCCTTTTTTGTCTTCTCTGATTCAACATCCTAGACTCTCGCTTTGTCCTTACCATAGGTTCTATACTCACTGAACCCTTGGTTTTAACCATTTGCCTGATTCTCTAATTTTCTGTCCTGAGCCATGGGAATAACTAACACTTATATCTTGTATGTGTACAGATTGCAAAGCATTTTCCTGTAAGGAACTGGGTTTCAGGAAGAGATATAACCAAAAAGCAGAAAAGTAGTGGTCAGAGAAGTAGAAGCATCCAGGAAGTGCAGGATCATTGCAATGAGTAGTTTCAAGCATGCAGTGGTCAGCCTCGTGCTTTCCACTTAAAACTAGAGTCACCAAATCACCACTGAAGATCTAGGGTATTATTTGTAAAATGCAGAGTTTTATCATTTGGTTCTTTTTGTAAGTTTAGTAAATCAGGTATAGTTGATTACTATAATGAACACAGAGAATTGTGAGAGTTGTAAATCTTAAATAGAAAAATACCACATTTATTTTGAATATAACCATAGAAACTGAATTAATATCAGGCCTCTTTGCTTATTAAGGTCAGGTTCTGACAGTGGTTGCTATGGTTGTGTTTGATGATTTTCATTGACTGCATAACAATTAGAAACATTTTTTCTGAAAACATTTTTCTGGTAACAGGGAACTGAAGTGAATTCAGGGTCCAGCCACCTTTTATACTTTGATCGAGCATTTCTTTCACAGTCATAGTCATAGCAACACATAAAATCAGTCAGCAGAAAATGCTTATTTATGTCACATATGGATTTTCCAACAGATAGCTTATGAAAACACCTTTCATGTGGGTAATAACTAAGAGTAAAAGTGGACTGTCTGATTCCCAGTAATTACAGTCTGATGTTGCTTTAATCACGAGTAAGTAGTCCATCCTTAGGAAACTAACAAGCCCAAAGCAGGTCAGGACACAAAATGTGGCTCACATGAGGAGATAAATGGGAAAAAGAAGAGATAGTTATTTTATTCTGTCTTGTGTATTTCCCCCTCCACCATATCATACTGTATTGATTTGGGTGTTTTTCATTTCAATAAAGGTATTTAAGTCACAGCTGATGAACAGTGTTTGTATTCCATGAGCACACTCTCACAGATTTGGATTACATACAGGTGAAACATAGCCCATATGGCTTTTGAACAAAATGAATGGCTTGCAAGCCCTGAAAAATTCCAGTGGAAAGGTTGTCATGCTAAAAGGTTAATTCAAATTTGACTCTGCATGACGGACACTTTTATTTATAGAACCTTTGGCTAATTTTCAGCAGCCATGTTTTCTTCTAATTAAAATAATATGAACAGCTAATAGCAATCAGCTTTAAAGAACTGAATATTTTAGAGAAAGGGATGATTAATAGGCTTTTTAATAACCATTTTACACTAGGTGTCTCCACTAGAGGACACATAAAGCATTTGTATTCAGCCATTGTCTGGTTCAAATGTCAGGAAATATTAAGTTGGAAAAAATGAGAAGCGAATTATTTAAAGCTGTCTAAAATAAGTCATTGATATTATCATGTAAATTTGATATTTCCCTAAAGGTTCTAGAATCATTCTCTGACATGGCATAACTCATAAACTCAGAGAAAGTGAACCATTAGAAGCATTATTTTTAAAATGGGAATTTCCGTATTTATTCACATACATAACATATACCAGCAAAGCAGCAAAAGTTTATCATGGAAACGTTATGTACACATTCAGACAGATATAGAGATAGGTAGGTAGATAGATAGATAGAAAGATAGATAGATAGATAACAAGAATCATTTCATCATTACAACTTCTGTAGGATTTAGCAAACTTTTCCTCAAATCTCTGAGAATGACCAAAGAACTAGTTGAAAATCTAAAGTGGAAAAATGGAAAACATAAAAAAAAAAACTATATGCAAGGGAAGTAAAGGTTAAAAAAGAAAAGGAACATATCAGAAATGTAAGTTTCCCAGATAAGTGTCTACTCCCACTGTGACAGTAACAACCAACCCATCCCCAGCTCCTCACCCAATTTCTCTTTTCTGCTTCTTTCTCAATAATAAAACCCTGAATTTCAGCTGGGTATACCTTTTTAAATTAAGACTACATATCACCGCCTTCTAGGAAGCTAACAACAACCAATAGCTTGATCCTGACCAATGGAACGTAAGTGGCAACAGTGTCTGCATCTCCTGTGACCTGTCCATTCTTTCCTTTCTGCCGACCGGAATGCAGATGTACGTGTCTGGCCAGAGCAACCTTCAGAGGTAATGGGTGAATCTGGGGATGCCGTGCTCGTAAGACTGAGCAATAAAATAAAAGGAGCCCCGGTCTCTAATATCATGGAGGGTCAAACCAGTCCTGAATTGCTCTAACTTATACTTGAAGGGAGAAAGCAGTTTCTACTTCTTAAATTCACTGTTGTTTTTTTGTTATTGCTGTTGTTGTCTCTTTAGAGTGAACAAAATCCTTGCTAAATCACTCTCTAAGATGTGAATTTATTCTAGAGAAACAAGTCAAGCAACATTTCCACAGTGTAAGATACACTACTAAACTTTAAAAACCGAAACATGTAGTCTCCATGGAGAGATATAAGTGCACTAGACCAATTATTCTGTTTTCGTGAACATCAGAATCACCTGGAGGGCTTGTTAAAACACAGATTTCTGGACCCCACCCCAGAAGATTTGATTCAGTAGGTCAGGTTGGGGCTGAGAATTTGCAGTCCTAATAATGTCCCAGGTGATGTTGATGTTGCCTAACTAAAGGACACATGCTGGGTCTCATTGTCCCAGAATACACCTCCACTTCTAACATATGCAAGATACAACTGTGCCTTGCCCTATCATCAGGCTATTCTAATTTCTAAATGTCATGCAAGGCCACTTTCAAAATCCTGGAATACCTTACCATTCAAACAAGCTCCACATCTTCATTATTTTAAATTGATTACAGCTTATAAAAATAAATAGTGAAATGAATATAATACAAAGTCATGTTTTTATTCCTTATTTACTGTAATAGATTTATTTTAAGTTCCACTTCAGAAATCAGGTAAAATATAAACAATCAAAATTATAGAAAAGGGGTTTTGGGAAGGGGGTAGTGTAATTACCAGATCATTTGTTTCTGAATCACCTAGAGCACTTATTAAAAATAGAGGTTCTGGGCCCCATCTCTCAACTACTGAGGCAGAATACCTGAAGGTAGGATCTAGGAATCTTTTATTTAACAAGCTTCCCAGGTGATACTTATAAACCCAAATGCTTTCTAATCATTGATCTTCTTGAAATGTCGCCAGAGACACTAACTCAGACTCTTGGAGGAAATTTTTCAGCCTGACTGAGCATGAAACAACAGCCAGAATGACCTCCATAATGCTGCAGGCAAAAAGCTTGAAACCCACTTGTAGTAACCGAGGGGTAGTTGATGGCATGAGGTAGCAAGCAATCACCAAAAGAAAATCATCTAAATAATGGATTCTCTCTACTGAACACTGTGTTTGAAAAATATTTTTCCCCAAGGAGGAAAGTGCGGAGTGGGATGAATTGGGAGATTGGGATTGACATATATACACTACTGATACTATGCTTAAAATAGATGACTAATGAGAACCTACTGTATAGCTCAGGGAACTCTACTCAGTGCTCTGCAGTGACCTAAATGGGAAGGAAATCTAAAAAGGAGGGGATATATGTATATGTATAGCTGATTCACTTTGCTGTACAGTAGAAACTAACACAATATTATAAAGCAACTATACTCCAATAAAAATTTTTTTTAATTTTTTCCCACTCAGATTCATACAAGTATATGAAATCTACCCATCTTGTCACAAAAGGTATTGTTCTATAGAAGACCTTTTGCAGAAGCCACTAGCAGAGATGTTCATATGAGGAGAAAGCAGAGACAGCCTCATCCCCATTTTTTCAGCACTGCAGAGACCTAAACAGTAGCAAATAGACAAGAAATAAGACCCACAAATGGTCAACAGGTAAGGAATCTGATCATGACATTCCACCACTTGAAATCTTTTTGGGCTTCCCATGGTCACGAGAGGGAAGTCCAAGTTTCCTAGTACAGCAAAAAAGGGCCCTTCGTGACCTCTCCCTTTCTCATACCTCCAACTCCACCTCTCACCATCCCCCTCCTCTTACTTGCACCACATCAGACTACTTGCAGTTTCCTCTAATGCACCCCATTCTCTCATCTCCAGGCTTTCCCCTCTGCTTGGAAAGCCCTCTCTACAAATCTCTACCCACCCACACCTTTTCTCCCTGGATAACTCCCACTCATCTGTCAGGACTCAGCTCAGTACCACCCCTTTGTGGAAGTCTCATCTAAAAGCGCCATCTTCCTTCCCTCACTCTCAATATACATACTAATGAATAAAATTACTATTCCCTAGTCCCCAAATTATGAACTGTAAATCCGAGCAATGGGAAACATTTCTGAACCATAATTCATCCTTGATACACTCTTCCACTCTATCATCTCTATCATGTGATTACAAGGAGTATTGAACAGTGAGTGATGTCCTGAGGAAAACTAAGCAACAGGGACTTTTCCTTGCTGCTCACTCCAGCCAGCTTTCAGGAGTGGGAGAAAGTCATCCCTGGAGACTTCCTCACAGACATCTTGGATGTCTACTGATCTTCTCTATGGCCCAGCTATGGGTCCAGAAGAACCTGGCTTGGGGACTTTTTGTGGGTAGTGGGCCAGGGTATGTAACTAAGTTGGTGTGGAATGAGAAGGCCTTTGCTGCCTGGGGCCTCAAAAAGAAAAAGAAAAAAAAAAACACCCTTACTCAACCAGAATGCTATTATTCCCACGAGACACTTACTAACAGGACCTCATATTCTGGGTGTTTCCTCTTGAGCTCCACTTAATTTCAACTCTCTTTGAAACTTGCCTATTCTAAAGCCAACCTCAAACTCCCTACTAAAAAAAATAGTTCATGCAGATGTCAAGAAACAGCCAGGTGAACATGGCACATGGATCTCAGAAGTAGCGGCACCAGCAGAGAATGAGGTAAACCAGAAGATTCAGGCAGAAAGTGCTGCCTCAGAGGCACTTCTGGACTCAGCCTGATTTATGGTCTCAGCAGTATTCTAGTGTTCAGGTACTAGTCGTCACCTTCCTGTGCCAGGCATCCAGCCAGCCTATTATAAACAGCCGCAGGCCAGGGAGAGATGTACTTTACCTAATTAACTTAGACGACCCAGCATCTCTACCTCCTATGTCACCTGCTTTCCAGGGTTCTGTTTTGGCGAAAGCACTGCCCTGGCTCAGTTCTCCACTAAACATTCAATCCCGGCATGCGGTCCTGGCTCCTTTCCACACATGCATACCCTAGGTCTCAAATTTGCTACCTGGCTTCTCTCTCTTCCCTTCATTTCCATGATTTCAGAATTTTTATGCCTCCCGCCATGATGGGTACATCAGTAGGAGATGGGTTTTCAGGCTAATACTGACCATGATGTATTTTAAGTTTCATTTCATTTTTGGTCAACTCTATATGCTTCATGCCATATTGTAGACTCTGTGCCTCTCTAAATGTTCCAAGTTAAAAGGATAACTTCAGGTGCTAAGGCGTAGAAATACCAGAACTGACTAGATAAAACCATCAGATTGAGGAACGCCATAATGTGGGAACTTGGGCATGGTTCCTACTGGGATGTTGTCTCTTACAAATACCTCATGAATTTCTTGGTCTGCCTGTCATCTGCCCCTCTAGGGCTTCTTACATTGTTCTGGCAATATTCATATGACGGTATTGATGTTATTTACGGTTTTAAATTACTTTAAATGTTTGATCAATTTGATTTTGAGCTACTTTTTATTATTACCAGTATTCATTAATTTGGAATTATAAAATTCAACTTTGTATTTATTACTGAGATTTATTTCACTGATCCTTGTGCAGAAAGAGTGCTTTTCTCTTTCCTAATCCCACTGGGTAAAATGTAAACCTACATGATGAATGGAAATATTTCTATCATACTGGTCACCCTCTTAGAAACTTTCATCTCTTTATAGTGTATACTTTGAAAAATCTCCAGTTCAAAGTAAATTCATCATAGAGGATGCCAGCTTAGAGCAAAAGGCAATAAACGCTTCTTTATCCAAAGACCAGGAAAAGCATTAATTATAACAGAACGGTGCAAACCTCCCTACTCTGCTTCAGAAGCATCTCTCAGTTCTTTTCCACTGGGGTACAATCTAATGTTATGCACTCATATTTTGGCCCTTACTGTTGAAAGGAAGATGATAATAGTCAGTGATATTCCTCAGGCTAAATCTATCAAATGTCTATTCTAGCAGACTTGACATATGATAGATTTAACCAGCAATACCCCCACCCTTCTTTCTGTCTCTCTCTCTCTCTCTCTCTGTTTCCCTCCACCCCTGCCACACACACAGTAACTGTCCAGATCTGATAGAATATTAAAAGAATATTAAAAACAAGTATTTAGATGACCTATACTCAAGTATAAAATCAGAGTATCGAATGTCAATGAAACAATTTTCTTCTTTCCTTCTTAGAAAGTAAAATTTCTAAACTTAGAAATTTTAAATTGCTAAAACTAAGTTTCCCAGTGATATTTTTCCCTTTTCATCTTATTTTTCACAGTCAAAATTCCAAGGTAAAAGGAATAAGGTAAAATTTCTACTTGCCTCTTTTCTGGTATTTGAGGAAGTTGTTTTTAAATGCCAGTTGTCATAGCAGCAGGGCAGTGTTCCAAGGCTGTCTGTCAGACCAGTTTGACTGTTACTAGTAAAAGCTTTTCTTCATTGTTTTAGTCCTTCTTATATTTGGAATTATATTGAGAATCTTGTTGATTGATAAAGAAAATATTTTTGGCTGTATTTTCACTAGGGAAAACATAAGTTTATACTGAATTATTGAATCAAAACATGAAATTAAATGATTATTTTGCCTAATTTCTTTTCACCTTTGTGATAGAACTACTATCCCTTACTTTTCTTGATCCCACAAATACCCTGGTTTGTTAATATTTCTTTTTTTCTGCATTTTTTGTTACATTTGTACAAGTTATTTTCAAACTTCAAAACAAACATATGCCTCTAAATTCTGTGAACATGAAAAACGTTTTTCAATAATGCCTCTTGGGAACTAAATGCTAATTCCCACCTTACAATAAGAAATCTCAAATGGTTTAGGGTCTACAGGAAAAAAAAAATACAAGCCCAGAAGATTCTCTGCTCTGAATTTTCTAGTTTAGAAATGTCTAGTAACTTAATCCAAGTCCAAGGAGAAATTTTCTGTTCCCATTTCTAAGTTCTATAGTGAATCCGATTCCATGTGAGTTAATTTATATGGGATAAAACTCCACAGTCATCGGGATCATTTGAATACCATAAAAAGAAAAATCAATCCAGAATAACTGATCAGTGATAATTTTCTAACCAAGGATTACAGGTTATATTTGTGTTAAAGCTTTCAGGAAATCTCTTTGTGGTTTTATAACGTTGGGAGAAGATTGTGAACCTGTCTTTTCCTCTCCCCCATACCTTCTCATTTCCAAGATTTGTTGGTAAATGAGCTCCCATTCTTTGTGTCTGAGGCTACATCTTTGCATGGCAGCAAATCACCTTAGTTATTTGAGTAAATCATAGCCATTTATTTAACAAATATTTATGGAAGGCCTATTTCATATCAAGCTATTTGCTAACCCCTGGGGCTACAAAATCTGATTAAGTTCCTTGCCCCCATTGAGTTTTCCATATTTTGGGAAACACAAATGACTTGTCTGACAGTCAAGGTCACCCTGTCATCCCTATTGAGTGGTGGAAAAAGTAACACCTCTGAAAGACGGAATTAAGTTCAAATTTCTCTCTGCCACTCACTGGCTGTGTTACTTTCAGAAAGTCACGTAACCACTTTGAGCTTTAACTTTTGCAACAGTAAGTAAGGATAGTAACACCCTGCAGGAGTCTATTTAGTCAATAAAGTTTTCTTTTTTATATTATTTTGTTTTTCTAGATTTTTTTTTTTTTTTTTAATGACTACATTTATTTATTTATTTTTTGGCTGTGTTGGGTCTTCGTTTCTGTGCGAGGGCTTTCTCTAGTTGCGGCGAGCGGGGGCCACTCTTCATTGTGGTGCGCGGGCCTCTCACTATCGTGGCCTCTCTTATTGCGGAGCACAGGCTCCAGACGCGCAGGCTCAGTAGCTGTGGCTCATGGGCCCAGTTGCTCCGCGGCTTGTGGGATCTTCCCAGACCAGGGCTCAAACCCGTGTCCCCTGCATTGGCAGGCAGATTCTCAACCACTGCGCCACCAGGGAAGCCCTAAAGTTTTCTTGACATGACTATATGCTAGGCACTTTTCTAGGTTTTGGGACTATATTATAAACACAGCAAAAATCCCTGCTCTTGTGAAACATATTTCAAGAATATTGCCTGCCACTGTTCAATAATAATAGCTATTGCCATCACTGTTATATTTAGTAAGTATAATTCAAAGAGAATTACCAAGAAAAAATGTTTGCCCTCTCAGATTTTTACAATGAACAATACATGAGACAAGTACAGACTGAAAATAGGGCACCTAAAAATGCAAAACATAGAGCAAGCAATATATTCAAAGTTGAAATGTATCCATTTCAAATAAATGCCAGGAGTATGAATTTGAGTGGAGTGCTAGGATTAATATTCAATTATGGGGGGATAGCCAGAAGAATTCAATCTGAGCTTGTGCTGTGGAAACGAAGTTCCTGTCGCACTACTCAACATAGAAAGGTCAGTCAAACCATGTTTCAGTTTGTACCAGAGCTTGCACACGGGTCTCAAAGTGCAGGCTTCCTCTCACCTGGCTGATTTAGCTACTGCCGTGGCTGAAAGTGTAGCTGGTCCACCGTGGAGACTGACACTAAATTCTCAATGTGATAGCACCTCTCTAGGAGACCAACCAGCCACTTTGATAGAAAATTGGTTATTTCAGATCCTTTCTACTCCAGAAGGGTAGCAATTCATTCTTTAATAGAACTGGTACCTATTCTGGGTATAGGTTTGTTCTTGCGTGCAGGCCCTTGACTAGCACCGCTCTGTAAGAGCTTACAGAGTGTATGATTTATTATCACGGGACCCCTGATAACATCACCACAGGCCAAGGGACCCACAGGAGAAGTGGTGCAATGATGCTCACAGACAGACTCCCCTGGTCCTTCCAAAATCTCATCACTCAAAAGTTGCCCTCCTGGTTTCACGTTGTAATGGCCCCTTAATTGCACAACTGAGATCCCAGCTTATGTGTGCAGTGTTGTCCTTCAAAATACAGTGTATACATTAAACCAATGACTATTTTATAGTGTTATGTCCCTGATAGTGGGGTCTGGGAACCAAAGAGTAGAAATAGGAGTGGCTTATCTAAATGTCACTCTCAGTAACCCACTTGGAGAATTTGTGCTTCCTGTTCCCACAACTTTTGGCTTTTCTGGTCTAGAGTTTCTTGTTCCTGGGAGTGAAGGAGGAGATGCTTCCATCAGGAACACAGCAGGGTGTCCATTAAATCTAAATTTATGTTTTACACCTGACAGTTTTTGAGTTCCTCATACCAGAAGACCAGAAGGCAAAAAAAAAAAAGAAAATGAAAAAGAAAAAAAGAATAGCTATACATATACGTACTGTAGCAGGAATAATTGAGCTTGATTATCTTGAGGAGATACAGTTGCTGTTATGTAATGGGCAGAGCGCCTGGGACTTGACAAATTCACTGGCTTATCTCTGAG
Source organism: Balaenoptera musculus (assembly GCF_009873245.2). Lineage (NCBI taxonomy): Eukaryota > Metazoa > Chordata > Mammalia > Artiodactyla > Balaenopteridae > Balaenoptera > Balaenoptera musculus. The sequence continues at coordinate 62,494,286 of NC_045796.1, read as the reverse complement.
TACTTCCACATGTATGACTATTCTTAAGGGGCAACTGTAGCAACCATTGCCTAACAAGGGTGCAGAAACCAGGGTCTCATCTCTCAGGAGTAAAGCTCTGGAACAAGCAAAGCAGATCAACAGAAATGCTGGCTGAGAGTGAGGAATATATAGAAATGGATGATGAATATCAGTTGTGACCTCAGCATCAGCTGCAGCACCAGAGAGTATAGCTTGTCCTACAAACCCTTCCATTGTAAATCATTTTTGATAGAAATTTTGAGTGTCCACCACCCTGAAGAAGCTCTGGCAGGACAGAGCAAAACTTAATTGGAGCAAGAGTGGATCTAAATGGTGAAGAGGATAGAATGTAGAATATGTGTTGTTAAATATATCTCCTAGCCTAGTTCCCGACATATACATGCAAGTCAATTTATATTTGTCAAATATTAATAACCTGTTCTACAGGCAGAACTGTGTAAAGGATTTTTTCAGGAGGCAGCTATTTTTAAGTTCCTGGAGGTCAGAAGCAGCTGTGTCTTTTCTTCTTTGTACCCTCTTGGTCGTGTGTGTTCCATAGTCATTTTCCAAGACACCCAGAGGTAAATTGTTAGTGCCACAACAGAAATTAGATCTCCTTTCCCAGATTCCCGTGGAATAATCCATAATGTATAAAGCGGGGGGATGCTCTCCATTTATCATTATTTATTGGAATTTCTGATAGAACGAGAAAAGAATGCTTAGAAAGGTGAGTGTACTAGGAATTCAATGAAATAGACCCTAGAGACCACCCATAACAACCGCTGACTTAGATGACTGAGAACATGCATTGGAGCAGACACACCCAGCTCACAGGGAGCTGATGTGATAAGGGTCCTGCAGGTGTTGCACTCACTGCAAATCTGCAATAACAATAATCAAAACAGCAGGAATTCCTCCCAGAACCTATAGCCAAAGTAAACAGAGAGATAGCATGTCTGAGTTTCCTCCCAGAGTGACAAAGCCAAAGCCACCTGACCTGTTAAAAGATACTTCATGTTGGATGACTCCTTTTCATTTGTCTAGCATTGATTTTACTACCTCATATATGCCTTATATCAGTCCTATGAGAGAAATATTATTATAATTACATACAGATGAGGAACTCAGGTACCTCAGCCAAGAAACCAACTTGGCCTTGGGTCACCCAAATAGTGAGTGGTGGGTCCACCTTCCAATCACAGGAGTCTCTAAAGCTTGTACTCTTAAGCCCCTTGTTATACTGTCCTCAGGAGACTGGCTGGAAGAATAGGAGCAAAAGTCTCCTAAGTTGGATGTTATGGTGGGCTGCCCGTATTCCCCTGCAAGACACAGACACTCCTTCCCCCAGCTGCTGGGAATGTTGGCTGCTAATGACTCACAGCTGAGTCCTGCCACCAAAATTTTCCTCCAAAGAAGAGAGCTGTGTAGCCCCGTAACACACTACCTTCTCAGAGAGAGCTTGGATCTTATCCTGGTAGATGTGCAGTTACAAAGCCCCAGGGTACTGCCTCAATTTGAGATACCATCCCAGTTTCAGAGATTCTCATGGAATTCTCATGAAGCCTCTGCTGTAATGCCATCTGAGTACAATTTTACTCTTTGCATGATCCTGCTCTTTCATTCCCTAACTGGTGCCATGCCCAAGAGCATGTCCCAAAACCCTCTTAGGGACTCAACCTAAGACAGATGGATAGGGAGTGGTCCTTGGAAGCAGAACCTAAAATGATATGTTGAGTCACCCGTCGGCAGGCTGGCAATGAGTGGAGCTGCTGCTGAATAAGAGAATAAGATCGAGCTTTATACTACTTACAGAAGATACTGATGTAATTATAACAGATTCCTTTTCTTTAAAATTTGTACTGTCTATTTTCTTCCATACTTTCACTTTTGGCCATTCTGTATGTTTGTATTTTTTAAATGTCCCTTATAAGCAGAATACAGAGGATTTCTTTCTTCATCCAGTTTGACAGTCTTTGTTTTTATTAAAGTATTTGTCACATTTGAATCTAATACCATTACTGGTATGTAGTGGTTCATAGCTACCATCTTACTATCCCTATTCTGTTTTGTTCTGTATTTGTTTTTCTCTTTTATCTTCTTTTGGATTAACTATTTCTAATTTATTTGCTTCTCCTAATAGGTGTGGTTTATATATTCTTTTATTTTTATTGTACTAGTGAACTGTTATCTGTGATCACAGCTTGACTACTTGATTTACTAAAGACTTAGTTATGTATTTTACCCTGTTTTTTAACCATTTCCCCAATAATGAATATTTTTTATGTTATTGTGTTGGTGTATTTCTAAATATATTTACAGCCTCATAAGCCATTATTATTATTGTTTAAAAGACAGTATTCATTTACATTTACCTGACGTTTATCCTTTGTGAGATACTTCATCCTTCTTTACCTCCAACATTCCATCTGTCATCATTTTCCTTTTGCCTGATAATTTCCCTTCATAATTTCCTCTACTGTAGGTTTATTACTGATTAATTTTCTGTTTGTGTTTCTATTAAAATGTTTTTGTCTTCCCTTCTGAAGGATATTTCCACTGAGTACAGTATTCTGTGTTGGTAATTATTTTCTTGCACTTTGAAGATATTATTCCCTTGTCTTCTGCAAAGTCCATTGTCAGTTCATTGTCGTTCTTTGAAGTGACACAACTTTTTCTCTGGTTTCTCCTAAGATTTTATCTTTGTTTTCAATTGTTTTACTGTGTGGGATTTTCTTTGTACTGATCCTGTTTGATGGTTGTATACATTAGTATCTGTGGTTTGATATCGTCTATTAATTTTGGAAAATTTTTAGCCATATCTCCTCCAAGATTTCTTCTGTGCCATCCTCTCTATTCTCTCCTCCAAGGACTCCAGTTGCAGACGTTTTAACTGCATGTCTTATTCATCATATGTTCTTTTCCATCCTTTTGTGTCAGTTACTTCAGTTTGGATGTTTTTTCTGACCTATCTTCCAGTTCACTATTTTTTTTTCACAACTGCATTCAGTCTCCTGTGTTTAACTAGTTTATGTTATTTTTACCCTTACTCCTAAAGGTAAAATTTTCAACTGAAAGCCTAGTTAGTTTACTGGTATACTTCCTGTTGCCCCAATTCCAGTGTTTGTCCTGCCAATGCTGTGAGACTGCTGGAGAAGCTCTGCATAGCCAGACATTAAATCCTTAATTTTATTAATTTGTTTGTTTATTATTTTAAATATATTTAATTAAAAGTTACTAATTATTTTTTATTTATTTTAGTTGTTAGTTTTAAAGTTCCATTCAATTCTTTTTATAATCTCTACTTCTTTAGTTAAAAATGTCAACTTGTAATTGAATGTCAAATATGTTATCACAGTAATTTTAAAGATTGTGTTTCTGCTATCTTTAATATCTGTATCTCTTTTGGATATGTTCAGTTTTTTTCTTCATTTTTAAACAGTTATTTTACTTTTATGTTTCATTATTTCTTATTGAGTCTTGAAAATTATATGTAGAAATATCTAGGGGTCATTTGAAAATATAACTTATTTCTTCATCCAAATGTATTTGCTCTGCTTCTGCCAGGAATAAGTCTAAAAAACCTATCTCCTTAATCCAATCGTGAATGGAAATTATTTGAAGCTGGGGTCAGGCCTTGCAAGAACTAGTTCATTTACTAGTTGGTTTACTGGTATACTTCCTGTTGCCCCAGTTCCAGTGTTTGTCCTGCCAATGCTGTGAGACTGTTAGAGAAGCTCTGCATAGCCTCCCAGCCTCTCAGTTACTGCTTTCAAATTGACAAGTGCATTGAGGGGAAAAGGAAAGACCAAATGTCTGGCACACACCTTCCTGTTCTTCCCTTCTCTTCTTGTCTCAGTCTTGCAAGTGCTCTTTACCAAGGTAGTCCTGCAATGCCCTCGACCAGATATTTTGGTTCATAATTTTACAACTCTTTTGTTTGTTTTACAACTCTGTTTAATTGTTCTTCAGTTGTCCAAAGAAGCTAGATCACAATTTCTGGACACAGAATGCTATCAAATAGCATATTGCTAAAAGATAAAGAAAAAAATTGTTTGGAAGCCCCAAAATAGCAGAAAGTGTTGTCTAAGAAGACCTGAATATGTTAAGTAGGAGATAGAAAGTTAGGAAAATCACCTAAAGAGGAAGAAACGTTTACGAGATGCAAATGACAATTCCTAAAAGACAAATACAAAATATTCAACCTATACATGACAGGAATTCCAAGATAAGATGAACAGAAGAAAAGGAACAGTTAAAAAGCTAAAAGCTAATCAAGAAAAGCTCTTATTCACTGAAAACAAACAAACAAACAAACAAACCCTGAATCTGCAAATCAAAGATTAAAAAGTTCAGAGTCCTAGGAATAATTAATGAGAAAAATATATATTTAGATGTATTCTGATGAAATTCTGAACTTAAGAGTTTGGAAAAAAAGAAAAACCTTATATGCACAAAGAGAGAAAATGTAGTTTTTTTGTAAATGGAATGGAAAGAAAGATTATTTCATGAAGTTATTACTCATTGTTTTCTTACATAAAAGACACCAAATTTTAGGTTCATTTGCATCTCTACAATAACTAAAACCTATATTTTTAAATTGGCTTCAAAATGCATCGAAAGCTTCTTCCGATTGATACCTCTGCTTGGTATCAATTTAGTGGTTGTGGTTGAGGAGAGCTATCATCTTCTTTGCTGTCAAGTTCATTGTGGGAAACTTAGGGATAATGTCTTCATCTACCACAGTCTATGATGATTTAACATTGTTCTCAATTTCCTTATCATGCTTTGTACTTTCTGTTCATGATTGTGCATCACAGATCCAGGTTCCAAACAAAGATTTTTTCTTTTTTTTAATTTTTAAAAGGTGAATGAGGACACTTAAGTAAGACAAAGGAGGACATGCAAAATAATAAAAGGTAACAATTGAGGATATTTGTGAAAAGGGACCTCACTTTGGTTGGAAATGGCATGAAGCAAAATCATATGTTTATAAAGGAACATTGAATAAAGCACAATTTCAGCACAAATTTGAAGTGATTCGACTGATAGAGCTGAGTTATGGTTGGTTGGTAATTAATTAAAGTCAGAAAAAGAAGCAATGTTCTATAAAGTGGTAAATTTTATTAAAAAAGAAAAAAACAGCTCTATGGACTCCCACAGACTTAGTAAACTATCACACACCTCTGCTCCTCTGTCTGACAGACTTGCAAAAACCATGGGGGTGAATGACATGAGCATATGTTTTTAACACCATGGCAGACCCCACCTTGATTCATCCACATAGTAACATAATACCACTTGTTTCTTGGAGTACGTAAAGTACAAAATTTTCCTTATACTCTGCATATTTTCTTTTTTCTAGGTAATCTATCTCTCTCTTTCTCTTTCTCTCTCTCTCACACATACACACTGCACACAGAAGATACATACAGAACTGGAATTCTGCTGATTCCCTTATAAATAGATATGACAACAGAGTTAACAATACTTTCCCAAGTCTTCAGATAAACAGCATTCCAGTAAAACGAACCATCCTTTACTGGCTAAGATAAACATAGGCAAGGAATACTCCAGAAGTATGTAATCCCAGTTCAAGAAATCTTGCTCTCAATAATTTTTGTTTAAAAGGCTAGGAAATAATGCTAAAAATAAAGGCTAAAAGAGAAGATGATTGAAACATCACTGTGTAGGTTAAAGAACTTAATCGTTAAGAACAACAATGCTGGGGCTTCCCTGGTGGCGCAGTGGTTCAGAATCTGCCTGCCAATGCAGGGGACACGGGTTCGAGCCCTGGTCTGGGAGGATTCCACATGCCGCGCAGCAACTGGGCCCGTGAGCCACAACTACTGAGCCTGCGTGTCTGGAGCTTGTGCTCCGCAACAAGAGAGCCCACGATAGTGAGAGGCCCGCGCACCGCGATGAAGAGTGGCCCCCGCTTGCCGCAACTAGAGAAAGCCCTCACACAGAAACGAAGACCCAACACAGCCAAAAATAAATAAAAAATAAAAAATAAAAATAAAGGAATTCCTTTAAAAAAAAAAAAGAACAACAATGCTGGAATGAAACTGCTTACGTTTGCATTTCAGCTTTGCAGTGAACATTCTCTCATTTTTGACATTGATCAATAGAGAGAAAGACCTTCCAATGTGGTATAAAAAGTCAAAAATAACCACTAGTACAATAAAAATAGAATGCAGACTTCCCAATTCACCAGAGGGGAAAACAAGCCAACACACTGAATCCAAATAGGAATCCGGGAAAGAAAAAAGAGAAACTGGCAAGTCTGAAGAATGCAAAAAGCATGTAAGAAGTAAAGCAGAATGAAGTTTTTTCCTCATCCTCCTCCCACTCCTTCCACCTTCCATTCCTGATTCCTAGAAAATGCCAGCTCCCTTCCTGCTTCTTGTTACATATCTCAGCAAGGAGAAAAGTCGACATTTGGTACTGCATCTAAAACTAGAGATAGAAACCAGGGTGCTCTTAACACAATAGTGCACAGGACATATGCACTGTAATATGTCTGAGTAATAAGTCTCATTGCTTTGCAACTTCCCCTCCACGGAATCCAAAATGCAGCCACCTCCACACAATCCCAACCCTATCGAAAGTAGAAACAGATGGGAATGAAGAACAATTCCCCTGAGGCTGAGAAGAAAACCGGGCCGGTGGTAGTTGGGAGGTATGAAGAGAAAGCAGAGATCAGAAGCAGAGGTTTTAAATTTCCTAGCAACTGTGAGAGGGGAAGCCTCACAAGGCAGCTCAAGACTTGAACCTGAAAAGTTGGATGCAAGAGATAAATAGGACAGAGAAGCCACCCCTAAATTCTACTGGGCTCTGTGTGGGCTGGAGTGTCGGCCTCAAGACAGAAGTGCATTTTTGCATTTTTGTGCATTTTTGTGCATTTTTGCACTACTCTTTGCATTCCTCTGAATCCTGTAAGCTTTTGGTCAGCTAAGAGTAAGGGTATTTAAATTCCACCCCTCCTGGCTACTGGTAAGGGCAAAAAAAAATCTCAAAATTAAACAAAGGTAAGATTTTCCTGATAAATCAGGTGGGATCTTTGTGAAGAATATCTTCTTTCACTTACCTATAGGCCTCTGAAGAGAGTTTGCCTTCCTGGTAAATATGCACCCCCAATATTAGCACATAGTACGTTCCCTGACCACTTATTCAAATGTTCAACAATTTGTTATTCAACTACATGAGTAGGGAGTCTTCCAGTAACCAGGGAAACCAGCTTAGAGAATCCAGCTGTCTGGGGTGTTAAATGGTCTGCTATCCATCTTGAGACTCTCCTTTAGGTCAGCTTGACGTATACTAAATTCCTGATACTTCTTTTCTGTGTCAGTGGCAAATCCTTAACCATCAGAAGGCAGAAATAAACATGATGCCTATGCCTTGATATCTTAGTTTTCTCCACTTTCAATGCACTTCACAATGGCAGGGCAAACAATAGAAAATGCTTTCTTGTATGTGATGTTGTCTATGACCCTAATAGTAAGTCTCTCCACAGAAAGCAACATGAATCGCAGCTTTCAGTCCTAGGTCCAGCTACAGCTTGCTCTAGAGTTGTCAAATCAAATGAATTTGTTTTCTTTTTTAACATCTTTATTGGAATATAATTGCTTTACAATGTTGTGTTAGTTTCTGCTGTATAACAAAGTGAATCAGCTATACGTATACATATATCCCCACATCTCCTCCCTCTTGCATCTCCCTCCCACTCTCCCTTTCCCACCCCTCTAGGTGGACACAAAGCACCAAGCTGATCTCCCTGTGCTATGCGGCTGCTTCCCACCAGCTATCTATTTTACATTTGGTAGTGTGTATATGTCAGTACTACTCTCTCACTTCGTCCCAGCTTACCATTCCCCCTCTCCAGGTCCTCAAGTCCATTCTCTACATCTGCGTCTTTATTCCTGTCCTGCCCCTAGGTTCATCAGAACCATTTTTTTTTGGATTCCATATATATGTGTTAGCATACGGTATTTTTTTTTCTTTTTCTGACTTACTTCACTCTGTATGACAGACTCTAGGTCCATCCACCTCACTACAAATAACTCAATTTCGTTTCTTTTTATGGCTGAGTAATATTCCATTGTATGTATGTGCCACATCTTCTTTATCCATTCATCTGTCGATGGACTCTTAGGTTGCTTCCATGTCTTGGCTATTGTAAATAGTGCTGCAATGAACATTATGGTACATGACTCTTTTTGAATTATGGTTTTCTCAGGGTATATGCCCATCAGTGGGATTGCTTGGTCATATGGTAGTCCTATTTTTAGTTTTTTAAGGAACCTCCATACTGTTCTCCATAGTGACTGTATAAAATTACATTCCCACCAACAGTGCAGGAGGGTTCCCTTTTCTCCACACCCTCTCCAGCATTTATTGTTTGTAGATTTTGTAATGATTGCCATTCTGACTGGTGTGAGGTGATACCTCATTGTAGTTTTGATTTGCATTTTTCTAATGATTAGTGATGTTAAGCATCCTTTCATGTGTTTGTTGGCAATCTGTATATCTTCTTTGGAGAAATGTCTATTTAGGTCTTCTGCCCATTTTTGGATTGGGTTGTTTGTTTTTTTGATATTGAGCTGCATGAGCTGCTTGTAAATATTGGAGATTAATCCTTTGTCAGTTGCTTCATTTGCAAATATTCTCTCCCATTCTGAGGGTTGTCTTATCATCTTCTTGATGGTTTCCTTTGCTGTGCAAAAGCTTTTAACTTTCATTAGGTCCCATTTGTTTATTTTCATTTTGATTTCCATTTCTCTAGGAGGTGGGACAAAAAAAGATCTTGCTGTGATTTATGTCATAGAATGTTTTGCCTATGCTTTCTTCTAAGAGTTTTGTAGTGCCTGACCTTATATTTAGGTCTCTAATCCATTTTGAGTTTATTTTTATGTATGGTGTTAGGAAGTGTTCTAATTACATTCTTTTACATGTAGCTGTCCAGTTTTCCCAGCACCACTTATTGAAGAGGCTGTCATTTCTCCACTGTATACTCTTGCCTCCTTTATCAAATATAAGGTGACCATACATGTGTGGGTTTATCTCTGGGCTTTCTATCCTGTTCCATTGATCTATATTTCTCTTTTTGTGCCAGTACCATACTGTCTTGATTACTGTAGCTTTGTAGTGTAGTCTGAAGTCAGGGAGCCTGATTCTTCCAGCTTCATTTTTCTTTCTCAAGTTTGCTTTTGCTATTCGGGGTCTTTGGTGTTTCCATACAAATTGTAAAATGTTTTGTTCTAGTTCTATGAAAAATGCCACTGGTAGTTTGATAGGGATTGCACTGAATCTATAGATTGCTTTGGGTACTATAGTCATTAACACAATATTGATTTTTCTAATCCAAGGACATGATATATCTCTCCATCTGTTTGTATCATCTTTAATTTCTTTCATCAGTGTCTTATAGTTTTCTGCATACAGGTCTTTCGTCTCCTTAGGTAGGTTTATTCCTAGGCATTTTGTTCTTTTTGTTGCAGTGGTAAATGGAAGTGTTTCCTTAATTTCTCTTTTAGATTTTTCATCTTTAGTGTATAGGAATGCAAGAGATTTCTGTGCATTAATTTTGTATCTCGCAACTTTACCAAATACATTGATTAGCTCTAGTAGGTTTCTGATAGCATCTTTAGGATTCTCTATGTATAGTATCATGTCATCTGCAAACAGTGACAGTTTTATTTCTTCTTTTCTGATTTGGATCCCTTTTATTTCTTTTTCTTCTCTGATTGCTGTGGCTAAAACTTCTAAAACTATATTGAATAATAGCGGTGAGAATGGGCAACCTTGTCTTGTTCCTGATGTCAGATGAAATAGTTTCAGTTTTTCACCATTGAGGATGATGTTGGCTGTGGGTTTGTCATATATGGCCTTTATTATGTTGAGTTAGGTTCCCTCTATGCCCACTTTCTGGAGAGTTTTTATCACACATGGGTGTTGAATCTTGTCAAAAGCTTTTTCTGCATCTACTGAGATTATCATATGGTTTTTATCCTTCAGTTTGTTAATATGGTGTATCACATTGATTGATCTGCATATATTGAAGAATCCTTGCATTCCTGGGTTAAACCCCACTTGATCATGGTGTATGACCCTTTTAATGTTCTGTTGGATTCTGTTTGCTAGTATTTTGTTGAGGATTTTTGCATCTATGTTCATCAGTGATATTGGCCTATAGTTTTCTTTTTTTGTGACATCTTTGTCTCGTTTTGGTATCAGGGTGATGGTGGCCTCATAGAATGAGTTTGGGAGTGTTCCTCCCTCTGTTGTATTTTGGAAGAGTTTGAGAAGGATAGGTGTTAGCTCTTCTCTAAATGTTAGAATAGAATTCACCTGTGAAGCCATCTGGTCCTGGGCTTTTGTTTGTTGGAAGATTTTTAATCACAGTTTCAATTTCAGTGCTTGTGATTGGTCTGTTTATATTTTCTATTTCTTCCTGGTTCAGTCTCAGAAGGTTGTGCTTTTCTAAGAATGTGTCCTTTTCTTCCAGGTTGTCCATTTTATTGGCATATAGTTGCTTGTAGTACTCTCTCATGATACTTTGTATTTCTGCAGTGTCACTTGTTACTTCTCCTTTTTCATTTCTAATTCTGTTGATGTGAGTCTTCTCCCTTTTTTTCTTGATGAGTCTGGCTAATGGTTTTTCAATTTTGTTTTTCTTCTCAAAGAACCAGCTTTTAGTTTTATTGATCTTTGCTATTGTTTCCTTCATTTATTTTTCATTTATTTCTGATCTAATCTTTATGATTTCTTTCCTTCTGCTAACTTTGGGGGTTTTTTTGTTCTTGTTTCTCCAATTGCTTTAGGTATAACTTTAAGTTATTTATTGGTAAGTTAAGTTTCTTGAGGTAGGATTGTATTGCTATAAACTTCCCTCTTAGAACTGCTTTTGCTGCATCCCATAGGTTTTGGGTCATCGTGTATTCCTTGTCATTTGTTTCTAGGTATTTTTTGATTTCCTCTTTGATTTCGTCAGTGATCTCTTGGTTATTTAGTAGCATATTGTTTATCCTCCATGGGTTTGAATTTTTACAGTTTTTTTTCCTGTAACTTATATCTAGCCTCATAGTGTTCTGGTCGGAAAAGATATTTGATAGAATTTCAATTTTCTTAAATTTACTGAGGCTTGATTTGTGACCCAAGATGTCATCTATCCTGGAGAATGTTCCATGTGCACTTGAGAAGAAAGTGTATTATGTTGTTTTGGGATGGAATGTCCTATAAATATCAGTTAAGTCCATCTGGTCTAATGTGTCATTTAAAGCTTGTGTTTCCTTATTTATTTTCATTTTGGATGATCTGACCATTGGTGAAAGTGGGGTGTTAAAGTCCCCTACTATGACTGTGTTACTGTCGATTTCCCCTTTTATGGCTGTTAGCATTTGCCTTATGTATTGAGGTGCTCCTATGTTGGATGCATAAATATTTACAATTGTCATATCTTCTTCTTGGATTGATCCCTTGATCATTATGTAGTGTCCTTCTTTGTCCTTTGTAATAGTCTTTATTTTAAAGTCTATTTTGTCTGATATGAGAATTGCTACTCCAGCTTTCTTTTGATTTGCATTTGCATGGAATATCTTTTTCTATCCCCTCACTTTCACTCTTTATGTGTCCCTAGGTCTGAAATGGTTCTCTTGTAGACAGCATATATATGGGTCTTGTTTTTGTACCCATTCAGCCAGTCTATGTCTTTTGGTTGGAGCATTTAATCCATTTACATTTTAGGTAATCATCAATATATATGTTCCTGTTACCATTTTCTTAATTGTTTTGGGTTTGTTTTTGTAGGTCTTTTCCTTCTCTTGTGTTTCCTGCCTAGAGAAGTTCCTTTAGCATTTGTTGTAAAGTTGATTAGGTGGTGCTGAATTCTCTTAGCTTTTGCTTGTCTGTAAAGGTTTTAATTTCTCCATTGAATCTGAATGAGATCCTTGCTGGGTAGAGTAACCTTGGTTGTAGGTTCTTCCCTTTCATCACTTTAAATATGTCCTGCCACTCCCTTCTGGCTTGCAGAGTTTCTGCTGAAAGATCAGCTGTTAACCTTATTGGGATTCCCTTGTATGTTATTTGTTGATTTTCCCTTGCTGCTTTTAATATTTTTTCTTTGTATTTAATTTTTTGATAGTTTGATTAATATATGTCTTGGTGTGTTTCTCCTTGGATTTATCCTGTATAGGATTTTCTACACTTCCTGAACTTGATTAACTATTTCCTTTCCCATGTTAGGGATGTTTTCAACTATAATCTTTTCAAATGTTTTCTCAGACCCTTTCTTTTTCTCTTCTTCTTCTAGGACCCCTATAATTTGAATGTTGGTGTTTTTAATATTGTCCCAAAGGTCTCTGAGACTGTCCTCAATTCTTTTCACTCTTTTTTCTTTGTTCTGCTCTGCAGCAGTTATTTCCACTATTTTATCTTCCAGGTCGTATCCGTTCTTCTGCCTCAGTTATTCTGCTATTGATTCCTTCTAGAGAATTTTTAATTTCATTACTGTGTTGTTCATCATTGTTTGTTTGCTCTTTAGTTCTTCTAGGTCCTTGTTAAATGTTTCTTGTATATTCTCCATTCTACTTCCAAGATTTTAGATCATCTTTACTATCATTACTCTGAATTCTTTTTCAGATAGACTGCCTATTTCCTCTTCATCTGTTTGGTCTGGTGGGTTTTTACCTTGCTCCTTCATCTGCTGCATTTTTTTCTCTCTTCTCATTTTGTTCAACTTACTGTGTTTGGGGTCTCCTTTTCACAGGCTGCAGGTTCATAGTTCCCGTTGTTTTTGGTGTCTGCCCCCAGTGGTTGAGGTTGGTTCAGTGGCTTGTGTAGGCTTCCTGGTGGAGGGGACTGGTGCCTGTGTTCTGGTGGGTGGGACTGGATCTTGTCTTTCTGGTGGGCAGGCCACATCCAGTGGTGCATTTTGGGGTGTCTGTGACCTTATTATGACTTTAGGCAGCCTCTCTGCTAATGGTTGGGGTTGTGTTCCTGTCTTGCTAGTTGTGTGGCATGGGGTGTCCAGCACTGGAGCTTGCTGGCCGTTGGGTGGAGCTGGGTCTTAGTGTTGATACAGAGATCTCTGGGAGAGCTATCACCGACTGATATTACATGGGACCGGGAGGTCTCTGGTGGTCCAATGTCCTGGACTCGGCTCTCCCACCTTAGAGGCTCAGGCCTGACACCCGGCCGGAGCACCACGATCCTGTCAGCCGCACGGCACTCTTGTTTCCAACAGATCCAGGATACTGACTGATTTGGTAGGAATTCTCACCTTCTGCTGTCTTCTGTCAGGTGTCCAGCATCTCTTACTGCAACAGCTTTGGGGCAAGTAGTGTCCAGCCAGTAAAGTTGCATCCTATCCTCATCCCAGCTGTTGGGTAGGAAGAAATTTCCCTCTACCCTTCTGGGTTCTTCTGGCTGGTCAAAATGGCTGAAACTCTCACCTTAAATACCATCTTCTACTAAAGACCCAAATGTTTTGTGAATCTATGTTAGTTTTTAAAATCTATTCATCATGAATTGATATTTGGTATTCTTGTTTGGATCCTGAAATAGAAAAAGGACATTTAATAGAAAAGTTGGTAAAATCCAAACGAAGGCTAGAATTCAGTTAAGGTGAAGTACCATTAGTGTTTTGACAAATGTACCATGGTAATATAAAGTATAAGATTTAGGGGAAACTGGGTGTACAGTGTATAGGAACTCTTTGCATTATCTTTGTATTTCATTCTTCTGTAAATCTAAAATGATTCCCAATTAAAAATTTATGTTTTAAAAATCTCTTTACTGACTGAGTAACATTGCCTCCAGGAAGTAGGCAGTTGGAGCCCTGGATAGCAATCGGAGAAAACAGCTAAAATAAATAGCTGTATTGTATACACCTTAAGTCTCTGCAGAAAAGAGCAGCTAGCAGCAGTGGCGCCTCTTCTGAGGAAGATCAAGACTAAGTCTGAACTTAAAGCTTATGTCAACATTTTATGGTATTCTGTTTTTAAGCAAATTAACTTTCTTCTAGTAATAGAGACTGTGGCAATTTTTTTATGTTCAAATATTCTTAAGGAGCAAAATCAACACAATAGTCCAGAGGGATAGAACCTATTCACCAGACCTCTATACATGAATGAGATCTCTAACAGTCATTTAACATTTCACTCCCACTAACAGGATTCTCAGTCATGGCCAATACAACAAGAAAACCAAATCTATTTATAAAATGATAAATGTAAGTGGATTAAATTCCCTCATTCAATCACAAAAAAAAATGCTTAATTTGAGACCAAAAACAATGACAAACTAAATATATTTTGTAAAGAAAAAAATACACAGATGGATTTCTAGATGAAAATGGCATAATGAGTTCATACTTTGAAAACGGTCTCTGTTCCAGAGATATTTAAATGACAGAAGACTAATATTAAAAGAGAAAACCAAACACTTAACAGTTAAACATCATGATGGACTAGAAATGGACAGGTAATAAAAATGGCCAGTGGGAACTGAATCCACAGAATGGCTGGGCTTCGGGGCCTGAAGTTGACAGTGGGAATAAAGGAAACTATAAGAGTTCCACATAAAAGCAGTGCCACACTCACTATTTGAAACCAGAGTCTAGGTTTTGGCTGCACCAAGTCCTGAAGAAAGCTTTAAAAATAATAAATAATAAAAACATAAAACAAACAAAAAGTCTTGTAGAATGCTGCCTGCAATTATAGTCCAAATTAGGGGTGCAGAGGACTTAAAAGAGCATCTTGACAAGCATCTAAGGCCAACAATCTTCCTCTCCCCTACCATTCTGACTCTGTATTCAGTATTCCCAACACCATCACAGGAAACCAGCACTAAAAACACTATAAAACCTGGTTCTGGATTAGGGACAAATAGGATGAGTGAGGGCAGCAGCAAAACCACTCCTCAGAGATGGGTAAAAAAGCAAGTAAGAGATAAAATCTCCCACTGAAAATGAGTATACCCTACCCCCCAAAATTGTCTTTAAAATATGTGTGATGGGCAGAATTCTAAGATTACCCTAAAGATTCCCATCCCCTGATGTACATACCCTGTGTAATTCCCTCCCTTTGATTGCCAGAAGAATCTGAGAATATTATGAATGGCACTCTAGTGATTAGGTCACATTATATGGCAAAGGTGAAGGGATTTTGTAGATGAAGTTAAGGTCCCTAATCAGCTGATTTTGAGATACTCAAAAGTAAGATTATCCTAGATGCTCCTGACCTAATTGTGTGAGCTCTTTAAAAGAAGTCAGAGATGCTTTCTCCTATTGGCCTTGAAGAAGCAAGCCACCATGTGTTCTACAGCTGCAAGGAAATAAATTATGCCAACAACTGCTTGAGCTTGAGAAAAGACTCTAAGCCTCAGATGAGCCCTCATCTGGTACCCTGATCATAAGACTCATCTAATTTGTGCCTGGACTTCTGAAACATGGGAAGTGTGACAATAAATAAATGGTGTTTTAAGCCACTAAGTCTGTGGTGATTTGTCACACAGCAATAAAATACTAAGATAAATTCCAATGCCAGAAAAGGCAACCAACAAAATCAATAACTGGTACAGGAATTCACTCCAGATGAAATCCATCTCATTTTTAAAAATCTAACAAAAACTTTAAAATAAATATGTTGCAAATATCCAATGGGCTAAACAGAGGTATCACTTCAATTTTTTAAAAAAAGAAAATAAAAAGAATGAGAAGTAAACAGAAACAAAATAAAGACATGTAAATTTTAAAATTAACATGTTTGAGATATAAAACATAGCAATTGGAATGGGAAATGCAATAGAGGGGATAAACTTTATAGTGTAGAGAAATTGAGAAATAATAGGTAGGAAGACAGCATTAAGAAACTCACTAGAATGCAGAGCAGAATCAAGGAAATTTATAAAAACATAAAAGAAACCAAGATTAAAAATTATTTGTGAGTTTATAATGGAAGGTTATACTCAAAAGTCTAAAACAGTATTAATATATGGTAAGGAATATTTAACACGTAATTAAAGCATAATGAGGTCCTTGTAGTCAAGAGAAATATGAAATAATGAATCAATGTAGATGGGATTCTAACTAATATAAACATTAATCATAAACTGTAAGAATAACACATTTCTTGCAATCTGGCAGACTAACCAGAAAAAAATTCCAAATACAAAACACCTAGAAATGATGAATAAAATTGAAAGTATGAGCTCATTAGTGGCCTCCAGACAATGAGGATAAGATGCCAGACTCTGGCTTAGAATAGAGGAAGGAATATAGAGACTTAGGGAGGTAATATTGGAATAAAACTGTCACATGCCTCTGCTTAGCTGCCTCCAGAAATTCCTCTTGGTAGGACCCAAAGGACACCTCCTTCACCAAGGTATTAAGAAATGCAGGGGCTTCCCTGGTGGCACAGTGGTTGAGAATCCGCCTGCCAATGCAGGGGACACGGGTTCGAGCCCTGGTCTGGGAAGATCCCACATGCCGCGGAGCGACTGGGCCCGTGAGCCACAACTACTGAGCCTGCGCGTCTGGAGCCTGTGCTCCGCAGCAAGAGAGGCCGCAATAGTGAGAGGCCCGCGCACCGCGATGAAGAGTGGCCCCCGCTCGCCGCAACTAGAGAAAGCCCTCGCACAGAAACGAAGACCCAACACAGCCAAAAATTAATTAATTAATTAAGTTTTAAAAAATGTACCTAAAAAAAAATTAAAAAAATAAAAAAAGAAATGCATTGGTGAGGGGAAGACCAACATTCTCAAAAGCTTTATGGTGGCTGTTCTCTATAGGCTAGAGATGATGGTGGCAGATGCCATCATAAAATCGGGCTCCCTGCTTTCATTTCCAGATGGGTAGAAACCAGGTGGCACTGTTGAATCATTAGACACTTGCTGGGTGCAATTACCATAATAAGCCAATGGGGTGGGGCAGTAATCAAAGTCTTTTAACCTAAAATGATCTCTGGCGGTAGCTAATTGAGTACGAAAATCCCTAGGAATAAAATAGATGGGCAGCCATTAAAATACTGCTTGACATGTAAAAATGAAAACAAATTTTAGGCCTAGTGACAGAGACTTGTGAGTCACTGTATTGGGGATAAAAGACCACTTGTCTCGTTCTGAAACTTAAACCAGTTCTTGGACCCAGAGTCCCTTGATTAGAGGAAGACCTTGCCCATGCCTTAAATGTTCACTAAAACTCTTCCTCTAAGCCTTCCCCTGAGGGACATGTGGCCATGTACCAGGGTGATTGTGCACTGTGAACTCAGACATTCAGGGGTTAACAGAACTCAGACATTCAGAGGTTAACAGAACTCAGACATTCTGACGTTAACAGATAGTACTCTGAACTGATGCTCACCCCCAGAGACCTGAAATGCCACCCCAGTCAGGCAGTCAGAGGACCTTGTGGAGGTAAGGGGATAGATGAAGTCTTGGCCTGAATCCATCTCATAGTTGATACACTGGGACTGCAGACCCATTTTGTAGTTATTTTCCTCCAAGGCTGGGGGCATCTGCACACTGGTTCTGTAACCCACAGTGTGTAAAGGCCATTATGGTAAGAAGCCCCTTTACCTTGCCCCCATCATTGAAAGCAAAACTGTATCACTGGGTATCACAGAAATTAGTGCCACCATCAAAGACATGAAAGATGCAGAGGTGATGATTCCTATCATGTCCTCTTTTTACTCCCCTATTTAGCTAGTGCAAAAGCCAGATATATGCTCAGGGATACTTATGTATTATAAAATTAATCAGCTTGTAGAACCTACCGCAGCTGCTATTCCCAATGTGGTATCATCCCTGGAGCACATCATCACAGCCCTTGGCACCTTTTAGGCAGTCACTGACTCAGCAAACATTTATTTTCTATACCAGGTAATAGAGAAAATTAGAAGTGATTCACCCTTGCTCTTTTATCTCAGGGCTGTGTCAGCTCTTGGCTCTCAGTCTCCTTACAGCCTAGAGGGACCTTGATTGTCTTGATATTCCACAGAGCGTCACACTGGTTCATTAGATTGATGGCAATATGCTGATTAGACCTGGTGATCGGGAAGTAGGAAAAGTAGATGCTTTTAAAAGGCATATGCCTGCCAGAGAGAGGTGACATAAAACTCATGAAAGTTCAGAGACCGGCCACATAGATAAGTTGTTAGAGGAGCCGTAGTCTGTGGCAGGTGAGGATAACCTCTGTAAAGTGAGAAAAGTTGGCTGTACTTGGCACTCCCACTGCAAAGAAAGAGGCGTAGTGCTTGGTAGAACTTTTTTTTTTTTTTTTTTTTAATTTTATAGCTACTTTTATTTTTATTTATTTATTTATTTTTGGCTGTGCTGGGTCTTCGGTTCGTGCGAGGGCTTTCTCTAGTTGCGGCAAGTGGGGGCCACTCTTCATCGCGGTGCGGGGACCGCTCTTCATCGCGGTGCGCGGGCCTTTCACTATCGCGGCCCCTCCCGTTGCGGGGCACAGGCTCCAGACGCGCAGGCTCAGTAGTTGTGGCTCACGGGCCCAGCCGCTCCGTGGCATGTGGGATCTTCCCAGACCAGGGCTCGAACCCGTGTCCCCTGCATTAGCAGGCAGATTCTCAACCACTGCGCCACAAGGGAAGCCCGGTAGAACTTTTTATATTTTAGAGAGAATGAATACCATATTTGGATGTGCTGCCCCAATCCAATTATGAGGTAATGTATAAAGCTGCCAGTTTTAAGTGGGTTCCAGAGTAAGAGAAGCCTCAATGTTGGGCACAAGCTATGGTGCAAGTGGTCCTGCCGTTTAGGCTTTATGACCCAGCAGATTC
Organism: Balaenoptera musculus; assembly: GCF_009873245.2. Classification (NCBI taxonomy): domain Eukaryota; kingdom Metazoa; phylum Chordata; class Mammalia; order Artiodactyla; family Balaenopteridae; genus Balaenoptera; species Balaenoptera musculus. The sequence goes on along the minus strand of NC_045796.1, from coordinate 62,475,495 downwards.
AATGATACCTAAAGTGCCTCTGGCTGACAGAGGCTCAACAGAAGAATCACAGCACAGATCTTAGGATTTGGAAGTAAGGACATGCTATCTTCCTTCATTTGAAAAGCACGTCTCGGCTTTGAACTGGGTCCAGCAGAGACACAGACATTATGTGACTCTGTGACCAGGACTGCCCATCATGAAATGTGACATTTGTTGTGTCAAATTATGGAGTGGGACATGTGCAGCAGCATTCTACTCTTAAACTGAAGTGGTACACCCAAGACCAGGCTCAAGATGGTGCAGACAGCACAAGTGAATCACATGAGCTGGTAAAACAGACGCCAGGGCGCCTCTATTACTGCCTTTACGCCTCCCCCTCACCAACACCTATGAATTCATAAGCAGTGCCTTATGACTGGTTCATAGAGGAGGAAAAAGCACAAACTTTTTTCAGAGGTAAGTCTACAAGGTATTATGTCCCCAGCCAAGAAGAGATCACTGCTTTATTACAGTCCCACTTAGGGGTGTCCCTAAATGACAGTAGGCGAGGGAAATTCTCCCGCTGAGCAAAACTTCAGGCAATAATTTGTGCTCCACTTTTTGTAGAAGGAGAGGTAGATGGGTACAAATCTAAACTAATCTTTGGTTAATGGCTACTGGGTTGCCTAGCTAGTGAGGGATCTTGAGAAATGTGAAGATTGATGACAACACGAACTGAAGGAAAGGTACACGGATGGACGTGGTGGCCATGAAAATGCCTTGCTCAGTTCCACAGCTCCACAGAGCGTAACTGACTGATGGCTTGAGCTCTTGCTCTTCTGGATTCACCACCACAGTCCTGCCCAGGCCACACTTCCCAAATGCTACACTAAGCCGGTGACTTTGCACAATGGCTTATGCATGCAGACCCATACCTGCAGACACAGGACCTTTTAAATGAAGTACTTTGGTTCAAGGACTCCCCATCAGCCTGGGCAAACTTTTCTGGAATTGCACTGCAGTCTGATACACTTTATACACATTGCCCCTTCCTTCTTACTCTCTTTCAGAAGTGTCAGCGTTGCATTTCCCCACTGCCTTTGCATTTCCCTTCCTTTTTTTCTTCACAGGTATTTCCCCAATAAATCTCTTGCATATTGTGGGGGGCTGTATTTTAATATTTTAATATCCAAAGATATCAGGTCATAATCCTGAAATCTGTAAATGTACCTTATTTGGAAAAAGGTGTCTTTACAGCTGTGGTTAGCTGAGGATTTTGAGATGAGGAGAGTATCCTGGATTACCCAGGTGGGCCCTAAATGCTATCACAAATGCCCTTATAAGAGAGAGGCCAAGCAAGATCTGACATAAACACAAGCAGAGGGAAAGCAACAGCAAGAGAGAGATTTGAAGCTGCTGGTAATGGAAGGTGTGCCAGCAGCCAGTGGCAGCTGGAAGGAGCTGGGGACAGATTCTCCCCCAGAGCCTCCAGAGGAAGTGTGGTTCTCCCAACAGCTCGACTTCAACGCAGGGAAACTGATTTTGGAACTTCTGGCCTCCAGAACTGCAGAAGAATAGACGTGTGTTGTTTGAAACTACTCAATTTACAGTAATTTGTTAGAGCAGCCATAGGAAATTAATACATATGTCTAATTCTGTCTCGATGCGAGCTACTAACTAATACAAATGGTACCACCCGTAGTCCAAGAAAAGAGGCAATGAGTTTTGGGGGCGAGTTCACTCACTGCCAAGCAGGCTAAGATGATGCCATACTGAGTGGTATATGGGGCATGGACCGTCCCTGGCCCAAAGCAGCCCAATTGCTAATGGTCACCCCAGATGACCTGGAAGGCATTTGGAAGATCAAGAGTAACAATACCTACAAAGACAGCAGAGATGGTTGGTTACTGATAAATTGTATTGCTTACCACAAAGGAATCATAAGAAACTGAGCATTGCTAAAAAAACAGTTAAGGGCTAAGTGAGAGAACCATTGGCCTCTTTAATAGCTTACAAAGTGGAAAAGAAGACACAGCTGAGCAGCAAGTTGCAGCTCTGAAAGTTAAAGGTGCAGAGCTCCACAGATGATTCAATAGTCAAGGAAGGTCTGTGGTGGAAAACCAGGGGACCCTGATGCAGAGGTCCCTGTGCTGGAAGATGTAACAGAGGCTTCTTCCATGTAGAGCAACAGGTTCCCCTCTCGGAAGCTTCCCTCACTTCCTCTCCTGGTTGCCAGCCTGATGACTAGGGTTAAGTCCAAGCATAACTTGCATGGTGACAAGCCGGGCACAGCAAAGGAGGAAGGAGGCTAAACACCCGAGGGGCAGCAGCACCAACGGGAACCAGGAGAGTGCATCTGGCCTTGGATTGAGAGGGTCCTTAACCAAAGGGCCGGAATGTAAGACTGGATAAAGTAGGATATATTGATTTGGAGCACTTTCACAGGGAATGAGATCTAACAACCTGGCAGGAACCTCAGGGAGTGGGTGCATTTGTTACCAGAATGGCTCCTGGAAGTCTGAGAAAGTGATGGCCCACGCTAACAGATGGTAAAGAATACAGGGGCTGAGGAGAGAGTGGTGTGCTGGAATAAATGTAAGGCTAGAATACTCATCAGAGAATTATGTTCCACTGGAAGAATGGGACATCAAGTAAAGAACTATTCAGCAAGGCCATGAGGAATGCACTGGTCTGGGCACCAGCATCCCTAGGCAGTTCTGTGGTGGACTTCTTTGCAGGGCAGGGCTGACTGGGAGAGGTGGCCACAGAGCTGGGTTTGTTACTATCTGTGGGGATGAGAGTCCAGGAGGTGGGGCTTAGCAGCAGATGCCAGGAGGCCGCAATTACCTGGACAGCTGGCAAGGCCAGAGAGGCAGCCCAGGGGCTTTGACCGGCTGGCAGTTGTTAATAGAGCTTCACCCCTCTAGAGGTAAGATAGAAATAGCTCATGCAGCTCAATATCAAAAAAAACAAACAATCCAATCCAAAAATGGGCAGAAGACCTAAATAGACATTTCTCCAAGGAAGATATACAGATTGCCAACAAAGACATGAAAGGATACTCAACATCACTAATCATTAGAGAAATGCAAATCAAAACTACAATGAGGTATCACCTCACACCGGTCAGAATGGCCATCATCAAAAAATCTACAAACAATAAATGCTGGAGAGGGTGTGGAGAAAAGGGAACCCTCTTGCACTGTTGGTGGGAATGTAAACTGATACAGCCCACTATGGAGAACAGTATGGAAGTTCCTTAAAAAACTAAAAATAGAACTACCATACGACCCAGCAATCCCACTACTGGGCATATCTCCTGAGAAAACCATAATTCAAAAAGAGTCATGTACCACAATGTTCATTGCAGCACTATTTACAATAGCCAGGACATGGAAGCAACCTAAGTGTTCATCGACAGATGAATGGATAAAGATGTGGCACATATATACAATGGAATATTAGTCATAAAAAGAAATGAAATTGAGTTATTCATAGTGAGGTAGATGGACTTAGAGTCTGTCATACAGAGTGAAGTAAGTCAGAAAGAGAAAAACAAATACTGTATGCTAACACATATATATGGAACCCCCCCCCAAAAAAATGGTTCTGATGAACCTAGAGGCAGGACAGGAATAAAGATGCAGATATAGAGAAGGGACCTGAGGACATGGGGAGGGAGAAGTGTAAGCTGGGATGAAGTGAGAGAGTAGCACTGACATATATACACTACCAAATGTAAAATAGATAGCTAGTGGGAAGCAGCTGCACAGCACAGGGAGATCAGCTCAGTGCTTTGTGACCACCTAGAGAGGTGGGTTAGGGAGGGTGGGAGGGAGAAGCAAGAAGGAGGGGATATGGGGATATATGTATACGTATAGCTGATTCACTTTGTTATACAGCAGAAACTGGCACAACATTGTAAAGCGATTATACTCCAACAAAGATGTTAAATATATATATATATAACTGTATTTTAATCTTGTTATTGCTTCAGTACACAGGAATTGTGTAAAGCATTACAGCAGATTATGTTTAAGTTGGGTGTGCTGAAGATTAGGAAAAAGATAGTGGTTATTTTTCTTAAATAAAATACCTTTCTTCTCCTCCACAGAAACCCTATTTTTTTTAAGAATAACACAATTTAATTCCAGGGTAAGGGAAGACTGTCTTAGAAAATACAGGAGCCATAAATGAAGCAGTAGAAGACTCCAACTACATAAAAAGATAGTTATTTTTATTGTAACAGCACCACAAAGGAAGTCAAAAACAAATGATCGATATGATCCAGCAATTCCACTCCTGGGCATATACCCAGACAAAATTATAACTCAAAAAGATACATGCCCTGGTGGCCCAGTGGTTAAGAATCTGCCTGCCAATGCAGGGGACATGGGTTCAAGCCCTGGTCCAGGAAGATCCCACATGCTGCGGAGCAGCTAAGCCCATGCACCACAACTACTGAGCCTGCGCTCTAGGCCCGCATGCCACAACTACTGAGCCTGTGCGTCTAGAGCCCATGCTTTGCACCACAGTGAGAAGCCCATGCACCGCAACAAAGAGCAGCCCCCGCTCACCGCAACTAGAGAAAGCCCACTTGCAGCAACAAAGACCCAACGCAGCCAAAAAAAAAAAAAAAAGATACATGCACCCCTATGTTCATAGCAGCACTATTCACAATAGCCAAGACATGGAAGCATCCTAAATGTCCATCAGCAGGTGGATGGATACAGAAGATGTGGTATATATACATACAATGGAATATTACTCAGCCATTAAAAAGAGTGAAATAATGCCATTTGCAGCAACATGGATGGACCTAGAGATCATCATACTAAGTGAAGTAAGTCAGAGAAAGACAAGTACCCTATGATATCACAAATGTGGAATCTAAAATATGACACAAGTGAACTTATCTACAAAACAGAAAGAGACTCACAGACATAGAGAACAGACTTGTGTTGCCAAGGGGGAAGGGGGTAGGAGATGGATGAATTGGGAGTCTGCGATTAGCAGGTGCAAACTATGATACAGAGAATGGATAAACAACAAGGTCCTACTGTATAGCACAGGGAACTGTATTCAATATCCTGTAACAAACCATAATGGAAAAGAATGTGGAAAAGAATATATATATGTATAACAGAGTCACTTTGCTGTACAGCAGAAATTAATACAACATTGTATACCAACTATACTTCAATAAAATAATACTTTTAAGGAAAAAAAAAAAGATAGACATGCAGCCAACGATGGTGCTACTTAACCTCTACAATCAGGTAAAAAGGCAAGAACAGAAGAGCAGGAGGGTGAGTGTGGTCTCTCTAATAAAAAGTCACAGTCTTACTCACTCCCCAAATCTGCACCAGTTTTCAGATCCAGAAAACATTAACTGAAGAGATGGGCTAGATCAGTCCCACTTTAATTTAAAGAAACTGAGGCATGGGCAAGATAAACATCTTGCCCAAGATCACACAGCTAGTGTGTCAAGGAATAAGCTCAGGAAAATAAATTTGCAAACTTCTGATAAAATGTTAATATGTGAAGGAATCAATAAAGTAGATGAATACTCACAAAAATATGCAAAGGAATGCAAGTGATAAATACATGGAAAAATTTAGTAATCAAAGGAACATAAAACAGTGTGCTATTGTATTAAACTTGATTAATAAATATTTTAAATTATAATATGCTGAGCTAAAATTCAGGAGTATATAAACTAGCACATTATTTCTGGAGGTAATTTTCAGTATATTTATAAAACACCTAAATTTGGGGAATCTTTTGACCCATAAATTATACACTTAAGAATTTATTATACATAAATCATCAGATACTTGCATAAGAGTTTATTTACAAAGACAATAATTGAGCGTAAAATATAACAGGAAAATTAGAAAAAATACCCTAATGTTAAAAAAAAGATTGGTAGAAACATGATATCATCATATAATGGAATAACATAAAGCCATTAAAATCATAATATTGAATAATATTCAAAGCCATAAAAATGTTCACAAAACATTGTTAGGTGGGAAATGGTGAATTTAAAAGAATTTTTATATTGGTGTGCAAGAGTTTTTATCCAAAGAATAAATGAAACTTTAGTAGAGATTCATATAACTGGGGGTAGCTAGATCTCAGAGATCAATACCCTCATTTTCTGATGAATCTACTGAAACCCAGAAAAGTTAATATTTTAAAGTAGATACAAAAAAAATAGACTGAGAGCAATTTTGCATCCAAAAAAATTGTGTGTGTGTGTCTATGAAAGAATTATGAGTTCGTGCCAAATGTCACTGGTGCTTATCTACCTGTGGTGCAAGTATGGGTAAATAATTATTTCATATATTAAGTTTTCTCTATATCCATTACTTTTGCAATGAACACGTAGGAAAAACCAAGAAACGTTACTTTTTAAAATTTGTTCAAAGAATTAGCATGTGATTAAAAGCCCTCTGTTCCACATGCTTCTCAAGATTTTCCTGTACATAGCTGACAGTTCTCAGGTGGCACTCATTAGCATTCACACAAATCCTTTAAGGATCAAAATTACCTTCATCAGGATGCAATCTAATTTTTTTTTAAGATCTGAAACAATAATCCCATTGCATGAGTACGGGACTAGATTATATGTACACTGATGAGTACGTGAGTAAGTCTGAATATTGTAATCAATAAAACAGAATAGCATTCATGTGGCATACTTAGCTTTATATCTAATCATTATTTTACTGCTCGATAAATAAACCTAAGTTAAAATTAGGTCACAAAAGTACTATAATTAGTATAATTAGTACTCTAGTTAGTATAAATTTTGATCCTTATGTTGTACCTATTACGAGCACAGATTTCCAGTTTTCCGCAGTGGCATTTACTGTTTAGTTCTCTTCACCATCATCATCAGTAAAATTGCCCTCACACTGACACTGTGCTGATACATTAGATAAAACAGGACCTGGAGTTCCAGCGCCACTGACTGCACCTCACACCCTAGCACTGATGTTGTATATGCTCAGATCCGTCAGTGCTCTCCCAGACCCATTACCACAATCAGAAGTCTTTGCCTACCTAATAACTGGACCACCCCGACATATCCAGGATCTCTGGGCAACAGAGGGCTAAGGCCCTAGGAACTTAGGAGAATGAGGCCATGGTTTATCCAGAGTGTTATTTCAACCAATACAGGCAGATGTGGGTGGTGGGAGAAGGTCAAATGAGTAATGGCTCTGCATCTCTGGCACTTGAGAATTTAAGAACTGAGACCTCAGAAAAGAGAGACTTGCAGTGAAGAACATGGAAGACAGAGGCTAGCTCAGGGAACTTACTTCTAATCTAAGGCATTCTAAAAGACTACAGTGGTTTTACCTTCAGGGTCAGTCTTAAGGCCAATTTAATTCGGAGATAAAGAGGGCACTTGCCAAAAAATATTTCTAACCATTCATGCCTAAAATTATTTTACATGCACAAAGAAAGTCTTTATTCCCCAATGAGAGAAACACAGTAAAATCCTAATACCAGGAAGAGTTCATCTGAAGATTAAGTGGATATTGTATACAGATTAAGAAAATTCTAAGGCTGGAACTGAGAGATCAATTACAGCAATGTTTTCATTTTATGATGAGCCCACTGGAACCCAGAAAGCTATATTACACAGCGTATAAGTAGATTGTGTGATAATTTTCTAAATCCCAAAACACTAGAACCAGAAGTAAGCTTGAAATTTTAAAGAGATTTTTCTAGGGCAAAAATAATAAATGTAAATTTTCTGTACTGATATGCTAATTTAATTGAACCTGTAACCCTGCAAATGTCATTGAAAAACAAGGGTTTAGATAACTATAAAATGATAGACCCCCAGTAGATTATTAGGGAAATTTGGTGCTATTTGAGATTGATATTATGATGTATTCTAAAGACCTCTGGACAAGAGTTAAAAGATGTGGGTTCTCTTCCTATTCCACTAACCCACTGTTATGGTCCTTGACAAACAAGATAATGGACCTTTTAGGAGCTCCTCCAGTCCCTTGAGTGTAAGATAGACGGCTTGATCTGCAAAGCCAAATTCCACACAATTCTATAAAAATCACATTCTCTGTAAATTTCTTGAGGGCTCAGTCTACAAATACTTCATTGTCTACACCTTTGATCTTACCCACTAAGAACATCTTATGATTCTTACATAAACAACAACAACAACAAACCAGATCATTCAATCAATAGATCAATACTATTACCTTTATCAAAATTGTCTGAGATCTCATATAGCAGACTCTAAAATGATGCATACTGTAAATCTCTGATACCAACTTAGTAAATACTATAGTGATAAAATTCTAATAAAAAATGATGAAATGTCCCACAAGAAAGAGACAGCAGCAAAGATACAATAACCACTTATCCCCACGAATGATGAGCTTATAAATTACAGACCTGGCCTGGTAATGCCTATGAAAATTTTCATAACTAAAGATTAAAAATCAAGATTTTTAAAAAATTCCTTCTGTAATTATAATCGACCAGAAAGGCTTCTAATCAACACTGACTTCAAGCAAGATTCTGCATGCTGGCTCTTTAAATACCTAGTCAATTAAAACATTTTTTTAATAAATCACAACTTCTGCTTAAATTTTATAATCATATCAGGACTTATAAGATGAGTTTTAATTCTTCCCTTGAACCTCCATGACAAAATTCTTTAAAAATGGTTTTCAGAGACTTGACATTGCCAAATTTGCACTGTCCCTTCCTCACCCTCTCTCTAACAGTCAAGGAGGCTCATAGTAAACTGAGTGGTGCCATGCGTATTAGACCAATACCTCCCACTCCAGAAGCAAGGACACACAAACGGTAGCCTCTGACCCACAGGTTAAGCTGGGCCTAATATGAAAGAAATTTTTTCTAAGAATATTGGAAAGAAAAATGTCTAATCTTATACCAGTTATTCAAAGAGTGAGCATTATTCATTAAAATACTTAACTATCTGGAAAAAATAATAACTGAAGTATTCCTAAAGGTTTTTTTTTTTTTTTTAAACGAATCATTTTAAGTTTAAAGAAAGTGAATGGAATTCTCTCTTTCTTGTTAATTTATCCGGCAATATTAGAGTCTCAAGAGCATTGATTTCCATCAAACACCTATTCTTCCTGAAAGCTGGTACATTCCCACACATTTATCAGGAAATTGTTCCAGTTTCTCAGCTTTCCTCATTTACAGTTTCAGAGCAAGATCCTGACAGCGGTTTCTGCACATAAGTCTACCTGACTTCAGAGGGAGTCCTGCACACAACTCGGCAGTGCAAAATGACCCCAGCTTAGCAGACCATGCCCCTCTTACATAATTTATAGTTTCCAGTTCCCAACTTTTTATTTCCTAAATCAGTTGCTCAGCTCTTTTGAGATTTCTCCCTATATTCTCTAATATTTTAAAACATAAAGTTCAAAAATGATTTTTAGTTTAATATTGATTTAATATATCTTTAATACACAGTCATTATGGCCTCAGGTGCCTAGAAGTTCCAACCACTTACTGGCACTGACTTTCCAAAAGAAAGATTATAAATTATAATAGTCTCAAGATTAATTCAGTTTATCGCAATAGAATTAATAAGAGCAAGTAGTTGTATACTTTTATTCTGTTGCCGACAGGAGTAAGTATGATTTGTTCTTTTCACAGGAATTTGTCATTTGGGAGGAGTGCTGCTTCAAGTAACAAAATATGCGAATTAAAGTGGCTTGAACATTAAGGATAGTTTAGTAATTCACTCATCAAGACTTTTTGAAGTAGAAGTTTTAGAGTTGGTTACTTTAGCTGCTCAAAAATATCAGGACTCCGGTTGGCTTCCCTGCTACTTTGTTGGCTCTACCCTCATGGTCACAAAATGACTGCAGCACCTCCAAGCCTCTTGCTCTCAGACTACACCTCCCAAGGCATGAAAGAAGAGTGTGGGCTTCAGTTTATGGTTTATTCCCTGGAGGTAGGGGGCATGAGTGGAACTCCACCTTTATCTGCTCACATTTCAATCACATCCCTGAAGAAAATCAGGATTTTGTTTGCAATGAAGTGGAGTTGGTAGTGTCTACAGCTGGAACTCCTTGCTCACCCACAACAGAAGCCATGTTTATCAGGTATTTTGTGTGACTACTCTTGGGGTCGTCACATATGTCCAGAAAGTTCCCAACAAATATGCACAGTATGTATGTGTAGGGTGGTGATGCCCAGGCCCTCAACATCCTTTTTCCCCAATCAAGAACCCCATTTTTAAATAAGGCACCATAGTCAGATATATTGAGATGACTTATGGAATACCTCAAAAACGGCTTGTTATCTTCACTTTATCATTAAACCTACCACTAGTACGTATTTTACTTAACTATGCATATCCACTCACATGAACGCCAATGGTATAGACTTTGAAAAATATTCAATATGCTTGCAGTGAGTGCCTTTTATGGTATGTGAATGATACCTTAATAAAGCTGTACCACCACCACCCCCTCCAATAAAAGGTAATGGAGCTTCTGCATTGGTGCTCTCTCTCGGAATATTTGCCCTTGGAACCAGCTATGATGTTGTGAGGAAAACCCAGGACTGATGTAAAGGGTACATATAGATGTTCCAACCAAAGCCCCACTAGACCCTCAGCTGACAGCTAGCATCACCTGCCAGACAGGAGAGTGAACAAGCTTCTAGATGATTCCAGCTTCCGCTGAGGCTCCAGATATCATGGAGCAGAGACAAGTCATCCCTCTTGTGCCCTATCTGAATTGCTGACCCACAGAAACCATGAGAGATAATAAGTGATGATTGTTGCTTTAGGCCACATAGTTTTGAAGTCATTTGTTACATCAATAGATAACTGACACTAATGAAATCATAACACAGATTTAAAATGAAATGTAAAATGAAAAGCTCTCTGGAGTAGTAAGTATACAATTGGGGAATGAATTTACTTCTCACAATAAATCCACGAAAATTCAGGAAGTCAAGAAGGGCTTACAGCTGTGATATGCTGAATGGGTGGGCACGAGCTACAGTCAATAAACTAAGTGACTTTGTTAGAGAGAATGGGAAGGTAGCCATGGGTGTAGACTGGTTAGGCAAATCTCCCAGTTTGGGAGCCCCACTCTGTCACAGTTAGTTATGTAACCTTGGACAAGTAACCTCTATGAGTCTGTTTTCTTATGTGAAAACTAGGTGTTTGGGAAGATTAAATGAGATGATGCATATTAAATACTTAGCCTATGGCCTGACCCAATAAATGTTGGTTATTGGTTATTGGTTGGTTATGTTGTTACTATCATGAAGTACTTGAAGTGCCACCAACAGCATGGCTCCAAGCTATCTATATCTATGAAGCTGCTGCTTAACCCATAGATTTTAGAGACTTAGAAATAGTAAGTCTTTCAAACATGTTATCTGTGAAGTTCAAGCATCTTCTTTCACATTTTCGAATTCCTAATTAATTCTCAAAATCACTTGTTGCAAATAATCATAGAATCAGGAAGTGCAGTTGCTGCTAAACAGCTGAAGAATGAGGTTTCCATTTATTTATTATTTTATGGAATTTATGGAATTTGATGGTAGTAAATATTATTTCAGATGATACGTTCATTGCAAGAGAGGCAGTATTGCCTTGCCATTTTTGCATGACTATCAGTTGATAGCTTTTTCTACATGCTATTTGCTATTTTCGAGAACAAGGGAAGTCAGGAGTCAAAACAAAAAGGATCTAAAATACAGGAATGGAAGAAGAAAGTTGACTATTATTCTTCCATTTCAGTTATGCATGTTTGCAGTCTGAGAAGCTCATCAGTAAGCCAGCAGGTTAATAAGCAGCTTCAAGCAACCATGGCCTGCTACTGATGACCAGCGAGCACACCAGGAATCGGATTCATCTGATATGGACATCATCGGTTGCACTTCCCTGAATGACTTGAGATGTAAACAAAAAGGGAGGTTGACCTCTGGTAAGAAACAAGCACGCGTTTGGAACTGTGCATTCTCACTGTGTCATTCTGCTACTTTAAGGGCATCAGCAAAGAATGCCATCTGAGGACATTTATAAGATAAAGAACATCTTTCTAAGATTTAATGTAGAGTCTTATCTGTATCTTACCTGTCTTGCTGTCCCTAGCGCCTTATGTGATTCCTAGATCACAAGAGGCACTCAATAAATGTATGCTGAACTGAATTTAAGTACCAGGTCAGAAAGTAGTCTCAGAACCTTCAGAAGAATACTCTACAGACCACTGAGCATAAAGAAGTGATGTTTCTCCCCAAAGCCCAATAAAGCCACACTATACCTGCTGCTGTACTTTTCTCACTCCCTCCAGGCCTTTTCCAGCTAAGACTACACAGCTTAGCAATGGTAAATAAGTACAAAATCTCTGCAGCACGATGGTGGAGTTCAAATCCTAGCTCTGCCACTTTTCTATCTGTGTTACCTAGGGCCAGGTCACTTACCCTCTCTGCGCCTTAGTACTTCATTTGCAAATGGAGAATAGCAGTGCCTACCTGTTAGGGTTATTGTGAGGAATAAATCCATAAGCATTTGTAAAGTAAATAGATTGAAGCAATCACATGAGAAGCAGCCAATAAATGACAGTTGTAATGACAGGCATCCAATCTGTTATTGTCCAAGGCATGCAGCCCAGGCAAGGGCCTAATTCCCCTCCCCTTTGCCAAACTGGTTGAGAAGCCACACAGATGTGACAACAGAGAATGTTCTTTGCACTCACACAATCTGAGAAGGATGACTGGAGAGGATTTTCTTTCCACCAGAGGTCTAGCCAGTGTGGATGCTGAATCACACTGACGGTCCTTGGAAAGCCCAGCTGTGAACAAAAACACAGTCTTGTTTTATTTTGTGAGCATTTTCCTGCCAGTTTGGTTTTGATTAATGCCAAATACGTCCTGAATATTCAACAAGCCCTTGATTTTTTGTCAGCAAATTATTCTGTCTTACCATCTTCCCCCAAATCATCACTAGCCACACTGAGGAACACCTCATTTTATGTATTTTTAAATAATGTATTATAAAGGCTTGAAATGCTGCCACCTAGAGACAAGTATTTCATAAAATTTACGAAGGCAGTGATGGTGAAAGACCACTAAAATAGAACTTGGACAAGCATTCTAAGTATTATTTTAAAATTCTATAAAGTAAATTGGTTATTTACCTACTTTGTGTAAAACAAATAGGATCAAACAAAAAAAGGGAAAGTAATTCAAAGTAGAAATAAATAGCATCCTTCATACTTAATATTTTTAAGCCAGTTTTCTATCACAGGCAATGTGCTAGAATAATCCTTCACTCAGAACACAATAGGAATGAACAGGAGTGAGAACATCTTGCCTTTTAGCCTACCACCCATGCCTAAGGGTCGAAGTCCCACCTGCTGTACCCTGATAAACCATATACTTCTTCAGGAAAGCACAGACCAGATGGTGTATGCATGGGGTAGTTCCTAGAGCCTTAGCATCTCTCTCATGTCTCTCTCTGTGCACACACCTTTGGGTAAACTACTTTTAGTGTTCAAGGGTTGACATTACATTGTGGAGAATAGGACATAAGCAGCTAGTTACGTTCTTTGGTTACAATTAGAAATTTCATGAGGATCAGAAATTTTTTAATTTGTTATTTCCATCCCACAAGAAAGAATGTTTACTAATACTATCCATTATACAAAGAGGAAAAACTCCAACCATAAATATATCAAAGTTTTCTACATTTTCCATTACTATGTGACCAGCGCCTCCTGTCCAGCCTTCAAATCTCTCTTGCTGATGTGTCGATTTTGGAAACTATTAATGTTTTTGATTCTTGTTAAGCGAACTTTATTTTTTCATTGTTTTCACCATTAATCCTTCCCTATATTCTGGTCCACTTTGTATTCATCTACAAACTCCAGAAGTAGAATCATTCCATATGTGCGATTGCCCCACCTACAATAAGAATAGAATAAAATAGTCATGGAAATATCAGAGATATTTTTAGGTCATTTGGTAGAAAAGTGTTACATTTAGGAAAAATATTTTAAAAATTTAACTCTCAAGCAATATTTTAGCTACAGTCCGGCATGTAGTTGGAAATCTGAAAGGGATGAAAGTCGGCATGCCTATCATTAGACTCTGGCAACCCAGTTTCCCAATTATCCCCAAGAAGTGGTATGATCACTACAGCTCCCCCCATTTAGTGGCTGAACTCTCATATAGTATACAGTGCATTCAGAGATGAGATATAAACTTGGATCTCTATGTTCACAACACGATATGATTTGATTATATGTGTCAAAATTCAACCACAAAAATTATAGATTTCAATTAGGAACAGGCATCACAGTAAGATAATACTGTATCACATTTGCTCTGGAAGGCTGGATCAAGAACAAGAAAAACATAGGTGATGAAAACTTTCTTTAATTTTTTTCTCCCTATATTATCATGGTTTTGCTCTGCTACAGTCAAACTCGGGACTATTCCATTCTTTTGAAGAAAATGCAAATCAGGTTCTAGTTTTGCAAACTCCCTACTGAATTGAGTATTTGAAGCAATTTTATGGTATCTTTTATGTAGTGCTGTTGAATGCCTTTTGTTAATATTCTACTTCAAATAGGTAGACAATATATATGAGGAAAGGATTCATAAGCTATGTGAAGTTGTAAAAAAGGGAAAATATAAGGAAGCACAGCAATGCATTCCTGAGATCAAACACCCAGACACACACACACACACACTCACAAATGTAAGTGAAAATAATCAGAAATAGAGAGTCATGGCAAAGTAGGACATCTCTAAACCATTGAGAGATGCAGATAAAAGTCAACATGTGAATACTTGCTTACCCACCCCTCACATTTATAAGTGGAAAGCTTCCATTTCATGGAAATTAAAATTTATTCATGTGAAATCTCAGAACAAGAAGAGGATGGAGGACAGAATAAAACTTTTTCCATCTCTGAATGGCTACTCTCTCCACTCTCCTTAAAAGTTAGTTGAGAATTAGAATTTATCTATGGTGGGAATGGCCTGGCCATAGGATATGTCCAGATTCTAATAAGCAGGATACTTTTTGCAGGAGAATTTCCCCTAATTTCTTTTAATGGTTCTTCTAAAGCTAGATTTTATGTAAGAGCAGAAAATAGTTCAAAAGCTATACCTTAAAAATTACTAAATTTTGTTTGCATATAAAATTATCTTGACGCATACAATGATTCATTCGTTTAAAGGTCAGTAATTCTGACCATCTACGAGGTATCCAAACTGTATTCGGTTCGTAGAATTCTGGATAATATTAAATGATCTCGTCATTCACTAAATCCTAATAACTCATGTGATTCAAAACAATATATAAATGCTAAAAATGAAAAGAAATCAGATTTCAATGGTTTCCTAGCATTTTCATCCATAACGGTACAATCAATCATATCCAGCCTAATGATTACCAAATTTTTCCATAAAATGATCTAACATGTAGTGTCATTTTATCATCAAATTGCAAAGTCCTATCCATACCGCTCCCAGGACCTCCTTTGATAGAGCTTCCTTGATATACCAGGGAGACGTAAGCAAGGCCGAGCAGAATTCACAGGAAATTTCATTGACTAAGATGGCCACTAGCATCATGGGAGCAGGTGATACAATATCACAAGAAAAGCTCAAAAGAATAAATTTTTCTCTAAAGTTTTTTTTACATTAAAATATCTTCTCAAATTCTCTCCCAGTTTAGCCCCTAACCCCACTTCCAGCATTTCATAATAAATAAAGCCATTATCAAGAAAAGTCAAAGAAAACAGTTTTAGATATTTTTTTGAGTTCCTTCTGATGTGCTTATCTGGCGGTGTACCATATCGCCAATTAGCTCTATAAAGTTTCCAGATTCATGCAGGTGTTCTAGATATTTTGGTACCTGAGTTTCATAAATCTTTCACAGCAAATAAACATAAAAATGTACCCCCACTTTATCACAAAGAAGGTTGAAATAAGCCCAAAGTCAAAATGAAATGCAGAATGAAAGACTTTATGAGACATTATTAATTCACTTTTATTAACAAAACATTAAGTTTTTATAGATAGCTTCTATCCCCCATGAACAAAGGAGAGCTAATAAAGACACACCAATGACATACTTTTAAATTCTGAGCCCCTTCTCCTAGGGACCCAGTGCAGTTCATCCAAAATGAGTTCTAGGCTACTAGAAGCTACAACTATACAATTACTGACAGTTCATAACTAAGGTCACATAAATTTTCTTGACCGAAAATTCACAGATACTCAACAATGTGTAATATTCTCCTTGAAACAGTTCCACAATTAATAATATTAGCATTTCCTTATCTGCTTTTTAAAGGTAGTCTATAGTAAACGTACTTATTCTTTTCTCACATATAACTTTGCCTTATTCAAATCCTTCTCTGACTATACTAAAGGCAAAATAAGAGGAATCTTCTCCTCTTCAATCCTCGCAACTCTTCAGGATCACATTAGTTTTCATGAACTATGTCTGCCATGTTATTTTTCTCCTCGACCACATCCGGTGGCTTCCTGGTAAAAGCTGAAGCAACCTAACCTGCCTTCCGTGCCTTCCATAGGTTTTACCCAACCTGCCTTTCCTCTCTTAGACCCTGGTGCATGGCCACTCAAAGCCTCCCTTCTACATGGGCTTGTCTGTCCTTTGTTTTCAAGCACAATGTGTTGATTCACTATGGCACAGCATTGTTCCCCAATTCTCTTCACTTGGAATGAGTTCTCATCCTTTTCTCTACCAGTCTGAACCCTACCCATGATTTCAGGTTCAGGGAAAGTCATACGTTCTCTCTGAAGTTCTCCCTAATCAGCCCATCTCACAGTTGTCTATACTTCCTAGGGACTTGTATTGCATTTATTGTCTTTGCTCACCAATTAATATTTATCATATTCCTTGTATTTTTAATTAACTACTTGAATATTTATATATCTCTCCACACATATTTGACTTTAATAAGGATAGAGACACTCTTTTAATATTGCTTTTGAGTTTAGTTGTTCTTCCCCAGTGTACTGCACATAGCAGGTGTTCAACGAATTCTTAATTCATTCAAAATAAACTCAAAGAGCAGCACAAGGGATTCATGCTACGTATAAAGCATTTCTTTCCAGAGAAAACTGCTAAGCATTGCTCCAAGTTGCCAAGAGGAATATTATCCCCTGGGTGTCATTAAAAATAGGTACACACTATTTTGTACTGGATGATATAAAGGAAGGGAATAACTCAAGAAAGAAATAACCAGGGGTGTATTGGCCCCAGTTCTCCTGTTTCATTATTCTTTAGCTATTTCAATGCCTTCCAGACTGTAAACACCCAAAAGAAAGATAATTTAGTACCTGGATGTGTGCTTTCATTTTCAGTGTGCAGGGAATGAAGTAAACCAGTAACAATAGTGAGTTCTACTTGTAGTTCTAAAGTTAGGCCTGACGAGTGAAAGTTCTAACATATACAATACAGCAATATCACATTATATCAGATAGTTTTCACGCTATATACCTTCTACTGAGCAATGGTAGGTAGCACCTACTACCAGTGCCTTTCTCTCTTTCATCCTTTTAATTCCATCTCTACTGTCATCAATTCTGCCTTTTGATTGGTCTGCTAGGCCATTTAAATTTAATGCAATTATTGATATGGTTGATTGAAGTATACCACCTTACTTGGTTTCTATTTTTTTTTTTGCTTCTCTGTTCCTCCTTTCCTGCCTTTCTTGGGAGGAAGGAGGGGTTAATCAAATAATTTTTAGTATTTTATTTTAATTTGTATATTGACTTTTTAGCTAGACATATCTATTTGTATTATTTGGTTGTGGTTATCCTAGGGATTAATTTATCACAGTCTACTTAGCCTTAATAGTGTGTTAATTAATGTAAAATTAGGAATCTTGTAGGTATAAAATTCCATTTAACTGTCTCTTATTTTTGTGCTATTTTTTATTATATTCAGCTTGTATTATAAATGTTTTACAAACCTCAGTCAGTTATCTTGTAAAGGAAATAAAGGGAGAAAAAAGTCATCTTTTATATTTATGTATATATTTGCCATTCCCTGTCCTCTTCTTCCTTATAGTAGATTCAGTTTTCATCAGGTGTTATTTCCCTCTGGCCTAAAGGACATTCTTTAGTATTTCTTGAAAGCACAGGCCTGATGATAACTAATCCTGTCAGCTTTCATTTACCCGAAAACATCTATATTTTGCCCTCATTTCTGAAGAATATTTTCACTGAGTATAGAATCATAGATTGGTGGTTCTATTGTTTTTAATTTCAATACTTTAAAGATGCCATTCTATTGTCTCCAGTCCTCCAATGTTTCTGCTGAGAAGGCAGCTACCATTCAGATCATTGTTCTTGTATATATAAAGTGTCTTGTTTCTCTGACCACTTCCAAAATTTAAACTTATGTTTGCTTTCCAAAACTTTGACTATGATGTGCCTAAGGTGTGGTTCTCTTTATATTTATCCTGTTTAGAGTATTCTGAGCTTCTGGATCTGTAAATTGATGTTTTTCACTTAATTTGGGCCATTATTTCTTCAAACTTGTTTCTTCCCCATTCTATGTCTTCTCTTTTTCTGGAATTCAAATTAGACATATGTTAGATCAATGGATGTTATCCCAGAGGCCACTGAAGCTGTGCTATTTTTTCCCAGTCTTTGTTTTCCTTCTATTCTTCAGATTGGATAATTTTTATTGTCTTGTCCTCTAGTTACTGACTTTCTTCTGCTTCATCCAATTTCCTGTTAAGCCAGCTCAGTGATTTTTTTTCATTTCAGAAACTGTACTTTTCAATTCTAAAATTTCTTGTTTTGTATAGATTTTCTTTCTTTACTGAGATTTCTCATCTCTTCACTCTTTATAACCATTGTTTCCCTTAGGTCATTTAAAATGTTTATAAAATCAAGTTTAAAGTCCTTGTATGCTAATTTTCACATCTTATTCATTTGCTTTCCCCCACCTCCTTAATTGTAAGTCACATTCTTCTGCTTCTTTGCATATCTAGAATTTTTTATTTTATATGAGGCATTGTGTTCCAGTGTAGAAATGCTATAATCTAGTCTCTTCCCCAGAAGACCATTGATTTTTCTTCTGGAAGTGAGTTAAATTACTAGATGATCACCTAGAACTTGTGGAGGCTTGGTGTTAGGCTTTGATAGGATAGGGAGGTGGAAAACCCTGGGGGTTCACCAAACTCCCTAATTTGAAAGAACTCAAACTCCAAACTCTGCCTTTTCTGCTTTGAGAAGCATCTAACATCTCTATTCACTTTTTCATCCTTTCAGCTACTACTTTCTAGTGGATTTCTTGGAGTCTCCCCCATGATTGCATAGTCCAGAGGTCACCCAAGTATTTGAAGAGAATTCTTCATATTTTTGTGTCTTCTTCTCTAGGAATTCCTCCTTTACAGTGTGTCCTCCTAAATTTTCAGTCACTCTGGCATCCTTGGACACCAACCTTTCATTTCTCAAGCCAATAAGATTCTGGCTTGCTGCTTAAGTCTAGATGTTCTATATTATGCAGTGACTTGTGTAAAAAAAAGGGAGGTCATATAAATGTGAATCTCGTCTGTGCATATGGGTGTCTTCTTTTAGGGCTAAAGTCTCTCTAGGTTCTGTCTGCTTCTGGTTACTATCTAATGCCTTCAAATTATATACACACAAACATACACACACATATGTATTACAATTGTTATCTGTGGAAAGGTCAGTCCAGTTATCTGCAATAACTGAGATTACTCTTCTAACACCCTTGTATAGCTTCTCATTACACCTAGAATTGTACCCAGAATTCCAAATGTGACCTTTAATAACTTACATAATCTGTCCCTGTCTGCTTCTTTCATGCCATCTTACCTGCTCTCTTATTTGCTCATTAGGTTTTGGTCGCACCTGAAATCCTTGAACTTAGCCAACAACATACCTGCTCGGGGATTTCAGACATGATTTTCCCACTAATAGATCAGTGTCTCTCTTACTCCTTATATGGATAATCTCACTTAACCTTCAAGTTTTCACCCACATGTCACTGCCACAAAGACAGTAGAGCTGATTCCATAAATTATGTTGAGTACTACATTATGAAGGGTGAAAGCCTAGTACCTTTCTCCTTATTGGCTTAGAGAAAACTGGCAGTCCAGATTCAATCCACCACCGCTACCACTACCACCATACCTTAAAAGCAGAGGATCGCAGGATTCCTTTCTTGGGTGACCATGCCTAGAATAAAGACCTAACAGATCCCTCATCACTAGCACTCCACTGTAAAACTGCCCAGTTGGATCACGCTACAGAGAAGCCCACCGGTTGATAGTCCAACCTACACATATGCAGAGAGAGCTTCCTGTCAGTTTTAGTGTCTCACTCTGAAATGTGAGTAGTCAGTCAGGGACGACCAGACTGTTGAGGAAAAATCCAGGATAAAGGGCAGAGAACAACACAATCTGCAAAAAGGAACATGCAGAAACCAGAAATTCTAGAGAAAAACCAGAGACTGTCATACAGTGAAGTAAGTCAGAAAGAGAAAAACAAATATCGTATATTAATGCATATATGTGGAATCTGAAAAAATTGGTATAGACGATCTTATTTACAAAGCAGAAATAGAGCCACAGTTGTAGAGAAAAACGTATGGATACCAAAGGGGAAGGGGGGTGGGGTGAATTGGGAGATTGGAATTGACAGATATACACTATTGATACTATGTATTAATTAGATAACTAATGAGAACCTACTGTATAGCACAGGGAACTCTACTGAATGCTCTGTGGTGACATAAATGGGAAGGAAATCCAAAAAAGAGGGGACATACGTATACGTATAGCTGATTCACTTTGTTGTACAGTAGAAATTAACACAACATTGTAAAGCAACTATACTCCAATAAAAGTTACAAAAATAAAAAAAAAATTTTTTTAAACCTCTCATTAATGTCCTCAGAACTAAGCTTTTCTTCTGTAACAGAATATAATAGGAAATTTCAACTGAGGCACAAAGATGAGGTGAACACTGGATACTAAAATGAGTTAAGGGATAATATCCAGTAGAACTTAAGTGTGTCAAAGTGGTGTGGTCGAGAATTAGATACTAATTATTCTAAAACTCACATGGAGAGGATTAATGGGTTATCGGTGGGGTTGGAAAGAGGATTTGGGGAGAGAGTTGCTGAGATGCTGTGAACCTAGGGGAAGACAGAGGATCTTCGGTAGAAGCACCTGGAAGGTTTGATATGTGCCCAGAGTTAGGGGAACCCAAAGGACTGATGACTGACTCCTGCCCAGGGACTCTGAAGGGCAAGAGGAGGAAAGGTGCTACTGCTTTACAGTTTGCTTTCATAAGGATGCATGTCTATTTCCTGTGGGCAGATGTGGCCACAGATGAAAAGGAACAAGCTTGGGAGTTGTCATAGATCCTGTCCAAAACTGTCATCTAAGAGGGGAAACAGGCCTCAGCAGATGAGAAATTGGAGGTAGACAGCTACACTCCTGGTGGCTGACTGCTTTATTCAAGGGTGTGACTGCTTGAATAGAGTACATTATTCTAAGCCAAGAGAGAGTCATACCAAGGAGCTTGGTCTCTAAAGAATTCACTAAACTGTTCATGAGGGGGGAAAAAATCCAGCATTAAATCACTTCTAGGCCCACATGAAGTCATCTTTGGATAGAACTAGTAGTGAAATGATTGCCCAGTTGTACAAAGAATACAGCCAAGGTGTTGGTGGAATTCACGTTGATACGAATACATGCCGTTCTTCCTTTTTATATAAGTTTCTCCAAAGGATAATTAAAGTTACTTTATTAGAAAGGATAGGAGACCAAACATTTATATTGCATTTCCTATATTCCAGGTACTTTCTATAAACTCCATATTAATTCATTTGACCTTCTCAACAACCTTATTAAAAAGATGATGTTATTATCACCATTTTACAAATGAAGAATCTGAAGCCCAGGAAGGTTAAGTATTACTAAAGTCACATAGCTGCTAAGTGGCATAGCCAGGGTTTAAGAACCTTAGTCTGGCTCCATAGCCTGTGCTCTTAATCAATGTATTCTACAGTTAGCTCTCTCATTCTAGATGAATAGATTATTTTCTGGCACATTCCTGATTATAACACATACTAATAACACTATTCTGACATGTTTTCAACTTGACTTTAAGAAAGTAAACTCAACCACTTAAGAGAGTAAATTTCTATTGTTTTCAGTTGTCTTTATATTCATTATCTTTCTTAGAAATGAAGAAAAAGAAATCTACACTACTCAAGGACTACTGCTATCATGGGAATAGCCTCTGGGTTTCAGAATCACCAGCTCCCTTATGTTGAATTAAACCAATAAGTAGATTGCTAGTTTGATTAAAAGGTTCTTGGTAGAGACAAAATGTAGGTCAATGCATCGTAATTTAGAGTTAAGTTTGATAAGGGCTGTGTTTTAAACATGTTAGACACATTAAAAATAAGCCTGGCTTAAGAATCTAATAAAAGGATATCAATTTTCTGCTTGGAGGTCAGTATTTTGAATACGGTTGAGTTTGTTTTTAATCCAAGTAGTTGCCAACATTCTCAGTTATAAACTTCACAGTTTAGGTCATTCAAGACAGAGTTGACAGACCTCACGGAAAAAAAGGTGAAATATTTTCCATTTCAATTCTCTCTGAAAAGCAACAGTGTTAGCATCACAACTGTGTTTTTTTCAGGTCTCTCAGGATATGTCACATATCTGGTTCACTGGAAAGATCTAGATTCCCTGATAACCCTAATTAATTTTCATTCATTCATTCAACAAATATTTCTTACACTGCTCCTGTGTGGTAGGCATATGCTGGGCACTGGAAATCCAAAACTGAATAAGATAAATACAGTCTCTATCCTCATGGAGCTTGATAGTGAATTTCTCACAGTTATCTAGATTTACATATTCCATACACCATTTGTAGGTTGAAAAAGTAGATAATCAGGCACGTAGGAATGTTACACAAAATACAGTAAGTAGCCTCTGGATGAGGACCCGAGGGGATTTCCTATAAAATAAAGCATATGGGCTTTATGATGTGAAGTTTAAACATCGGGATGCTTATTTTTCTTTCTCTTCAGGTGCTCTATTTTTATGGTATCCCGCTATCATTTTGTAAGAAGCAGTCAGTTTGTCACATTTATAAACAAAAATTTTACTTCCTTTAACCGTATTTTCAGTGAGTGTGCTTCTGTTGACTTTCAGTTACCCGCCACTAGGTGCTTCCTTTTCCTAAGGCAGAAGCTGAAGCAGGGCACAGATGACTGAAGCAGCGTGCTGTCGAGGGATTAGCATGTAACAATTGGGTGGTTTGGAAATAGCAGCTTCCTTGAGCTTCCTAGCTCAAACTCCATTGTTGTTCATACTGATTCTCATTCATGATGACTTGTTTCTTGAGCGTTTTATAATTTTGAATTTTGAGCTCAGTTAATCTAAGTCTGTGGAAATAATGAGGGAATCTGAGTTAAGTGTGGATCTTTCTAGAGAGTAATTTTATTTGCTTCTGTTAGATACCCATGGCCACATTATTTTAATTTCTAGAATTGGGATTATATAAATCCAACTACTGATTCCACTTGAAGTCATGGTTATATTTAGGAATTCTTAAGAAATGAATTCTTTTTGCCCTACCTAGAGCCAGAGCCAAGGACAAACAAGTGACCTTGGCATGTATCTTTTTTGGTAGGAAGACATTATTTTCCTAGCTTGTCTTTTCACTGAGCAAATATCCCTTTGAAGGAACTGGCTATAGGAATCACTTTGCATAGATACAAGGTATTGGGCCATGAAAACACAAGTCTCTTTGAATCAGAAAATACCTGCATGCAGCACAAACCTGGTATTGGCTTACCATGCCAGATTCCTGCTTTTTCTTTATTTTTGAACAATGAGGAGTGCCCTTGTGAACTTTAAAAAGCTATTGCATTATAACCAGCACATGTGGAGTAGGTGATCTAGCCCTCCATATTGCTGAAGTGAAAATCCCCAGGTTTTTCTAGCAATAAGATGGGAGTTCTGTCTGTCAAGGTAATATCAGACTGAATCATTGTAATTAAGGGGAGCTCCAAAATACCAAGTTTTATATATCTACAGAACAAAACAAGTGCATTATAACTTATTTGCTAGTAGAAAGCAAAAAATTAGTCCAAGTTTCCTCACCTTTTTATTAACAGAACAGGTAAAAATAAACATCTACATTGCACAGCTAACCATGGAAATTATATTTAACATAATTTCCATTTCAAAAAGGTGGAGAAAATTAAGCCTTAGAAATTTAAGCAAACTGCCTAAGGTCACACAACAATTAAGGGTTGAATCTAGTATGTAAATCCAGAACTCCCTTTTTTAAAAAACCACAATAAACAACCGGATTCTACCCTCCAAGAACTTCTAATAATGTAATTATTGAGTAGACACTACAAAATAACTATCTTTAGAATAAAAATAAAAGATGTATAAAAGGAATCTAAGACATACCAAAGGAAGGAGACTTTGTAGAAAAGGACAGAATATTTTTTAAAGAATAAAATCGAACTTGTAAGTGAAAAACCTAGAAATTGCTTATGATTTTCATTTCCAGTAATTGTGACCAAAGTAAATCAAGTCAACCTTCATGCTAATAACTATTAAAGCTGGTTAAAAAATTTTTTTTTTATTAAATCTACTTGATTCCATTTGAGGATGAAAGAGGCAGGGATTAATTAAAAGAGCAAGATCTAGGGGATGAAATAAAAAAAAGAAGAGCTCTGTATCTGGGGCCACTTTTCCTTTATGTACATGCTCATACCGGAAGAGACATCTGGGAGAATCAGGAACTTAGCAGGATTTTGAACAGATCATCGTGCCAAGGGAACAAAAATTGGAGTTCACTGCCTGCCTAAGACAGGGGTAGTGATAAACACCTCAGACATTGGTTTGGAACCACAAAGAAATATACCCTACAAATGAGGGTCTATCATAAAAAGACAGGCTTTTTATAAGAACTGAAGCCCAGATAAGAATCACCTCAAACTTTTATTAAATTAAAATGATCTGGAATTTCTAGCTATCTACCAGAAGAAAATATAAATCCTCTCTGGTGGAAAAATAACACCATATACCCCTAAATTATCTCTATTACTTTATATTAAATGTGATGTTTACTTTAAAAAAATAAACAAGGTACAGGGAAACCAGACAATATGATCACAACCAAGAGAAAAATAGATAATAGAAACAATCAGAAAATCCAAATAATAGAGTTATTAGAAATAGATTTGAATATTTTCAAGGCAGTAAAAGATAAGATTTAAAACACTGGCAGACAACTAAAAATTGTACAAAAGATAGAATCAAATGAAAATTCTAAATCTGAAAAAGTATAATGACCCAATATTAATAACTCAATATATAGGTTCATAGTAAATTAGTCATAGATGTAAAAAGGATAAGTCACCTGGAACATAGGTCAGAAAATAATGTACAGAATAAGGTACAGATAAACAAAAGGACAGAAAAATAGAGAAAATTACACAGGAGATTCATAGGGGATGCTGAGAAAAGTTTGAACAGATGTATAATTGCCAGCTCAGAAGAAGAGTGAAAAATATGGCTGAAAAATAGTTGAAGGGAGTATGGCTATGGAATTTTCAAAGCTGGCAAAAGAGATCAAGCCACAGATTCAGGTAGCATTAGGAAAACTAGAAGAGATAAATACAAAGAAAGGTACAGGTAGGCACATCATAGTGAAATCAATGAAAAAGGAAGAAAAATAACAAAATCATAAAATCAGTTATAGGCAAGGCAAACAGACTAGCTTGATGGGATCCATAATAAGACTCATCATTGCCTTTCCAATAAAAGTAATGGAAGCCAGAGACAATGAATTGTATTTTCAAGTGCCAAAAGAAAACTGTTAACCTAAAATTCTATAATCAGTGAAAATGTCTTTGAGGCATTAGGATATTCACTGACTAAAACAAGAGAATCTGTTGTGAGTAGACCCACTGATGCTGTTAAATAGATTCCACTAATGGAAATAGTAAAGGAATAATGGTTACCTCTAGGTAGGAAGAAGATCATAGTGATTGGGACTGGGCATGAGAGGCTTCTGGGTGCTGGTAAATTTTATTTATTGGCCTAGGTGGTGGTTACAGGTATGTTTACTTTGTAATGATTCATTGAGATTTATCCTTATGATTTGTGCACTTTATGTAGGTAAGTTAAACAGAGAGGATTAATGAACTCAGTGTAGATTTGAATAAACTACCAAAAGAGCAGCATAAGGAAATAAAGAGAAGGGTACAATGAAGGAGAAGTTTAGAGACACAGAGGCTAGAACATCCAGGTGAAGTTACACAAGGAGAGAATTGAGAGGTGAGAGAAGTCAGAAGCCTCTCTATCGTGCTGCAAGAAAATAACTGTCAACCTAGAATTGTAGACCATGATAACTTAGCCACCAAATACGAGAGAAATAAAGACATTTGTATTCCTTCATTCACACATTGCTTTTCAACAACTGTTATTGAGCACTTACACTGTCTAGATACAGAGACATAGTATTAATGAAGACAAGTAAAGCTCCCACTCTCAGAGTTCTGAGATCAGAATTCTGAAATGAATCTCATGGGGCAAAAATAAGGGTGTCAGCTGGTCTGGTTCCTTCTAAATTCTCCAGGGGAATCTGTTTCTTGCCCCTCTGGCTTTTAGAGTCTACCAGCATTGATTGGTTTTTGGCCACATCACTCCCTTGCTCAGCCATCACATTGCTTTCTCTCTGACTCCTACTGTGTCCCTTTTCTATGGACCCTTGTGATTCTATCAGGCCCACTCAGATAATCAAGAATAGACTCCCCATCTCAATATCCTTAAGTTAATCACACCTGCCAAGTCCTTTTTGTCATATATGGTAACACTCACAGGTTCTGATGATTAGGATGTGAACATCTTCAGGGGGTCACTGTTCAGCCTACCACAATATGTATGCATTTTATTGGATTTTACTTCAGAGTAAAATTGTTGAGGAATGAGATGTTTATTACATTCAGCCTTTGTGGACAATGCCAAACAGTGTTTTTAAATTGTTACTTCCACCAGCAGTGTTTCACATACTCATGAACACTTGATAATGTCAATCTTCTTAGTTTTAGCTATTCTGGTGGGTGTATATTGTTATTTCATTATTTTAGTTTTCACTACATTTATTTTTCATGTACATTTCCCTAATAAGTAATGAAGTTGAGCACATTTCATATTTAATGGTCATTTAGATATTCTCTTTTTTGAAGTGTCTATTAAGTCTTTTGCTCACGTTCCAATTGCGTTGTAATATTTTCCTTATTGATTTGTAGAAGTTCTTTATATTTTTGCATACAAATCCTTTTCAGACATATACATTGAAAATACATTCTCCTAGTCTGTGTCGTGCTTTTTCATGGTATCTTTTGATGAAAGTTCTTAATTTTAATGTATTTTGATTTGTCACTTTTTTCCTTTGTGGTTAAGATCTTGGGGGGTAATGTATAAAGAATTTGCATATTTCAAAGACATGTAACCATTATTTGATGTTTTCTCTTACAAACCAACATGTTTAAAGGATTTCTCTGGCTGCTATGTAGTCTTAGATAAGATGTAACGATTACGAGATTGCTAGTATAAACTCCATTACGCAAAGATATCGGTGCCAAAGTCTCAGTAATTCTCCCGAATTTACTTTGTGGACTCAGTGACTGCTGAAATTCTCGCTACCACGTCCACATTACAGACATTAAAATGCAGGAAGAGGCAAGAGAAACGTGTTCTTCCCAGATTTATCAGCTTCAAAGAGCTTCTCCCAAAGCTTCCCCCAAGACAGCTCTGGCATCTCCTCACCCCCTTCATTTGCAATAAATGTGAGGAATAGAAATTTTTTAATCTAGTTACTTTGTCACTCTAATA
Source organism: Balaenoptera musculus (assembly GCF_009873245.2). Classification (NCBI taxonomy): domain Eukaryota; kingdom Metazoa; phylum Chordata; class Mammalia; order Artiodactyla; family Balaenopteridae; genus Balaenoptera; species Balaenoptera musculus. Next base: position 62,447,584 of record NC_045796.1, on the reverse strand, counting down.
TAGTTAGGATATAATCTTTAACAAAAGAGGAGAGAACGGATCTTTGGGAAATAATTAGCAATATTTACTGAGAGGGGAAGAGTAGAAGCTGGAAAGAAAATGTTAAACCTTGGACTAATTTGGAGAAATAAAAATAGTGGAATAGAGTTTAAAAATCATATAGGTGGAAAAATTAGAGTTTTCTAAGGTCCTTATATTATTCAAGAGGAGAGCAGATAAAGGTTGTTAGAGCAAAAATAAGGGAGAAACTTACTTTGCCAGGGATGAAAAAGAAGGGAAAGTGTATTTCAGAAAGGTAAACTGTCATGTGCAAATATGCAGAGCCCTGCAGGAATCCTGCAGGTTTTGAGAAAGCTAACAATGTGGCACTTGCCTGGATCCCAGCCTTCCTGAAGGGTGCTGAGGAAGATTAGGCTGCAGCTGAGGCAAGCATTTGGGGATAGATTGTGTAGGGTTATTTCAGGAGATTTTTATGAGTCTATATTTCATTTCTTTGACCAATGAAGAGCTGTTAAATGTTTTAAAAAGCGCAAGTGGCATGACAAACTATGCTTTTAATACAATTATGTTTTAAATATAAATATGTTGTAGAAATGTAAACTGAAATCAACAAAACAGTTCAGTAACTATTGTAAAAATCAAGTATAAGGTGACAATTTAATATTTCACCTTAAGGCACTGTGCTATGTATATCTGTTTAGTACAAAAATAAATGACTTTGTCCCTAGACTCAGGTAATTTATAAGACAGGTTGCTGGTGGTTGTAGAGAGAATTGAAAGGAAGGATGTCAGACATCAGAGGCAAAGAACTTTCCGGGTTCATGAAGTGCCAGAAAATGCTTCTAGTGATTGGTTTTCCTGCACCTCCATTCCCCCACCCCAATACCCACGCACATACAGTGTCCCTTTCCATTGTTTGGCTTGTGTGTGGTCGAATAAATGTCACCAGGAAGAGAAAACACTTTTGGGTTTAGAATATTATTTCATGCTGTATGTTTAAATTAGAGCATTTCTTATTTGTTCAAGATGGCAGCATATCGAATTTCTGAAAGCCCATAAATAATTAATAATACTTTACAGACTTCTAAACATGTTTCTTTTTCATATTGTTTTTCTCTAACAAATTACCCAAAAGAAAGCTATCATAGGCAGAATTAAAATGTGTGAAGCCCCCATATGGTTATTGTGGCTTTTCATGGTATAGCTATAGTGTTGAACCTCAGTTCTGCCTCTAGTGTTAGAATCAGTTTCAAGTAGAACTACTGAATCTTTTTCTCTCCCGTATCCCTATCTATTCTAGTGTGTTTCGTTTGCTTGAAAGATGAATGTCTCATATTGCAAGGAGCACAGATGTGCCTCTCTTTCTCAGCTATAATGATGAAAAGCTCCAATAAGCAATTATTTCGTGAATGGGTTTCATGGAATGCCAACTCATGCTGCAGAACTAATTCATCCTTCTGTTAACAACAAACATTCACCCAAATGTTCCCCCACCTGCCACAATAAGTATGATAACAAATACAAGATTTTAGAAAAACAACGTATTTACCAAGTTCTAAAGCAGTGTTCAATCATAGTAATATTATGGATTTTTATGGGGAAAAATCATTAGATTTTAACATACTGCAGTATATCACAATCTAGAACATTGTATTGTTAACAGTATTTCAAAGAAGCAATCTTGTTACGAAAGTTCTTTCAACTTCAAGAAAAGCAGTTGGAAATTTCTAGCGTAACTTATAAAACATACACACCTTGAGGAGTTGGGTATTTCATTACTGACCCTTTGTTTCCTCTCTGGTGTTTTATTTATAACTGAAGACTTGAAGAAGCAAATTAAGAAGCTTTACTGTTGGTATTAAAAGGTTTTTTTTGAAAGGAAACCTCAATGCTTTCCATAATATTTGGGGTTCAGTCTAAACTCTGGGTTTTCCACCTAATAAGCAAATCAGAAAAGTTCTTGAGGCTCATTATTTACCAAATGGACAGTCTCTGATTACTTCAACTACTGCATCACCACCACCTCCAAGATAATCAGTGTATAACCATCCTTACGTTTGTATCTCAGGTCTAAAAGGAAGAAATGTTCCCTCTGATCTCCAGCTTAGTCCCTCTTCGGTTTCCTGTGGCTGCTGTAACAAATCGCCACAAACTTGAACAACAGAAGTCTATTCTCTCCCTGACTCTTCCAGCTTCTGGGAGCTCCAGGTGTCCCCAGGCTGCAGGCTGCATCACTTTATGTTCTGCTCTTCTGTGTGTCTGTCTTGAAATTCTCTCTGCCCATCTCTCACAAGGATACATGTGATTATGTTTAGGGCCTACCCAGGGAATCCAAGATAAACATCTCCTCTCAAGAGCCTTAACTTTATCACATCTTTCGTCATATAATGTTCACAGATTCCAGGGAATTGACACGGATATCTTTTTCAACTGACCACACCATCTATCTGTGGTTTTATCCCAGACTTTCCTGCCTCTGCTGAGATTTTCCCCCTCTGATTCCTACCCTTCCCCTTGCCTCCTCCTCCCTCCCCCTCATATCTTTGATTCCTTGCCTTCAGTGGTTTCTTCCCTTCATCATATAATCTCAATGTATTAGTCTTTTAGGGATGCCATAACAAAGTACCACAGATTGGGTGACTTAAATAACAGAAATTTATTTTGTCACAATTCTGGAAGCTAAAAGTCTCAGATCAAGGTGTTGTTAGGATCGATTTTTTTGAGACCTCTCTCCTTGGCTTATAGATGGCCATCTTCTCTCTCTCCTCACATGGTCTTCACTCTGTATATTTGTCTCCTAATTTCCTCTCCTTATAAGGACACCAGTCATATTGGATTAAGGACCACCCTAATGACTTCATTTTAATGTAATAACCTCTTTAAAGACCCTGTCTCCAAATACAGTCGTATTCCAAGGTGCTGGGGGTTAGGACTTCAACCTATAAATTTGGGGAGAGCAAGATTCAGCCCATGACACAAACCATTCTTTCCCATTAGGGAAAACAACAACAATGGCAACAACAAAAACTTCCCTTCTAAAGAACCATTCCCTCAAAGTTCCATCTGTATCAGACATTTACTTCCCATCAAATACCCGGTGCTCCTCCACATTTCCTGGCCTTCTTGCTGTAAGTCAGAGCCTTGGGACTAATTTTCAGTAGGCAGTATGCAGTTCTAATGGACCAGTAAGGGCTTGTACTATGAAAATGTGAATATAAAAAGGAAAAGTAATTTCCTTTTAGAGTCACGGTCTCATAAGACTGGCAACAAATGGATTATAATGTTCGTTTCACAAAAAGCGTTTTCTGTGATATTCTCAGTTGCATTTTGTTCTCATGCTGTCAGCATTCATCAATAGAGGCTATAAGAAATAGCTTTATGAAGTCCATTATGACATTTCTGCAGGAAAACTATTTAGTACATCTCCAAAAACCTTTGCTTCCCCAGAGAAGCCCTTTTTACCTTTGTCAATGATAATCTTGTAATTGACATATTTGTTTGTTTGGTTTTGGTTTTTTGTTTTTTGTTTTGCTTAAAGTCATATTTGGGATACAAGTTATACAATTAGAATGTAAGCTCAATGAGGGTAACAACTTGGGCTGTCTTAGTCATTCACTCATCTCCTATGCCTAATACTGGTGCTCAATAAGCATTTTTTAAATAAATGAACGAGCAGCTTTAAAGGGTTATATGGCCTGACTATCTGCATTGTCATTTTTTTCTCCAGATCTTGACTTTCTATTTTTACTTGTATTTCCCTACATCTGATTATTTTTTATTTATCCTTACTGAAATAATTATTTCTGTATCAATAATTTTGGAGTGTACTTTCTCTAAATTATGAATGCACATACTGCAAAAGTTATGAAAATATCTTCAATAAACATTTAATTGAATGAATTATCTCAGTTGACCTATATTGTTTCCACAGGCTTGGTACTTTTTGAATGGTAAAAATGACAGGGACGCCCTACCAAGAGACTTTCTGCACTCATTTTACATCAAGTCAGCAGGCATCACAGAATGTGTTAAGGCAACAGATCTGAAAATATAAGTCAAGAACCTCTGGCATCCCCAGAATCTTTCGGGGGTGGGGGTGGTCTGTGAGGTCAAAACTATTTTCAAAAAATACTAAGACATTATTTGTCTTTTTTGCACTTATTTTATCATGAGTGTATGGTGATGTTTTCCAGAGACTGCATAATGTGTGATAGCATAACAAATTGAATTAAGAAGCTAGCTACCTTCTATTTAGCCTGTTAAAAAGAAACGAAAATGGAGGGCACAGTTTGAATATACCTGTAGGCCAAACACAAATAGTCATGTAACCAAAATTTAAAGACGTCTCAATTTCCCTATAACGCTGACTCTGACCTTAAACAAAACTTAAGCTTTCCTCATATCAGCATCACCTCATAGTTTCCTAGCCAATCAAGTGAACATATACACAAACAAGTCAGATAATAAAATGCTATTACCCTAAAAAGAATGTAACTTTCTAGTTACTGATCACTATAAGAAACAATGTACTTCCTCATTCATGCTTTATAAATTTTATTTATAAACTTTTATTTACAAATTTTATAAAGTTTATTTAAACTTTATGAACTGAGCTATAACTGCTGAAAGCCAACCTTTTACCACTCTTAGTTTTGAAGTCTCCCTGTTCATGAATAATTTGTTTCTCGATCAATAAAATATTTATATCAAGTAAAGTTTTCTGAATTTTCTTTCGGCAAGCCAAATGTTAAACAGATTTACAAAAACATGAAACAATGCCACTCTTCTCACTAATTTTTTTGTTCTAGAAGACCAGATAATTTTACCACAAATATGTATGTTAACAGGCATGTACTGCAGTCATTTTCAATAATTATTTTATTTCTGTTTTAATTTTTAACATGGTAAATATTGTTATATAGAACCCACATACAAAGCTCTTTGGGAGATCTTCAAAGTGTTTAAGACCACAAAATTTTCCTGAGACTAAAAAGTGAGAACCTCTAGGTTACTAGAAGGAGCTCCTTCCTCTATGTAGTAGGAAAGCAAAACCAAAAACAAAAGTTTTCTCTTTCATCCTCCTTTGGGCAGCTAGTCCCAAAGAACACCTATGATGTCACAATTGGCACCATCTTAGAACACACACACACACACACACACACAAACGCTCAATAGAATGAGAAGAATCTGACTGATGGCTACACAGATAGACAATATACAGATCTAGAGATGTAGCCCCAAAGTTTGTTTTCTCTCTTCACTTGCATCTGACATTTACTCAAAGTCCAAACCGGAATTACCTTCCCGCAGTTCCCAGCTCCTGAGAAATTAGGATCTCTATCTGATTTTCCTAGCACAATTCCCCAATCAGAGAGATTTCTGACATACTCAATCGGTGACCCTTATATTTCTGATGCCACTGCCCACAGATCTTTTTACATGAGGTTATTTCTCAGAGGTATGGCCTTGCTCTGGAATGACAAATATATTTCATAGCAAGTGCCAACTCTGATATATTGTCAGCGGTTGGCTGGAACATTGTTTGAGAAGAAATCTGAGGCATTTCCAGGCTTAGCAAGACAAATGCCATCATTGATTAGTGGTCTGCCCTGGGTGCTAGAAGGAAGTGTTAGCTTGTGTGCTGTGTATTTGCTGACCCTATAAAATTGATTAGAATCACTGTTGTCAAGCAAATGTAGAGCAAGACAATAAATGTTTAGTCCATGTAAAAATTATGCAGAAATATAGTTACTATGGTAAGTAATAACAGATATCAGCAATATCTCCCTCATAAACAAACTCGATCTGCTTAAAATATAAGCATATATTTTAAGATTCAGAGAAACAAATTCAATTAAAAGAGCATAAGAATTGCCTTAAAGGTTTGCATTCACATAGCCTGTATATCTATATATCTGAAGACATTTTTACCTTTCACATGAACTAGGATAGATGCCAATTACCCTTGATTTTGGCACTTTAGGAGCTTGGCCAGAACTTATTTTCAGAAACAATCTCCTCGGAATGGAATTTAGGAAGGTGAATTTTAGGGATGCCAGCTGTGGCTCTTGACAACTTCCAGATGTTGTCACTGCTGCCACTATAGTGTGGCATCTGCTGCAAGTCCTATTTCTTTACAACATGTCATCTTGTTGGTGTAATTAATAATTAACGCATAGAGAAAGAAGAAGAGAAGGAAGAAATTGAGAGAGGAGAAGAAGCAAGAGAGAAAGAAGAAAGAAAACAGAGAAAGACAAATACTGTATGGTATCACTTATATGTGGAACATAAAAAACAAAAAAAATTTTTTTTTAACTCATAGATACAGATACCAAACAGATCAGTAGTTGCCAGAGGTGAAGTGTTGGGAGTGGGTGAAATGGGTGAAAGTGGTCAAAAGGTACAAAAGAAGAAAAAAAAGAAGGAGGAGAAGGAGAAGAAGGAAAGGAGGAGAAGAAGAATGTCACAGTTGTTCCTGGAGTTTGAGCCAGTCTAACTTTTCCCTTGCTTGACAGGAAGCACAGATACTATGTATTTCTTTAAAATGTGTTCCTATGACTATTAACTCTACCTACCACTGCCTTAGCACTGATACGAGCTGGCAATATATCCCTTTAAATCATATTTTGTTGGTGAAACAGAAGAATTTACAGCTCCTTTGAGAGCAAAGCCCAAGCACTGACAAGAGAACTAATTTGTTCCTTTGCGAATTTGCCTTTTTGTCATTTTGCCTGGGAGTTACACTGTGGAGAAGTGTATGCTGCAAAGAAAGTGATGCCTGGAGCTAATAAATTTGGCTCTAAATACAGCATTGTGAAGGAATTGGGGGGGAAAAGCAAAACCAGAAAAGAGTAATATAGTATTTGTTCCCTTGGAAACAAAAGAATACTTAGTGCTTTTGGAATAAATATATATATTTGCAGCACAATTTTCACAGAAGTGTGGCTCTAAAATGAAATTCTGCCAATATAATCACAAATGACACTAGTGAGGCATAAATAGGGGGCATAAATATACAGAGAATTTTATAGTTTACAAAATATTGACATGCATTTGACTCCATAAGTCAGACTACAAAGATTATGTACCAAAGATAAAGTGATGGGAACCAGAATCGATGCTGGTTATTGCTTTACTGATGAAGGCAAAAGGTCAGAATGAGCAGAAACTTGCTCCCTCACCTCTCAACAAAACCTACAAATAACAAAAGGGGAGTTTAAAACCTGATTTTGGAATAATAAGGAAAAGAAAAATATACGAAAGCATGACATATTCTAAGATAAATCATTAAATAAATGGCTTTGCAGGATTTAAATTTAAAAAAATGATGATCAGTAGAAAACAGTACGAGTTCCTTAAGAGTAAATCTGGAAAAATTTACTCCTCCTAAGATTAATAAATTTGAATTATGAAATTCTATAAACAAAGTGGCATTCCATGATCTTCCCCTTAAACAAAAGAAGTATGGCATTTAAGACAATCATACCCAAAGGCATTTGTTAACTCTCTTTTATAAAATAAATGAACCACACTGTTAGATGTTCCCTCTGACTCTAAAATTTTAGAATCTAGGGTCCTATTGTATGAGTGTCATCAGTCATCACAGGTATATGTCCTTGATTCTCTCTTAATCAATTTTGTTATTAAGTTGAATAAAGACTTAATCATATTTATCAAATTTATAGATGACAAGTGATGGCAGAAATAACAATGTTGAATGACACAGATAATTTTTGAAATAGCCTTAACCATTTAGAACAATTTGTTCTTCTTGGTATCCCCAGGGCATACTACAAAGCCTGGCATATAGTAGACCTCAAACACTATTTGTTGAAAGAATTAATGAATGAATGGGTCAAAAATAACAAGGCGAAAGTTATCAAATAAAATTAATTTGTTCAGGTACAGAATAGACTAAACCTGGTTTGATAGCAATTTAGATGAATACCAGTCAGATACAGTTCATTACCAGCTCAATTTAAGCCAAGAGTCCAACTAACAGAAGTATAATATCTAGGGAAATTAATCTCACTGTCATCACTCTAGTCAGACTACGTGTAAAATACTAAATTCCTTCTGGGCATCACTTTCTAAAGTTGACATTGGCAAACTAGAATTTAACAAGAGAGGGTAGCCAGGATATTCAGAAGTCTGGAAATCTCGTCATGAGATATAATTGAAGTATCTGAGATGTTTAACTTGGAAAAAGAAAACAGGAGGAACATGCTTTGAATATCTGGAGAGTTGTCATGGGAAAGATATATTAGAACCATCCTGTGAATCACTCAAGGAAAGAATATGGAAGCTACAGAGAAACAGATCTTGCTTTAGTATAAGGAAGGAATTTCTAACAGATCTGTCCCAAACTGAATTACTCTACCCTGCAAAGAAGGGAACACTTCATCACTTCAAATGTTCAAGCAAAAAGTACATAATCTACCAGAGACTCACAAATTATTACTGTGGATGGATATTAGCATGGATGATCTGAAGATCCTTTCCTGCCCTGATATCCTCTGATTCTGTGACCCCTGAGTGATTTGCTGCCTACCTCTTCAACATTATCACAATCTCTCTTTTCATTGACTTATCTTCTTTTCATTTAATATCTGATAAGTTCTCTTTGTTCTTTCTCCCATCATTCTCATTTGCTTATGAAGTAGTCCTACAATCTGACTTCGATTGCAACCACTGAAGGGGAAAAAAAGTGGCCTCTGAAAAGTCACAACCTCTTTACCTTAAAAGCCAACAGGGTTGCATTTATTTACATTCCCTTTGATCATGCAGAGGTATTGTTAACTGTTCGATCCCCTATACCTTCTCGCTTCCCTTATTTGTATCTCTTCAATTTCATCTTCTTGCTTACTGACCTTTTCTCTCTTCTTCCACCCATGAATCACAGTAGTTTCCTAAGGCATTGATGCTTTCTATGTACAAGATTATACTGCCATTTTTGATGATGAGGTTAAGGTAACTGTTATATCCCTAACTACAATAAGATAATGTCAGCTATGTAATTAACACTGTCTATGTCTTTGTAATTTCTCTACAACAACAAATAATGAATACTGACTTGCTTGAAAGTACCCGTTTTGCAGTTGTTTAGTTTTATTTTGCTGGTTAAGTTGGAGAAAGTTTATCTTGGAGGAATTTTACAGGATCGCAGCTCATATCAAATCAGTGAAACCATCAATCCACATTACAGATATTAGAATATTTCATTAGCCTTTGAAATTAAGATGACTCTAAGGATGGTGTCACAATCATGTACCTAGTGTAGCTGAGAAAACCTTGACTCCTTCCCACATAATGTACACGTCAAAATCCGACTTAAGTTTGTAGACACAAATTGTTAGAAAATATTCTAGAAAATTGAAGCTCTATGTTTCAAGTCTACACAAAGATTGTTCTTAAAAGGAATCTCTCATCTCTTATTCAGTAGCCACTAGTGCCTACCCTTATTCTATCAGGTAATGTATCAGATGTTGGCTAACACTGAAATAGTCCCTATTCAAATTTTTATACCCCATTCAAAATAACTGAAACTGTAGTTGGGATATATGGTTGCTAGGTGGAGGTGGTTGCTTTGAGTCTCATGAGCTCAGAGTCTGAACAAATCTGTGCCCTTATCAAAGGTCTAAACCAGAGCTGTCCAACAGAACTTTTGGTGAAGATAAAATTGGTTTTCTATACTGTCCCATAAGATAGCCATGAGCCACATGTGGCTATTGAGTGGCTTTTGTGACTAAAGAACTGACATTAAATGATACATATATTTTTAAGACTTTATTTTTTAGAGTAGTTTTAGCTTCACAGCAAAACTGTGAGGGAGGTGCAGAAAGTTCCCATATACCCCGTTCCCCCACATACGTACAGCCTCTCCATCATCAACATCCCCCACCAGAGGGGTACATTTGTTACAACTGATACACTTACATTAACACGTCAGAATCACCCAAAGTCCATAGTTACATAATGGCTCACTCTTGGTGTTGTACATTCTACTGATGTGAACAAATGTATAATGACAAGTATCCATCATTATAGTATCATACAGAGCATTCTCACTGCCCTAAAAAGCCTCTGTGTTTCACCTATTCATCCCTCTTCCCTTCCCAAACACTGGTAACCACTGATCTTTTTACTGCCTTCATAGTTTTGCTATTTCCATAATGTCATGTAGTTGGAATCATACAGTATGTAAACTTGTCAGATTGACTTCTTTCACTTAGTAATATGCGTTTGTTTTCTCCATGTCTTTTCATGACTTGATAACTCATTTCATTTTGGTGCTGAATAATATTCCATTGTCTGGATTTACCACAGTTCATTTATCCATTCACCCTTTGAAGGAAATCTTAGTTGCTTCCAAGTTTGGGCAATTATGAATAAAGATGCTATAAACATCTGTCTGCAGATTTTATGTGGACATAATTTTTCAGCTCCTTTGGGTAAATACCAAAGAGTGTGATTGCTGAATCATGTTAAGAGTATGTTTAGTTTTGTAAGAAAGTGACAAACTGTCTCCAAGACAGCTGTACCAATTTGCATTCCCATCAACGAATGAGGATTCCTGTTGCTCCACATCCTAGCCAGCATTTGGTGTTGTCAGCATTCCAGATTTTGGCCATACTGATAGGTGTGTAGTGGTATCTTGCTGTTTAAATTTACATTTCTTTGATGACATATGATATGAAGCAACTTTTCATATGCTGCTTTGCCATCTGTATATCTACTTTGGTGAGGTGTCTGTTAAGGTCTTTGGCCCATTTTTCTATCTGGTTGTTTATTTTCTTATTGTTGAACGTTAAGACTTCTTTCTATCTTTTGGAAAATAGTCTTTTATCATATGTGTCTTTTGCAAATATTTACTCCCATCCTGTGGCTTGCCTTCTGTTTTCTTGACATGGACTTTTGCAGAGCAGTTTTTAATTTTAATGAAGTCCAGCTTATCAATTATTTATTTTATGCATTGTGCCTTTGGTGTTTTATGTAAAAAGTTATTGACATGACAGAAGTCATCTAAATTGTCTCCTGTTATCTCCTAGGAGTTTTATAGTTGCATTCTACATTTAGGTCTGTGATCCATTTTCAGTTAATTTTTATGAAGAGTGTAAGGTCTATGTCTAGATTCCTTTTTTTTGCATGTGAATGTCTAGTTGTTCCAGTACTATTTGTTGAAAAGACTATATTTGCTCCATTGTATTACATTTTGTTCCTTTGTGGAAGATTAGCTGACTATACTTACGTCGGTTTATTTCTGGGATCTCTATTCTGTTTCATTGATCTGTTTGTCTATTCTTTCACCAATACCACACTGTCTTGATTACTGTAGCTTTGTAATAAGTCTTAAATTCAGGTAGTGTCAGTCCTTCAAATTTGTTCTTCTCCTTCAATATCATGTTGACTATTCTGGGTCTTTTGACTTTCCATATAAACTTCAGAAACAGCTTGTTGATACCCACAGGTTACTTGCTGGGATTTTGATTGGGATTGCATTGCATCTATAGATCAAGTTGGGAAGAATTGACATCTTGATGATATTGAGTGTTCCTATCCATGAATATGGACTATCTCTCCCTTTATTTAGTTCTTCTTTGATTTCATTCATTAGAGTTTGTAGTTTTCCTCACGTAGATCTTATACATATTTTGTTAGATTTATGCCTTAGTATTTCATTTGGGGGCTTGCTAATGAAAACGATACTGTGTTTTCAATTTCAAGTTCCACTTGTTCATTGCTGGTATAATCTTAATTTTAATTAACTTAAATTTAAATAGCTTCATCTGTCTGGTGGCTATCCTTTTAGTCAGCATAAGCCATCTCTACAAAGTACAATCATGAATTCTTCCTTTTTTAGGAATTATTCCCTTTTTAGGAATAAATGTAAATGTTACTACTGTACCAAAACATAGTGCTGCACCAAAACATTTACATTGACTTACTCATTTAACATTTATGGAATATACCAGGCACTATGTACCCGTTGTCATCCTAAATGCTAAAGAGCATTTAGGAGCTCACTGAAGAGCTCAGACTACTGAGAGATGTAGTGAGTAAAAATTACAGTATAATTTTGCTTGCTGCTAGAGACATCTGAATAGAGAATTGTGGGGACACAGCATATGAAACAATCACAGGAATTTAAAAAGTTTCATTGAAGAGTTTTATTTAAGCTGGGACATCATGGAAGAGTAAGTTAAAAAATAAATGTGGGTAGAGGAGAGTGAAGAAGAGGACATGCATTCCAGAAAAGACATGAAGTCCTGAAAAGGCTTGGTGTATCTAGGACACAGTGTGCTACTCCACATGTGGTATGCAGCCGCAGAGGATGCTGCTGGAAAGTAGACTCCATGCTGATCGTGAGTCTTACATGATCAGTAAGAAGTCTGGATATCAAGTAGTCACATAGTACATTATACTTCTATTGTTATAAATTTCATACTTTATATTAAATGGCTTTTTAAAAATCTGCTTCCTTAGATTTTCAAGTTGTTTATGGCAAGACCACGTCTGCCTTATCCACCACTGTACTCCATGGCATCTGATAATCAATAAGTATTTGCTACATGAATGAATGTTTCTGCTTGTCCTGAAACTTGATGCCCTTTGGGACCACATCACCTCCTCTATTCCAAGTTACCTCTTTAACGTCCGGTGTTCCACCTCTCAGTTTGCAACCACATTGCCCAACAGTTTGCCTGTTCGGTGGCAGTACTTAGTGACAGGTTTTATTACTGTTTTCTGCATTTTACATAAAGCTGGGAACTTTACTAGACAAGAACATTTGTGGCACTGGCTTTGAGTGACCCAGAATGAGATACTGAGATGGGAAAGTAACTGAAATAACTCCCCTTCACCAACTCTATAGGGCATATAGTTAAAAGGAATTATATATGTATAGTATATACATTTTTTAAAAATGAAGAGTAGGTATAAAAGTAAAACGGATCAAGAAAGGTACTCCAGAGTAACTATCTACTTTTTACTGATTTCAATGTAGGGGAAAGCAAAACAAACGTGCTCCTTGTTTCTTCCGTTCCATCCAGAGCCATTTAGCCATCCATATACATTTACTACCTTATGTTTATATTTCTTCATTATTTGATGGAGCTAATCCTCCCAGTAAGAGAAATCGGAAAGGCTCTAGATTACATGAAAGCAGTTCCCAACATTTATGGTACCCAAATTATTCATATTTGTGCAAAAAAAAATAATAATAATAATTATCCAACAGGTTCAAAGCTTTGAGCCCAAGTAAAAATAAGCATGATTCCCTACACAAACGGGATTGCCCTTCATTAATAACTAGAGAAGAGGGGATGCTAACTGCAGGCCCGGGCACATCTCCTCCCCGCCCCCACCCCCAGCCCCGCCCCCGTCCCAAAAATAAACCAAAGGGAGGGCAGAAAACAAAAAGAAGAGTAGTTAATTTGATTATCACTGCTCCAAAACATTAGGGATAATGCAAACAAAGACCGAAAGTAACACTTTATTAACTTGGCTTTCCTGCAACCCATCCGCGGCCGAGGAGAGACCTCGCAGCCTAGCTCTCAGAAGTCCCCGCCGGGCTCCCATAGCCGAGGACAAACCTCCCGCGCGGGGTGGGCGGGGCTGCGGCTCTTCGGGCCCCGCCCACGCCTGCGCCGGCCGCACGCGTTTCGTAGCTGCGTCGGGGAGGAGTCTCTTGTCCCTTTGCGCGGCCCGTTCCGCCTCGGCTCCCGTGGCTTTTCGGCTGACGTGTCTGCGGTTGGTCGGCTGCTTGGCGAGTAGGGCCGAGATGGCGGACGCTTGGGAAGAGATTAGGCGGTTGGCGGCTGACTTCCAGCGGGCGCAGTTCGCAGAGGCCACGCAGAGGTGCCTGACCCTCCCTCTCCATTGTGGAGTCCAAAATAGCCCCTGGGCGGCCACGCCAAGACCTGAGGCCGCAAACCCCAGGCCTTGGACCCCGGGCCTTCCCAGCCGCTGTCAGCGTTCCCGCCCCCTCCCCCGCTCCCAGAGCCTAGATTGCGGCTGCCAGTATAATTCTCGGCGGGGGGAGACCGAGAACATCCCCCCACCCTTTAAGCCCCAGCCAGGTGCAGGCGGGGCCTCCCCCCACGACAGCTGGGGCTGGTGACTTGGAGCTGTCTTAAGAACGTCCCTCTGACCCTTACTTAACCGTCAGCAAGTCATTGCCTGTTATGCACTGCCTGATTTAGAGCTTGAAAGGAGACGCTAACCCCGAAATACAGTACTTTGCAAATACTATGTTGACTCCTTAAACATTTTGCCTTTTTATTCTCCAGAACAGGTGTGCTAGGCCAGAGCCCGGGTCTCATCTGTCATTTTTAGGGACTCCGGACACTGATATTTCCTACAAACCCACTAACCTTTGTGGGGGAGGGGGTGTCCTGAGAAGCACCCTAACTCTGCTTTTTACCATTACCGAGCACGTAAAAAGCTAGTAGAACCCTTTTTTATCTGTTGACTCTTCCTTGTCTTGTTCCTTCTGGGGCTGAAGACTTTAATCCCTTGATGCTGTGTTTTGTATCAGTGCGAGCAAACTAGGACGCTTAACGTGTTTTCCTATCTCCTGCCTACAGATTAGTTGTATGAATGAGGCAATAATGCATTCAATAAAAGAAAATTTTGGGTTTTTTTTTTTAACTGAAGCTAAAGTGAAAATTGAAATAGAAGTAGGGCAGTTTTTTCTCTTATGTAAATTACATGTCCTCATTTTTCAGATTTGAAGATTAGAAGCAGGCCTAGAAGAGAGAGCAAACTTGAAATCTGTAATAGAAAGATTTGTAACAATGAACTACATGATTTAAGTTCATGTAAACCTATTTACTCCCTAGAACTTTTTTTAATTTATTGAATTAGTATTATACTAATAAAAGATACAGATTTTGTAATATAGAACCTAATGACTACCCAAACCTTTTTAAAAGCCCATTTTCATACGTTTTCTTAATCATATTATGCCCTGAATGTATCAAATGCATTTTTAAAACTTAACTTTTGTTTCCCTCAGGTTGTCAGAGCGGAATTGCATTGAGATTGTGAATAAATTGATTGCTCAGAAACAGCTAGAAGTAGTTCACACGCTTGATGGGAAGGAATATATTACTCCAGCCCAAATTAGTAAAGAAATGAGAGATGAGCTACATGTTCGAGGTGGTAAGTAATTCCTTAGTTTTTTTCTTCTGGTTCTTTGGAAGGGGGGAAAAAACCCTTAAAACTATACATCATAAGTGATTTAGAGGTTATAAGACACCCTTTCAATTGTTAATATGGTAATCAGCCTTAATATTTTTAATAGGTTTAGGTAAACATGATCGTATAATTTAAATGAAGTCAAATATTGTCACTTTAAAAATAGCGGTTTTTATTATTTTGGGTTATGTGTTCTGTATGTGAATTAATCAGCTGTTTCTTTTCACAGTTCATGAATTTATTGGGTGACTCAGGGGTGGATACTTAGCTACGTGTTATCAGGTGATAATTATGAAGAGGGAATAGAGATTTTAAATTATAGAGTGTTGAAAATCAAGGTTGTACTACCATGCTCTTTTTTAAACTTTAAGTATTTGCAAATTAGGAAACAGTTTGATGTGCTATATCTGTTTGTAGGAAATGCTATTACAAGCATACAAAAAAGTTTTTGTTTCCTTTGTCTTTTTGAAATTTGAACCAATTACTGAGCAAATTTGAACACTATTTGATTAGATTAGATGCATCTGTGAAAACAACTCATTAGATGTCATTAGGTACACCCTTGGTGTTTGTTTTTTATCTTCCTGCATAGTCCTAATAAAATATTAGCTATAATTTGGAATACTTAACAGATATTCTTTAGCTAATAAGTGGTAACCTACCAGTTTCAAATAATTGAAAAAAGTTTACCTGAATTTAGTTGTCTGTATCTCTTTGGTCACAGTAGATAAAATTGCAAAGGGAGGTAAATAACCCCTGTATATCTGGCCAACCCGTGTATCAGCTGATTCTCTAATTGGCCTGATATAACAAATGGAACTTTGAAAATAAACTATTGTCTGTACCTTAAGTCATGAAAATTTATTCAGCTAATGGTTTGCATTTGAAGACATTAATTACTGCAGCCCTGTGTCCTTTGTAGAAGGAGGACCTGGACGGTCCAAAACATAAATCTTTGGAATTTACAGTTTTTGGCTGGTATGTACTTAACACATAATGTAAAATAAATGAATGTCTTTTCTTTAAAGGTCGAGTAAACATTGTTGATCTGCAACAGGTAAATTTCAACTTTATAATAGTTTTTACTTTGATTCCTCAAGTGTTTTTTATATCATTAATTTTTTCAGTGCCCTAAGTATTCACTTGGTACTGGTATCGTGTTTTGTGTTTGTGAAGAAATAATTACATAACACTCACTGACATATATTGAATCAGTTTAATAAGTTCTTCTTTCTCAGTTGACTTGCTTATTCTTTATTCTTTACGAAATAAACTCATAGTTGTCATTTTATGTAATTACAAAATTTATGTAATTTTGGGAGAAAAATCACCAGTTTCATGTTTATTTGTTTTTAATATGTGGAAGTAAAAGAAATGTAGAAGATATTTTTAGAAAATACAGGTGTACATGTCATCAGTAAGGTACACTACAGTATATACAAGAAACTGGCAAATTTTGTGTGAAATGGTACAACTTCTTTTTTTTTAATTTTTATTTTATACTGGAGTATAGTTGATTTATAGTTCTTTTTCAGATTCTTTTCCTGTATAGGTTATTACAGAATATTGAGTACCATTCCCTGTGCTATACAGTAGGTCCTTGTTGATTATCTATGTATAGTAATGTGTATATGTTAATCCCAAACTCCTAATTTATCCCTCCTCCTGACCTTTCCCCTTTGGTAACCATAAGTTTGTTTTCAAAGGCTCTGAGTCTGTTTCTGTTTTGTAAATAACTTCATTTGTATCATTTTTTTTTTAGATTCCTCATATAAGTGATATCATATGATAATTGACTTTCTCTGTCTGACATACTCCACTTAATGTGATAATCTCTAGGTCCGTCCATGTTGCTGCAAATGGCATTATTTCATTCTTTTTTATGGCTGAGTACTATTCCATTGTATATATGTAGCACATCTTTATCCATTCCTCTGTTGATGGACGTTTAGGTTGCTTCCAACCTAATTGGAAGCAATTTACCTATTGTAAATAGTGCTGCAATGAACATTGCCGTGCATGTATCTTTTTGAAGTATAGTATTCTCCAGATGTATGCCTAGGAGTGGGATTGCTGGATCATATGGCAACTCTATTTTTAGTTTTTTAAGGAACCTCCGTACGGTTCTCCATAGTGGTTGTACCAATATACATTCCCACCAACAGTGTAGGAGGGTTCCCTTTTCTCCATAGCCTCTCCAGCATATATTGTTTGTAGACTTCTTGATGATGGCCATTCTGACCAGTGTTAGGTGATACCTGATTGTAGTTTTGATTTGCATTCTCTAATAATTAGTGATGTTGAGCATATTTTCATGTTGTTTTGGCCATCTGTATGTTGATGGAGAAATGTCTGTTTAGATCTTCTGCCCATTTTTTGATTGGGTTGTTTTTTTGATATTGAGTTACATGAGCTGTTTGTATATTTTGGAGATTAATCCCTTCTCACCCACTTCATTTGCAAATATTTTCTCCCATTCTGTGGATTGCCTTTTCGTTTTGTTTATGGTTTCCTTTGCTGTGCAAAACTTTTAAGTTTAGTTAGGTGCCATATGTTTATTTTTGTTTTTATTTTCATTACTCTAGGAGGTGGCTCCATAAAGATATTGCTGGGAGGGAGACACAAGAGGGAGGGGATATGGGGATATATGTATATATATAGCTGATTCACTTTGTTATACAGCAGAAACTAACACAACATTGTAAAGCAATTATATTCCAATAAAGATGTTAAAAAAAAATATTGCTGCGATTTATGTCAGAGTGTTCTGCCTATGTTTTCCTCTAAGAGTTTTATAGTATCCAGTCTTACATTGAGGTCTTTAATCCATTTTGTGTTTATTTTTGTGTATGATGTTAGAGAGTGTTCTAATTTCATTCTTTTACATGTAGCTGTCCAGTTTTCCCAGCACCACTTACTGAAGAGACAGTCTTTTCTCCATTGTATATTCTTGCCTCCTTTGTCATAAATGAATTGACCATAAGTATGTGGGTTTATTTCTGGGCTTTCTGTCCTATTCCGTTGATCTATATTTGTTTTTGTGCCAGTGCCATACTGTTTTTTTTTTTTTAATCAGTCATCAGTTTTATACACATCACTGTATACATGTTAATGCCAATCACCCAATTCAGCACACCACCATTCCCACCCCACCGCAGTTTTCCCCCCTTGGTATCCATACGTTTCTTCGCTACATCTGTGTCTCAACTTCTGCCCTGCAAACCGGTTCATCTGTACCATTTTTCTAGGTTCCAAATACATGCGTTAATATACGACATTTGTTTTTCTCTTTCTGACTTACTTCACTCTGTATGACAGTCTCTAGATCCATCCACGTCTCAACAAATGACTCATTTTCGTTCCTTTTTATGGCTGAGTAATATTCCATTGTATATATGTACCACAACTTCTTTAACCATTCGTCTGTTGATGGGCATTTAGGTTGCTTCCATGACCTGGCTATTGTAAATAGTGCTGCAATGCACATTGGGGTGCATGTGTATTTTTAAATTATGGTTTTCTCTGGGTATATGCCCAGTAGTGGGATTGCTGGGTCATATGGTAATTCTATTTTTAGTTTTTTAAGGAACCTCCATATTGTTCTCCATAGTGACTATCAATTTACATTCCCACCAACAGTGCAAGAGGGTTCCCTTTTCTCCACACCCTCTCCAGCATTTGTTGTTTGTAGATTTTCTGATGATGCCCATTCTAACTGGTGTGAGGTGATACCTCATGGTACTTTTGATTTGCATTTCTCTAATAATTAGTGATGTTGAGCATCTTTTCATGTGCTTCGTGGCCATCTGTATGTCTTCTTTGGAGAAATGTCTATTTAGGTCTTCTGCCCATTTTTGGATTGGGTTGTTTGTTTCTTTAATATTGAGCTGAATGAGCTGTTTATATATTTTGGAGATTAATCCTTTGTCCGTTGATTCGTTTGCAAATATTTTCTCCCATTCTGAGGGTTGTCTTTTCGTCTTGTTTATGGTTTCCTTTGCTGTGCAAATGCTTTGAAGTTTCATTAGGTCCCATTTGTTTATTTTTGTTTTTATTTCCATTACTCTAGGAGGTGGATCAAAAAAGATCTTGCTGAGATTGATGTCAAAGAGTGTTCTTCCTATGTTTTCCTCTAAGAGTTTTATAGTGTCCAGTCTTACATTTAGGTCTTTAATCCATTTTGAGTTTATTTTTGTGTATGGTGTTAGGGAGTATTCTAATTTCATTCTTTTACATGTAGCTGTCCAGTTTTCCCAGCACCATTTATTGAAGAGACTGTCTTTTCTCCATTGTATATCTTTGCCTCCTTTATCATAGATTAGTTGACCATAGGTGTGTGGGTTTATCTCTGGGCTTTCTGTCTTGTTCCATTGATCTATGTTTCTGTTTTTGTGCCAGTACCATATTCTCTTGATTACTGTAGCTTTGTAGTATATAGTCTGTAGTCAGGGAGTCTGATTCCTCCAGCTCTGTTTTTTTCCCTCAAGACTGCTTTGGCTATTCGGGGTGTTTTGTGTCTCCATACAAATTTTAAGGTGATTTGTTCTAGTTCCGTAAAAAATGCCATTGGTAATTTGATAGGGATTGCATTGAATCTGTAGATTGCTTTGGGTAGTATAGTCATTTTCACAATATTGATTCTTCCAATCCAAGAACATGGTATATCTCTCCATCTGTTGGTATCATCTTTATTTCTTTCATCAGTGTCTTATAGTTTTCTGCATACAGGTCTTTTGTCTCCCTAGGTAGGTTTATTCCTAGGTATTTTATTTTTTGTTGCAATGGTAAATGGGAGTGTTTCCATAATTTCTCTTTCAGATTTTTCATCATTAGTGTATGGGAATGCAAGTGATTTCTGTGCATTAATTAATCTTGTATCCTGCAACTTTACCAGATTCATTGATTAGCTCTAGTAGTTTTCTGGTGGCATTTTTAGGATTCTCTATGTATAGTATCATGTCATCTGCAAACAGTGACAGTTTTACTTCTTGTTTTCGAATTTGTATTCCTTTTATTTCTTTTTCTTCTCTGATTCCCGTGGCTAGGACTTCCAAAACTATGTTGAATAATAGTGGTGAGAGTGGACATCCTTGTCTCGTTCCTGATCTTAGAGGAAATGCTTTCAGTTTTTCACTGTTGAGAATGATGTTTGCTGTGGGTTTGTCGTATATGGCCTTTATTATGTTGAGGTAGGTTCCCTCTATGCCCACTTTCTGGAGAGTTTTTTTCATAAATGGGTGTTGACTTCTGTCAAAAGCTTTTTCTGCATCTATTGAGATGATCATATGGTTTTTATTCTTCAGTTTGTTAATATGGTGTATCACATTGATTGATTTGCGTATATTGAAGAATCCTTGCATCCCTGGGATAAATCCCACTTGATCGTGGTGTATGATCCTTTTAATGTGTTGTTGGATTCTGTTTGCTAGTATTTTGTTGAGGGTTTTTGCGTCTATATTCATCAGTGATATTGGTCTGTAATTTTCTTTTTTTGTAGTGTCTTTGTCTGGTTTTGGTATCAGGGTGATGGTGGCCTCATAGAATGAGTTTGGGAGTGTTCCTTCCTCTGCAATTTTTTGGAAGAGTTTGAGAAGGATGGGTGTTAGCTCTTCTCTAAATGTTTCATAGAATTCACCTGTGAAGCCATCTGGTCCTGGGCTTTTGTTTGTTGGAAGATTTTTAATCACAGTTTCAATTTCATTACTTGTGATTGGTCTGTTCATATTTTCTGTTTCTTCCTGGTTCAGTCTTGGAAGGTTATACCTTTCTAAGAATTTGTCCATTTCTTCCAGGTTGTCCATTTTATTGGCATAGAGTTGCTTGTAGTAGTCTCTTAGGATGCTTTGTATTTCTGCGGTGTCTTGTAACTTCTCCTTTTTCATTTCTAATTTTATTGATTTGAGTCCTCTCCCTCTTTTTCTTGATGAGTCTGGCTAATGGCTTATCAATTTTATCTTCTCAGAGAACCAGCTTTTAGTTTTATTGATCTTTGCTATTGTTTTCTTTGTTTCTATTTCATTTTTTTCCGCTCTAATCTTTATGATTTCTTTCCTTCTGCTAACTTTGGGTTTTGTTTGTTCTTCTTTCTCTAGTTTCTTTAGGTGTAAGGTTGGATTGTTTACTTGAGATTTTTCTTGTTTCTTGAGGTAGGTTTGTATAACTATAAACTTCCCTCTTAGAACTGCTTTTGCTGCATCCCATAGGTTTTGGATCGTCATGTTTTCATTGTCATTTGTCTCTATGTATTTTTTTTTTCTCTTTGATTTCTTCAGTGATCTCTTGGTTATTTAGTAACGTATTGTTTAGCCTCCATGTGTTTGTGTTTTTTACGTTTTTTTCCCTGTAATTCATTTCTAATCTCATAGCGTTGTGGTCAGAAAAGATGCTTGATATGATTTCAGTTTTCTTAAATTTACTGAGGCTTGATTTGTGACCCAAGGTGTGATCTATCCTGGAGAATGTTCTGTGCGCACTTGAGAAGAAAGTGTAATCTGCTGTTTTTGGATGGAATGTCCTATAAATATCAATTAAGTTTATCTGGTCTATTGTGTCATTTAAAGCTTCTGTTTCCTTATTTGTTTCCATTTTGGATGATCTGTCTATTGGTGTAAGTGAGGTGTTAAAGTCCCCCACTATTATTGTGTTACTGTCGATTTCCTCTTTTATAGCTGTTAGCAGTTGCCTTATGTATTGAGGTTCTCCTATGTTGGGTGCATATATATTTATAATTGTTATATCTTCTTCTTGGATTGATCCCTTGATCATTATGTAGTGTCCTTCCTTGTTTCTTGTAACATTCTTTATTTTAAATTCTATTTTATCTGATATGAGTATAGCTACTCCAGCTTTCTTTTGATTTCCATTTGCATGGAATATCTTTTTCCATCCCCTCACTTTCAGTCTGTATGTGTCCCTAGGTCTGAAGTGGGTCTCTTGTAGACAGCATATATATGGGTCTTGTTTTTGTATCCATTCAGCAAGCCTGTGTCTTTTGGTTGGAGCATTTAATCCATTCACGTTTATGGTAATTATTGATATGTATGTTCCTATGACCATTTTCTTAATTGTTTTGGGTTTGTTTTTGTAGGTCCTTTTCTTCTCTTGTGTTTCCCACTTAGAGAATTTCCTTTAGCATTTGTTGTAGAGCTTGGTGGTGCTGAATTCTCTTAGCTTTTGCTTGTCTGTAAAGCTTTTGATTTCTCCATCAAATCTAAATGAGATCCTTGCCAGGTAGAGTAATCTTGGTTGTAGGTTCTTCCCTTTCATCACTTTAAGTATATCATGCCACTCCTTTCTGGCTTGTAGAGTTTCTGCTGAGAAATCAACTGTTAACCTTATGGGAGTTCCCTTGTATGTTATTTGTCATTTTTCCCTTGCTGCTTTCAATAATTTTTCTTTGTCTTTAACTTTTGCCACTTTGATTACTATGTGTCTCGGCATGTTTCTTCTTGGGTTTATCCTGTGTGGGACTCTCTGCGCTTCCTGGACTTGGGTGGCTATTTCCTTTCCCATGTTAGGGAAGTTTTTGACTATAATCTCTTCAGATATTTTCTCGGGTCCTTTCTCTCTCTCTCCTCCTTCTGGGACCCCTATAATGCGAATGTTGTTGCGTTTAATGTTGTCCCAGAGGTCTCTTAGGCTGTCTTCATTTCTTTTCATTCTTTTTTCTTTAGTCTGTTCCCGCAGCAGTGAATTCCACCATTCTGTCTTCCAGGTCACTTATCCGTTCTTCTGCCTCAGTTATTCTGCTATTGATTCCTTCTAGTGTATTTTCATTTCAGTTATTGTATTGTTCATCTCTGTTTGTTTGTTCTTTAATTCTTCTAGGTCTTTGTTAAACATTTCTTGCATCTTCTCCATCTTTGCCTCCATTCTTATTCCAAGGTCCTGGATCATCTTCACTATCATTATTCGGAATTCTGTTTCTGGAAGGTTGCCTATCTCCACTTCATTTAGTTGTTTTTCTGGGGTTTTATCTTGTTCCTTCATCTGGTATATAGCCCTCTGCCTTTTCATCTTGTCTGTCTTTCTGTGAATGTGGTTTTTGTTCTACAGGCTGCAGGATTGTAGTTTTTCTTGCTTCTGCTGTCTGCCCTCTGGTGGTTGAGGCTATCTAAGAGGCTTGATGGGAGGCTCTGTTGGTGGGTAGAGCTGACTGTTGCTGTGGTGGTCAGAGCTCAGTAAAACTTTAATCCACTTGACTGTTGATGGGTGGGGCTGGGTTCCCTCCCTGTTGGTTGTTTTGCCTGAGGCAACCCAACACTGGAGCGTACCTGGGCTCTGTGGTGGGGCTAATGACAGACTCTGGGAGGGCTCATGCCAAGGAGTACTTCCCAGAACTTCTGCTGCCATTGTCCTTGTCCCCATGGTGAAACAGAGCCACCCCTGCCTCTGCAGGAGACCTTCCAACACTAGCAGGTAGGTCTGGTTCAGTCTCCCCTGGGGTCACTCGTCCTTCCCCTGGGTCCCAGTGCACACACTATTGTGTGTGCCCTCCAAGAGTGGGGTCTCTGTTTCCCCCAGTCCTGTCGAAGTCCTGCAATCAATTCCCACTAGGCTTCAAAGTCTGATTCTCTATGAATTCCTCCTCCTGTTGCCGGACCCCCAGGTTGGGAAGCCTGACATGGGGCTCAGAACCTTCACTCCAGTGGGTGGACTTCTGTGGTATAAGTGTTCGCCAGTCTGTGAGTCACCCCCCCACCAGTTATGGGATTTGATTTTACTCTGATTGCGCCCCTCCTGTCGTCTCATTGTGGCTTCTCCTTTGTCTTTGGATGTGGGGTATCTTTTTTGGTGAGTTCCAGTGTCTTCCTGTCGATGATTGTCCAGCAGCTAGTTGTGATTCTGGTGTTCTCGCAAGAGGGAGTGAGAGTACATCTTTCTACTTCGCCATCTTGGTTCCTCTCTCGCCATACTGTTTTGATGACTGTAACCTGTAGTGTAGTCTGAAGTCAGGGAGCCTGATTCCTCCAGCTCTGTTTTTCTTTCTCTGGATTGCTTTGGCTGTTCGGAGTCTTTTGTATTTCCATACAAATTGTAAAACTTTTTGTTCTAGTTTTGTGAAAAATGCCATTGGTAATTTGATAGGAATTGCATTGAATTTGTAGATTGCCTTGGGTAGTATAGTCATTTTGATGGTACTGATTCTTCCAATCCAAGAGCATGATATATATTTCCATCTGTTTGCGTCATCTTTGATTTCTTTCATCAGTATCTTACAGTTTTCAGAGTACGGGTCTTTTGCCTCCTTAGGTAGGTTTATTCCTAGGTACTTTATTCTTTTTGATGCAGTGGTAAATGGGATTGTATCCTTAATTTTTCGTTCTGGTCTTTCGTTGTCAGTGTATAGAAAAACAAGAGATTTCTGTATGTTAATTTTGTATCCTGCGACTTTACCAATTTCCTTGATGAGTTTTACTTATCTGGTAGCATCTTTAGGATTTTCTGTGTATAGTGTCATGTCATCAGTGAACAGTGACAGTTTTACTTCCTTTCCAATTTGGATTCCTTTTATTTCTTTTTTTTCTCTGATGGCCATGGCTAGGACTTCCAAAACTGTGTTGAATAGAAGTGGCAAGAGTGGACATCCTTATCTTGTTTCTGATCTCAGAGGAAATGCTTTCAGCTTTTCCCCATTGAGTATGATGCTAGCTGTAGGTTTGTCATATATATGGCCTTTATTATGTTGAGGTGTGTTCCCTCTATGCCCAACTTTCTGGAGAGTTTTTATCATAAATGGGTGTTGAATTTTTTCAGAAACTTTTTCTGTATCTATTGAGATTATCATATGGTTTTTATTCTTCAGTTTTGTGATGTGGTGTATCACACTGATTGATTTGCGCATATTTAAAAATTCTTGCATCCCTGGGATAAATCCCACTTGATTGTGGTGTATGATCCTTCTAATGTGTTGTTGGATTCGTTTGCTAGTATTTTGTTGAGGACTTTTGTGTCTATGTTCGTCAATGATATTGGCCTGTAATTTTCTTTTTTTGTGATATCTTTGTTTGGTTTTGGTATCAGGGTGAAGGTGGCCTCACAGAATGAGTTTGGGAGTGTTCCTTCCTCTGCAGTTTTTTGGAAGAGTTTCAAAAGGATAGGTGTTGACTCTTCTCTAAATGTTTGATAGAATTTGCCTGTGAAGCCATCTGGTCCTGGACTTCTGTTTGTTGGAAGTTTTTGTTTTTTTTTTTTTAATTTTTATTTATTTATTTATTTATTTTTGGCTGTGTTGGGTCCTCGTTTCTGTGCGTGGGCCCCCTCCAGTTGTGGCAAGTGGGGGCCACTCTTCATCACGGTGCGCGGGCCTCTCACCGTCGCGGCCTCTCTTGTTGCGGAGCACAGGCTCCAGACGCACAGGCTCAGTAATTGTGGCTCACGGGCTCAGTCGCTCCGCAGCACATGGGATCCTCCCAGACCAGGGCTCGAACCCGCGTCCCCTGCATTGGCAGGCAGACTCTCAACCACTGCGCCACCAGGGAAGCCCCTGTTGGAAGTTTTTTAATCACAGTTTCAACTTCAGTACTTGTGAGTGGTCTGTTCATATTTTCTGCTTCTTCCTTGTTCAGTCTTGAAAGATTGTACCTTTCCAAAAATTTGTCCATTTCTTCTATGTTGTCCATTTTTTTGACATATAGTTGCTTGTAGTAGTCTCTCACGATCCTTCGTATTTCTGCGATGTCTGTTGTAACTTCTCCTTTTTCATTTCTAATTTTATTGATTTGAGCCTTCTCCCTTTTTTTCTTGATGAGTCTAGCTAAAGGCTTATCAATTTTGTTTATCTTTTCACAGAACCAGGTTTTAGTTTCATTGTTCTTTGCTATTGTTTTCTTCGTCTCTATTTCATTTATTTCTGCTTTGATCTTTATGATTTCTTTCCTTCTACTATAGGTTTTGTTTGTCCTTTTTCTAGTTGCTTTAGGTTTAAGGTTAGGCTGTTTATTTGAGATTTTTCTTGTTTCCTGAGGTAAGAATGTATTGCTATAAACTTCCCTCTTAGAACTGCCCTTGCGGTGTCCCATAGGTTTTGGATTGTTGTGTTTTCATTTTCATTTGTCTCTAGGTATTTTTTGATTTCTTCAGTGATCCATTGGTTGTTTAGTAACATATTGTTTAGCCTCTATGTGTTTTTGTTTATTATAGGTTTTTTCCTGTAATTGATTTCTAATCTCATAGCATTGTGGTTGGAAAAGATGCGTGATATGATTTCGGTTTTCTTCAATTTACTGAGGCTTGATTTGTTGCCCACGATGTGATCTATCCTGGAGAATGTTCCATGTGCACTTGAGAAGAAAGTGTAATCTGCTGCTTTTGGGTGGCATGTCCTATAGATATCAATTAAGTCCATCGGCTCTAATGTGTCATTTAAGGCCTGTGTTTCCTTATTGATTTTCTGTCTGGATAATCTGTCCATTTATGTAAGTGGGGTGTTAAAGTCCCCCACTTTCATTGTGTTACTGTTGATTTCTCCTTTTATGTCTGTTAGCATTTGCCTTTTATGTTGAGGTGCTCTTGTGTTGTGTGCATATATATTTATAATTGTTGTATTTTCTTTTTAGATTAATCCTGTGATCATTATGTAGTGTCCTTCTGTGTCTCTTATAACAGTCTTTATTTTAAAGTCTCTTTTGTCTCATATGAGTATTGCTTCTCCAGCTGTCTTTTGATTTCCATTTGCATGGCATACCTTTTTCCATCCCCTCACTTTCAGTCTCTATGTGTCCGTAGCTCTGAAGTGGGTCTCTTGTAGACAGCATATATATGGGTCTTGTTTTTGTACTCATTCAACCAATCTTTTGGTTGGATCATTTAATCCATTCACATTTGAGGTAATTATTGATATGTATGTTCTTATTGCCATTTTGTTAATTGTTTTGGATTTGTTTTTGTAGGTCTTTTTTCTTCCCTTCCTCTTTTGTTCTCTTGTGATTTGATGACTATCTTTAGTGTTGTATTTGGATTGCTTTCTCTTTTTTGAGTGTGTATCATAGATTTTTGGTTTGCTGTTACCATGAGGTTTTGATACAGCAGTGTTTATATATACAAGATTGTTTTAAGTTGCTGGTGTTTTCATTTCAAATGCATTTCCAATGTCCTGCATTTGTACTCTCTTTTTCTCAAGATTGCTGGTTTTGATATCATATTTGTGTGTGGATGATTTCCTACCTTTACTGTATGTTTGCCTTTGCTGGTGAGCTTTTCCATTCTTAGTTTTCTTGTTTCTAGTTCTGGATTTCTCTTTCCACCTAGAGAAGTTCCTTTAGCATTGGTTGCAAAGCTGGTCTGGTGAATTCGCTTAGCTTTTGCTTGTCTGTAAAGCTTGATTTCTCCATCGAATCTGAATGAGAGCCTTGCTGGGTAGAGTATTCCTGCTTGTAGTATTTTTCCCTTTCATCACTTTAAATATATTGTGGTACTCCCTTCTGTCTTGCATAGTTTCTGCTGAAAAATCAGCTGATATCCTTATGGGGATTCCCTTGTATGTTATTTGTTTCTTTTCCCTTGTTTCTTTTAATATTTTCTCTTTGTCTTTGATTTTTGTCAGTTTGATAAGTATGTGTCTTGGTTTGTTCCTCCTTGGGTTTATCCTGTAAGGAACTCTGTGCTTCCTGGTCTTGAGTGAGTGTTTCCTTTCTCGTGTTAGGGAAGTTTTTGGCTGTTACTGCTTCAAATATTTTCTCATGCCCTTTCTCTCTCTCCTCCTTCTGGGACCCCTATAATGTGAATGTTGGCACATTTAACGTTGTCCCAGAGGTGTCTTAGGTTGTCCTCATTTCTTTTCATTCTTTTTTCTTTATTCTGTTCCGCGGCAGTGATTTCTACCAGTCTATCTTCCAGCTCACTTATGTGTTCTTCTGCCTCATTTATTCTGCTGTTGATTCCTTCTAGTGTATTCTTCATCACAGTTATTGTATTGTTCATCTCTGTTTGTTCTTTAAATCTTCTAGCTCTTGTTTAACATTTCTTGTATCTTCTCAGTCTGTGCCTTCATTCTTTTTCCGAGATCTTGGATCATCTTTGCTATCATTATTCTGAATTCTTTTTCAGGCAGATTGCCCATTTCCACTTCACTTAGTTGTCCTTCTGGGGCTTTATCTTATTCCTTTATCTGGAACATATTTCTCTGCCATGTCATTTTATTTAACTTTCTGTGTTTGAGGTTTCCATTCCACAGGCTTCAGGATTGTAGTTCTCCTTGCTTCTGGTGTTTGCCTCCTGGTGGGTGAGGTTGGTTCAGGGGCTTGTGCAGTCTTCCTGGTGGGAGGGACTGGGTCCTGCCCCCTGGTGGGTGGAGCTGGGTCCTGCCCCTCTGCTGGACAGGGCCATGTCAAGGGGTGTGTCTAGAGGTGGTTGTGGGCTCAGGACAACGTTAGGTAGCCTTTCTGTTGATGGATGGGGTGTGGTCCCACCCTGTTGGTTGTTTGGCCTGAGGTGTCCCAACACTGGAGCCTGCAGGCTGTTGGGTGGGGCCAGATCTTGGTGCCAAAATGGCAACCTCCAAAGAACTCACCCGAGGAGTATTCCCTGGGGCCTCTGCCACCAGTGTCCTTGCCCCCGCAGTGGGCCACAGCAGACCCCCACCTTCCTAGGAGACCCTCCAGGACCCTCAGGTAGGTCTGGCCCAGGCTACTGTGGAGTCACTGCTTTGCTCTGGGTCCCAGTGCATATGAAACCTTGTGTGTGCCTTCCAAGTGTGGAGTCTCTATTTCCTCTAGTCCTGTGGAGCTCCTGCATGCAAGCCCACTGGCCTTCAAAGCCAAATGCTCTGGGGGCTCTTCCTCCCGATGCCAGACCCCTAGGCTGGGGAGCCTGACGTGGTGATCAGAACTCTCACTTCTGTGGGAGAAACTCTGTAACAGAGGATCCAGTTTGTGGATTATCCACCTGGCGGGTACGGGGTTTGATTATATTGAGAAAGCGCCCCTCCTGTCATCTCCTTGTGGCTCTTCTTTGTCTTTGGATGTGGAATATCCTTTTTGATAGGTTCCAGTCTTTTTTGTTGATAGTCGTTCAGCAGTTAGTTGTGATTTTGGTGTTTTCTTGAGAGGAGGTGAGTTCACGTCCTTCAACTCCACCACCTTGTTTCCCTGCCTTCCAAAAATGAGCAGAACTGATGTCGTTAGGTTAGAGGACCTTGGTCCTTGTCTTTGGAGAAAGAATTCCACTGTAAAGCAGGCACAGAATTTATCGGAAGCACAGTATGTGCAAAGAGAAGAAAGAAGCAATTTATTTAGAGCAAAGCAGAAATACATGCCCAGAGAAGAGTGTGGACGTTCTCCCTGATGAGGAGCACACCAGAGAGGTGATTTAAATCACTTATATGGAGGCAGTTTTTCCGGGCCTTTTTTTTCCTTTGGTCAGTCATCTCGCTTCGTTTCCCACCTCTGACCAGACCCAGGGCCCTTCCTGATATGCGTGTGCATCTTTTTGCCAAGGTGGATTCCAGCACAGAGGCCTATGGAAGATTGACAGCACCTTTTATGGGGTAGCGCCCCTCCCTTTTTGACCCCCAAGGAGTCTTTCTGCACATGTGCAGTCAGGGAGGTTTCCTTGACCTCAGGAGTGATAGATGCAGTCATCTTATCTATTTACTTCAGCAGAGCTCAGCTCCTGCCATTAACTTTGTCCTTGAAGTGTCTAGGGCATACAAACCTCCAATTACTCTGCCTGACAAACTCTAGCTGTTCAGCCCAGGGGCCTGTCTACCTTCTACCTCAAATCCCCCCGAGAGACGTGAACCCCAAGAAATCGTTATTGGGAGGATGAACAGCAACAGTCTTTCCTCTATAGATTCTTCAGGCTGGCAAGGGGCTCATAGACCCTACCTAGTTGGGGTCATGGAGCCCTCACCAGGTCTCATTAAGGGGCCCCAGGGTGACTTCTGTTATTATTCTGGCAAGATCCGTTTCAAGGGATGGCTGGAATCTCTGGATCACCGTCATATTGTCTGGGAAACTGTTGCATCCTAGAGAGAACAAACTGAACAAGTAGGTTAAAAGAAGGCAAGGGCCAAAGATCAGTAAAAGAATTATTGTAACCAGAGGCCCAAGCAGGAGTAAGAACCAGGTTACATTTGGTAACAGTTTTGATACTGGTCCAGATAGAGTCAGTGCTTGGTTTATCCTGTTCAAAGAATGGAACCATTTGACCTGGTCATATATTTTTGATGTCCTTTTCTATTAACCCAGTGTGATTGTTGTAGGTGTTACAGCCCCAGTTAGAAGCAGTTGGAGGATTGACAACCTGCACATTAATAGACAAAACAGATCTCATTTTTTTTTCCCCGGAGAATAAGCCTGAGACCCAATATGGACCTGGTGCTTCGGGGAGACTTGTAGCCAGGTAGCCAGTTGTCTAGTTTTATCTAAGTAGGTTTTAACCTTTGATGTGGTATTAACACATAAATAACGGGAGCTATTGGTCACTACACATGCCCCTTCTTTCTGTTAATGTATGATCTAAAGCAATTTTATTATTTAAAAATGTAGTAGTTACAAAAGGAGACCTTGAAAATGTAAGGTTGTAGCTACCAGCTGTCAGCTGGTATTGTCCTGAGAACGGCTGGTGGCGTCAAGTCATAAGCTCATAAAACTTAAGTTCTCAGCAATACAAGGTCTTTTCTGAAATCACACCCGTAGTGTCAGCTAGTATTACCTTGCATGGCTGAACCACAGCTCCTTCGTTTTGACTTTTAATTGTAATTTTTCCCTTAATAGCCAAAGCAGATGTCACCGTTAATGATTTTAGTGTTTTTCTAGGTATGAGAAGAGGCAAGAATTTGGGATCAAAAAAATCCTTACCTGAAAATATCTAACTATCTGAAGGCCTGTTCTGTCACTTTTCCCCAGAGCACAGACTGCCTCATTTCTGATTTCCATCCCGAACTCTTTTCATGGGATGTTGAAGGTCAGCAGCTGAAGCAGCTCATGATTTAATCCTTGTAGAGGTAGATGGCGAGTGCCAGTTTCCAGTTGGCAGGGCCCTTTATAATCATAAATTTGAACATGGTTTGGGCGGCATTTTATGACCATTTTGTCCCATGGCGCTAGGAATGTTCATTCCCAGGTCTGGTGAAGATTTTGCTGACAGGTCACTCACTGTGCTATTTATTACTGGACCAGGCCTTGTTATCAGTAGCCAAAAGTCTCTGGACCACTTGTCTTACTAGTCTCTTACGATCCAGGAAAATATTCCATCTTGTTGCTTCCTCCCATATCTAGAGTTACACTGTTAACAGTCATTGATTTCATATGAGACTATATGTCATCATTTTATCAGAGATCAGTCACACATTTGGTAATGTAAGAAATAACAATTTTGTAAAACAGGCAATAAAAAAATATAGCTAGCAGTATTAGTAAGGTCAGAAGTAAGGGTTTAAGTCAAGAACTTACATTAGGTGCAGCCTAGTATATCCTCAAGTTGTCTGTCTTAGTCTGTTTTGTACCACTTATCTTTAAGGGAAATTATATACATTGGCATTGTCCATAAGACATTCAGCTTAATTTCCTAATGTTACTAGGCTGGTTATCCTTAATATAGTCTAATTGTTCCTTTAAACTTAAATGATCATAGCCTAGTGTTAATCTTCAGGTTGTAGATCATGGAGTATGTGATCTTTATCCAAAGGTTGATTATGAAGTTAGGCTTCAGAAAGAAACTTAGAATGTCCCTTTAATAATTTAATTAAATTTTGTAACAATATAATGTTAACAGTGAGGAACTATCTGGGAAGTGAGTCTTAGTAGACACAGGCCTTAATTAACAAAACTAGAATTTAATATTTAGTGAAACAATCCTTTTTCTAAAATTGCCCTCATTTCCACCAAACACAGCCAAGAACAATTTGTTTTCAAAATAAGTTTGGTCCATTGACCACATAGGCTCCTCCATACTGACTCTGGTGTAACTCCTCAGAAGGAGTCTCAGACTAAATTCCCAAAAGGCCTCTCAAGGCCAAGAAAGCCATGCCAAAGGCCAGCCATCAGATTTTGCTTAGGTGGATTTCTGTCTTCTAGAGGTCCCTAAAATATTTTGAGATTCCTGTACATGTCAGGAGGCAGTCTTTTTTATTTACTTGATAAGGCTGTTCATAACCCAAGGGTCTCCAATTTCTGGAGGGACCAGGCAAAGAGGAAAATGTTTTAATTTTATCTTCAGGTGTAAATTACCAAATTGTTGTAAGCCATAAGTAGCTTGAGGAGAAGGGCTTTTCTGTATCTGAAAAACAAAGATTAGAAGTCGGTAATATGTCAAAGTCATAAAAATTAATCATATTTACCAGTTCATTTAATCCCATGTAATTAATTTTTGTTCTGTTTGAGTCCACTTTTTCCATTAGTTTTGTTGACCTTGCCTGATGACTGAAGATGATAGTTACAGTGATAATTTCAAGAAGTTTGTGTTAAGGCTTGTATGATTTGTCCGTTGAAGTGGGTGCCTCGATCACTGGAGGTTGAAGAAAGTATACCCCAAGTGGAAAACACATTTTTTAACCATTTCCTTTTCATTGTGAGGGCATCAGCCCTGCAGCCAGGGAAGGCTTTAACCCATCAAGTAAAAATGGAGTTTACCAGGGAGCTGGGAAAAGCCAGGTGGCCACCTTGGATTTCCCATAGCCCTGACTGTTTAATTTACAGCTATTGTTTACCCATTTTAAATTCCCTGATTTAGGAATAGACCATTGCCATGTTACAAGGACATCACGATGGCAGAGTCTGACAGTCAGGGGTTAATCTTTGTAGAAGCAGAGTGAACTTTATCTACATGTGTCATGATCTTTACAGAGTCTGTCGTTGTTACCTTTTATTTGACAATGTTCCTCCTGTAATTTAATCTGTCAAATAATCCCAGTTAGTGTAATATTTTTCTGAGATGCCTCAGGGGCCCTCTGAAGTGCCTTGAAGTTAGCTGGAGGTCAGAAGAACTTTAATTACAATTTGACACTTGGGAAGTTTGTTAAAAAATATCAAAAAGTTTTAAAACACTTAGTCAAATAGAATCATAGATCATTGTGAAATAATACTTACTTACTCAACCAAAGTAACAAAAGATTTCAAAAGCAAATACAAATCACCTAAAGGCAAAGAAATTCACAGTCTGTTATCAAAAGCAGCATTCCAAGAAAACTTTGTTCTCTTAACAGAGAGAGAACTAAATCCAGTCTTCATATCTTCTATCACTGACAACATATATTCTACTTGCTTCACACATTGAAATGCTTCCCTTATCATTTTAGTAGCTTTAATTACGTATTATACTTGTTAATCCTTAAAAACCTTAACCTCTAGTGAAAACCAAGAAGAAAGCAATTGTGAACTGTTTGTCGTATTGGCATTTCCTGATTAGCAAACTTAATATATTCCATAACCTCTAAAAACATGCATTTTCCCAAAGCACAGTTTTTCTCAATGTAGTGCAAGGCATGTGTCTAATAAACCCAAACATCTTTAGTTTCCCTTTAGACGTTTAATGACTTTTTATCATTTGACTTGATTTAGCAAAACTAAAGTTTCAAGGTACCAAAAATCTGGAAAAACTAGAACATAATTATTCCCACAGTGTTTACTCAAAAGCTTTTATCCCATACGAAGTTAATTCTCTTGTTGACAAATGTTGTAACAGATACAGTGTGAACTTAATGACTTTCAGTAAACCTAGGTACAACAAAGGTATTATACTTAATACTGATGACTCTAAAGACATGTCTGTATTAATAAACTTAAACTAACTTTAATATCAGATACCAATTCAATACTGAATATTTCCCAGATCATGTGAACCTGAAATTTGTTTAGCTTAGTTTCTCTTGTATATAGAATTGTTTGATTTGTAAGCACTTACTTTTCTTTCAGCCAATTAAATAGAGTTCATTTACGAATTAGCCTCAGCAATATTATCCACAGACAGAGACACATACTGAGATATACATAAATCCAGACAGACAGAGATCTCACAGTTTCTGCTTGAGGTTTAAAATGCCTCTTTGCTTTTTTTTTCCCCTTGGCTTGAAGTTCTACTAATTAACCCAAGGCTGAAGTCTCAGGCAAAGTGGGCTGTGTTTGTCTCTCAAGGACATGAGAAGAGTTAACTTCAGGCTTTCTCCTAGGCATATTTTTGTTCTCTCAGGGTCAGAATTCTGAAAAAAAGTATTTTAACAAGCTAGCTTTCTCTAATTGCATATGCAGAAAGAACCAGTTTTGCAATTTCAAAAGGGTTTTATCTTAACCAGTTTTTTCTGAAGTCTAAAGAGTATTGTGGCCACACAGTGTCAAAAAAAAAAACATCTTTTTCTGTATTCATAGTTTCATAGCTAGAATTTAGACCAAAGAGTGCTCAAATTGGCCCTAATGACAGAGGCAGACTGGCTGATACATTGTCCCAGGGATACCTTCCATGGTGTTTATGACTAAAAGTGGACAGAAAGAACAAAAAAAACTTAGTGCCCTGGGAGCGTTTCTGAGGGGTGTTTTTTTTGGTTTAGAAGGAGATCCTCCCATGTTGAATAACCTGCAGCCAAGAACAGTGCTCCTAGAAATGAAGTCCAGCATCCTGGAAACATTACTAGGAGGCACCTGGAGGAGATTCAGAGTGTCCTCTGAATGTCTTTCGATCTTAATGCTGACGGGCTTTGGAGCATCCTCTACTCCCCCACTGATTTCTAACCAGACATCTCTGGTCAACTTTGGTTCCTTGCACAGGGTGCCCTCCCTTCTTACCTGGGGTGGACATTTGAACCAGTGCAGAGCGGTTGCCGGTTTTTCCTTAAGCTTTATAGACGTCAGATCTCCCCTATGTCCAGTAACAAGATTTCCTACTGGGATGTACTCCTC
Organism: Balaenoptera musculus; assembly: GCF_009873245.2. Classification (NCBI taxonomy): domain Eukaryota; kingdom Metazoa; phylum Chordata; class Mammalia; order Artiodactyla; family Balaenopteridae; genus Balaenoptera; species Balaenoptera musculus. The sequence continues at coordinate 62,412,554 of NC_045796.1, read as the reverse complement.
GGGATTGAGCATTTGTAAAATTTATGACATGATCTGCTGGGAATTGGCCAGCCCAATAGGCTGTCCATAGCAGTGTAAGGGCTGCCAAAGCTTGAGGGGCGGGGGGGTCCGAGAGGTAAAAGGAGGAACTCTTGGAAGAATTGGAGTTGGGAAACATAATTATTTCCAAAGTCATATGCCCTGGTGTTTTTTGTAACAAAGATAAGACCTCAGGGAGCCTGTGCACTCAGCCTGACAAAGACAGCGCTGGCAGTTTAGAAATAAAAAGCAAAAGATCTTCTCCCAGGAGGGTGTGAAAATATGTAGTGAAAAACAGACCCTTATGTGCAAGAAAAGTAGGAAAGAAAGATGCAGGCCAAAGGAGAAGGTAAGGAAGATAGTGCAAGTAGAGGTCTCTAGCCATAGTTGAGCAAGACCTGCCAGTTACCTTGGAAGCAATCCAAGTCATGGCACCAGATGACGTCGGCAGGTGAGAGGACCTTGGTCCTTGTCTTCTTGGGAGAAAGAATTCCACAAAGAGACATTGTAAAGCAGGCACAAGATTTATTGGAAGCACAGTATGTGCAAAGAACCAGTTTATTTAGAGCAAAGCAAAAATACACACCCAGAGAAGAGTGCAGGCATCCTCCCTAATGAGGAGCACACCAGAGATGTGATTTAAATTACTTATATGGAGGCAGTTTTTCCAGGTGTTTGTTTTTCTCTGGCCAGTCATCTTGCTTCGTTTCCAACCTCTGACCTGACCCAGGGTGCTTCTCCATATGCGTGTGCATCTTTTTGCCAAGATGGATTCCAGCGCAGCAGCCTATGGGACATTGACAGCACCTATTATGGGGTAGCACCCCTCCCTTTTTGACCCCCGAGGAGTCTTTCTGCACATGTGTAGTCAGGGAGGTCTCCTTGACCTCAGGAGTGATAGATGTGGTCATCTTATCTCTTTATTCTGGCAGAGCTCAGCTCCTGCCATTAGCTTTGTCCTTGAAGTGTCTAGGGAACACAAAGCTCCAATTTACTCTGCCTGACAAACTCTAGCTGTTCAGCCCAGGGGCCCATCTACCTCCTACCTCAGAACCACCAGCCAGGATCTGCCGAGAAGCCTTGTTCACGAAGCCGACAGCAGGTTTGGCTGACATCTTAGCAAGCCTGAGAACCACAGCAGGGGCTGAGATGCATGGGCCAGCTTGATCCCCTGAATTCTGGCCTGCAAAGCCTCTCCTGAGCGAGAGAGCCAGGGCTGGGTTGATCCTTGGGCCAAGTGGCTGCCTGTGGGGCGGCAGTCTGGCGACTGCTCCGAGGCAGTGGGCGGTTTGGGTCACAGACTCACCGCCTCACTGCGTGATCTCTGGCGGGTTGGGACTTGCCTGTTGTGCCCCACCAGACTCCCCGGGCTCCAGGAGGGACTCTGGAGGAGAAAAGACCCCTGAAATGGTGTAACTTCTTAATATGAACTTTCTTAGCAAGTGAAAATGTACTTGTTCAGAAGTGAAAGTAAATAAGCAACAAGCCTCTAATTTTTTATTTGAGACTTTTTATAATATTTCAAATCAATTTGAAATTCACCTAAGGGTAAGTAAGTTTTTTTTTTAAAGTTCTAAATATGTAATTTCAAACTTAAACAGTATGAACTTATCACTAATAGAATTTGTACTTATTTTCCAGGCGATTAACGTGGATCTGACTCATATTGAAAACAGAATTGGTGACATTGTTAAATCAGAAAAACATGTTCAGCTAGTGTTGGGACAACTGATAGATGAGTAAGTACGATATTTAAGAACACTTTTTTGTTTTCTTTTTTTTTTGTAAGCAAATTTATACCTAAATTTAGAACAGTTGTGGCCATTTCAGCATTTTGTTTAGAACTCTTTTAGTGCTGATTTTCATTGTAAGGATCATTGTACTTAAAAAGTAAGTGCTTAATTGTGTGGAGTACTTGGAAATAATATAAACTTTTGTTTTTTTCTATTGTTTTAAAGCGACACAAAACATAATTTTTATCATCTTTCCTGTATGAGTTTAACTCTGAAAGCAGAATTGTTCCAAAAATATTAATGAAAATGATTGCAGAATTTTAATTGTTGAAAACAGTTTCAGCATTTATTATTTGATTAACCTTACATTTAGTTACATTGGTAAGAAAATAATTTTCAGAATATGAGTAATGAATGGTGTTTACCTAAACATACCATATTCATTACTTTGGGGGCATACCTTATTGCAACAGGAATTAAACATAATAGATAGAGGAAAATTATTATTCCTAATTGGGTTTTTCCTTTTTTTTTTTTAAACTATTAGGAACTATTTGGATCGGTTAGCAGAAGAGGTAAATGATAAATTACAGGAAAGTGGTCAGGTAACGATATCCGAACTGTGTAAAACCTATGATCTTCCTGGAAACTTTCTGACACAGGTATTTTTTTCTTAATACTCTAGTATGTCTTTTCAGATAAATAAAAGAATTTTAATGGGAGGGAAGAAACTAGACCTTCTTACCATTAATTGATTTTTTGCAAGTGTTTGACTACTGATGTTCTAGCAATATATTTGGGGAATACTTAAACATTGATGGCTCTGATGAGATTGTTTAGAAGTGATTGTAATCTTCCTGAACCCAGAGACACCCTAAACTTAAGTAGACTTAAGTTCTAGGCCTGCTTGGATGCAGTAGCAGGTATACCATAAGCATATAGGTTTATTTAATGTTCTGATAACAGCTGTACAGAAACTTTAACCAGGGTATCATCAGTTCTGATTGCCTAGTTATATTTTAAGAAATAACTGATGAAGACTATAATTTAGAAGGGGTGCTACTGGCATCTTGTGTGGTAAAGGTCAAGGCTGATGCTAAACATCCTGCAGTGCACAGAACATCCCTTCCCAACAAAGAATTTTCTTGCCCAAAATGTAAGTAGTACCAACATCTTTTGATGTCACCTTTTTCCCTCCTCTAAACTGTCAGTGTGACAGGAAGAGGAACCAAGGAATCACTTATATTCTCTTAATTTTTGGTACTTGTGTCAATGCTCAAATCAGATATCTTGATTTATAGTGTAATAACAATGCTACCTGAAAATAGAGGCTAGTTCCCTGTTTGTTGTTTCTTTTTTTCTTAAAGTGGTTTGACATTTTCGAATTATAGAAGTCCATTTGGTACAGTGGAAAGTGCATGGGCTTTGGAGTTAAACAGACCTTGATTTGAATTCTGTCTATGCCACTGCTTAGTTATTCAGTGTCAGGAAAATTATTTCATGTTTTTTGTGCTTCCAGTTACATATCTGAAAATGGGAATAATTGTCTCTTTCATAGATCTCAATGAGGTTATATTCATGATACAGCTACTGAAATGGCTGGCACAGTGGAAGTACTCAATAAATGATGGTTTTGTTTTGTATTTACTGCAACAAATAAGGGAAAAGCCAAATCTCTTTATACTTTAACTTACCAAACCATAATCGCATGAGATTAATTTATAATACAACCGATTTACTCACTCATTTTAGTGAGTGATTTCTCCTAATTGCATCTAAAATACCATTTAGGGCATAGATCTGTTTTACAAAGCATTTCAGGAGCCTAAGCTCCTGAGCAAATGTATGTAAATCACAGAAGATAAAATCGGCAAATGTATGTAAATCACAGAAGATAAAATTGGCAAATATATGTAAATCACAGAAGGTAAAAAAAAAAATTTTTAGACACTTTTAAATAAAAGTATCAGAACAGATTCAAATGATTTCTTATAAAATTGTGCTACTGATACATTTTAGAAATATATATAGTTTCTTAATATTTTTCAGTTTTAATTTTTCTCAGTATCACAGGCAGTATTCTAAAAGCTCATTAAGAAGTTGTTTGGAAAGCATTTTTCTGTACCATAAAAGTACCAGCCAAGCTGACTTGAGTAGATTTAACTTGTCCTGGGAAGGCAAATATGTCCAGGCTCATTTTATATGTACCTGATCCCAGTCATAGCGTAGCTGTGGAAAAATACTCTCTTGAGATTACCAAGAAATCAGGTTGTCTGTCAGTATAGATTTCTGGACACAGTTTGTTAATATTTGCATCACAGAAGATAACTGTTCAGGTCTTATGTTTCCCTAGGTCGCAGAATCTTGGAATAACATTTATTTCTCTCTGTTAGTGTTAGAGGCTCCATGTAGGATCCTCTCCAAGACCCATGTATATGTCTTGGCTGTCTATGTGTCAGACTACCTATAACTAGAAAATTGGTTAATCTCTTTTATTTTACCATAGAAATAGGCCTTATTTTAGCAAGTAGCTGAGCCTTTTAACATTCAGCTATTTGATTCATTCGATTCTTGTCTCTGCCATAAGATTATGAAGTTTCCTAGATCCTAAGTCTTCATTTTATCTTATATATCTTATTAATTCATGCTTGCTGAAATTATTCAATCATATGATTAATACAGCATCAGCATGCAACATGACTCTAGTAAGACTGTACAAATGTAAATGTGTAATTTTGTTCTTTCAAATTAATAAGAATTTTCATCCATCTTTACCCTCAGGCACTAACTCAGCGACTAGGTAGAATTATTAACGGACACGTTGATCTTGATAACAGAGGAGTAATATTTACTGAAGCTTTTGTAGCTAGACATAAAGCACGCATCCGTGGGTTGTTCAGTGCTATTACCCGGTAAGCATATTTTAAATTATGTATATTTTTACATTTGTTTGATTATTGTTTGCTTTTTTTTTTTTTTAAAGCAGAATCTCATTCAGGACCCTAGTTTGTTAAATAGACAGAGGGCAGCTTCTGTGAAATAGGAATGGGGATTCCAGAGCCCTAGAATGTAGCCACACTCTCTCCAACCCACATCTCCTTTACTCGCCTACCTTCACCATCGTTATGACCCCAGATGTACTTCTGCAGAACACCCAGAACATATATAAAGTCACCCTGGGATCGTGGAAAGAGTATGCAGTCAGAAGTCCTTGGGTCATAGCCCTATCACATAGTAACCTTGTGACCCTGAGTAGATAAGTCAGTCACACCTAACTTCTTTGGGCCGCAGACGGGACTGGATGACTTCAGAACTTTTTTTTTTTTTTTACTAAATAACATTCTAGAATTCTAATGAATAACAATTTTACTTTCAAAATCACTTGAACTTAATGTTTGGGGCCTGTGTAACAAACTCCAGTGTGGAATTAAGAAAACCTACATTCTCAATTCTCTTTTCTCCTGTGTCATTTAGTTTATCTCAGTGGTTTTTGGGTCCCACCAGCATTTAAATGTCCAGATTTCTCCATTTTAAAACAATCAAACCTCTCTCAACCCCATATTCCACTCCCTTTACCATCTTGTTTATTCCTTTCCTTAAAGTGAACCTTCTCGAATTGATGTCTACAGTTACTGTCTCAGTTTTCTTACCTTCAGTAACTTCTCAACTCACCCATCTGGCTTCTACAACTTACATAGCAATGATGTCAGTATCATTAAATCTAATGGGTATTTCCTGTCCTTGTTTTACTTTATAGCACCATTTAACCCCAATTACGGCTTCCTTCTTGAAATGTTCCCATCTCTTTTCTTTTTTTTTTTTTTTTTTTTTAACACTATACTTTCCTGGTTTCTTTTTATGTCTTTTGGCAGTACCTTATTAGGCTGTACCTTTTCTGGCTCTTCCTCCTTTCACGAGCCTTGAAAGTTTTGTTTCAGGCCATCTTTTCTTCTCAGTCCTGTACTGTCTGCCTAGGTGCTTTTACCTTTCTTCTAAGTTTCAGACTCATACTATCTGTACAGCATCTCTTTTGAAGTGTTTTGTTACAAGTGCCTCAAATTCAGCATATTTAAACTAACTCACTACTGTCCCACTTTCCACCTCTTCTGAATTTATTCTTCCACTGGTGTTTCCATTACCAGTAAATATCATCATCAGGTTGGTTTTGCCAGAAAACTGGGAGTCCTCTTTTATGCCATCCTTTCTCTTACCTCCCTTTCCATAACACAACATCTTTTGAATTCATATTTTAAATATTTACGTAATCTTTACTTCTCTGACATCACCATTCTTACCACTTCAGTCCATTTTTTACCTAGACTGTTTCAGGAGGTTTCTAACAAGTCCCCCTTCTTCTACTCTTATTACCTTTCAGGACATTTTTTCGTGGCAGCCACAGTGATTTCTTTTTGTCATTCAACAAATCAAAAGCACGCATTGAACACCTAATACATTCAGGGCCCTGGTGGAACAAAAGACTAAAAGGATAGAAGAGAGAGCTTGCAATCTAATGCAACAGTTTTCTTTCTTCCTTCCTTTTTTTATCTCACACTTACAGAAAAGTTGCAAGAGAACCTTTTTTTTTAAAATTCTGTCCCATTTGAGAGAAAGTGGCTGACATGATGTCCCATAATCACACTTTAGTCTGTACTTCCTACAAACAAGGGCAACGTCCTATAGAACTACAATACAAACATCAAAATCAGAAAATTGACCGTGATCCATTACTACCATCCAGTCCTTGGATCCCATTCATGTTTTACCAGTTGTCACAATAATATTCTTTATACAAAAAGGATCCAGTTCAGAATCACATAGTGCATTTAATTGTCATGTCTCCTTAGTCACTTTCAATCTGGAACACTTACCCTTACTTTCATGACCTTGACACTTGAAGATCACAGGCCAGTTATTTCGTAGAATATTCAATCTTTCCTTTCTGCTACTTTGTCATACTTATATTCAGGTTATGCATCTTTGGCAGGAATATCACAAAAGTGATTATATGTTCTTGTCATTGAACCCTATCAGGTGGCATACAATTCAGATTTTTCCAGTTACTGATGAGGTGCATTGTGACTTCTTAATAAGGAGATATCTGCTAGGCTTCTCATAAAGATTCTTGTTTCCCTTTATAATTAAGTATTTATGGGGAGGGCAGTTTGAGATCATGTGAGTTACCCTGTTTTTCATCAAATTTTCAGTTTATTCATTTATTAAATCACTGTGCACTTACAGTTTTCTATATTATTCATTGGATTATAATCTATTGTTACCATTATTTAGATTTTCAAATTGGCTCTGATTTAGCTAGTGGAAGGCCCTTCATGCTGGCTTCTGTGTCCTTTTGACAGGTCCCCATCATTCTTCCAACACTTCTTTTCTTTCTGGCACAACAAGAAGTTCCAGGCTCAGTTCATACTTTACCTGTTCCAACCTTGGAATCAGCCATTCCTCCAAGGAGCCCTGGTTCCTTTTAGTAGAGTATAGTATTTAGAAACCAAGATCTGGACACTAGATTGTTTATTGCTGTTTGGTTGTTCCTGCTCCCAAGCCCTCTCAGCAGACAAGCTAAGGTATACACGTTACACAATTATATACACCCCCCCTATATATCTATATTTTTGTATCGTTGTGTATCAGGAACCGTGAGTTCACACTGATACCTCCAACACTCTAAGTCTTGTTCTAGTTTTCTCCTTTTCCATAATTGTAACTCCCTTCTGTGTCCATGAGAAACCTAGCTCCCATTATCCTTAATGTATTTACTTATTTGATTAATTCCCCTTTATGTGACTGATCTCCCATTTGCTGCTACAGCTCTCTTCCCTATATGGATGTCTTCTTTACATAGGCTCTGACAGCTTCCACCGGATCACCCTTCTAACACAAGAACAGTAGTTTTTTCCAGGAGAGGAACTGAGTAGCTGAGTGATAGGAATGGAGGGGGACTCCGTTTTGTAACTTTTTTGTACCCTGAACATTTATCACTTAGTCAAAAAAAAAAAAAAAAAAAAAAGTGTATTTTTCCTATTAACAAATATTTATCCTTTTTCTTTGACCAGTTATTGTGGTGAGTGTAGTTATCATCTGGTTCAGCAAATAATATTTTCCTGACTCATAGTAGCCCTGAGTTTCTCTGTATGGAGGTATTATCAAACCATGAGAGCAAAAACAAATTTTGAGCCACAAAAGATGTTGCTAGGCTGTGTGGCTTCTAGATAGTTCCATTTAAGGTAATGTATCTTCATATTTGCCTCTTAAATACAAGGAACCAACTCACTTTTCTGGTCTAACTTCAGAGAGAAGACCTGCATCTCTGATTAAAAAGGGTTTATGTTTATTGTTACTATAGGTAGCCAGAAAGAAGAGCAGGAAGTAATTAGTGAGAAGAATGAGGTATATAGGTATACTAAGCTACATTGTATTCCAGATTGAAATAATTCAGCAGCTAAGTTTCATTGTACAATAAAAGCTAGAAATTTTGTGCAATCCAGTTAAACTTTTATTGAACACCCATAGTAAGTTATGCACCCAGCAATTTTAAGATAAAGTTCTTCAAGGAGCCCTCCACATTTTTGTAGGAATGTGTTCAGGTAGAAAGAAACAAAAAACATGAGAAGGTTGTAATAAGATAAACAGAGGAGAGCAAACTTCACGTAATTGGACCTAATTGGTTCGGGGGGGCTCTAAATAATTCAACTGAAAATTTTAGGTAAAATAATTTAATATAAACCAAATTGATCTATATAAGAATTTGGTAAAAGTAATAGTTTAGTCAAAAATCCCCAAACACAGCGGTTTTAAATATTAATTCATATTTTGACAACTGTTTCTGCTCTCCCAGGTTTGTCATAGGGAAAATTTATAACATTTTAAATAATCAACAAGAGAGAATCAAGTAGTTGGAATAACTTAAAAGTCTTTTAGTTATATGCATAAGAATAAAATCACAGACTAAACCTAAACCAGAGAACTTGTATATTTGGCTTAAAATGAATAGGGAAGAAAAAAATTGGAGTCAGAAAAAAGTCTAGATCTTTTTTTTCAATTGTTTCCTTTACTTAAAAGAAATTATAATTATTATAAAAGAAAAGCATTCACAGGGATCTATCCAAAAGAAATGAAAACATATCTCTGCACAAAGGCATGAAACAAATCTTCATAGCAGCATTATTCATAATAGCCCCAAACTGGAAATAATCCAGGTGTCCATCAGCTGATAAATGGATACAAACAACAAAATATAGTATATCCGTACACCAGAATGCTATTCAGCAATAAAAAGGAGTGAATACTGATCTGTGCTTTATTATGCATGAACCTCAAAGACATGCTAAGTAAAAGAAGCCGGACACAAGAGACCACATACCGATTCCATTTATAAGAAATCTCTAGAAAAGCACATTTGTAGAGGCAGAAAGCAGATCAGTGGTTCTGTAGGTCTACGGGTGGCAACAGGAATTAACTGCAAACATCTAGGAAGGAACTTTTTGGGTGATGGAAACCTTCTAAAACTGGATTGTGGTGTTGGTTGCTCAGCTCTATTAATTTATTGAGATCGTTGAATTGTATACTTAGAATTGGTTAAATTTATATGTAAATTTTGTATGTCTCATTAAAGCTGTTCAAAAAAAAAAAAGAAATGTATAATCATTACAGAAAATACTGATAAGCAAAAGAGAGAAATTAAAGTGGATTTCTCCCAGTCATACACCCTAACTGGAATACAGCATTCCAGTTTCCTTTCAGTACGTACATGATCTCATTTTTCTTCAGAAATGGAATCATATAACATTCACTGACTTCCCAGGTGAGGAGAGCCTCGCAGACAGAAAGAATAGAATGAACAAGAAATTAACATACAATAAAGGGCAAGACAGATAGTCAAGAGTCACCAAATTTGAGGTGAAATTTTGGTGGGCAAGTAAATTGATCCCAGAATGGGAAGACAGATCAATTACCTGGTATTTCAATAGCATAGTTCTGCTTAAGGATGTAAAATTTGGTGCAGTTTTTTTTTTTTTTTTTTTTTTTTTAGTTGATTTACAATGTTGTGTTGGTTTCTGGTGTTCAGCAAGCAATTCAGTTATACATATATATGTGTATATATATTTTTCTTCATGTTCTTTTCCATTATACTTTATTACAGGATACTGAATATAATTCCCTGTGCTATACAGTAGGACCTTCTTGTTTATCTATTTTATATATAGTAGTTTGTATCTCCTAATCCCAAACTTCTGATTTATCCCTCCCCCACCCCTTTTCCCCTTTGACAACCATAAGTTTGTTTTCTGTGTCTGAGTCTGTTTCTGTTTTGTAAATAAGATCATTTGTATCATAGTTTAGATTCCATATGTAAGTGATGTCATATGGCATTTGTCTTTCTCTGACTTCACTTTGTATGATAATCTCTAGGTCCATCCATGTTGCTGCAAATGGCAACATTTAATTCTTTTTTATGGCTGAGTAATATTCTATTGTGTGTGTGTATATATATCACATCTTCTTTATCCATTCATCTGTTGATGGACACTTAGGTTGCTTTCACGTCTTGGCTATTATTAATAGTGCTGCTATGAACATTGGGGTGCATGTATCTTTTCGAATTAGAGTTTTTGTCTTTTCTGGATGTATGCCCAGGAGTGAGATTGCTGGATCAAAAGGTAGCTCTATTTTTAGTTTTTTAGGGAGCCTCCATACTGTTTTCCACAGTGGCTGCACCAATTTACATTCCCACCAACAGTGTAGGAGGGTTCCCTTTTCTCCACACCCTTTCCAGCATTTATTATTTGTAGACTTTTTGATGATGGCTATTCTGACCCATGTGAGGTGATACCTCATTGTAGTTTTGATTTGCATTTCTCTAATTAGTGATGTTGAGCATCTTTTCATGTGCCTATTGGCCATCTTTATGTCTTCTTTGGAGAAATGTCTATTTAGGTCTTCTGCCCATTTTTGATTGGGTTGTTTGGTTTTGTTTTTTTTTTTTTTTATATTGAGCTATATAAACTATATTTTGGAAATAACTCCTTGTTGGTCACATTGTTTGCAGATATTTTCTCCCAGTACGTAGGTTGTCTTTTCATTTTGTTTATGGTTTTGTTTGCTGTGCCAAAGCTTATCAGTTTGATTTGGTCCCATTTGGTTATTTTTGTTTTTGTTTCTGTTGCCTTGGGAGGCTGATCTAAGAAAACATTGCTACAATTTATGTCAGAGAATGTTTTGCCAATGTTCTCTTCTAGCTGTTTTACAATGTCATGTCTTACATTTAAATCTTTAAGCCATTTTTGAGTTTATTTTTGTGTATGGTGTGAGGGAGTGTTCTAACTTCATTGATTTACATGTGGCTGTCCAGCTTTCCCAGCACCACTTGCTGACGAGACTGTCTTTTCTCCATTGTATGTTCTTGCCTCCTTTGTTGAAGATTAATTGACCGTGGGGGTGTGTGCGTTTATTTCTGGGCTCTCTGTGTTTTCTGTTATTGTTGTTGTTTTTGGCTGTGTGGCTTGCAGGATCTTAGTTCCCTGACTGAGGATTGAACCTGCGCCCTTGCCAGTGAAAGCACAGAGTCCTAACCACTGGACCACCAGGGAATTCCCTGGGCTGTCTTTTCTGTTGCATTGATCCATGTGTCTGTTTGTGTGCCAATACCATGCTGTTTTGATTACTGTGGCTTTGTAGTATTGTCTGAAGTCAAGGAGGGTTGTGCCTCCTGCTTTGTTCTTTTTCCTCAGGATTGCTTTGGCAATTCTGGGTCTTTTATAGTCCCATATAAATTTTAGGATTATTTGTTCTAGTTCTGTGGAAAATGTCATGGGTAATTTGATAGGGATTCCATTAAACCTGTAGATTGCTTTGGGTAGTATTAATATTTTAACAATATTAATTCTTCTGATCCAAAAGCATGAGATATCTTTCCATTTCTTTGAATCATCTTCATTTTCCTTCGTTAATGTTTTGTAGTTCTTAGCATATAAGTCTTTCACCTCCTTGATGACGTTTATTCCTAAGTATTTCTTTTTTTGATGCAGTTTTTAAAGGGAATTTTTTTTACTTTCCCTTTCTGATATTTCATTGTTAGTATAAAGAAATGCAACAGATTTCTGTATGTTAATCTGGTATCCTGCTACCTTGCTGAATTCATTTATCAGTTCTAGTAGTTTTTGTGTGGCGTCTTTAGGATTTTCCGTATATGGTATTATGTCACCTGCTTATGATGATAATTTTACCTCTTCCCTTCCAGTTTGTGTACCTTTTATTGCTTTTTATTGTCTGATTGCTGTGGCTAGGACTTCTGATACTGTGTTGAACAGAAGTGGTGACAGTGGGCATCCTTGTTGTAAATTTCAGCGCGAAGGCTTTCAACTTTTCACCGTTGAGTATTATGTTGGCTGTGGGCTTGTCATAAATAGCTTTTATTATGTTGAGGTATGTTCCCTCTGTACCCACTTTGGTAAGAGTTGTTATCATGAGTGGATGTTGAATTTTGTCAAATGCTTTTTCTGCAGCTATCAAGATGATCATGTGGTTTTTGTCTGTTCTTTTGTTTATGTGGTGTATCACATTGATAGATTTGCTATGTTGAACTATCCTTGTGAACTTGGGATGAATCCCACTTGGTCGTGGTGTATGATCTTTGTTATGTGTTGTCGGATTCGGTTTGCTAATGTTTTGTTGAGATTTTCTGCATCTATATTCGTCAGAGATACTGGCCTGTAATTTTCTTTTTTGGTGGTGTCTTTGTTTGGTTTTGGTATCAGGATGATGGTGACTTCATAGAATGTCTTTGGGAGTGTTCCCTCCTCTTCAGTCTTTTGGAAGAGTTTGAAAAGGATCAGTATAAGTTCTTTGTATGGTTGGTAGAATTAATTCCCCAGTGCAGCCATCCCGTCCTGGACTTTTGTTTGCAGGGAGTTTTTTTTTTTTTTTTTTAATATTTTATTTATTATTTATTTATTATTTTTATTTTTGGCTGTGTTGGGTCTTCGCCTCTGTGTGAGGGCTTTCTCTAGTCGCGGCAAGTGGGGGCCACTCTTCATCGCGGTGCGCGGGCCTCTCACCATCGCGGCCTCTCTTGTTGCGGAGCAGAGGCTCCAGACGCGCAGGCTCAGCAGTTGTGGCTCACGGGCCTAGTCGCTCCGCGGCATGTGGGATCTTCCCAGACCAGGGTTCGAACCCGTGTCCCCTAGCACTGGCAGGCAGACTCTCAACCACTGCGCCACCAGGGAAGCCCAACAGCAGGGAGTTTTTTTTATTACAGATTCTGTTTCACTTCTAGTGATCATTCTGTTCAAATTAATCTGTTTCTTAATTCAGTTTTGGAGGACTGTATGTTTCTAGAAACTTGTCCATTTCTTCTAGGTTGTCCAATTTGATGGCATATAATTGTTCATAGTATTCTCTTATGGTTTTTGTATTTCTGTGGTATCAGTTGTTATTTCTCCTCTTTCATTTCTTATTTTATTTAGTTCTCTCTTTTCTTCTTGGTGAGCCTGGCCAGAGGTCTGTAGGTTTTGTTTACCCTTTGAAAGAACCAGGTCTTGATTTTATTGATTTCTTTTTTTGTTTTTAATTGCAGTATAGATTTACAAGGGTGTGTTTCAGGTGTACAGCAAAGTGATTCAGTTACATGTATGTATATGTATATGTGTGTGTATATATATATTCTTTTTCAGATTCTTTTCCCTTATAGATTATTACAAAATATTGAGTATAGTTCCCTGTGCTATACAGTATGTCCTTGTTGTTTATTATTGATATTTTATGTATAGTAGTATGTATATGTTAATTCCAAGTTCCTCATTTATCCCTCCCTCCTACCTTTCCCCTTTGGCAACTATAAGTTTGTTTTCTATGCCTGTGGGTCTATTTCTGTTTTGTAAATAAGTTTATTTGTATCTTTTTTTTTTTTTTTAGATTCCACATATAAGCAATATCGTATGATATTTGTCTTTTTTTGGCTTATTTCACTTAGTATGATAATTTCTAGTTCCATCCATGTTGCTGCAAATGGCATTATTTGATTTTTCTTATGGCTGAGTAATATCCCATTGTGTGTGTGGGGGGGTGTGTATGTATATCTGTCACATCTTCTTTATTCATTCATCTGTCAGTGGACATTTAGGTTGCTTCCATGTCTTGTGTATTGTAAATAGTGCTGCAATGAACATTGGGATGCATGTATCTTTTCGAATTATAGTTTTGTCCAGTTATATGCCCAGGAGTGGGATTACAGGATCATATGGTAGCTCTAGTTTTAGTTTTTTTAAGGAACCTCCATACTGTTCTCCATAGTGCCTGTACAGATTTACATTCTCACCAACAGTGTAGGAGGGTTCCTTTTTCTCCATACCCTCTCCAGCATTTATTGTTTGTAGACGTTTTTGATGATAGTCATTCTGACTGGTGTCAGGTGATACCTCATGGTAGTTTTGATTTGCATTTCTCTAATAATTGGCATTGTTGAGCATTTTTTTCATCTGTATTGACCATCTGTATGTCTTTGGAGAAGTGTTTGTTTAGATCTTCTACCTGCTTTTTGATTGGGTTGTTTCTGTTTCTTTTAATCTCTTTTATTTATTCCCTCTCTGATCTTCATTATTTCCTTTCTTCTGCTGACTATAGGTTTTGTTTTTTCTTCTGATTCTTTTAGGCGGTAGGTTAGGTTGTTTATTTGAGATTTTTCTTATTTTTTGAGGAAGGCCTGTATTGCTGTGAACTTCTCTCTAAGGACTGCTTTTGCTGCATGCCATAGATTTTGTATGGTTGTGTTTTCATTGTCAGTTGTCTCAAGGTATTTTTAAATTTCCTCTTTGATTTCATCTTGACCCATTGTTTTTTTAGTAGCATGTTGTTTAGTCTCCATGTAATCGGTTTTTTTCTTGTTTTTCTTTCTGTGGTTGATTTCTAGTTTCATGCTGTTGTGGTCAGAAAAGATACTTGAAATAATTTCTCTCCTCTTCAGTTTGTTGAGGCTTGTTTTGTGTTTTTGTATGTGGTCAGTCCTAGAGAATGTTCCATGTGCACTTGAAAACAGTGTGTATTCTGGTTTTTTGGGATGTAATGCCCTGAAAATACCAATTAAGTCTAACTATTCTAATGTGTCATTTAGAATCTCTGTTGCATTATTGATTTTCTGTCTGGAAGATCTATCCATTGATGTGAGTCTGGTGTTAAAGTCTCCTACTATTGTATTCCCATCAATTTCTCCCTTTATGTCTGTTAGTATTTGTTTTATGTATTCAGATGCTCCTATATTGGGTGCATATATGTTAACAAGTGCAATATCCTCTCCTTGTATTGATCCTTTTATCATTATTCAGTGCCCTTGTTTATCTTTTTTTTATGGTCTTAGTTTCAAAGTCTGTTTTCTCTGATATGAGTATTGCTACCCCCGCCTTCTTGTCACTTCCATTTGCATGATACATCTTTTTCCATCCCTTCACTTTCAGTCTATGTGTGTCATTTGCCCTAAAGTGGGTCTTTTGTAGACAGCATGTTGTAGGCTCTTGTTTTTTAATCCAATCTGCCACTCTTTGACTTTTGATTGGAGCATTTAGTCTACTGACACTTAAGGTAATTATTGATAGATATGTATTTGTTGCCATTTAAAAACTTGTTTTCCAGTTGATTTTGTATTTCTTATTCCCTTCTCTTTCTTTTTTGTCTTTCCTATTGTGGTTTGATGGTTTTCTTTTGTATTATGCTTTTGTTCTCTTCTTTTTGGTTTTTGTGAATCTGTTGTATGTTTTTGATTTGTGATTACGCTGTTTTTTCAAGTATGTTAACCCATTCCTGTATCTACTTGCTACAAACTGGTAGTCATATAGGCTCAAACACATTCTAAAAAAAAAAATCTGTATTTTCTTACTCTTCTCCCCCATATTTTTTGATTTTGATGTCCTCTTTTGCACCTTCATGTTTATCCTTTTGCTGTTCATTGTAGTTATTATCGCTTTCACAATAATTTTTTTTAAGTCTGTGTACTGGCTTATTTAAGTGATTTACTTCCCAGTTGTGATTTTTTTTTTTTTCTTTCCTACAGATTCTTGCTTCTTTTCTATTGAGAGAAGACCTTTCAATATTTCTTTTAGGATAGGTTTAGTATTGCTGTATTCTTTCAGTTTTTGCTTGTCTGAGACATTCTTTCTCTCTCCTAAATGATAATCTTGCTAGGTAGAGTTCCCTAAGTTGTAGGTTTTTCCCTTTCAGGACATGGAATATATCTTGTCACTCCCTTCTGGCCTGAAACCTTTTTGTAGAGAAATCAGCTGATAGGCTTAAGTAGGTTCCCTTTGTAACTAATTCTTTGTTTTCTCTTGCTGCCTAGAAACCTCCCTTTATCTTTAACTTTTGTCATTTTAATTATAATATGTCCTGTTGTGGGTTTGTTTGGGTTCATCCTTTTGGGACCTTCTCTGCTTCCCATACCTGGATATCTGTTTCCTTCCTTAGGTTTGGGAAGTTTTCAGCCATAATTTCTTCCAATATGTTTTCGATCCCCTTTTCTCTTTCTTCTCCTTCTGGGATCCCTATGATGTGTAGATTGGCACACTTTATATTATCCCATAGGTCTCATATATTGCTTTCTTTTTTTTTTCATTTGTCTTTCTGTTTGCTGTTCTTATTGGGCAATTTCCATTATTCTTTCTTCCAGATCATTTATTCATTCTTCTGCATCATTCAGTTTGCTATTTATTGCCTTTAGCTCAGCTTTCATCTCAGCAAATGAGTTTTCTAATTTTTCTTGGTTCCTCTTTATAGTTAGTAACTAGTTCCTTGTTACAGTGACCTGCATTTCTATTGATAGCCTTTCTTAATTCCTTCAGTAGTTTTATTACCTCCTTTTTGAACTCAGGGTCTAGTAGACTGGAGAGGTGTTTTATTTTTTGTTCTTTCAGGGGAATTCTCTTGATCTTTTAATTGCATTTGGTTCCTCTGCTTCTTCATTTTATTTATATTTCTCTTACTGTAAGAGTTTAGGAGAAACAGTTATCTACTGTGGTCTTGGAGGGCTGTTTTTATGTCGGAGCATCCCCGTGTACCCTGCATGAATCTAATATTTTTGGTGTGAGAGCTGTTTTAGTATGGGGCCCTGCCATGTCTTTTCTCAGTATGTGCTGGCCGTTATCCCACTGATGGAGGTGTGACTGGTGTTGTGGTGACCAGAGCCTGCAATGGATATTGAGCAGGGCGTCCTCTTTGCTCTGTGGTTGTCACAGCCCTGTTGGGGACAGGGTCTGCTCACCAGTTGTTGGAGTAGAAGCCCCCAGATACATTTCTAAGCTACTACAGTGTGAGGCAAGACTGGAGTGCTCCCGCTGGGAGAAAAGCCACTGCCTGTTCCTCCACAGGAGCTGTTTGCCAGGAGGGCACCTGTGGTGTTGCCTGTCACTCGTGCAGTCTCACAAAGTATGCTCTTGTTGGCACTGCCCCTGGCCCCTCCTCAATCATGGGAATGCAGGCAGTCGACCTGGGTGACCCTCGGGCGCTGTGCTCACAAAACCAGCAGCGCAGATCCACTGAAGTCAGGCACCTGAACTGTCATGGTCGCACACCTGGACCCGCCCTGGGAGCTACAGAATCAGCCCAGACCCCAGCTCCACCTCTACATATGCATGCCCACAAAGCTTACAGCTGCTAATGCCAGACTTGCCCCAGCCACAGGATCACCAGTAATCTGCTTGGATGTCCCACAGGTGCTGAGCTTACAAAGCTGCCAGCAGTGGCATAAATCCGCGGATTGATCAGCTGCTGGGACACAGCTCAGATTTCAGCCCCACCTCCAAGTGTGGGCAGCACTCCCAGGCTTGCATGCTCCCAGAGCTCATAGAGGCAGAGCCACACCTGCTGTGAGCACGCAGAGATTGAGGCTGCTCTGGTGGGGCCTTGCCCCTCGCTTTGCTTGAGAGTCACCCCATTAACAAGTGGGGCTTCTATGGCAGACCCAGGCTCAGTCCTGTGTACACCTCCTGTTGCAGCCCAAAGCATACTCCACCCCCTTCAGGCTGTCTCTGCACAGCGAATCCCAGTCCTCTCCCCAGGTCTGTCCCCTGAAGCCCAAGTTTCAGCACCTAGCCCCCATGCCCACTAGCAGACATGCGTCTGGCTGGGGAGTGCAGCAAGGTGGTCAGGCCCGTCCATGCCAGCCTCTCTCTGTTCTGCCTGTGGCAGGCTGGTTGCTGCATTCTCCGCTGAGCCTCTGAAGCTCTCTTGCTGGCCCGGCTGATCTTCCAGTCAGTGAAGGGAGTTCCCAATGTGAGAGAACCTTCCTTCTTTCATAGGTACCTCCCAGGGACGTAGATCCTGTCCTAATTCCTTTTTTTTTTCTTTTTCCTACCCAGTTAAATGGTGATCTTTCTTGCAACTTTGGTTGTATGAGATCTGCCAGCATTCAGTAGGTATTCTGTGAGAATTATTCCACATGTAGATGTATTTTTGATACACTTACGGGAGGAGGTGAGCTCCATGTCCTATCCTGCCGTCTTGATCTATGGTGCAATTTTGCCTTCATTTTTTTCTTCTAAATTAATTTGTTTTTCATAAACTAATCATCCTAGTTTTTTTAATTCATAAGTATGTGTAACTCTATGATGAGTAAAATGGTTTTTTTATTTTTTTTTTTCTTTCCATAAAGGCCTACAGCAGTGAATTCTTTGATTTCAAAATATGGGTTTCAGGAGCAGCTTCTTTACTGTGAGTTTGCTTTAAATGATATATCACTTAATTAGCTGTTGAATAGACTAAATGTAAAACTTAACTAATTTTAATGTTTTTACCTCTTTTAATCTTAAAACTTATGTAATTAAAATATATCTAGGGGGCTTCCCTGGTGGCACAGTGGTTGAGAATCTGCCTGCCAATGCAGGGGACACGGGTTCGATCCCTGGTCTGGGAAGATCCCACGTGCCACAGAGCAACTGAGCCCCATGTGCTAAAACTACTGAGCTTGTGCTCTAGAGCCCGTGAGCCACAACTACTGAGCCCGCGTGTTGCAACTACTGAAGCCCGCGTGCCTAGAGCCCGTGCTCTGCAACAAGAGAAGCCACTGCAATGAGAAGCCTGCGCACCACAATGAAGAGTAGCCCCCACTCGTGGCAACTAGAGAAACCCCGCGTGCAGCAACAAAGACCTGACACAGCCAAAAATAAATAAATAAATAAATTTATTTTTAAAAATATATTTCTGGTTGAGAAGTTTCTCTATACCAATTTTCATATACGTGTCTTGTTATACCCACCAAACATTTAGTGTTGGGTACCTCAAGAGGAGTGGAATAAAAAAAAAATGTGTGTGTATAAAATACTCTGCTATGCATATGCATATAGAGATTTAAAATTTTGGGATTAAGAATAATTTTTACTTTGTTTCTTACAGATTTTTACTACATTTTCTTATGAAAGTAGTGTTTGGCTAATAAAATTTTTACAAAAGGCTTATAGCATTAAAAATAAATTCTTAGCATTCAAACAGTACAGTAATAGCTTCAAAATAATTTTGGTCCATTGACTATTTTGTGTTTTTGTGAAACTCTTATGAGATTTCGAAGGTTTTTTTATAAAGCTTGGCTGAAGTAATTTTTAAAAGCAGTGACTTAATCTTTCAACTCAGGTATCTGTGCAAATATAAAATTAAAATGAATAATGGAGAAGAAATTTAAATACAGAACCAAAAATTAATTTTTGTTCACTGTATTTTTCAGAATATGGAGTTAAATTTAAATTTTTTAAGACAAATTTAAAATTAAAATGTGACGTATTTCTGAACTTCCATAATCAGAGTTGGTGAAATTTCATTATAATGTAAAGTTCTTCAAGTAATAACTGATAAATTGATAACTTTCGTCTGAATTTAGCTTGGATTTGTGTTGTACAGTCACACAAAATTTAAAATTATGTGCTTCAGTCAATTGTGAAATCTAGACCTTTCTGATTCTGATTTACTCAGCATTGGAATTCTGAAATTCCTATGTAAACTAATTTTTATTTCTGTTAAAAGCTAACTTTCCTGAATCATTCTTTGTGCCAGACATCTTTTGACTGTTCTTGTTGGTTCACTTAGGAATAACTCCGTCCTATCTGCTTTGTCTCTTTTTAGGGGATTTTGATATTTAAAACAACAAAGTGTGTAGCTGAATGTTATGGTTTAAATAAAAATCATAAATTTGGTGTTAATGGCAGCACTAGTAGGTGGCAGAGTTGAGGTTTGGACTTAGGCTATCTGGGTCCATATCCATCCTCTTAACCGTGGCATTATATTTCTGTTATAGGTAGGATTAAAATGTGTTCCTTCAATTTAAACAGTGGAAATGTAATAATTTATACAGATATTCATGGCTTTATTTCACACTGTTGATTCTAATAGGATCCAGGTGTCTTGATTTTTCTAAATATGAGGAAATTGAACTTGGTAACACTAGTGATTGTGTATTATCTATTCTCAGTGTGTAATTGTCTACTTTTAATCATGAGATAAATATTGGCATTTTTTTCCAAAATTAGACTAAAAAATTCAACATTAATATTAATTAGTTTTTATTACAGTTCAGCATCTTTAGCTAGTTGCCAAAATTTCCTGAATTTATGACCTGAGTATTCTCATAAATGGCAGGAAAGTTTTGTCTAAAATATAATGTCTTTATTTAGTATGAAATTTAAATTTTAAATTGCTTTTTTAAAGGGTAAGAATAACTAAATTGTGAAATTTTAAAGTGTTTTACTTTTTGAGATTTTTACCTGCTCTGATTTATTTCTATTTGTTTGCTTTTCTTTTAAGCTGTTCTTGAGGAACTTGTTAATAGTGGACGCTTACGAGGCACTGTGGTTGGTGGGAGACAGGATAAAGCGGTGTTTGTCCCTGACATTTACTCCAGAACACAAAGTACTTGGGTGGATTCTTTTCTCAGGCAGAATGGCTATCTGGGTAACTTTTTTTCTTTTTAACTAAAAATCATTTCTAATATTAAACACATTCTTAGAAAGGGTGTAGCCCTGGGAGTACACTTGTACTTTTCTGTTGGCCAGCAGACTATAATGGTTCCCTTTGAGTATAAAAGTAGTCATCACACTGTAGTTTTTTGTGGGTCATGTAACTGAGTTTAATTCCATAGTTATTGAACAGTTGTAATGTAGAAAGGCCAGAAGCCGGTATTGATTGTTACCAGCCTTCTAGTAATGTGATACTATATATAAGATACTTCAAGTTCTTTTTAATCCATAGAAAGTAATTATATTTATTATATCTTGTAACTTATGAAGTTGCCTGGTTTTTTAGTTACATAATCTTAGAAATATTTTATTGCTGTCAGTTTTACAGTGTTCATTTTTATTAGTTATCCAGTACTTCAGAAACATAGAAGTTATTCTAAATTTTGTTTCTGAGGTTCCATCATTTGGATAAAGTAGATTGATTGAATTTAATCATTAAAACAAGTAGCATATATATATAAAACTCAGTTTGATCAATTTCATAACCCAAGTCAAACTATGTAAGGAATCAGTTACCTATAAATAAGTATACCTATAAGTCATTAGTGTTCAGTTTAAATGTGTGCTAGAATGAATACTGGTTTGGCTTATGTTTTCTTGACTTTCTACAATGTGCCTTCTCAGTTTCTTCAGCCAAGGACTTGGATTAGAATTTTGTTGTAATTAATTTCCTTAAATATTATTATTTGAGGACAGAGAGAGGATGGTAGATATCTCTAATAACTTTAATGGCTGCAAATTTAAGTCTTAAATTTTTTACTTTTATATGCTAATCTTTTACTAGTGTAAATTAGACTAGAGAATTGCTTTGTCCTCAGTTGTCTAATGAAAGATTTTTAAAATTCCATTCCTTTAGTTAACTATAATCAAAATTCCAGTTTTTGTTTCTCTACTTAAATCATTACATTCCGTTATCCTCATTTCTACTTTTATTGCTCTTTAGTCCTCATGTTTCCCTTTGACCCCTCAATTGGAGAGTAAGAGACAAAGCTGAATTAATGCAGTACTTGAACCAATTTTTCTACAAATATGTTTAGTAATAAAAATTTGGGAAGGTAACATAACCAGGGAATAGGCTATGGTACACTTCTATGTTTTATTCTTAAAAAACTCTATTAGAATACAGTGCATTCACAAAGAATAGATTTT
The DNA here is from genome assembly GCF_009873245.2 of Balaenoptera musculus. Taxonomy (NCBI): domain Eukaryota; kingdom Metazoa; phylum Chordata; class Mammalia; order Artiodactyla; family Balaenopteridae; genus Balaenoptera; species Balaenoptera musculus. Next base: position 62,390,662 of record NC_045796.1, on the reverse strand, counting down.
GGTAGAACTTAACTTTTTCTGAGATTTCTAAAAGGTGTGAATGATGATTCTATTCCAACCTCGTGATGTATTTCTAGAATTTGATGCTTTGTCCAGACTTGGAATCCCAGATGCTGTGAGCTACATAAAGAAAAGATATAAGACTACACAACTCTTGTTTTTGAAAGCAGCTTGTGTTGGTCAAGGACTTGTGGATCAGGTGGAAGCATCAGTAGAGGAAGCCATCAGCTCTGGAACATGGGTTGATATTGCAGTATGTTTTATCTTTTTCTTCTTAATTTTCCTTTAAACCAGTGACAACTGATACTTCACTAGTATATGGCCATTTTAAGAATTAGGATGTAGCTTTCAGGAAGGATACTTTCATGGTTGGCGGGGGGAGGAGGGGTTTTAATGAAAATGTTCATTTCAGATAGTAGAAAGAACTAAGAAGAAATGTATTTTGGAGGCAAAGTTACCAGGACTTGAAGTTGGAATGTTTGTGAGTTTATGAGAGGAACTCAGTGTGACTTGTAGGTTTGGGGCCTGATCAACTGAATGGAGAGTGGTTCCATTAATTGAGATGGGGGAGCAATGGGGAAGAGAAGATGGGAGCTGGGAGTCTGGGGGCAGGAGGCACAAACCACGTTGTTTTGAACAGGACATGTTAAAATACAAGATGCCTGTTAGGTATATGAGTGGGGGGAGGTTAGGGAAGCAGTAGGATATGTGATTTCAGAGTTCGGAGTGAGGATAAAGGTAGAAATACGATTTGGGAGGTTATCAGCATATAGATGGTTTTGAAACCATTGGACTTAATGAGATCACTTAGGGAGAGAATACATATAACAAATGGTATATCTGTATTATATTGCATTTATACTTTGTTTTCATCTTGTTTGTAATTCTAGCCTCTGCTACCCAGTTCCTTATCAGTGGAAGATGCTGCAATATTGCTTCAACATGTGATGAGAGCACTCAGCAAACAGGCTTTAGCTGTAGTCTTTAGCGATACTATTGTAGTCAGTGAAAAATTTATAAATGATTGTACAGAACTGTTCAGTGACCTGATGCACCAAAAAGCTGAAAAGGTATGCCAGATTTCCTTTCACCTACTAATTTTAACAGTACTTTCACATTAGAATCATCTGCTGACTTTTGAAAAATGAGGTAAGCAGTATACCCAAAACTGAACACTGTGTTTCATACATTATTTTCCTTCAATGCATCATTCCTTTTTATTTCCTCTCCTGGATTTGTTTTTCTCCTTCTCCATTCCCGTCAGAACATAGAAGTTAGAACTTAGGAAGCTGCTTTTATAAATTGAAATCTTACAAATGAAATTATATATTTCACACTTAAGTCCCCTGAGGGTATTGGTCCAACATTAAAATCCATAAAAATGATACCTGTGGATTATATGCATAAATGTATAGTATATTTATCAATCAGTACACATTATATTTACTAAATCTAGCAGAGCCTCATAATTTGACCTATTTGGGATATACCAACGGGATAACTTATGAGGAAAGAAATTGTTACTATTAAAATTGAGTAGTTCCTCAGAGCAACGGCTATGGAAGTGTTTAGAAGCAGAGATCATGCCAGGTCTGCTTTAATGACTGTTCAATTCATGCTTCTAGTTAGCAGCACCCTCATTATAAAGCCTGCTCACAAAATAGGTAGAAAAAGCCCATTTATATCTCAGACTGTTAATAAATTCATGAGGGCTTATTAAATATATAAATAATTTGTATTTATCTATATTCCTTTGAAGCTCCTTAATAGTCTTAAAAATGATATAACTTTTCTACATTTGGCCTGCAAAGCAGCAGAGAGGAGTAAAAAGTACACAGGATTGATATCAGTAAACCTGAGTTCTAATTTCAACTTGTTTACTCCGTTTGCCTTTGACAAATAGACTTCCAGTTTCCTCATCTTCAGAGAAAAGGATGGTGATGCCCAGTCTCACAAGGATAAATATAAATTAAGGAGCAATGTAAATAAAATGTTTAGTACATGTTAGCTACCAGTTACTAAATGACTACGTTATTATTTTCATTTGAGACCCTTTACTAAAATAAAAATTTAACATAATCATTGATTTTTTTTTTTCTTTCCTTGTGCTCCTCCCTCCAACCACAAAAATAAATTCAGGAAAAGAAAGTGATTTTTTGTTTGCACTGTCAACATTCTTAACATTTCTTTGCAAAACTGAAAAGGAAGTATTTTTAACGTGAAAATGTATGTTTGTCACTACAGATTTAGAACCCTTTCCCATGATAAAGAATCAGTTTCTGAAGTTGGAAATAGTTCATTGTTCCTAACATTAATTTATAAATAGCAAAGATCAAGAATGAGTCCAGAGGGGAAAAAAGTTCACATGCCTAAGTATGCAACACATATGTGATCATTATGGTGGGGTGGGATGGAGATTTCATTATCTTTCTAGTAATCTCAGATATCCAAGTGGCACTGGACCTTGGGAGTCTTAAAAAGAGAGGTAGCAAGGGTCATCCGTTAAGCAGTGCTAAAATTAGCCAATAACAATTGAAGAAGATTGCATCTGATGCTGTGTGATCAGCTGTTCAGTGATAGGATAGGATTTCTCATTAGCTGGTAATAAATACAAAAAGTCAAGAACAGCAAGGGAGGAGACTTATTTGGGGCATGGAGAAACAATCTCAGAGTGGCAGCTGAGACAAAGCTCTATAGTTCTTAGCAATGAAACCAAACAAGAACAGTTAGGATATGAGTATATAAACAACTTTTATTTTATGCTTTTTGTAATGTTATATATTTTTGCCTACAAAAAATAAGCATGTTTTATTTCAGGAAATGAAAAATAATCCTGTCCATTTAATCACTGAAGAAGATCTGAAACAAGTCTCCATTTTAGAAAGCGTTAATACAAGTAAAAAGGATAAAAAAGATGAACGAAGGAGGAAAGCAACAGGTAACATTATTAACAAGATTCAAGATGAGTTTATTTGTTGCAGTGAACTTTGCACTTATCAGACCTTTTGAAAGGCCTTTTATTTGGTTGATTCACCTTTAACTGTTAATATTAACCAAATCTTTTGCTAGTGAATTAACTTTTGATTATGAAAATGAAAATATTGGTGATTACTTACTGTGTTTCATTTTGTGAGAACTAAGCTAATTTCATGATCTCCTGTTCTCATTCTTTATGTTCCTGCCCCAGTAGCTTTTTTTTTCTTTCTTGATTCTCAAATTTTGCAAGTTTGTGTTCACCTCAAGGCCTTTGCACAAGCTGTTCCCTCCCAAGCTTCAAGTAACTGTTTCCTTCTTGTCATTAAGAGCTCACCTTTAAATGTCAGTTCCTCACAGAGGCCTCCCTAACCACCCAGAGTAGTATACACACACCGTCACTCTCCATCGGATTATCCTCCCAGTTTTTTTTACAGCACTTTTATCACTGTGATGTCTTTTATCGTTTGGGAGTCTGCTCCATCTCATTTATTGTTCTTCCCTAGTACTCAGAGCACTCCTTGGAATATTTTAAGTGCTCCGTAAATATTTATTGAGTGAATGAATTTCCCAAGGACATTTTTTTTTAATTCTTTTAATTTAGAGTCACTGGAAATTATCCTAGGTAGCACTGGCATACTAGTAACTTGCATTTGGAAATTAACATGTATATTCCATACTTTTTATAGTAGGAATAATTTTATTAGTGCTGTATCAGGGTTAAAGAAATTAGATATTCAACATATTTCATTACTAAATACAGCTATATTAAACCCATGTTATAAAAACTTTATTTGCTGTGGGAATTCACTATATCTTTGAGATTCTTTCCTCTTCAAAAACCTTTTTCTACAAAATCTTTCAATAATATTTTGAAATTTCTCTGTTCTCGGAAAACTACATAGTAAATTACTGCAATAAATCATAATAATATTCATAACCATGCATATTTTGTTATTTTAAGATATAATTATAAATCCACCTTAATTAATTGATTGCACTTAATGTCAGTATAACTAGTCTGTTTTATATCCTTATAAAAATTCAGGTTCATCTGGTGTTTTGTTCTGATAGTGCTGTTGTTTTATAATAGTTTAATTACAGTTCATGGAATAATGTCAAACAACGTCTTTCCCATAAGAAACTTATTACCAAATGTAAAAGATACATTCACTTTAAACTTGTGCTTTTGAAAGTTGTGTTTTTCTATCATGAAAGCAATAGAACTTATAGAATATGATGACGTCTAAGAGAATTCTTCTTAGAGTTTAGAAAAAGATCTTTGTTTATATAAATCATTTTATTGAAAAAATGAATCTTTTATGAAGAAATGTATTTTCAATATTTTTCAGTGTTACAGTTCCATTACTGAAGTATCCTATTTTGTTGAATATTTTAAATGTAAATATATAATAGAGAAATACCTCAGTAACAATTTTACTTTTATTTACAGTGTTTTAGTTTGTTTCATAGTTTGTATTTTTTTAGTCTTCATTTAGCCAGTAGGTGATTGATAACTGTATTTTTCTACTTAATCAATTTAATATTTATGGTCAACATTTTTTTAAATTTTTTATTATTTATTTATTATTTTTATTTTTGGCTGCATTGGGTCTTCGTTTCTGTGCGAGGGCTTTCTCCAGTTGCGGCAAGTGGGGGCCACTCTTCATCACGGTGCACGGGCCTCTCACTGTCACGGCCTCTCTTGTTGCGGAGCACAGGCTCCAGACGCTCAGGCTCAGTAGTTGTGGCTCACGGGCCCAGTTGCTCCGCGGCATGTGGGATCTTCCCAGACCAGGGCTCGAACCCGTGTCCCCTGCATTGGCAGGCAGATTCTCAACCACTGTGCCACCAGGGAAGCCCCTATGGTCAACATTTACTGAGCCCCTGTTATGTGTCAAGCATTGCCTTAACCTCAAGTATGCAGACGTTAGTGAGATGTTCTCCCTACTGTCAAGAAGTTATCTTCGGGCTTCCCTGGTGGCGCAGTGGTTGGGAGTCTGCCTGCCGGTGCGGGGGGCACGGGTTCGGGCCCTGGTCTGGGGGGATCCCACATGCCGCGGAGCGGCTGGGCCTGTGAGCCACAACTACTGAGCCTGCGCGTCTGGAGCCTGTGCTTCCCGGCGGGAGAGGCCGCGGCAGTGAGAGGCCCACGCACCGCGATGAGGGGTGGCCCCTGCTTGCCACAACTGGGGAGGGCCCTCGTGCGGAGGCGAAGGACCCGGCACAGCCATAAATAAATAAATAAATTTAAAAAAAAATTCTTAAAAAAAAAAAAAAGAAGTTATCTTCTTGGGTGGTGGGAGAGTCAGGATGTCTCCTGTAAACCTGGGGAATAATCTTTCAGTCAAAAAGACAAAACCAAATTTGTGAGGTACTGTAGTTGGGGATGTTAATGAGGCTGTGGTAACAGAGATAAGCAAATTAGGGCACTTTTGAAGAAGCTAGAAGAGGAGGTAAAGGAATGGGTTCGGCCAGGAAAAAGTCAATCAAAGCTGCAGAAAATAGATGTCATTAGAGAAAGAGGAAGAGACTGCATTTAGAGCAGGCGGGTTATCTAAGTGAGTTGCTCAAATTCAAGAGATTTCATATCTTACTTATTAATTTTTACTGATTGAGTTTATAAAACTTGTTTTAATAAAGAAACTACAACCTTAAAAAGTGGCTGAAAGGTCAGTTATTTGGCTTTATTTTTCTACTGTAAAGTTAAGTACAACAATATATTGTCATTATTTCTAAAAACAGTATTTAGTTAGGTAATACTAACTAATGTCGTTTTCCACCAGAGGGCAGTGGAAGTGTGAGAGGAGGAGGTGGCGGCAATGCCAGAGAGTATAGAATTAAAAAAATCAAGAAGAGAGGGCGAAAAGATGACAACAGTGATGATGAGTCATCTCACACAGGTGTGTAGCTTATTTCACTCTTCCTTTGTATGTGCATGATTTTTTTTTAACATTTTCTTAAGATGCATACACTTAGGTGTCTATGCTTAAAGAAGTCCTTGCTTTGCAGAGTTTCAGTGAGCACAGATTTCACAGTTAGTTAAATAACACCAGAGTCCCAACAACACAGTTCATATTTCAGTTACCAGGGTGTATTAACTGTGAGTAATTGCCTGAAGTACAAACTTTGTTGCTGGCTCCTTAGTCTACAGATCGGCACGTAAATAACAGATGTGCATCATGATCTGTGACAGTCACATCACTCATTTCCAAGCTTTTCAGAGGCTGATCACTGTGCAGCTCTTATTCACTTTATGTATAGAAAACACAGCATGTAGTTGTGGTGACTTCTTGTCCCCCAGTGATAAATCCATGTGACGTTTTACAAAAATGGATAATCAAAAGGGGGAATTGGCCAACAAAGATAAATGTGCAGCAAAGGAAAAGTCATAACCCTGGAAATAAAATATGAATCAAGAATAAATGGAGTTATAAAAGAAATGCCTGACCATGGGAATGTTGGCATTGCCTCTGTTCAAGAGACTCTAGCTGCGCAGTCAGAGAAACTTGGTAAAGGCGGAAATAAGGGAAATGGTTGTGACGAAAAGGATAAAAATGTCTTAGAGGATGTGAAGTTGGCAAAAAGCTTCACATTAAAGGAATTCTCAGAGATGTTGCACAATGCTGAAAGGGCAAAGGATAAAATGTTGTAAGCTGATCCAGAGTTTAATAAGGAATATGACAACTTGCCCAGGCATAGAAAAGATGCTTCCTCTGTATTTTAAGTTACTGGATGAGAAGGCAAGCCCTGTTCATACTATTCTTGATGAGTGTTTTACAAAGAAATAAAACATTTCCATTCTCAGTGTTTCTGATGTGCTAAATTACAGTGTACTAAACTAGAACTATTAGTCTTATTTTTCATTTCCCTATACATTTATAACCAACAGTAAGAGCTTTGAATGTTTGCACAAACATTTTTAAAAGGTTACAGAACAATCGTAAATTTTCCCATTGTTTATTAAGAACACTTTGCAGTTTTGGCTTGCACAGATTGTTATGGTCTCCCAACTTCCATGCAAAAGAAATTAGAATATTTTATGAATAGTGAATCTCTACAAAGTTAAGTAGAAAACATTAATTTCATTAATTTCATGCATATTTAATTTTTATGGTAACACCTAATTGGTTGGTTGCTTCTATCTAAGCAGGAGAATTAAGTATATGCATCTTTCTTTGTCTAGACTTGTTAGTGTTTGGTATGGTTAAGTTAGCAAGAGACATCTTTGCTTTTCTAAATAAAATTATGATTTTTTTTAATATGTTTCTGTTTTTAAAAAATTAATGAAACTATGATACCTCCCCTCCTCATTTTCCCCACCAAAAAAAAAAAAAAACTTGAAATGATGATGATTTGACATTTTCTTTTACCTCTTCCACAGAATTTATTATGTATGGGCTTGGGAGATATAAGGGTCAAGTGACAAGGCTTCAGATGTTAATGTGCTGCTACCTGTAACAGAACAATTGGTTAAGATCTGTCTAAAGTAGTCTAAGATAGGTAACAATGGCTACTATTCTCAACATACATAAAGCAGTATTAATTAAAGGAAAAGTATCTTAGAAACTATGAGCTCTACCCTTATTTTAATTAGCATTAAGACTATTCTGTGTGAGTTTTACTTTTTCATTAATAAATGGATTTTCCTATTTTCCCAGATGTAACAAGGAGTGGGAGTGAAGTAGCATTTAAGAAAATACTTCTCTAAAATCTGTAGCCCTAAGTAATTGTTAAATGAGGCATGTGATACTCTTTTTGTGTATAGTATAAGAGAGGAGCTATAAAAGAGTAAAACCATTCTCCCCATAAAAAAAGGTAATTTCAGTGCTTTTGAAAAAGGGTTCTGTTGTAATCTCAGAAATGGAGGATGCAGTTAGGTTCTCAGCTAAAATATACAGTCAACTCTATGTGAAAGATTACTAGAAGGAAATACAATTTAATAACTAGTAAAATGCATGCAAGGAAGCAGACGGAGAAATCAGATACTATTTGTTGTGAGATCAGGAATGAATAGCAGATCTCAGAAAAAAAGGATAGTGCTTTTCCATCTATTCTAAAGCTATGATAAGTAGTTGTACTTAGATCTTGATGCATAGTGAAAATTGATTTTTGAGCTATTCTATTTTTATTTAAGGTTTTACTTATAGAGTCAATAACCTAATTTAGCAGGGAATAATCACTTTTTTATAGTTTTACAATTAGTAATGGAAATATTGTTAGCTTTCTTTGCAACTCATACTTTTCCAAGTAAGTGAGTAGGCATGACATTTCCACAGTTAACAATTATTTCCATTACATACAAATTTTCCTTGGTATAGAATTATTTTTGTGAGAGCAAAAATAAATTATGGGTGTAAAATTTTAAGTTGTTTTTTCTTCCATGCCTTTCCAAAATAGACAATTTTTAGCTTAATTCTACTGGAGTTGTGGTTCACTTGATCATAAAGACCTTTCCTGAAAACCTTGTGTAAATTATAAGGATGATTGGATTTTTATTAAATATTTATTTTTATAAAGAAGGACATTCCACTCAGTATCCATTGTTCAACAGAGAAAAATTATCCTTTCCTAAAAGATTTTTTTTTTATCCACTTGTTGTTTTGATTTCCAACTATTTGCATCATCCAAGTTAGTTTGGGAGGAAAAAATCATCTTTATTATTTTTTGATTGACTTGTAGAAAACAAGTTAGAAAATTATTACTCAAAAGAAATGCCACTATATATCCTATTTCAACAGTGTTTTCATTGGTTATTGCTATTGGACATTGGCGATTTTGGTGACAGAAACTAACAATGGAGACTTTATGGTAGGCAATAAATGAATTACCATCATCTTATTAAATATATTAATGGAACCTTATTTGCTTGTAGGTTGCTTATTTTTGTTGTTTTTTCCTATGGCTTATTTTTATTACAGGAAAGAAGAAGCCAGAGATCGCTTTTATGTTCCAGGATGAGATTGAAGATTTTTTAAGAAAACATTTACAAGATGCCCCTGAGGAGTTTATTTCTGAACTTGCTGAGTACTTAATAAAGCAAGTATAAGAACATATGTTTTGTTTTATAATAGAAATTTAGTGAGTTAGTTAGTTATTACTTAAAATTTTCAGCAAGATCATAGAAAACATATAATTTAGGTGTTTTCTTTTCAAACCTTAAAATTTAACCTAGTCACCAAATTCCAGATTTTGTTTGCTTACAGAAACAGTTCAACAAACATTTAAGTGCTTTGGGCAAGGCAGTGTCGGAAATACAGGGCAGGAGTGTGGAGGTGGTCTCCTTCACTCATCTTACAGTTCTAACTGGGAGAAAAACACCAGCACTGAACACTGGCTGGTCTCTAACAAACACTGCATGAAAGTACATCTAAAATGAAGAAAAGAATATCTTCTATTTGACAGAGATTAAACAGTGCACTTTTAGGGAGAAAATAAAGTAACACACTGCCCTCAAAGAGAATAAAATAGCACTACCTGATAAGTGAGCCAGGCTAAATTTATTTTTATACAGAAATAAAAGAAATTGTGTATAACTTGACTACTGCTAACTAACATGGTTTTCCCCCAAGTTAGTCTCTATGTGTAAGCTTCTCTAAATGCAATCCAGGAGCCTAGTGCATCTAAATTTTTGAATTAGAAGAACAGCTTTTGTAGTGAGATTTTTAAAAAACTTAAGTGAACATTCTTGTGCATGAGTACATTACATAATTACATTTTTCATATATAAAAAGATGAAAGTTACTATTAATCATTTGCCATAACTTTTTAAAATAATCTGAGTTGGGCATAAAAAGATTTTTTAAAAATACATAGCTTTTATAGTACGTTAGAAATTGAGAATTTGTTATCATTCCTGAGGATGGGAAACAAATGTATAGGCTACTGTTCTCCAAGTTAACTTTTAAAAGCTGCTCTGAATTGAATTTGAACTGAAGCTTTTGTTACTGTGTTTCTTATTGTCTTTCATGCAGTAACTTTTAGTACTTTAAAACAGAGAAAAATAATTCATTGAAGTTATAATTTCTGGAATTTGAGGGAAAATTCTTATTAACTATTCTCCAAATTAATCTTGTTTAAAAAAATAGGGATCTTTTTTAAAGCCTTATTTGCATAGAAGCAAAATTTCTTATCTACATAAACCCAGTACACTTTAATAAACTAAATATATTTATCTCATGCACAGACCTCTAAATAAAACTTATCTCGAAGTGGTACGTTCAGTATTCGTGTCTTCAACTTCTGCCTCTGGAACTGGCAGGAAGCACACGATCAAGGACTTGCAAGAAGAGGTTTCAAACCTTTATAATAATATTCGATTATTTGAAAAAGGGATGAAGTTCTTTACAGGTATTATACTTAACACTGTTTTTTCATTGATTCTCATAATTGTCCTTGGACATTCATTTTAATGAAGCGCTTTTATTCTCCAGATGATACCCAGGCTGCTCTTACGAAGCACTTGCTGAAGACAGTGTGTACTGATGTCACTAATCTCATTTTCAACTTCTTAGCTTCGGAATTAATGATGGCAGTAGACAATCCTGCAACCATTACAAGTGAAGTAAGTTAGTGATTTTCTTGCCACTCTTGATGTGTTTTGCTTTGAAATCCAAGCATGTTTTATTTTCTCACATCTAAAAGGAAAATAAAAGGAGTTTTTAGGAAGAAATCTGTCAGATTTTTAGTTCTAGTTTAGTACAATATATATACAGTTGCTACTAGGATTGGTAATATAACCAGTCTATTAACAGTAATAATAAAAGTAAGGAAATACTAGTCATTGTGTCTGGGAATGCCTGTAATAAATATAGCATGTGTGCTTGGCCTTCTACTTACTATTATTGTACAGAAAGCAACAGGAAAACGTTGTATTATCTCTGAAAAAAAGTAAATAAATAAGCTTACTAGCCTACAGAATCTTTTTTTAAGCTCATCAGATGACTCAGATTGGATTTAATTTCACTAGGTAGCCTTGCAAAGAGTGAGGGTCACTATTCAAAGAGGTGTAGGATGGAGAGACGGGACAAATGAACTGGCTTACTTTAGGCAGATCTTCAGGGAGAAGAGGTGTCCATCATAGAAGCTGGAAGTAAAGCAGCTGAAATTTTAACAAATTCTTAAAGGTCTAGGCTAGCATCACAGTTTAGAATCCCAGGAAGCACCCAGAACAAGGAAAAAAAAAAAAAGGTAATGATGCTTAGTTACTTTGGAATCAGCTATTTTATTTTTTCCTGATTATTGTTACGTCACATCCCTTTTTCCTGCTGAGTTGCAAGTCCCTTATCAGTGTTCTGACTTTGCAGTCATTTTCATTTCATGACATCATCTCATTTATTTAGACTAATTCCAGTTCATTTTCTTAAATTCTAATCTCAAATTCAAAGCTCATCTCATCCCTTCTTGCAATGTTAGGTGGAGCTATGGCTCCCAGTTGCCTACATGAGGAAAGGTATGGCCTATCCCTAGGACTCCTCCTCCTCTTCTTCCTCACCCTAGATCTACTTAAGGTTGGAGATTTAGGAAGAATGAAAGAGACAACAGTGCCTTCATAAGACTGACTGCATATCACTGGCATTGATCTAGGTCAAACCAAATCAGTCTAATGCTTGTGACTTCTCGTGATGTGTCTTTGTTGCATAGGTGGGATAGGCTGTTTTGTGGGGATGTTTTTAGTATCATGTGACTCCTTCTCATAGCAAGGACTCCCCCTAAACCTCCAGATAAAGGTCCATTTATCTCTCCCTCCTACCCTGGCAAGGTACTGTTCCCCTCCCATTCTTCGCCTTGAGCAGTGATTCTCAACTGCTTGGCTAGTTCCATGTACCTGCCTGCATGCCAGCCTCTGCTGTGGGAAGTACCTGGGGTCATTCCCATGCCCTTTAAGGGCCACAGGAGGATTGCTGTAGCATGGGGTAGGAGTCAATAGGTTGGTCCAATCTTCTAAGACATACTGTAATTTTCAGGGCCTGCTGGCCAAGCCATTCCAATAAGGCCTCCTCCAGAAATTTTGCACTAGAAGGAGCCCTAGGACTCTGGTCAAGAATGCCACCAAACTTCACAAAGCACAGCTGTGTGGAGAGGGGTGCTGAAAAGGTCCCACACACCAGACAGTATAACAAGCATCCATCCTTCTGTGCTTCAGGTCCCCTCACTTATAGGCATCCTGGACCTTCATGGCCTTCTGGATCTTTATGAGTGGGGCCCCCTCACTTGGCCTTAGAGAAAAACACTCTTCCCACCACAATAGAAAAAAGAGGGAGCAGCCTCTTACCCCAAATTCTCTTTTTCTTGCACGATGAATGGTGTGTATGTGCTCATTCACTCATGCGCTCTCTGTCTCTCATTCTTCTTCTTATACTGCTAGAGCAGATGGGAGGAGTAGGGGCTGCATCTAGCGTCTTTTACTGTTGACTAGCATTCTGATTTTAGAGTGTTTTAGCATATTTTTATCCCTAGTTTGTGGTCTAAAATTTAAGAACAAAGATAAATTTCACTCAGCATTCTGTTACAATAGTAAATACTCACTTTTTGTTTTGCTTTGTTTAAACTTATATCCAGTACATGTCAAAGACACCATTCCAAAGGAATTTCTTTTGCCCTATAGGTAAGAAAAAAAATTCTAAGTAAATTATCAGAAGAAACTAAAGTAGCTCTCACAAAACTCCATAGCTCTCTGAATGAGAAGGTAAGTGAAGTTTTATTCTATTTAGATATTTGGGCTAGAATTTGTGATCTTTGAATAGACAGAATAACTGAAAACTAAATCTAAACCTATTATCCTGCACTCAGACACCTCTTTGGCAGTTGAAGGAAGAGACCAAGCTGGGGGCATTTTACCCTCTAGTCCTAAATCACAGTTTCAAACTTCATGACAAAATGACCTTTTTAAAAATTGTATCCAGGGTGTAAAATTATAAAACGGTATTAAACAACTGCTTTTCTTTAGGCAACCTGTTTTATAAAAGTAAATCATGGTATTAAATACCTTTTCAGAGCATAGAAGACTTTCTTTCTTGTCTGGATTCTGCAGCAGAAGCTTGTGATATTATGGTGAAAAGGGGAGACAAAAAAAGGGAAAGGTAACATTGAATTAATGTCTGAAATTTCGTATCTGAAATTGGAGTCTATCTGAATCTTGCATAGAGAACTGTTGTGTCTAAATGGCTGTAGACCTTCAGTCATAGTCAGTCTTCATATCCTTAGGTGTCTCTCTCTGACCCAATAGAATAAGGTAGCAGAGTTGTTAATCCCATAGTTGATCAAGCCTGGGAACTTCTTATTAGCTTTAAGACCTTTATAGGAAAGCTTATTTAATCCAGTGCACATCTGTTTGATCCCCAACAATTCAAAATAAAAAGCATACTTTGAGTATCCCTGCTACATATATATATATATATATATATATATGTTTTTCTGTCATTTTCTAGCATATTAGTTTGTCCATGCCTGTTTAGGATTATGTGTGTCTGTATCCCCTAAAAGGTCCTTTAAAATTTTCATGGAACTAGATTAATTAAACTAGAGATGCTAAAAATGAAAACAGAAGAGAAGAACTGAAGTTGGTGAGAACTTGTTAAAATATGATAATGTATTTATGTTATTTTATTTTTGTTTAGGCAGATACTGTTCCAGCATCGACAAGCACTGGCTGAACAGCTAAAAGTCACAGAAGACCCTGCTCTTATTCTGCATCTCACATCGGTTCTGTTGTTTCAGTTCTCAACCCACAGCATGCTCCATGCACCTGGAAGATGTGTCCCGCAGATCATTGCTTTTCTGAATACTAAAATTCCAGAGGTATTACATTTTCAGTGCACTTGAAACTTTTATAGCTTTTAGATTCTGAATATTTTGAATGGATAGATGTGAATCATTGTGAACACTAAGACAACAAAACATATTAACATCATCTTCCTGCTTCCAAGAATGGAAACAGTGAATAAGGAGGTTGGTTTTTAAAACTCAGCATAGCTCAGGAATCTTTTAGGATCCTGTAAGATCCATGGTAAGGAATATTCTGAATCTGGAAATTAAGCTTTTGGAAGAGAAATAATAATGTTCAGTCTTCCATTTCAGTTTATGCAGGTTTAACCTGTCCTTTAAGGACCAGCTCAAAAAGTCTTATCCTGCACAAATTCATCTGAGAAACTCTTCAGCTAAAGGTAAATTGGCTTCTTTGAACTTCCATATCACTTTGACTGTATCTTTGGTGATAGAAGCTAGCTCAGTCAACTTACATTAAAATGATCTGTGTTCATGTTTTATCTCCCCCGAACTGTAAATTCCTTGAGAGCAAGGACCTTGATAGGTTCAGCTTTCTAATTCTATATGGCTAGTAATTTGTAAAGATGAAAACCGTCAATGTATTGGGTTGGCCAAAAAGTTCCTTTGGTTTTTTCCATAAGATGGCTCCAGTAGCAGTCAGTTGTCTTTAACTTTATTTGAAACAGTTTGTTAGATTGTATTATGACAGCTGTCATATCAGTGTGCTGTTAAAAAGAAAACATCAAAATTGGTGAATTTTTGTGTAGCCATTTTAATATTGAAGATGGGAGAAAAAAAGCAACATTTTCAGCATATTATGCTTTATTATTTCAAGAAAGGTAAAAACACAACCGAAACACACAAAAAGATTTGTGCAGTGTATGGAGAAGGTGCTGTGACTGATTGAACGTGTCAAAAGTGGTTTGTGAAGTTTTGTGCTGGGGATTTCTCGCTGGACAATGCTCCACAGTCGGTAGACCAGTTGAAGTTGATAGCAATCAAATCGAGACATTAATTGAGAACAATCAACATTATACCATGCAGGAGATAGCCGACATACTCAAAATATCCAAATTAAGCGTTTTTCATCATTTGCACCAGCTTGGTTACGTTCATCGCTTTGATGTTTGGGTTCCACGTAAGTTAAGCGAAAAAAACCTTCTTGACAGTATTTCCGCACATGATTCTCTACTGAACTGTTAATGAAAATGTTCCAATTTTAAAAATTATGATGAGCAATGAAAAGTGGATACTGTACAATAATGTGGAACGGAAGAGATCATGGAGCAAGCAAAATGAACCACCATCAACCACACCAAAGGCAGGTCTTCATCCAAAGAAAGTGATGTTGTGTATATGGTGGGATTGGAAGGGAGTCCTCTATTATGAGCTTTTTCCAGAAAACCAAATGACTAATTCCAACAAGTACTCCCAAAGAGACCAACTGAAAGCAGCACTAGACGAAAAGCATCCGGAATTAGTCAACGGAAAACACATAACCTTCCATCAGGATAACGCAAGACTGCATGTTTCTTTGATGACCAGGCAAAAACTATTACAGCTTGGCTGGGAAGTTCTGATTCATCCGCTGTATTCACCAGACATCACACCTTCGGACTTCCATTTATTTCAGTCTTCACAAAATTCTCTTAATGGAAAAAACTTCAGTTCCCTGGAAGACTGTAAAAGGCACCTGGAACATTTCTGTGCTCAAAAAGAAACAAAATTTTTGGGAAGGTGGAATTATGAAGCTGCCTGAAAAACGGCAGAAAGTAGTGGAACAAAACAATGAATATGTTGTTCAGTAAAGTTCCTGGTGAAAACGAAAAATGTCTTTCATTTTTACTTTAAAACTGAAGGAACCTTTTGGCCAACCCAATACTTTGTTCCACAGAAAATTAAATCATGTTTGTTAACTTTTCTCCTCTTTTCACAGGTTCAACATACTCTTTTAGTAAAGTATCAAGGTTTGGTTATAAAGCATTTAGTCAGTCAAAATAAGAAGACTGGGCAGGGAGAAGATCCCTTGAGTGATGAATTAGACAAAGAACAAGAAGATATCATCAGTATGACTCGTAAAGAGCTTCAAGAACTTTCTTCATCCATTAAAGACCTTGTTGTCAAATCCAGGAAATCATCAGTGACAGAAGAGTAATGATTTTAATTTACTTAATGTTGTCATATAGTAAACATTTTTCCCCAAAGTTAAAGGTGAGTGGTTACAAAAAAAAATACACATTTCACAGTTCAGAATCCCCCACCCAATAGCACTTCCCACACTCACAATTCAGTTAAAACAGTAGTGTTGTATTCATTGTAAATCTTATAAAGATGCGAATTTTTGTAAATTGGGTTCTCCATGGAAGATTTCTTTTTCACATTATTCTAAAAATACATTTCAGGTTTATTTTCTTTCTAGATGCTGAATGAAGAATAAATTTTCTGCTATCTTTTATCTCTAGGAAAGGACTCAGTTGTTTTATTGGATTTCAAGTGACATGTGTAAACTTACACATATTAAGCAGAAACTTAAAATGCAGTTTTTTTTTTTGGTGTTGAAAATAATGTATTTTACTTTAAAATTAATAGAGAATGGTTCAAACCTAAAATACAGAAACTTGCAAAATATTTTTTTATTACTAAGCCCTCGCTCTTATTTCTGGCAGATAGAGGGCCTCTCATCTCCCCCACAAGAGTGAACTTTTATGTGGCTGGGAGCCAGGGATGTGTTTACAGGTGCAGAAGAAGAACACCCGAGGAGCCCATGCACTGCTGTGCTCTATTCTAAAGTAAGATGCTAACAAGAGTGAGAGAAAAAATATAATTTACTACTGATAGGTGTAAGTCACATTTTAACATTGTAATTTTAACATTGTAATAACTAAAAATTTAATATAGTTTTCTTTAACCCAGTTTGCATTTCTGAATTTCATTTTTTATATTAATAGTCACCATCACCTAATACTTTGTTGTAGGGGATCTATAAGTGCATTTAAATCATTAGAACTTTTTTTTTCAAAATAGAAACCCTTATTAAAAAATAGGTGTTCTTGTTCTGTAAAGATTAGTACTAGTTAAAAGACTAAAATAGTTCCTTGGAGTAATCATTTCAATCAGATGAGTTTCAGGCAACAATTTATTGTATATAAAAGAGAAACTTATTTAAAATATAATAGTAAATTAAATCTCAAATATTTTTTAAAAATACTATTTTATATAATACCTTACATGGCATTTAAAACTATTTTTGAAAATATTTGAATACAGAGATTGGTCTACCTCTACACTAATTCTAGACAAAGTATTAATATTGATTGCAAAAAATATAATTTGCTAAGCAAAGTTGATAGGAATGTAACAAACTAAAAAATATTTTCCATTGCTAATTTTCTATTAATGTATTTTCATAAGGGCAAAGGAAGAAAACTGACAAATCCTCTGTGAACACAAATTCCAGTTAGTTTGTTGATTCAGCTTCCAAAATACTGAACACCCAACCTGATTTTTTATTCAGTCTTTAAGGACCTTACCATTTATGTTTCAAGAGATACCAAAGTAATCCACATTTGAGTCAAACTAGATCATAGACAATGAAGCAAATAAAAGCATTATGACTTTCTTAATTTGTGAAAATAAAAATAGAAGAGACAATGAAGCAAATAAAATATTCTGTCTTATTTTGTTTGCATTAAATTTTTTTCATTTATCAAAATGGTTATTTTTCCACAGTAAATAAGAGCAGTTTTTATTTTTTTGTAAATAAAATTATTTAGCTGATATCATATTATAAATCTAATTTCATTAATAAAAGTTGTTCCATGTTTATCTACTATGATCTTAATGGGCAGATTTAAGAATGTTATTTAAAATAAAGTCTGTTGTTTCTGTTAAATTTTATGTACTTTGAAGCTTGTTATCTTAATTACTAGGATTAATTGATACATATATGTATTTACATTTTTAAATTCTATTCTGAACATTTTTAAAGGATTTTTTTTTTTTTTTTTTAAGAAATTCACGTTCTTTTATTTATTTATTTATTTATTTATTTATTTATTTATTTATGACTGTGTTGGGTCTTAGTTTCTGTGTGAGGGCTTTCTCTAGTTGTGGCAAGTGGGGACCACTCTTCATCGCGGTGCGCGGGCCTCTCACCATCACGGCCTCTCTTGTTGTGGAGCACAGGCTCCAGACGCGCAGGCTCAGTAATTGTGGCTCACGGGCCCAGTTGCTCCGTGGCATGTGGGATCTTCCCAGACCAGGGCTCGAACCCGTGTCCCCTGCATTGGCAGGCAGATTCTCAACCACTGCGCCACCAGGGAAGCCCCTAAAGGATTTTGTTATATTTCTCTTACACAAAAATAATTCCATAGTCCTCTTTCATTCCTTGAAAGTTTGCCATTTCGGGAACCATTTCACCTCAGTAAATCACTTTCAGTTAGCTAGTTTTCAGCAAATGTGTAGCTAAACTCTCATCTGCTACTTTCTACTGTTGCAGATAATGGTAGAGATATTTGAATAATGTGCTCAGGTATTCACATTCATGTGTTCCATCTCCAGACCATGTGTTTTTGAATAGTCAAAGGAAACTCACTTCTGACCATCAGATTCAGTGAAGAGTGGTACATCTTACCAAAATTAGTATATTTTCCAAAAAGACGTTAATGCTAAATTAGAACAATAAATGTAGAAATTGCTTAACCTGAATGTAGAATCATCTTGAACTTTTTGGAGAATGTATTGATACTTCAGTCAGACCATGAAGCACCAAGGATGAGGTCAAAGTGCAACAGTGAGCTGAAGAAGAGTGTGTGAAGAAACGGTTCATTCCTTCCTCAGAAAGGCCACTTGACCCATGGCCAAATGGGATTTTTTTTCTATCAAGAGCTAACTTATGTGAGTTGGATAGGGGGTGGGGACGATGGAAGGTTTGCTTTCTTTCTTTGACTAATACCAATGAAGTCTTTGACCCAGTGTACATGGGAGATGAAAGAAAAACACATTTATAAGCTCTGGGATGTAATTTTCCACAGAACCTAGGTGCACTATTAAAGTGGCTGTTAAAATGATCTACAGACTCACTCAAGTTGCTCCACTTTGAAGGCCACACCAAGCCAACAGGAGAATAAATAGAACCCAGGACTCCACAGCAATCAGAGAAGAAAAAAAATCCAAATTGGAAAGGAAGAAGTAAAACTGTCACTGTTTGCAGATGACATGATATTATAATACATAGAAAATCCTAAAGATGCTACCAGAAAACTACTAGAACTTATCAATGAATTTGGTAAAGTTGCAGGATACAAAACTAATATGCAGAAATCCATTACATTTCTAACAATGAAATACCAGAAAGAAGGAAACAATCCCATTTACCATTGCATTAAAAAGAATAATATACCTAGGAATAAACTTACCTGCAAAAGACCTGTGCTCTGAAAACTAAGACACTGATGAAAGAAATTGAAGCCCACACAAACAGATGGAAAGAGATACCGTGTTCTTGGATTAGAAGAATCAATATTGTTAAAATGACCATACTACCCAAGGCGTTTTACAGATTCAGTGTAATCCCTATCAAATTACCAATGGCATTTTTCACAGAACTGGAACAAAAAAACTTTTAATTTGTACAGAAACACAAAAGACCTCAAATAGCCAAAATAATCTTGGGAAAGAAGAACAGAGCTGGAGGAATCATGCTCCCCAACTTCAGACTATACTATAAAGGTACAGTAATCAGAAAAGTACGGTATTGGCACAAAAACAGACACATAGATCAGTGGAACAGGATAGAGAGCCCAGAAATAAACCCACATGTTTATAGTCAATTAATCTACAACAAAGGAGACAAAATTATACAACAGAGAGATGACAGTCTCTTCAATAAGTGGTGGGAAAACTGGACAGCTACATGTGAAAGAATGAAATTAGAATGTTCTCTAACAGCATACACAAAAATAGACTCAAAATGGATTAAAGACCTAAACATAAGACTGGATACTATAAAACGTATAGAGGAAAACATAGGCAGAACACTCTGACGTAAATTACAACAATATATTTTTGGATCTGTCTCCTAGAGTAATGGAAACAAAGGCAAAAATTTTTTAATGGGACCTAATTAAACTTAAAAGCTTTTGCACAGCAAAGGAAACCATAAACAAAATGAAAAGACAGCCTGCTGAATGGAAGAAAATATTTGCAAACAATGCTACGGACAAGGGATTAATTTCCAAAATATACAGCTTATACAGCTCAATATCAAAAAACAAACAACCCAATAAAAAAAAATGAGCAGAAGATCTAAATAGGCATTTCTCCAAAGAAGACATACAGATAGCCAACAGGTACATGAAAAGACGTTCAACATCACTATTAAGAGAAATGCAAATCAAAACTACAACGAGTTATCACCTCACACTGGTCAGAGTGGCCAGCATCAAAAAGTCTACAAGTAATAAATGCTGGAGAGGGTGTGGAGAAAAGGGAACCCTCCTACACTGTTGGTGGGAATGTAAATCGGTGCAGCCACTATGGAGAACAGTATGGAGGTTTCTTTAAAAACTGAAAATAGAGTTGCCATATGATCCAGCAATCCAACTCCTGGGCATATATCCTGAAAAGGTGAAAACTAATTCAAAAGGATACATGCATCCCAGTGTTCACAGCAGCACTGTTTACAATAACCAAGACATAGAAGAAACCTAAATGTCCATCAACAGATGAATGGATAAAAAAAATGTGGTGTATATATATGCAACACACTACTCAGCCACTAAAAAGCATGAAATACCATTTGCAGCAACATGGATGGACCTAGAGATTACCATACAGATAATCAGAGAGACATATAATTATTGCTTATGTGGAATCTAAAAAATCTAAAAAATTATATAAATGAACTTATTTACAAAACAGAAATAGACTCACAGACATAGAAAACAAACTTATGGTTACTATCAGAGGGGATAGCAGGGGGTAGCGGGGAGATAAGTTACTTTGGGAAAAACATACACACTACTATGCATAAAATAGATAACAAGGACCTACTATATAGCACAGGGAACTATATTCAATATCTTGTAATAACCTATAATAGAAAAGAATCTGAAAAAAGTATTTTATATATATATATATATTTTATATATATATGTAATTTACATATATATATAATTTTATAGTTGATTTACCATGACTTAGTAAATCAACTATAAAATTAATTAATTTAGAAAAATAGAACACAGGACAGACCTCTTCCAAACCACCTAAGAAAGCCTGACTTTTGGGCCTTCAGAAACTGTTTATTCCATTTACATCACACACAAAAAGAGAAGGAACAACTACTTTCAACAGGTTATTATAAAATTTTTATAAGTTCCCAGTGTTGTGTTTTATCTGTTTTACCAGGCTTGTCTCTATTTGCACCTCTGTTCCTCTTCAGTGATTAGTAGTAAGACCTAACCTGGATGTGTGTTTGAAGAGCAGGAAGGAAGGGATTGCAGTGGGGTGTGATGGAAAAAAAGGAGGACATGGTGAATTTAAATCCTTGGCTCAATAATCTCCTGCATCCTGTAAGGCAGCTAAGTACAAAGAATATGAATGAAAATCTTAAAAATGTGCTTTGCTTTCAAGGAGATGGCAAGAATCAACAGTTATAGTTCCATACAGTGTTTTGAGAGAAGCAAGCAGAGGATATTATGGGAGAAGAAAGTCAAACTGTCTTGCACTGCAGGGAGGGGAGCTGAACAGGCTGGGGGTGACCCCCTGAACAGAGTCCTGAAGGAACTGGTATGGGCATTTCTGGGCAGAGAAAAGGAGATTCTGGAGTACTAAGATAAATTAATATGCAATGAGACATTTGAGAATCCCTGAAGTATGAAAATAAGAAAAATGGTTTGGGGAAGTAGTGTAAGATGAAGCTAGAGAGGTCAGAGGGGGATCACAAAATGCCTTACATGCTAAACGGAAAAGTATAGCCATCCTCCGAAAAACAAGGGGTTGCTTTTAAAGATTAACCAGGGACGTGAGGTGATTAGATTTGTCTTCTAGAAAGATCATCCATTCTGAAAGGCAGTTTGACAGTTTACCAAAATCCTTTAAAATGTATACATTATTTGTTTTGCATTTCTCTAATGATTAGTGATGTTGCACATCCTTTCACATGTTTGTTGCCAATCTGTATATCTTCTTTGGAGAAATGTCTATTTAGGTCTTCTGCCCATTTTTGGATTGGGTTGTTTTTTTGATATTGAGCTGCATGAGCTGCTTGTATATTTTGGAGATTAATCCTTTGTCAGTTGCTTCGTTTGCAAATATTTTCTCCCATTCTGAGGGTTGTCTTTTTGTCTTGTTTATGGTTTCCTTTGCTGTGCAAAAGCTTTTAAGTTTCATTAGGTCCCATTTGTTTATTTTTGTTTTTATTTTCATTTCTCTAGGAGGTGGGTCAAAAAGGATCTTGCTGTGATGTATGTCATAGAGTGTTCTACCTATGTTTTCCTCTAAGAGTTTTATAGTGTCTGGCCTTATATTTAGGTCTTTAATCCATTTTGAGTTTATTTTTGTGTATGGTGTTAGGAAGTGTCCTAATTTCATTCTTTTACATGTAGCTGCCCAGTTTTCCCAGCTCCACTTATTGAAGAG
This sequence comes from Balaenoptera musculus, assembly GCF_009873245.2. Lineage (NCBI taxonomy): Eukaryota > Metazoa > Chordata > Mammalia > Artiodactyla > Balaenopteridae > Balaenoptera > Balaenoptera musculus. The sequence continues at coordinate 62,368,279 of NC_045796.1, read as the reverse complement.
GCTGTCTTTTCTCCATTGTATATTCTTGCCTCTATCAAAGATAAGGTGACCATATGTGTGTGGGTATGTCTCTGGGTTTTCTATCCTGTTCCATTGATCTATATTTCTGTTTTTGTGCCAGTACCATACTGTCCTGATTACTGTAGCTTTGTAGTATAGTGTGAAGTCAGGGAGCCTGATTCCTCCAGCTCAATTTTTCTTTCTCAAGATTGCTTTGGCTATTCGGGGTCTTTTGTGTTTCCATACAAATTGTGAAATTTTTTATTCTGGTTCTGTGAAAAATGCCATTGGTAGTTTGATAGGGATTGCATTGAATCTGTAGATTGCTTTGGGTAGTATAGTCATTGCAAATCTAAACTACAATGAGGTATCACCTCACACCAGTCAGAATGGCATCATCAAAAAATCTACAAACAATAAATGCTGGAGAGGATGTGGAGAAAAGGGAACCCTCTTGCACTGTTGGTGGGAATGAAAACTGATACAGCCACTATGGAGAACAGTATGAAGGTTCCTTAAAAAACTAAAAATAGAACTACCATATGACCCAGCAATCCCACTACTGGGCATATACCCTGAAAAAAACATAATTCAAAAAGAGACATGTACCACAATGTTCATTGCAGCACTATTTACAACAGTCAGGACATAGAACCAACCTAAATGTCCATCAACAGATGAATGGATAAAGATGTGGCACATATATACAATGGAATATTACTCAGCCATAAAAAGAAACGAAATTGAGTTATTTGTCGTGAGGTGGATGGACCTAGAGTCTGTCATACAGAGTGAAGTAAGTCAGAAAGAGAAAAACAAATACCGTATGCTAACACATATATATGGAATCTAAAAAAAAAAAAAAAAGGTTCTGAAGAACCTAGGGGCAGGACAGGAATAAAGATGCAGATGTAGAGAATGGACTTGAGGACATGGGGAGGGGGAAGGGTAAGCTGAGATGAAGTGAGAGAGTGGCATGGACATATCTACACTACCAAATGTAAAATAGATAGCTAGTGGGAAGCAGCCGCATAGCACAGGGAGATCAGCTCAGTGCTTTGTGACCACCTAGAGGGGTGGGTTAGGGAGGGTGGGAGGGAGACACAAGGGAGGGGATATGGGGATGTATGTATACATATAGCTGATTCACTTTGTTATACAGCAGAAAGTAACACAACATTGTAAAGCAGTTATACTCCAATAAAGATGTTTTTTAAAAAGGCATATACTAAAAAAAAAAAAAAGCATTTTGATTGTATGTTATCATGATGAAAATTAGCAAAATATATTAATATATATTCTTTGCAACTACATAAAGCTCTCCATCCCTGCAGAGAGAAAAAAAGAAGTATACATTATTTGTGAAATCAATGTCTCCCCTTCTGAGAAGTAAAATGTGGACTTAAAAATGTGTACAAATATTTTTCCCAGCCTCTGATAGAAGAGGAACATAGATAATGTGTCTTTCAAGAAAAGGAGGCAATCTTCTTGGCTCTGAAATATTTTTGTTTATTCACATGCTAGTCTGCTGAAGAAAAACCCTTTCTCTGACTAGTCAAGCTAAAACTAAACTAGTCAAGTTAAAATTTCCACAGATTTTCTCTTGTGTTTCTTGTTATTCAATGTAAAGAAGAGAAAAAGCACTTTATCAAATTGTTTTCCTACTAAACTTGTCTTTACTCACCTAAAATGCAGCCTTAAACTTCATTATATAGACTTACAGGTTGGATAATTCCTTGAAGGCATGAAACACAGTACAGAATATATAGTTGTTTAAATAGTGTCTAGTAAATGTAAATGAACTTAAAGTGAGTGTTCTATATTTTTCTCCTTTCCTCTTTCCCACCTAAATCGAAGTCCTGTGATTCATACCTTATAAATGCTCAGGCTAAGTTTTGGTGTTGAAGAAAACAGATCAGAGAGAGAGAGAGAAAAAAAAGAGGAAGCACTGTTCCATCACATATTTCATTATATTGCAGCCATTATTCACAGCCACTTTAAAAATATTTAATTGATTTGGAAAATCATTCAGTGTATTAAGTAAAATAGATATACCATATGCAATGTGATCTTGGTTTTCTAATTAAATATATTTAACTATAGCTGTGTAAACATTTGCATGAAAACATTTACATAAACATTTCCTTGTATAGCTATATGTATGCATAATAATATTTGGGTGATGTTTTGAGTTCTGACTGTCTCTTGGATTGCAAGTCATTTTAAACTTTATTTTTTTCATTCTTATTCCAGACTTTCTGCAAGAAGCATGTATAAGTCAATAAACTGATATCTTTAAATAAATATTGTTTTATAGTGATATAATGATAGAAGGGGACCAGACTGAGACAGATGTCAGTTGTTTTATGACTGATGACAATAATCCAAGTGAGAAATGTGAGGACCAGAAAGCAGGGATAATGAGAAATTTGAGAGATATTTAACAAAGTAAAACCAACAGAAGTTGGGGTTGGGCATGAATGATGGGGACGGTGGAGAATAAATGAGAAAAGTGAGGAGTCCAAGGTATGATGGGTTGGATGATTGTGCCATGCCCTGAGATAGGAAATACAGCAGACTATCTGTACAGTGGGGAGTCGGGAGGAGATGAAGGTGTTTTGGGGACTGCTGAGTTTGAGATGCCTGGGGACCTCTAGACAAAGACAGCTAGTAGACAACAGGATACAGGTCTGGCACCTTAGAGAGTGATATCAGTTGAGAATACAGGTTAAGGAGTCATAATATATCATTAACTGTTTTCATAAGGAAGCCCACGGAGAGCGTACAGAGAAGCATTCTGAACTGAGGATGAAGCTCTAGGGAAGGGTGAGGTGAATAAAGGGAGAGGAGGCTGAAGGTGCTAAGCCCAAGGAGAAAATCAGGAGAGTGTGACTTAGTGAAACCAAGGGAAGAGAGTTTCAAAAAGAAATGGAGGGCTTCCCTGGTGGCGCAGTGGTTGAGAATCTGCCTGCCAATGCAGGGCACACGGGTTCGAGCCCTGGTCTGGGAGGATCCCACATGGCGCGGAGCGACTAGGCCCGTGAGCCACAACTACTGAGCCTGCGCGTCTGGAGCCTGTGCTCCGCAACAAGAGAGGCCGCGATAGTGAGAGGCCCGCGCACCGCGATGAAGAGTGGCCCCTGCTGGCCGCAACTAGAGAAAGCCCTCGCACAGAAACGAAGACCCAACACAGCCATAAATAAATAAATTAAATAAATAAATAAATAAATAAATTTTAAAAATGTATGTTAAAAAAAAAAAGAAATGGACATGGCAGAGACAAGAAATTTCAGGTAGGATTAAAGACTATTCTTTGGGATGTTAAGGTCTTTATTGGGCTTAATGAAGCTTTTCTTGGGTGGAGTAGTTTGAGAAGGGAGCAGGAGGATCACAGGTTGGGTAAGTGAATGTAGATTACCCTCTCAGGAAGCATAGGGTTAATAAAGAGGGTAATAGTTCCATAGCCAGATGGGGACATAGGCAATTTTATACCTCCTCAACTCCACTTCCTCACCTATAAAAGGAGAAAAATAATGCCTGTCTAGCCATGGTGTCATGAGGATTAAAATCTATTACTAACAATATTTTATATTAGATTGACTTTTATAATAGATTAATTCAGTGAAAGGACATAAGAACAATTTGTTGCTGCTAATCACCATGTTTTCATTTTCATCATATCTTCATCATCAAAGTCGGGTGAATAACAAAGCACAGAGTTGATTGGCTTTATATTTCCCTAGTTCAAGTTTTTTGATTGTATGTAACTGAGTTTGACCTCAGAAAATATTAACATATCATTCCTTTGGCACTTAGAACAAGGACAGTTCAAGTTTGGTCTGAGCATAAATGGAGTTAAGGCGGAACATTTCCTCCCTCACCCACCTTTACGAACTGAAGAAATGGCCTCAGATGGAGAGTTTAAGAGCAAATGTCACTTGCTTTATGGATCAGTTTGACCCACTGAGAATTCCTGTTGTGGATTAGTTCAATATTCAAACATTTCTTTAGATCCGACTCATGAAATATCTAGCCACTTTTCAAGTTTTGACTTAAGATTTCAAAAGACTATCTGAGTCTGTGCTTAAATGAAGTCATACAGCTGTGGACGTGACATAACAATTGTTGCCAGCTCATAGGGAAATAGGCAACAGCAGGGAATGCCAGGTCCACGGTACTGGGCAGGAAGCAGGCAACTACTTTGAGTTATCCTAGTCAAATCCAAGGCTCAAAGTTCGCAAATTTCCCAGGAAGGCAATGATAGAAGCCACAAACCACGGTTCATCTCTCAAGCTACCAAAAACGCTACAGGTGAGAACATGGGACCACATCTCTTTCCAGATATTTCAAAAGAAAAGCTCTATAGTTCAGCCATTTCTAACCTATAAGAAGGGTTCTGATAGTCACTGAAATAACAAAACAAAAAACAGGAAATACATCATCCGTTATAGAAATTTTTTAATTTAAATATGCCCTCAATTTAGCCTAGGCAGTGGGAATTTCTTGAGTGTCTGTGAGTGTCTGTATGTGCACTTTATATTTTAAACTTTCTGGAGATTATCCAGACATTTCAGATACTAATTCTGGCAGGATTTCCCTTTAAGGACGTCCTGCAGAGAATTTGTTACTCATAATTTTAAGTAAAAATTGACAAGGAGTGCTTTTTCAGCCCAGTAGGAGTCAGCTATGTACATGTCACAAGACTTGGAGGAAACTCACACACCCTCCCATTGTCTTCCACAAAGTTTAAAAAGCTGCAACTGGGAGGGACCCTCAGATAGTTTTGGTGGCCCATTCTATTCCTCTTGGAGTTGACATATGAATGTGTTGGAGGGAAAAGTAAATCATCATATATTCTCCTTTCGTACTGTTTAAATCACTGGAAGAAGCAGCTTTAAGAAAATAAGTTTTGTTTTCTTTTCCTTAATGTTTTCTTTGTGTTTTTAATGTGGTTTTTACTGGCTTCTTTAATTTTTTTTTAAGTACAAGAGATTCTTATAAACTTTCTAGTGACTGCTTAAAAGAAACTTTGTAGTGATTTGTTTTTACTTAGCAAGTAAGTATATATCTAGAAGTTTCATAGAAACTTTTTAAACATTTGAGCCAACAGTTATCAAATTTTATATGCTGAGCTTTTCAGATTTCTCATTTCTGTGCCATGTGTATTAAGGCAACATTGTAGCCAGATAACTTTTGAGTTGCCTCCTGAGTTCTGAAAATTGTCTTTATAATTGGAGGTATAACTTCATTGTATTTATAAAAAAGGAATGACTCATACTGGAGTTTTATTTGGCTTAATTTATTTGGATGACTGACTTTATCACTAAGGATATTTTATGGCTGGATTTACATATCCAGAGCACAATTTAAAGTCATTTACAGATTTTAAGTGAGTTAGTGAGATTCCTGCTATTTAAAAAAACAAACAAACAAATCTGCCTATTTTTCACAAGCAGGAATAAAGACAATTCCTAATCTTAGGCTTTCTAAGATTGAATTAAAATGTCTGTGTTTCTGACCCACACAGATATTTAGTACACTGAATGAATCTAAAGCATTGCTTCTTGAAACTGGGATAGCGTTACATAAGCAAAAGTATGCTTCCCATATGTGTTTATGCTTTTTCCCTCACTATTTTAATCAGACCCTTTTTGGTGTCTGTCATGCATTCGAAAACCAAACGCAGCTCCTCAGCTTGTCAATTTTCGTTTTGGAAATGTAGGAACTAAAAACAATCATTAATAAAATGTGTAATTCTTATAAATAAAATGTAAGAAATTCCTCAAGTCATTTTAGCCCTCATTTCACATTCACAATACTATCGTGTATAAATTCCAGCATGTTTATTAGTAACGTATATGGATTAAAATTTAACACAAATATTGCAAATATATGTATCACACAAGATATTTCTTAACATATTTATGATATGTGCCTAAAGCCATAATCCAAATTGCTTGGTGGGGAAGGTAAACTCTGATGTCTGTTTTCTATACTTGTTCTATTTATTCCCATGTGTTATCATTAGTTGCCAATTCTGGGACTGTTCTACCTAAACGAGAGCAGCAGATTTGTGCTTTAATGTAACATTACCTCAGGGACAAGTCTACCTCTTATTTTTATTATACTTGCCAACAACATTCTGAGTAAAGCTGGATTAATTTGGGTTCCTTAAGCAAGCCTAGTAACTTTCTACTATATTGAAAATAAAATTTTATCTAGAACATGTTAGAGAAGCTTTGATTTGTTTTTTCACATTTTCAATCTAGGAAACATGATCTCTTTAGAATTGAAAACCAAATACTTGGGTTCACATGGAAAGTTCTGAGTCAGATGTCAGCTAAACAACCGTACATTGCCATGTTCTTGTAATTATCTTTTTCCTCTCTGATTGTCATCATTTTTCTTGGTTACCTTATGGTACCCTGGAAGGAGCTGTGAAAAGAAGGAGGGGAAGGAGGAGGTAGAGGACTCCTTCCTGCCATAACACCTTGAGTCCCTCCAAAATGATCAGCTTGAGCATTATCTATCTCCACATTAGACCACTTCGGGATCACAGATTCCCTTAAGAATCTGATAGAATCAATGGACCCTCTTCTCATTTAAAAAAAAAAAAAAGCCCATTGTAAATAGATTTTTCCTTGACATTTCTGGGGTTGATAGACTCTTGAAACCTGTCCTTGAGTATTCTTGAGGGGTCCTGATTATGAACCACTATTCTCCATGAAACCACAGACTTCAGACAAACCCTGGGTTTGGTGGGTTTACCAAATCTTTAAAAGGCTTACAGTGGAAGTATGTCTAAACTGTCTCTCTCAACTGTCCTCACCTGAGGACAGGTAAGGTTAAGGTAAGGATTTTAGCTGGAGATGACATTTAAGGGTTAATTTTCAAAGCAGATACATAGTTAATTCATAGCCATACTTGTTCTGGGCAATGTGTCCACTGAAATAAAAGTAGAAGATTCAAGTATCAGAACAGTTCCTTTCGTGGAGAGTAAGGCTTAGAATGGAAGGGTGATAGGATTAAGCCTCTAGAGACCCCAGAATGTGGAACAGGTGACTGCAGTGGGACCTTCCTGTTTCTCTGGCCATTCCCCCCAATCCCCATACCGGCCTATTGGTAGATTGGAACATGAAAGGTAAGATCTAAACTAGTGCCCGTTATCTCATACCCTCTGCTTCAGGGATCACAATCTTTATTCTTTCCTTCTTTATTGGCTCCTCCTATCAACATTTAAACATGTTCAAATTCCCCATCTTGAAAAGCTTCTCCTTCATTACTGAGCTCCTCCACTTACCTCACTCTTCGGCTTCATAGCTCAGTCTCGTAAAAGTATTGTCTACACCTTGTAAAGAATCTCCACTTTCTTAGCTCCCACTTCTCAATCAACTGCAGTCTGGCTTTGGTCCTTATCAGCTTCCCCCACCTCTCACTGAGGTGACTGATCACTAGTGCATTGCTAAGTCCAGCAGACATTTCTCATTATCTTCTTAGTATCTCAGAAGCATTTTACCTTATTCTCCACTTTCCCCATCTTGAAACACTCTTTACACAGGGATTCCATGGCATCCAACTCCTGGTTTTCCTCCCACCTCTAAGATCACTATTCTCAGTCTGTTTCACAGATTCCTCTTCCTCTTCCCTACATCCTAGATTCCCTTTCTCTTTCTGGGCTAAATGTCATTACTTCAATTACAATCTATTCTACATGACTGAGTCCAAAATCTTTATGTCCAGCTAAGATATCTTTTCTGAGCTACAAACCTATATGTCCAATTATCTGCTGAATACAGGATTGCCCAGAGCAGGCTTGGACCCCAGTGAATACAATGCGGGAAGGGAAGGGGCCTGAAGGGCAAGCCAGGTAAAATTTTTGACATAGAATTTAAAATGTTCAAGTAATGTATGTGGTTTCCCTGCCCTCTCTCTTTGGACCTGGCTGAACAGCTCTACTTGGCTTTCCCACAGTCCTCTCAAATCTCATTTTAATCTAAAAGTAAATTCATCATTCCCCTCTCCTACTTTCCACCCTACTTCCCCCAAGTATTCTCATACAGAAAATGACATCATGATACAACCAGTTGCTCAAGCCAGAAACTGGAGGTGAACTAACTCCACCTCTCCCTCAACTTATATACCCAAAGAATCTCCAAATTCTGTCCATGCTACCTCATACATTCACCAGCTTCTCTCCTATGTCACTGCCATCACCCTATTTCAGGCTGCCATCTTCTTTTACTTGGTGAACAGTGGCCCTTTCATGGGTCTCCATGCCTCCAGAATTGCCCTCTTCTGCTGCATTCTCCATACTGAAGCCACTGAAACTATTGGTCTAAAACCAGATTTGATTTTGTCAATCTCTTACTTCAAACCTTTTCCTGACTTTCCACTGGCCTTAGGATAATGTCCAGATTCCTTCCCAAAGTAAAGAGAAGCAGTAGAGTTTAGTGGGTTATAGCAGATGTCCCCAAACTTTAAAGTGCTCAGGAACCACCTCTGGGTCTTTGTTAAAATGTAGATTCTGGTTCTGTAGGTCTGGGTTGGTGCCTGAGTTTTTGCATTTCTAACAAGCGCCCAGGTGATGCTGATAATACTGGTTCATGGACCACACTTTTCGTGCTAGATTGGCTGGAGCTCAAGTCTCAGCTATATTACTCACTAGATCTGGGAACTTAGAGGAGTCAGCCTCTGTGTCTGTCATTTTCCTTGTATATGAAATGGAGATCACTATTTTTATTAGGTTTTATTTTATCACTATTTTTCACTATTTTTTATTTTATCACTATTTTATCACTATTTATTAGGTTTTATTTTATCACTATTTTTCTTAGGTTTCTTAGGTTTGAAATGAGGAATCAATGTGTTATATTAAAATTACAACAGTGTCTGGCATAGAAAAAGTGTTAAGTGCAAGTTGTTATTATTACTAGTTAAGACCCTGAATAATTTAGCCTCTACATTCTTCTCCCAGTTTTTACTATGGCACTGATGTGCGCACACAGGCACATGCACGTGCGCACACGTGCGCACACGTGCGCACACGCGCACACACACACACACACACACACACACACACTCTGCTGCTCAGTCATACCAAATGACCTTCAGCAGATTACTGAACTGAGCAAATGCTTCTTTTCTGCCAGGCCTCCATGGGCAACAACAAGTTGCTCAAGCCAGAAACTGGAGGTGAACTAACTCCACCTCTCCCTCAATTTATATACCCAAAGAAGAGCTCTGTGCATACAGACCTAACTCACCCTAATCACCCTCAGGTGCTCCCTTCTCTGGAAAGAACTTACAGACCACCCTCCACCCAAATCTGTTTGGTGCCACTTCTGCATATCCTCATACTACCAATGTGCCCTCTTGGGCTCACATTATAAACTCATTTATTTATCTGTATCTCCTACAAGACTGTATGCTCTTTTAGAGAAGGGACTGTGGCAATTACCGCTGAATTTCTAGCATCCCACACACTGTTGCAGGCTTCAGATGATCAGTAAGAATGAATGCATTTTATATACACATTTCTAAAGACCCGTAAAATGAGACATGGAGTCAGGGAACAGAAAGATTTAAGATCTGGTTGGAGCAAAGGGAAATATTGGATATAATAGAATGAGCTTCTCTCCAACTGCTGCCTCTGGGTTGGATTGTTAACCCACTGGAAAGGAAAAAATTTTTTTAATTCATTAAATAAATATGCAAGGCTAGATAGTCAGTGCAAGAATGACAGAGGAGAGAGTCAAAACTTTGAAGTCTGGTCAATGTTGAGTCTTCTGTGAACTCGGGTGCATTAGTTTGCCTCACTACTTTGGAAGATGGAATAAAAACACCCATCTTGTAGCATTCTGTTTTAGAGTAATGCTACCAATAGGCATTTTTGCTTTTATCTCTTCTCAAATTCTGCTCATACAATTCTGTTGCTACTAGACCTTAAACCCATCTTACTTGATTGTTGGCAAAGCTTTGAGATTTTCCTTTGCTTATTCATTTTGCCAGAGCAGTATCATCAATGGACCCTGAGTTTTATTTTTCAGTAGATCATTTTGATGTATCAGATTCTCCCCTCTTATTATTTAAGAATACACTTTGGGGTTTATTTTCAATTTAATTTTAATGATAGTACACGCTGAAGATGGTGGGGAAATGGGCTTCTGGGGTTCTTGTCTTCCAGCTTGATTCTGTCCTTTTTAATGATCTTTTATATTTAATGATCCTTACTGTTCATAAGACAATTTAAGTAAAATATCATAATCATGTAATTCCTAATACTTTTAAAAAGACTATTAATAGTTGTCCTGGTCAAGGTATCAAACTATTTATCATTTTTTTGACAGGGCCAAAAAGTCATACATACAGGTAATTCATTCATTCATGTATTCACTCATTCATTCACCAAGTAGATCAAGTCAGTATAGTATCTACAGAAACATTGGTCAAGCTGTTCAATTTTGCTTATATCATGAATCCCTGCACTGTGCTGATGACCATTTCATGCGTGAACAAGGAGATGCCTATCATAAAGTTTGACCAAAGGTTTCTCAGTATAGAACTAAAAATGCTTTGATGTTATGTAAAATTTTTTCTTCCCATAAAATTCAGCACTTCTTTAACAGATTCATGGGTATAATTTGCATCCAGGGAAAAAAAAAAAAAGCATCTGACACCAAGCTGTCATGCCACCTAAAGGAAGTAAGATTTAAAAATGATTTCTGGTCTTGTAATTACATCATTCTATTAATTTGTTCCCTTGAACATTTCTGCAGTTATACTATTACAGAAGATTCTAATCTTTGAGAGTTTTTTTTTTTTAAACTAAATGACTGCACTCGAATTTTGTTCAATACTTTTCCTTATTTTCAGTGATACATTATGCATTGTACAGTTTAGAAAGTAATGAACAGTAAAAATCTTTTTTAAAAATCTATAAATTTAATCAAGCATATTTTCTTCTAAACTTGTTTCCTACTCTTCAAACGTATTTATATGGTTGAGATCACACTGATTATTTAATTCCTACTTTTTTTTTCACTTAAAGCAATATCAGGAGCATTTTGCCACGTCATTAAGTACTTTTCCAAACACCATGTTAATGATTTCAAGTATTATTTTTAAAGTCATTTAGTAAATAATTTTATATGCTTTTAAGCAGTGTGCAGAAGTCCTTTTCAAACTCTAGTTAAGTGTAATTTAACAAACACGAACAAAATATGACCAAAAACCACAAAATGTATTTTATGTTTTCTGTAGAGTCAGACAGTAAATATTTTAAGTTTCAAAACTAAGCAACTCTGCCATAATAGTTCAAAAGTAGCCATGGACTGAGGCTGTGTTCCAGTAAAACTTTATAGATACTGAAACTTGAATGTCATATAATTTCAGATGTCAAAAAAAATTTATCCTTCTTTTGATTTTTTTTTTTGATCATTTAAAAATGTAAAAGCTATGTTTAGGTCTCAAGCCATGCAAACACAGGTTGTGGCTAGATTTTGGTTCTTGGGATGTAGTTGGCAACCTCCACTCTACAGCCTGGTTCCAAGAACCCTGGCTTCATCAGGTCTGAGAAAGTTCTGTGAATGCAGGAATATGAATATATTTTTAAGAAGAGGTAAATAGCTTTCATTAGGTGCTAAAAAATTCTTAACCTAAAAATGTTTAAGAATGACTGTTCTAGATAATATACACGAAAGCACTTTGTAAACCATAAATTATTATTAGAATACCTATTGGTACTTCACTTATGATATTTTTCACTTAGGCACCAAATGATCTGAAAAAATTGATGAATAAAAATAAATATATGCCATTATCAGAATTCCACCTGAAAAACTGATACTCAAAATCCAAAAATCTTATAAACTGTAACCTAAAGAGGAACTAGATAACAAGTTAAATTACCAAACACATTTAAAACAGAATTAATGGTTATTCTGATGAAGGTAATTAGAATATTTATTATTTTGTTTGGTTTTTGACTGAGCCAAGAACTTAGAAATAATGCTATTCATTTCTTCATTTTGTTTCTGTTAAGTTTTAAACTACAAACCTAGCATAATTAGAGAATCCTAACCTACCATCCTGGTTAATAAAAACTGGTATATATATTATTCTCTCTTTTCTTCCCTCCTGCCACATACACATACGCATGCAGTACAGCAAAAGGACTTAGGAATAAAGCCACCTTTATTGTAATATATGTGTGGATTTGAAAGTCCCACTTAACCATGAGCCTCTTCTTTCAGAGTTCTAATTCAATTGTGAAATAGACACAAGTGTCATATATGAATCCATTTATTATCAATGTTATTATTGTTAAGGCTGGGTTGGAAAACAAAGCTTTTCCCTGAGACTGCCCCTCCCATCCTGAATTGAACTTATTAACCCAGTGCCCCCTCATGGGGCTGGGCGGCTATAGTGGGCTCCCTCCAGGAAGGAGGGCAGAGTTTAGGCCTGTGCACTGGCAAATCCCACCGGAAGGAGGGGAAGGGAAGTGAGTGGCACTTGAGCAGACCCCTTTGCCCAGTTGCTTCTCAATTAAGTCACTCCCCAGGTAGAACAGAATCAGTGAGCCAAGGGACCAACATTTTACCCCCAACACTTTCAAAAGAGAGAAATTCCTTTAAATGACCAGTATAGAAACCTGAGGGAAATGAGAGGTTCTCTTATATGATTTTTAATTCAAAAAACTATTCCTGCTTTTTTGTATAAATGTAAGTATAATTTTAGTTTAGTATAAATTTAAGTCATCAATGTAAACTGTTAAAATGCCAAGTAAGAGAGACTTCTAGTTGACAGCATACATCCCAGACCTGTGTTTAAGGGTATGGTCTTCAGGTGGCCAAGAAGAGAAAAGTGGGCAAATATATATTCATAGCAATGTGTAGTTGAGTTTTGAAAGCTCTGACATGTAAAAGTATCTCATTTTGTAAGTGACCTTTTGCCTATCCAGGTATGGAGGAAATGCCATCCTCCAGGTGTGGTCCCTCAAGCAGGTCCAGCAATGCTCTCTGCCTGGTCCACACTCCCAGTGTGCTGCTTCCCCACATTCACAACTGTGTGGATTCCCCACTGCTCTTCCCCACCTTTTCTTAGACTAGCTTTTATTCCAACTTTAAGCTACAGCTCTAGAAGTGTTACCTGACATTTTCTAGAAATTTCCTGAAATTTCCAGGGCACCCTGTGCCTACGTCCAAGCATTTCCAGCTGCCCTCTCTCCTTTCTCCCCTCACTCCCTCTCATCCACAATATTTAGTGAGTGGCCAGCACATGCTATAATACGCTAGACACCAGTTAGTTTGGTGGTAACATAGCATTTGTCCCGCCTGAAGCTTACTGTTGAGCGGGAAAGACGATTAACTAGGGCTACAGTGCACAGTGTGTGCTGAAGTATGGAGAGCCAGGGCCCTGATCTGGTAAGACTGATGGAGTAGAGTAATTATTTGTGAGCCTCTCTCCCATGCCAGAGTGGAGGCTTTTCACAGGGAGAGACCTGGTTTTACCTTCACTGCCAAGCACTGTTTTGGCACTCAAGAGCTCTTTGTGAAACCTACGGAAGTAACGTTCACTGTATTCAAAGAGCTGTTTGATATTGTTGGGTTTAAAACTGATAGAACCAGGCCAAGGAAGATGCCAGATTTTGAAAGGTCTGAAATGCTAAAGAGCTTGGACCAGGAATAGGTCACTGAAAGTAGTGTGATTTAAAGACAGTCATTTAAAGACTCTGAGTCAGCATCTATTTATAAAATGGGAGGGGAGTAGCTGCTTGGCTCTAAACAGCCAAAAAAGAAGCTAAAAAAAAGAAGCTTGTTAAAATTCACTTTGATTAGCACTGTGGGTATTTCCTTTTAAGTATTTACAAAAATTAATTTGGAAGGTATATTCCATTTTTCCTAATTTTTCTAGAAAGAAATACTAGCCCTAAAAATATCCTCTTTGGAATTTAGTTTCTATCCCTGTAAAATGAGGAGCTAAAACTGATCTTTTTTAGTTCTTATGTTCTATAGTCAAGAACAAGTGATTCAAAGGGAAATAAGTTTAGCCTTTTGATTTGTGTTAAGATTTCATTTAATTTTTAAAATAAGCCATTTGGTACAAAATTCAAAGGGTACAAAAGGCTATATACAAGTGGAAAGTAAATCTCACTACCTTCTCTGTCTCTTCATCACTGTTTTTGTGGTTTCTCCAAGAGTGACTAGGTATTTTTAAGTTAAATGTCGGTTAATGAGAAGGTAAGATTGGTTTTGATCAGTACCAAATGTTACAGCACTATTAGGGTAACAAATTATATATAGTCTTAAAATTTTCTGTCTACCATTACTTTAATTCCTATATATTCTCAGCAAGGTTTATTTTTGCATAACTCATAATTGTTTTTAAGGTATTTTGATATGTATTATCTAATTTGCTCTAAAGCACCATCTACGGGTATGATTTACAATATTCTACCTTACAAGGCAGAATATAAATGTCATGTTTTCTGCCATATACGTATTTAGATGCTGTCAAAATGCCAAATGGGATGCTGATAATGGAGTAGTTTTATAAACTGTTACTATGACCTGTCCCCACAAAAATCATGAAAATGAGCAACTGAGAGTTAATTTGGAGAATGATTGGAAATTGTATGCATATGAAAAGGGGCACTTATGCCTTATGGCTAGCCCTCAGTGGCAGGCTGCTGGGATTGCCACCCCCATCCCCAGGCTGTGAAGGGCTAGGGAGAGCTCCTGCTACAGGCTCATAGGAGTCTAAAGGCTGCAGTGACTACTATTGTTGAAAACAGAATAAAAAGTTCCAAAGAGACACCTACACCACACCGGTATCCACTTATTAAACTGCTGGTAGACTTGAAAGACATAGACATTTGTTATCCTCTGACTTGCCTTACAAGTTCAGAGGAAAAGAGAGAGTATCTGGTGCCTCATCCCTATAAATCAAGAGAAGAATGTTTACCTAGCATGCTTAGTCACTAGGGAATCATAATGATGCCTCCCAACAGAAAATTCAAAACTGGAGGTGCTTCAGCTTATTTTCTTGGTCTTTAGCCATCACCACTTTCAATAAAGTAGAAATCCTTTAAAAATTACCTAAGTTTTATCTGCAACATTTTAAAAGATCACCCAGTAAGTGTTGGGCACTTCCAGGCTCCATTTGGAGTACAGAAATGAGTAAGATATGGTGCTCTCAGTGAGCTTATATTATGGTCATAAGGAATACAACAACCCCCCTTCCAAAATTTATAATAGAAGTTAGAATAGAAGAATTATCTAAGAGAAACACAAAGGGTCTTCATTGAACATACCATAATACAACTCATAAATGTAACTCATATACTTTAAATATACCTTATAATACAAACTCATATACCCTAAAATTCAAAAATGTCTGCAGCTTTAGAACTTTTTGACAGGCTCTGTTTCGGAAGGCCCAGAAATGAGCTCTTCTTTCATCATTGTGTTTTATGAATTTGAAGAAGGTCATAAACCAACAGAATCTATAATACGCATTAATGCCAGGATACATGAAAGCCAATATATTATATGGTCAGACTTGTCTTATTCTCAGGAAAGAATTAAGTGATTGATTATGAAATCTTATTTCGTGCTCTTAGTTAAACGACTGAACATTCTTCCCAATTCGTTTAACTGGAGTTGTCATTTTTAAGCCATTTTTCGATTTAGAAAACTACTTTATAGGCTCTATTAGATAAAGAATACATCTATCGTTTTATATTGGCCACCTTCCAAATAAAGCACGCTCTTCATTTCATTGGACAGTTTCTAATACTATCTTTCATCAGAATAGAAATGGTTTATTTCTCATATTTAAAAATATATTTATTGGAAAGAAAATCATGGAAAGTATTTTTTGCTTGGTTCTTCTATGTTCTAAGGAGCACGTACTTTTAGGTTTTCAAGATTACACGGGGTTAAGATGCATCGACAACTGTGGTGATTGGAGCACTTGGCTCAGCTCCTCTAAATTCCTGGGTCCCTGGTTATTACCCTAATCTGCTCTCAGGCACTGTGTAAACTGAATATGTTTGCCATCTTCTTAAGGTGAATTAATTAGAGTTCTCTCATCACTAATTATGGAAGGAAATTAGAGTTTATTTTAAAACACCCAGCAAGGGACTTCCCTGGTGGCGCAGTGGTTGGGAGTCCACCTGCCAATGCAGGGGACACGGGTTCAATCCCTGGTCTGGGAGGATCCCACATGCTGTGGAGCAACTAAGCCCGTGCGCCACAACTACTGAGCCTGTGCTCTAGAGCCTGCAAGCCACAACTACTGAGCCCGCGTGCCGCAACTACTGAAGCCCACACGCCTAGAGCCCATGCTCCTCAACAAGAGAAGCCACCGCAATGAGAAGCCTGCGCACCGCAAGCAAGAGTAGCCCCTGCTCGCCACAGCTAGAGAAAGCCTGCGTGCAGCAATGAAGACCCAACGCGGCCAAAAAAACAAACAAAGAAAAAAACCACCCAGGAAAATAAAATAGCTGTCTTGGCTTTACAGTGATCCAGTCACAATGTCTTTATAACACATGACATTGAACTCAAAAACTGAAGGAAAAAAGGTACAAAAGATATTGCATTTCCTGTCTGATGAAGTACATTCCACTAGACCATAGTGAAATTTTCATGTGATCTTGTGAACTCAAATACCTGGCCCTGTGGGGGTGATTCATAGGACTAGCATGTGTTAGAGATTCAGTCCTTCCACAGGAGACTTAGTTTCTACAATGACAGATCACACTTCTTGCTAAATATGCTTGCATTTGTCAATAGATGCAAGAGGAAGCAGGTAGAAACAGTGTTAAACAGATGAATCAATGAGCTCCCTCCCCACTGCTGAGAAAACAGCTACTAGGGCTCAGATACTGATAGTAGTTAATGAGCATGATGAAGGTGATCTTCAAATAGAAAGGAAAACCAATGAAACAAAGCAAAACAAAACAGAACAAAAAAACTGACACAACTACTACATTTAGTATTCCACAGAGTACTTGCTGAATTTTTCAGAAAGCTTAGAGATGGGTGGAGGGAATACTCTCTGATACTTATATTAGATCTGCAGTGATATTTAGATTAGAATCCATCTCCAGAAAATGAGGTTGATTTGGGGGATTCATATGCAGGAAACATCCTGTCCCTACCATGTGCTGACTCTGTGCTAAATACATTTAGATAAATCACCTCTTTTAGTTCAGTCCTTGTGTATACCAAACCCCAGCACTACATGAGAACTCAAGACTTTGAGGAGATCCTGAGGCAACCTAGGAACTTGTATTTGCTCTTCCAGAACACCTTTTACAGAAATAATAGCAAGGCTACAGGGAGTAGAAGGAATGACAGCTTATACCTATTGAAATGATAGTGGTTCCTTTGGGATAAAAATTGAGGCAAGCCTAATGATGGGTTTAAAAGCAGGAAGTTGGTATCTGGATAGACAGAGATCTAGATAATCCAGTTGCACCTTAAAAGGTGGTATTCTTTATGTCTTAAAATTTTTCTTATATCTCAGTGAGGAAAAAAATCAAAGATGGTATTAAACCTATATATTTTTTGAGAGCCCTACTTTTTTATTTTGTAAAGAATATAATGTTTGTTAAAATGTGGTTATACTTATGTATTACCATGAACTACAATGTACCTGTTTCAGTAATCACTGCCATAATTACATGATTCTGAACGTAATCCCTCCAAGAAAATCATACAAAGCACATTTTTCCTTTGTTAGTATCCACAGAACAAATTAACCAGATGGAAAGCTCTCGTCAGCTATTTTGTTTCACGAGAGAGCAGTGCCATCAGGTCTCAGGAGAATTCTCATTTGACCTCCCTACACAAGACATTCAGTTTCCAACAAACTGGGCTTGTGAATATGTCCCTAGAGACTAATATCAAGCATTCCACCACAATTCTATGATGCTTGTTTTAGGTAATTTTTGATTGATGGCCTGAAGTTATGGCTTTAGTTATTTTTTAAATTGTTTAGTTTTCAGAAGTAGTGTTTGAGGGGTCTAGAAAATAGCCTCCTTCTTCAAAATGGGAACTACACTTACAATTACACTTTCCATCAAGTCAAATACACCTACAGCCAACTCACTCATGACTTTTCCATTCTAATCTCACTTGATCTGTGGGTGGGATCACAAGCAGCTAATAATGTTCTCATTTCATAGTTAAGGAAAGTAAGTGCCAGAAAGATTATACGGTTTCCATAGCAGTAGTTTCCATGCTCGTGCTTAAGCAACTAGTGCAAAAATCTATAGCCTCTGCTTTCCAACCCAATATTTTTCTCAGTATGTTTGTTATGTCTTGGGTTATAAGCAGAAAACAGATACGGAAGTACACACCGGTCTGTTCAACTCCACCCTCAGAACTAGGAAAAGAAACAAAGGAAAAAACTAAGAGTAGAACTTTACTAGTTATTCCAACTCCATGATATTTTTAAATCTGTGAATCTAAATTTTTCCACTGTACAACATATACTTATTTTGTCTGGCCTAGTTTACACAGACTTTGGAGGATATATTTTTTCATATATCTCATTTAAGTCCACCCAAATTGTCAATTTCACTCAGAAATAACACTTCAGTGAAATAATACTTCAGCTAGTATCACCTATCTCTGAAGACAATGACCTTGCAATCTTGGTAAAGACATGATCTGTCTCCGAAAATCATATTCATGGATGCAGAAAGGCTGGTGCATCTTCCAACAGAGAATTGAAGTATTTGATCATACAGTTCAAAAACTGTTAATGGAAGCCTATTGGTGCCCACAGTTTAGAGAGGAAACCCTTTAATAATGTCAACAGATTAACCATGTTCTGCTGTTTCTTTGATACCTTCCTCAGCTGGTATTTAAAGGGCATTCTAGCTGTCTTCTTCAGGGAAAGTGAAAGGACTCTCCTTGTCATGGACAGGCCCTTAGATCTTCACCTTCCGTTCCCTAATCTTATCTCGTCCTTAGATGTATTTGCCATAGATATAATAGATATGAATTAATTCACTACTCAAGTGAACATATGCAAATTCTTAACTTTTTTTATACTTGAGTCTTTATCTTTTATTCTGTTGATAGAATTCCCTTTGCATATGTGTTTTCATTAGTTCTTGTCTTGGACTCCAAGCTCATGGGAAGTAGGAAGTTTTCCATTCATTCATTTCTTCAGCCATAAAGCATGTTCTGAGGTCCTGCTATGCTCAGACCTGAGACACACAGAACTAAGCAACATCCTTACCCTTGAAGAGCTTAGAAGTGAGACACACACAGTACAAAATAACTGTTACCAAGTGTGGCAAAAGAAAAAGAGACATATGTATGAACTAATGGGAGCAACTTCTGTCCAGAGAGATCTGAGAAAGCTGCAGAGAGAAGGATTTTTAGCTGGACCTTGACTGAGAAGTAGGTGGTCAATGGGGGGGGGGGGGTGACAAGAAGAAAGTCATTAGAGACAGAAGAAAAGTCACGCATGAAGGTTCAAAGGTGTAACAAGACATAGTATATTTGAAGAATAGGGAGTCATGGGAAATGGCTAAAGCATAGGTGCAGTGTGTGCGTTTCAGATGGTACAGGGTTGGGAAAGGGATGAAGAGATAGTGAGAAAAGTAGACAAAGTAGCAAAGGGTCTCTATGCTAAGTAATGGACTTTATTTTATAGTCAAAGAAGAGCTGTTGGAGGTTCTTCTCCAAGGAAGGGAGATGATCATGAGCCTGAGAAAGATTTTTCTTGAGTATTGTGGAAGATGTTCTGGAACTCCCAGGGAAATTGAGCTTATTTAGAGAGCAAAATTCATACAGTAGAAATGTGCTTGGTTCTACTCAGTAGAGGGAGAAACTTTTAATAATATCTTCAGTTCGATGTAAGCCACTATGGTCCATCAGAGATACGAGGAGGGCCTAAACAAAGATTTAAGGAATGCTTCTGAAGTGGAATCAATAGGATATGGTACCCAATAAATATATGTAGGGGGTACAGGCAGGGAGAGAGGGGAGAATGATTGAAAACACTGCCTTGGCAGACTAGGTGGATTGCATAACCACACACTGAGGATGGTTTCTGTAACTCCTTATAGAGCACAGAGCAATATATTTTCCTCAGTGAGGCTTCCAAAGTGCCCTTGACTGGCCATCAGCCCCTATCTGCCCTCACAGCAACAGTTCAAATTAAAATCCTAAATGGGAAAACTAGCACAGGTAAATTCATTTAGGTACAGTTCGAATTAAGATTCTTCATCCACTCTCCGTCTTCACCCAAGTTCCGTATATCAATCACACAAGTTTCAAAGACGTCAGCGTTTTGAACTAACATTTCCCAAGAGCATTTTAATATTCCTTATGCCCTTTAGATTTCAATGCTTTCAAGTTCTTTCCTAAAGAAAAGCAGAAACAGATCTACTTTACAGAATCAATGAAAGACCTGAATGGGCAATTGAAATAGTCATGTAGCACTCTCAGATGAGCAGCAATGTATTTATACAGGCTGAATGAGGCTACTTTGAATAACCAGATGAAAATTAAGCCAGAAAACCCAACAAACTTTGAATTGAAGAATAGTGCACTTTTACGTATGTGCAAAAGTAGTGATTGTGGCATTATTTTCACCCATTTAGCAAAATTTACAAATCATGTAGTAGAGATAGAAGTAATCTTAAATACCATTTACTGTATATCCTCTTATCAAGACACATAATCAATTTGATGATTTTATATAGTACTGCCTGCCTCCACATGGAACAAAGAAAGCTATAATCAAATCAACGTAACAACTTATATTTGATATTTAGAATATAGGATATATGGTAATTCAACTCCCTCAAGTAAATAAAATTCCTCAAAACCACACCAACATAGAGACATTATTGGAAACCAGAAGGCCCAAATTATATCGTAGTATGTTTCAATTTCACCATAAAAAGTAAAAGCCCTCTTACTTTTGAAATTTGTAATCTCTGACACGATAGTAAGACACAGCTCGTGTCTTATTGTAAAGTAATAAGACAAAGATCATACATATTGGAACCATGTTTTGGCTTTGCACACTTTCATGGTAACTGAGTATTGAAAGAAAGAGAGAAAACTTTGTCTCCTTCTCTTTTTTGCATCCAAATGGTCACCCTGAGAAATTTACCCTTTGAATCAGCCCACAATTATCCCCATATCTTCCCTGTTTGGACAATAAATTCCATGACCACCATTAGCACACAAAAATATTCTCAGGATATTACTACATCCATCTGGATTACTTCTCTGTTGACAAACATAAGGAAAGAACTCATTTATCACCCACTCATTTTTTAAACTATTAAAAACAAAACATTACATATATAGAAAATAATGTTTCTAATATATGCAAAGTATAAAAATAATTTGGCTTAAGAAATCAAATATTTTCCACATATTTGAAACCCTCTGCAACTTCCCAATCCCCGACTAACTCCAGAAGTTAGATAATCTTAAACTGCATCCTAATTCTTGTGTTTATCATCATCATCATGCTTTTTAAAATAGCTTTAATAACATTTATTATGTTTAATAACATGTTACCATATATTTATCATAATTCCTAATAATCAATTTTGGCTGTTTTTTAACTTTATAAAAATGCAATCACGGTGTATTTACTATTTTATAACTTACTTACTTCACTCAGTAGTGAGGTTTATCTGTATTAAGGAGGGCACCTGTAATTCATCTGTTTTATTGCCATATAGCAGTATGTTATATGACCATACATCTACTTATTTATCCATTTTCCCTTCGATAGACATTCAGAGTCTCCTGCTACTAGGGCTACTATAAACTATGTTGCCACGAACTTTCTTTCAGGTGACCTTTGCAAGATTTTATGAGTCACACACTTAGGAGAGAAATTACTGAGTCATATGAAGGATACATGTTCAACTTTACAATATAATGAAAAATTGTTTTTCAGAGTGGTTTATCCATTCATCTTTCATTCTTATTTCAGTGTGTGAGTTCCAGTTGCTCCTTATCCTCACCAACATTTCATATTGTCAGACTTGCTAATTTTTTCTGACCATGAGTACAAATTATTTCATACTGAGTTGAATGAGCTTCCTTTAAAATATCTGTCATTTTAAAAAGAAAAATTTTTTTCTTATATCTTTTGCCCATTTTTCCATTAGTTTATTTTAAATTCTTATTGATGTTTTATATATTCTGCATTTTAATCCTTTGTCAGTTATATATGTGGCAAATATCATCTACTAATCTGTCATTTTGTGGCTTTTCATTATTAATAGTATCCTCCAATGAGCAATTTTTTAAATTATCAGTCTTTTCTGCATCTGCTAAGTATATGGCTTACTCTTTTATTTGGTAAATGTGGTAAAATACAGTGATTCTCTTCTTAATTTTAAACTAAAATTGCATTCCTGGGATAAACTCAGCTTATCATGATATTAACTTTTTCACATATCACTGGATTCAATTAGTTATTGTCTGTGCTAAATTTTTTGTATTTACTGCAAAATTTATTATTATGAGTATGATTGGCCTATAAATTTTTCTCATAATGTTTTTAGATTTTGGTAATCAAAGTTTTAATGGGTTCAAAATTAAGTGGATCATGTTTCTTGTTTTTAATTATTTGGTATAGTTTGTTAATATTGGTGTTATTTCTTCCTAAATCTTGGTAAAATCCACTGGAGAAGCCACGTGGCCTTGTATTTTACTTTATATGTAGGCTTTTAATTTCAAATTCAGTTTCTCTAATAGTTACCAACCAGTTAAAATTTTATATTTCTTTTTGTATCCGTTTTAACGTTTTACTTATCTTTGAAGTTTCCCATTTTGCCTAAGTGTTCAAATTCTTTAAAGTTGTTCTGTTAATGTTTATTCAGATTCACCTACATATTTATAATTTTTGTTGTTTTTCACCCTTTTATCTTTAAGCTTCAATCTGAGCTCAGTGTCCTTTTCCTTGAAGAACACTGTTTGATATTTACTTTAATATGGGTGTGCTATTGATATATTCAGTTTCTGATAATATCTTTTCTTCACCTTTTTTATCAAAAGATATTTTACCTGAGTATAGACTTCTAGGTTGGCTCCCATTTTCTTTCAGCCATTTTATCTTTCCATTGTCTACCTTCCATTTTTTTCTGTTGAGAAGTAGGTAAATTCTCAATTTGTTGTTACTCTGGAAGTAATATTTTTAACCTACTTTTTTTTTTTTTTAATATATTTATTTATTTATTTATTTTGGTTGTGTTGGGTCTTCGTTTCTGTGCGAGGGCTTTCTCCAGTTGCGGCGAGCGGGGGCCACTCTTCATCGCGGTGCGTGGGCCTCTCACTGTCGCGGCCTCTCCCATTGCAGAGCACAGGCTCCAGACGCGCAGGCTCAGTAGTTGTGGCTCACGGGCCTAGCCGCTCCGCGGCATGTGGGATCTTCCCGGACCGGGACACGAACCCGTGTCCCCTGCATTGGCAGGCGGACTCCCAACCACTGCGCCACCAGGGAAGCCCTAACCTACTTTTAAGATGTTATTTATCTTTGATTTTTAGTAGTTTTACCCAGAGGTGCCTAGGTTGTGTGTTTTTAGTCTGGGTGAGGGTCATAGTTTTTGTTTTGTTTTTTAAATTTGTAACATGATGTATTTTGTCAGTTTTAATAGACTGGCCATTATTTCCTCAATAAGAATTCTTCTTCATATTCCCACCAAAATACATAAAACAACTCTTTTTACATGGGGATAATAATAATATATGTTGATTAAATGGAATGTTAAAAAATAGACTCCTTATCGATTTCCTGTCTGTGGTATATCTACCTTCCAATCCCTTCTCTCACTATTTCCATTAATTTTCACGAATCTCAGCTCAAAACACTTCACTCATCTATTCTCAATCATCAGTGGTTATATCTTTTCTATAGAAAACATATGTTCATCTCTAGCTTGAAACTTAAGCCATTGGTGATCTTGCCCAGCCTACTTTTCCAAACTTGTCCTCCAATTAGTACCCTCTCATGCCCTGCAAGCCACTTCAAATAGATTACTTGCTATTTTCCATGCAGGCCTCATGTATTCAAGTATAAACATCTTTCCTAATTCTGTTGGTCAGTCTCAAGTGCCCTCCCTCAACATCTTCAGGAAAGGAGAGGTTTACACAGGCTCAGATCCTGGGCTTCAGTTTCTGACAGGTGTAGGATAAAATCCTGGATTTGGCATTTTTATCAGCCAAGTTATCTTGGCCTCTCTAAGCTTCTTCATCTGTCAAATGGGGATATTAATAATAGACCCATCCTACAGGATTGTTGTGAGGATTAAGAGAGAGAATCTACACAAAGTGGTTAACACAGTACATGGCTCTCAGGAAACACACGGGAGCATTAGAACTCACTGTTAGTATTTTTAACAATTCCTTCAAGGATGGTAGAGGCTGCTCTTTGCCCACCACAGCACCCATCCTGCCCTGTAATCCAGAGGTCAGGAACCTGCTGCCACCGCTGATACCACTACCACGACTACCTCTCACAGACCGAAAACAAGTCCCTGGACCCTGGAAAACCTGAGTTCAGGCATTCTGAACGGGGGAAACCACTCACATTTCTACGACCCAGCCTGCCGGCAGCAACAGCAGCAAGAACGTATCACTCCCACCTTCCAATGTACACACACCTGTCTGGAGTTAGCAGAGCCAAATTTGCATCCTCAACACTAGCTGTAAGAGGGTCCAGGAGATGTCTTTAGCTGCCTGACTTCTCCAACTAGGAGGAGGATAGAGCCAGGGTTGGGAGAACCAACCCATGATAACTACCACACGATCCATTCAAATGCCATTTTCTCTAAGTTGTTCCTGAATTTTTCCCAGGTAAAAGTAATTTCCTTCATCCTTCTCTTAACTGGTGGTTTTTAATTATCACTGGACATTAGAACCTTCTGGGAGCTGAAAAATACTTATTCTCATTCTCTACCCCCAGAAATCCCAATTTAATTGGTTTCGAATAGGAGTGCACTTTGGAAATTTAAAAAATTCTAACATGCATTGTGTTTAGAACCATTGCTCTAAATTATTATAACTTTTCATTTCTCCTTATCACTTCCAAACCTTTGTTTAGTTATTTATAAAATGTCCATATTCTTCCTACTAGATTATAAGCTCTCTGAGGATGGGATTTGAGTCTAGTCTATTTTTATGTCCTTCATAACTTCTAGCAGATTACTGTGCAAAAAAAAAAAATTACCTGTTTATAGAATGAATGAATGGTGTGTGATGCCTTGCAAACCAAAGCATATTAAAGATACCCTGCATAGCCTCAAGTCCTTGCCTCTCTCCTGCTTGATATTCTCTCAACTATACTTTTTGGGAATCTGTTCAGCATAATAAAAATATAAGTGAGTACACTGCTCACAGCATTAAACTTCTAATCATTAACTCACCATATAACATAACTTGACACAAAATTATTCCTGGTTTTAAAAATAACATGTGAAACATGTTATGAAACAGCATTCTCAGCTATAGAAGTTAGGACCAATAAACTCACATGCTTTTAGGTAGAAATCTAAAATCTAAGGGAGAGAATTGGAAAAAGAAAGCCAAGTGCATTCATGACATTGGACTTCTGAGCTATTTATCTTATCTTCATAGGTTCTTTGATATATCAGTGTACCTCTAAATCAGTCTTCCAAAACTCCAGTATGCAATGATAAAAATTCTGTGCTTAAACTGTTGCATAATTGCAGAATCACTTTGATAGAAGTTTGGCAAGAATATAATCTAATCCTTTTGAAAAGTTTGACAAGAATGTCTAATTGATATTGATACTAACGTTTCTAAGTTCTTGCCAGGAAAAGTTAAATGCTATTCAATTAGGATACTATTAAGATTTCTTATGACTCATAATTATAAATCAGCTCTGTTCAAGGATTTTAAATCTTTGAAAGCAAACATTTTTCAATATCTTTGCCAAATTAACCCTCAGATGGGGGCTCTTGAGGTGAGATTCATATAGTCCCTATCCCCTTTCCTACAGTTTTACCTGTTAGAAAATGATTAAAAACTAGACATTTGGTCTGCTCTTGAGGACACTAGTTATTCTCTGATTATTCAAAAATATTAATGTAAGGGACAAAGAAGAGGGGGAAAAAAGAGACAAAGGCCAAAAAAAAGTACAGAATGATGTTTAGGAGCAAATAAGGTGGGAAAATGTGACCCAATGGGAAAAATTCATACTCTTGCCTCTTTTGCCTGCCCTCACACCACTTAGAACTGCTTTTATTAAAGGTCCAAATAGCTTTGAAAAGCTTTAAATAGTTTCAAGGTCTTCCTTTATCCTGAATGGACCCCGGTGAAAATCTGTTGTCAAGACTCACCATTCCCCAACTTTGGATGTAATCCTGTGCCATTCTCCCATTTATCTTTTCCCCTTCCTTCCCTGCTAATCAAGATCCTTCTTCCCTTCCTTCCTTCCTTCCTAACAGACTTGCAAAAGCTTAACTTCCTTCAAATCTTCTTAGAAAGGTCTCCCTTTACTGTAGCTCCTCACTCCTTTCTATTAGTTGCTAAGAATTCTATATGGTTCTAGTGGAATGTGTATCATATTTATGGTTATAACACCTCTAAGAAACTCTATATAGATGTACTCATATACCCATAGTTAAATGATAGACTTTATGAAAATGAGGACTGAATTTCTTAGTGTACTTTCCCCAGCTAAGAATAAGAGCACAAACGTTCAGTTTGTTCTCTTATCTCAAATTTATTCACTATTACCAAGGTAAGAGCTAAGAGAATCCAGACTTCTTGAGGGCAGGGACTTCAACTATTACAGAGTAGACATTTAACACGTGTTGACCTGGACCAAATGCCTACTCCCACTGTACAGTTCTATAAAATGCAAAATTACATAGTTCTGAGATATTGAACTGACTCTTCTCACCCTCCCCAACTCCCTGACTTTGTTTTTAAAAAAACAGATGGAATAAGATGTACTTTCTCCTTTAAAAAACTGGAGAAAATAGGGTCAATTTTGTTAAGAATTTGTATGGAGCAAGGCCTATTATGTGATTAGAATGGGGATGGGGCAGAATCTTCTTGTACTTACATTTAGACAAGTATTTATATTCACTGATATACATTTCTATATCAATATTTATATTATAAAATAAATATTTATTTAGATATTTAGATTTTAGTTATTTAGACTTCTGAACACCAAATGAGGTACAGGTATTATAATGTTGTATTTAGAGTGTTGTTTAAAATAAAAACTTGAAATTCTACCAATTTTGTGATCCCTTTGGTGTTTCTTCATTTTATAATATACTAAAAGCCTCACAAAATGGAAGTAGTCTGGGAGTTCCTAAGTCCTGAGAGGCTGTGCTTCATGGTGCTATTATATACATCTAAAACTAAAGAAATATTAACAATGAAAATGGTATTTTCCATATTAAGTGATGAAAGTTAAAGGTATATACCGTATTTCACTATTAAGAGATAAACACTGGATCACTGTAAATGTGAATAAAATTTGCATTTTTAAATCTTTCAGGGGATTTAGATCTATTTCCTCCTGTTTCCAAGCTCTCAGCAATCCTTTTAGTGTGTTTGTATTCACTAAAAAGGGACATTTCTGTGGAATTAATCAAATAGGGAATTCAGTGTTCCTTGCAGATAATTTTGGCATGTTCCACTGGGAACTTCTAGTCTGAATTTTCATCTTTCCTGGGAAAAGACACATATATTCTAAATCCTTAGTCTTTTCTTTGTTAGTAAAGATCTGCTATAAACAGAATTAATGACAATGTACATTCAGCAAGACACTCTGCTGGAAACTTCATCATTAAAAGAAGGCAAAATATGTGAGAATGCAATTTGAATGTAGTAAATAAAAACTGGCATTAAAAATGCTGTAAAAATCATCACAATAATTAACTGATTTTCTGATTTTGCTAAAATTTAAAAAAACAAATTTCTGAGGTGGAGAATTAGAAAATATTCATAGTTCCCAATGTATTTATTTTCTAAGAAAATCAGTGGTATTATTTTTGGTGACAATGAAAAACTTGTGTTCAATGCCTAATTAAACCCTTTTGAAATCCACGTGTTTTGTTTTTTAATGGTTTTCCTAAATTTACAAAATAACTAGAATTCTTATCCTGACCTTGGCTTTATGTTTTTCATTCTATAAAATGCTGCTGTTATTCTTCCTTCTGTGTACATGTTAGTTTAGCCCTAAAACCTGAAGAATCCGATAGCTCTTTTCTACCACTGATGGTTTTAACTGCATGTCCACATCTGGAAAATTGCTCAGTGGCAGTCACACAGACCTAACACTTGGACTGAATCCTCACTGCTGAGGAGTTGTATTTGACCAGCTAAGTGTGGGGCATTTAAGTGGAGATATCCAGGAGGCAAATGAAGAACAGGCTAAAGCTAGAGATTTGAGTCAACAGTATATTTAGGGAGGTTGAAGCCACAGGTAAGGAGGACGTCCCAAGGGAGAGTCTATGGTACAGGAAGACCTTAGGACTAATGTGCAGAACCCTCATTAGGTACCCGATAAAGAATTGGGAAATAAAAGGATGGCGGGGAAAATGACAATGTACTTGATTAGTAATTTCTATTTCAGTTAGAGCAAAAAAAGACTGTTGTTATTCCCATGGAACTCCACCTCCAGAACTCTCCAACAAGACAGTAACTTATGACAGTTAGTGAAAGCTCTATCGACAGTTCATATTTATATCCTTGAGATGAAACCATCCTATTTCAACACATATTACATTCTCATTGAATTCCACATTAGTGAATGAGGAATACAAGATCTTTTTTCACACTCTGGCTGCTGGTTTAATGCATTTTGCTAGTAAAACACACAGGAACTGCCAAGATGGGAGAGTAGCCTTTCCTAAATCTCTCCAAGTGTCACCATGAATACAGCTTATTTCCTAAATTGGTGGGTGTTCATATAAGAAAATATAAATCTATTCAAGTGCTTGACTCATGTTGTATTGAGGCTTTATAATTTATCTTATCAAAAAATCTTGCCTTTATATATGTAAATTATTTTTTTATTCATAGGATTAAGCCAAAATGACAACTGCTCAATTTGATTGTCAATACTGCATGGCATCACTTCTTGGGAAGTATGTACTAAAGGATGATAATCCATACTGTGTTACTTGTTATGATCGTATCTTTTCTAACTATTGTGAGGAGTGCAAAGAACCGATCAAATCAGATTCCAAGGTAGGTCTTACCTCAGTTCACAGAATTATTGCATATGAACAGCAGACAAGTGCTTTGGAATGCCTCTTTTTCTTTAGTGTTGACTGTTAATACTCTAATGCTCTGCTACTAGATATAAGGATTTTCAAAGCTATCATCAATCAAGTTCCAGGCGCTATGCTCAGCACTGTGAAACATAAGATACACTTTAATATCCTTACAATGATCTTAGGAGATAGTTTAGGATGCTAAAGATGAAAGAAGTTATTTGCCCAAAGTTACACAGCTGAAATGTTATTTCTAGAATGATAAAAGTGAATAACTATTACAAATAATTGGAGCCATAAAGATTCAAAAACCTGTATCTTCTCGCTTCACATTAGCCCCATCTTCATTAAACCATTGTGCGCTGATACCTCTCACGCATACACCCATTCCTCCCAGAATGCACATTATTATATATTTTTTTCTCCTTTTTTGGGGGGGAGTCGGGGTGGTCTTTGTTTTAGTTAACTAGTGTTGAGATTTTGTTTAGGTAAATCTCAAACAGTAATAGGATGTTACAACCTAAAAATAAAAATCATTCCATGAAAAACCTTTCTTATAGTTTATAAAAGGAAGGTAGAGGGAATGTGAAGAAACAGGAGAGTACACTTATTTTCCATCTGTCTTTTGTGACCAACCAAGGAAGCCCCAGGGTCTAGTTCTTAATTGCCCCAGAGAGTCGCCTCTCTATGGGTAATAAGTATCAATAACAACATGCCCTCAAGCTACCAGCACCACCTACTGGCACCAGAGTCCCAAGAGTGTTTAGTATTGTTTTATAAAATGGCCTGTTTGGTCACAAACATACTTAATTAACTTTTATTTACTGTCTCAAAGGATCTTTGTTACAAAGGCCATCACTGGCATGAAGGATGCTTCAATTGCGCCAAATGCAATCAGTCTTTGGCGGAAAAGCCTTTTGCTGCCAAGGATGAGTGCCAGCTGTGCTCCGAATACTACTCTAATGAGTGCTCCTCCAAGTGCTTCCATTGTAAGAAGACCATCATGCCTGGTAAGATCACAAGGCACTCCTGGTCTATAACTGAACCTGCAACGCTTTGAATTAAACCCAAGCACAGGAAGAGTGTAGTACATTAATTCCCCCTTATCCATGGTTTACACTTTCCATGGTTAAAATTACCCGAGGCCAAAAATATTAAGTCTGAAAATATTAAGTGGAAAATTCCAGCAGTAAAAGTTTCTTAAGTTTTAAACTGTGTGCTCTTCTAAGTAGCATGATGAAATCCCCCTCCATCCTGCCCATGACGTGAATCATCTCTTTGTCCAGAGCATCCTGGCCAGTAGTCACTTAATTAACCATCTCAGTTATCAGATCAGACCGTTGCTGTATTGCAGTGCTTGTGTTCAAGAAACCCTTATTTTAGTTAATAATGGCCTCAAAGTGCAAGAGTAGTGATGCTGGCCATTCAGGTACGCCAAAGAAAAGCCATAAAGTGCTCCCTTTAAATGAAAAGGAAGTTCTCAACTTAGTAAGGAAAGAAGTTGTATGCTGAGGTTGCTGAGATCTAATGTAAGAACGAATTTTCCATCCATGAAACTGTGAAGAAGGAAAAAGAAATTCGTGCTAGTTTTGCACCTCCAGCTGCAAAAGTTATGGCCACGGAGCATGATAGGTGCTTGGTTAAGATGGAAAAAGCATTAAACTTGTACAATAAGGTATTTTGAGAGAGAGACCACCTTCACGTAACTTTTATTACAGTATACTGTTGTAACTGTTCTATTTTATTATGTTATTGTTGTTAATCTCTTGCAATGCCTAATTTATAACTAAACTTTAACATAGTTCTGTATGTATAGGAAAAAAACATAGTATATATATATAGGGTTTGGTATTGTCTGCAGTGTCACACATCCACTGGGGGTCGTGGGAGGTACCCCTCACAGATAAAGGGGGACTATACTACACAAAACCCTGCTTCTCAGAAAGACATCTTTCTGCTATCTCTTTATCTCATTTAGTGTACTTTAGACATGAAAAGATTGTTCTTTCTGTCTCCAATGGGCAAAGTACTGTCTTGTGTTTTTTCATAAACTTAATTCATAGAAACATTTTGAACCAGAAACTGAGCCATGGAATAAAGATAAAATCTATACCAATAAATAATACTAACACTGCACTAAACACCCTGTCCTAGGCAGAACCAATAACATCAGAAAACATAATCCATCATAGGAGAATGGGACCAATCATCATTTTGTAGCTCAACACAAACTGGTGTGAAGGTCAGTCATCTTTATTTTCTCCCAGGGAAAACAAGGATCCAAGTAAATTGTTACACCTTTAGCAAGTACTAATTCTCTGTTTTGATCCTCTTCTCAATCCCTATGGGCAGCAGCATACGAACAATTCTCTCTCATTTTCTTATTATAGGTTCAAAGATTTTCTAGGAGACCATAACTACACAACATCAAGCCCAGGAGTTTGTGCCCTGGGCATTCCTAATATCCCTGTAATGCTTATTATGTCCCAGTTTATCTGAACCATGTGCAGCCTTTCAGAGTCTACATTTATAGTACTTTCGCATCTCAAAATTGTGAAACAGCACAAGAGTTTCCAGCGAAAGAGTGATTCACCATCACCGTGGCTGAACTCTATTTATTGACCTCTTTTTTCAGATAAATGTTTTGGAAACCAGTAAACACTATTTTTTCTATATGGATGATTGCTTTTTTCACCTTAACTTTAGTATATATTTTAAGTAATTTGACATATTATTGCTTAAAAGAAAACAATTATGCTTGATTTGTACTAACAGGTTCTTACTTTGGGGGTACAGGTTCCCGAAAAATGGAATTTAAGGGAAACTACTGGCATGAAACCTGCTTTGTGTGCAAGCATTGCCAACAGCCAATAGGAACTAAACCTTTGATTTCCATAGAGAGTGGCAATTATTGTGTGCCGTGTTTTGAGATGGAGTTTGCTCACTACTGCAGCTTTTGTAAGAAGGTAAATATCTAAAGAGGATGAAGCTTGTGAAATCTTCCAAACCATTGCTTTTTAGCGGCATTATATGTTTGCAATGAACTGATACTATCATGTTATATCCGTCTTTGCACATTCATGTTAATTTTGAATTCCAACATGTTCAAAAGCACTACCTGTCACAGTGAGGAGGCCCATCTATTTTTATCACCATAAAATTCCACCCAGAACATGAATTTAATGTTCCAAAGGCTCAAGTGATTTGATATTCCAGTTCCATTCACTGCTGTTCAGGCAAGGTTTCACATATTCTGGTAGAGGGCCCATGTCTCTCTTTGAATACAAAATATTTCTTAGAAAATTTTTGATCCATTTAATTTCAGAGAGATATGGATTTGTCTCACAGAGTGACCAAGGGAACCAATTTAAACAGGATATTTCACTCCTCACATTATGTCCAAGCAATATAAATGTCTTCTTAGCTTGAAGCTTTTATATTTCTAAAGAGTAGATAAAAAATAGAACTACCATATGACACAGCAATCCCACTACACGGCATATACCTTGAGAAAACCATAATTCAAAAAGAGATATGTACCACAATATTCATTGCAGCACTATTTACAATAGCCATGACATGGAACCAACCTAAATGTCCATCAACAAATGAATGGATAAAGAAGATATGGCATATATATATAATGGAATATTACTCAGCCATAAAAAGAAATGAAATTGAGTTATCTGTAGTGAGGTGGATGGACACAGAGTCTGTCATACAGAGTGAAGTAAGTCAGAAAAAGAAAAACAAATACTGTATGCTAACACATATATATGGAATCTAAAAAAAAATGGTTCTGATGAACCTAGGGGCAGGACAGGAATAAAAACGCAGACGTAGAGAATGGACTTGAGGACACAGGGAGTGGGAAGGATAAGATGGGACGAAGTGAGAGAGTAGCACTGACATATATACACTACCAAATGTAAAATCGATAGCTAGTGGGAAGCAGCTGCATAGCAAAGGGAGATCAGCTCGGTGCTTTGTGACCACTTAGAGGGGTGGGATAGGGAGGGTGGGAGGGAGATGCAAGAGGGAGGGGATATGGGGATATATGTATACGTATAGCTGATTCATTTTGTTACACAGAAGAAACTAACACACCATTGTAAAGCAATTATACCCCAATAAAGATGTTAAAAAAAAAAAAGAGTGGATAGATAAGAGAGTGACACTCAAGAGATTGACAAGATCATTAGGGAAATTCATTAGACAGAAAGACAGAAAGATGACTTAAGAACTGCAAGTGGTTTCCTTCACCTCCAGCTCCAGAGCTCCATGCAGGGCCTTTCAACTTGGACACCCATTCAAAACATATTTTCCAATAGGAAAAAAAGTCATTTTTTTTCAAGTAAACATGGTCCAATTCTTTTTGTATCCTCTAAGCTTTTACGTGAAAAAGTCACTCATCTCTATCACCTTGATAAAGTCTGTCTGTATTCCATAAATATATATTGATGTTCTCAAAGAAATTCTTGACCTGTGAGGCATCATAAGTTTCAAATAACCCTATAACTTGTGATGAGAAAGCATGAATCATGAAAACATATTGGATAAGTCCAGTGGTTTCTAAACATTTTTGATCTACAGGCTACTCTGGCAGGTCTCTTAAGACCACTTGCATACTTGCATCTGAAGTGTCATTGCCACTTTCTACAAATGCATGTACAAACATACACACTCAATGATTTTCCACATATATTTAAAATACTGGTACTGCATTTGAAGAGGCATCAATCAACCCCTATGCTATAATTATTAAATTACACTGTCATGATGGCTGAAAATTACAGTTGAAAGTAACATGCTACAAAACCATCTTACACCCGAAGACTTCCATTACTCTACCAGAAATAACAACTTAGAAAATGACTTTACAAGAAACAGTCAGACCCTATGACCCTGTGACAGATGAAGCTCCGAAAAATTATCAGTCAATGACATGCATTTAGAAAGGGATGCTGGAAATAAAATAGATTTATCTCACTGCTTTGCGGGACAACTAAGTTGGCCATTTTTAGGCTACGTTTCTTAAGGACTTACACTAAAATATTAATGACACTCGTGAGACTCATCTTAAAATCATTTGTTGGGCACACAATATAAAGTTTCTTTCAATGCTATAAAGATTCAAGAGAACTTCTCTAGTACATCAGAGCTGAGCACTACCTGGGGCCAAAGCCCTGGTGTTTCCCAGGTTAGAGGAGCCTGCCCTGTATTTAGGACATGATTTGAAGTCACCAAAAAATTTATGAAATGTTTCTATTGGGTAGTAGACAGATCACAACATGCCAGATTATTTTCTATTTAATTTTTTAAAACCACAAGTCCTTTAAGGAAAGCTGGATATAAATGTTACAGATCAAGATGATCCAAGCTGAAGAAAAACAATTTGTTTCAACCCAAGCCAAAGACCAAATAGAAAACAAAAGAAAATAAGCAAAAACTACTTGACCATCAGGCCCATAGAACTTTTTTCACACATTTTAGTTTCACAAAATAAAATCTATTTTCTACCAAAAAGCAAGTAACCTCAAACTGTAGTACTCTGAATTCAAACTCCTCAAGTTTCACATAGAGTATTCTGTAATTCATCAGCTTTCATCCACTGGGTGCAAAATCATTATTGCCTCCACTTTGCCAGAGAAGAAACTTGTTCTAAATCCTGGGATCAATCAGTAGCAAAAACCACACTTGGATATTAGACTTCATCTTAGCCCATCTGCCTCTTCAAAAGAATATAATCACAAGCAAACAATTTTTAACGTTCCAGAGTTTCTTCTCCCTAATGAAACAATCTTTGGTGGGTACATCAAGTTTTATTTTGCTGTGAATACAGTTTTCAAGTTTTGAATCTTTTAAGCATTGCCTGCTAATCATTTGACCAAACAAATCAAAGGAATCTGGAATTCTGCTGTGCCTTCTGTAAGGCATTTGAAGTCAGTAGGGGGCATTTTAAATTGCTTTAGCTCACACACACCGTTATGTTTTCTATTTACTTATTTAGAATAGTATACTTTTTCTCCTTTATGAAAAATAACTTTCTATCAAGTATCTTTAATTTTTAAGATAGTCATTGTAAGATTTTAAAATATTTTTAGAATAATCTTTTCAAAAGCCTATAGGATAGACAAGTATCCTATAGGATGGCTATAGGATACTTAGATGTCACAATAGCATGGCTTAGAATAGACTACTTTTTCTATATCTAGTTAATTTGCATACAAAGATTACAGGCGGCATCTCAGATATCACATTGCTTCAGTCATTATGAGACATTTCCATGAGCATATGCCAGGTTCCCCGGACACCCCAGGAGCTCAAGAGCCGTGGATTTGAAAGATGCTATGACTTAAAAATTGCTACACAAGAAAAGCTAATATTTTTCCATCTGACTTTTAAATAAAGATATCTCAGCCTTTAAAAAAGTAAAATCCAGATTAAACTGGTTTAGAAAATAAATCTTATGGAGGAATAACAAGCATCTCTGCAAAACCCTAGCATATCACACATTAAGGTTCAATGTACAACCAGCACTTATGACTTTGAGCCCTAATGCTGAAGTTGCCCACAGCACCCCTATTTGTGCTAGATACAATACTGGAGTTGCTTTCCAAACATTTTTTCCCTTAGTGTTTGTTCATTCATTCAACAAAGACTTGTCAACTGCTTATCAGTGCAAAGTAATCTAATCTCAGTACTGTGTTCATGGTTAAGCACATGCGCTGTGGAATAAGACTGTGCAAGTTTGAATGCTAGCTCTGTGTGACCCTAGCAAGTGACTTAACTGCTCTAACTCTCAGTAGGTGCTCATCTCTAAAGGGGGAAAGATAATAGTCCCTACTGTGTCAGGACATCGAGAATGTTAAGAAGAAGTTAAGAACAGGGTTGAAGACTGAAAAAACACCTCAGAAATATTATTCATTATTAGTAGATTATGGTGTTGATCAATTCTTTTCAGGGTTACTACTGCTGGAATAAAGCATTCAGGAAAAAAAAGAAGCTTTTTTTTTTTTAGGATCCTTAAAAGTTATACATGGACATAAGAACATAGCATAGAAAATATGTTAGCTCTAAAAACAGATCTTTGAAAACCAACAAGAAAGAGAAAGATGAGCAAAAGAATCAAGGGCCTATTTCTTTTTCATCTTCCTGAGTTCATTAGGGCCCTGCTTCCTTTCTGTTCCACTGTAGGAGAAAAATTAGGATATTTATCACCAGTTCTATTTAATCCCTGTAGCCTTTTGTTTCTAATATAGATTCAAAAAAATCACAGAGAAAAGACATTCTGACACAGTGTGATAGAGTAGCCCAAAGTACCACTTGTGGGCACAGAAGAGAATCACAAAACGTCTGAATTGTAATAACTTCCACAGTCATTGCCTTTTTTGTGATCATTTGCCAGGTGATTACTTCAGGTGGGATAATGTTTTGTGGCCAGCCATGGCATAAAGAGTGCTTTCTGTGCCGTGGCTGTAGGAAAGAGCTCTGTGAAGAAGAGTTTATGTCCAGAGATGATTATCCATTCTGCTTGGACTGCTACAACCATCTTTATGCCAAAAAGTGTGCCACCTGCACCAAGCCTATTACTGGTGAGTTATTCAGTTTAATATGGTCCTACCATGAGACAGTTATGGCTCTGTAAATGCTATGTAGTTAAATTCAGGAAATGCAATTTAAAAAAGAATGATCTTTCCTTTATGTTTCCTTTTGAAATAAACATGGGTACCTATATATAAATATAAATATTACGCAGAACCCTCAAGGCAAGTATAGAGTATAATTAAGGTAGCTATGCTCTGTAGAGGGTAATTAATACTAAACCTCATGGTACTGACTCTACATAAAGTAATAATTCAGGGAAGGAGGATAAGATGAGCGGAGAAGACCTTCACAAGGAGGCCTGATCTGAGGCAGAACTTTTAAGTTGAGTGGGGGAAGGGATACTTATAAAACAAAATGCTGAATTCCAAACAAGGGTAACAGGGCCTTAAAATAGAAAAAGTTTTAATTAAATGCAAGTACTGTACAAAAATCTGAAGCTATAATAATTAGGATAGCATAGGTCAGGAATTAATTAAACCTCAATTTAAGATGCTTCTAACAAATGTATTATTCTCTTTGCTTTCTATTCACTTACAGTAAGTTTTAATTGTGAATAGATGAGATAAAAAAACAAGATAGCATTCTGTTGAAGAAACAAAATATACATGACATGATTTGAAAATAACATAAATGGTAAATCCGATCTGTGTTAAATGGATTTTCAAGGTAAAAAGAGCATTACATTTTCCTTAGAGACACTTCTAAAATGCTAATCCTGTAGTAAAGGAACTGAAGATCTCATCACACCTGAGAAATCCAAAAGCTATTCTTTTAGGCAATGTATGGTCACCGAATAACGTGGCAGAACTATACTTCTGTTCTCCATTCCTAGTACTCTTAGGTCATATTTCACTTTTAGCTCAGTTTATATAACACAGAATTAAAGATTATTTTATCCTTTTCCTCCTCCTCTATCTTCAAATATATCACAAAGTAAAACTGAATATTTATTCATCTTCAAATAAAGAGTTTTGCTGCAAACCCAGCTTGATAGGCTTTCACTTACTTGCAAGGGAGGGAGTTTCCTGGATGAACAGAACACAGTTCTGTCTGTCTATACAAGGAAGGCACCATGTTTTTCAGAATCTCACACTGGCCTATGGGCTATATCTGGCCAGCAAGCATGGTTTGTTTGGCCTGCACTTGTTTGTAAACAACTAATGTAAAATCCATCTCTGTAGCCAAAAAGTAAACAAAGAGCCTGCCCAGGGTGAGCAGACTACCCTCGCTTTCCCGGCCGGGTCACGGTCATATGGAGCTGAGTGGCTGGCCCATTATGTAGGGCATGCCCCCTTTGCTGCTTCCACCTTGTCTCTATCACTCAGCTATGTCACCTCTCCAACCCTTTCAAGGGCTTACGTCGACAATCCCAGACTATAGGGCTCCAAATCTTGGGCTCTTAACCACGCTGCTCTCCTGCTTCTATACATCTGGCAACTCCTGAAGCCAAGAGAATAAGCCACCATCTCTACTGGTTTTAGTTAGAAATGGGACTTCCATAAATGCAACAGTAACTGGAGCAGCAAAATCAGTAGAATCTGCAATCACAGCCCAATGGATTTAGTCAATTTATTCTACAACACTTTTCTTGAATTGGCCAGAAAAAAAAATTGGGGGCCGGGGCGGGGGGGTGTTCCATGAAGAAATGAGACAATTAAACAACTCAAAATGGTTTGAAAACTTTCTGGGGACCCAAATGGCTAATACTGATCTGAAAGCGCCTACACAAGCCCTGACCTTGATGAGCTTCATTTCTGACCCATCACAGATTCATGTGATTTTTCTGATGGGTTGTTACAGGTCAATCACTGAGCACAGCTTTTTTTTTTTTTTTTTTTAGATCAGACAGAAAAACTACATTGTTCCACATGAAGCATAGGGATGATCAGGAACCAATGATTTGTCCCCAAAGTAATCCACATGCAGGATATGCATTTAATTTAGGACAGTCTTTTGGTCATTATCTTAACCTTCTTTTAGTTCTGTGATTGAGAGACACCAAAAACTAAATGCCTGCAAAAACTTCCAACTCACTTTAATATGTTTTGATCTGATTCTTAAATGTATATAGGCCCTGTAGTAGTGCTTCTTTAAAATTGAACTATTTGAACTAATGTACCACAGGGAACTATACTACCATATATTTATCTTCTGAAAGTTGTACATTCATGCAAACAATATGTCATCCTAAGAAACTATGTTAGAATGTTTTCAAAACACTATTTTAAAGTAACTAAATCTATAAGGAACAAACTCAAGATGTAATTACAATTTTTTCTCCTCCTGCAAGATAGGATTTACCTTGCAAACTTTCTGGGATAAATGAACCAGCTTGGTCTAGTAGGAAGAGCTCTGATCTAGGGAGTAAAAGACCTTGGTCTTGCCTCTGCCCCTGACTACTGTGTGACCCATGGGTACAAAACTCACCTCCAAGGTCCTCATTTGCCTTATTTGCAAAATGAGGAATTGAACAAGATCACATCTTTGCTTTCTTCTATTTCTGTTTATTTTTAGTAAAGTGAGTTTCAAATGTTGATTTCTTCAGAAAGGGATGCTAAGGTTCCCGGTTATGTTCTTTAAAAAAGAAATTTTAGACAATTTGGTGAAGTTAGGAGCATAGGCTCTGAAACCAGATGGCCTAGGATTGAAATTGAATCCCAGATCTGCCACTTAGCATCTGGGTGATTTGGCCAAGAGTCTGCACCTCTCTGTTCGACAATTTCTGTCTGCAAAGTCGGGTTGATGGTAATATCTACCCCATGAAGGTGAGGTGAGAGCTATATGAAGTAAAGGGCTTAGAATAGTGACTGGCTCATCTTCATGTGCTCAACAAATGCTAGCTCTTATTCTACAGAATTTTCAGGAATAAATGAAGCCAAATAAAACAGGTGTCAGAGACCTGTTTCATTGCTGACTTTCTTATTGCAAATGACTCTTGTGACCTGAGGGAGTAAACATATCCAAAATCAAAAAACTTTACAATCAGCTCACATGTTGAGTCAGGACTTTCTTATATTCCTGCTACCAGATGCTTCTTTTTTATTCTTCTTTGTAAAATTCTAGAAAGAATTATTTTTACATTTGCCACCTGTACAAGGCCTAATAATAAAATCAAGAAAACCTCATGTGCATCAAAATGCTGGATGTATAATAATTAGTTTGATGAACAGAGATGATTTATATATATACAGCACATTATTCTTGCAGTCAGCTTGTTTTGAATAATATTAAGGGAATTAATTGGTACATTATTGATTTACTCTTATTAGAAAGTAGTGATGACAGCATCATAAATAAGCAAGCTATAAATTTAATCAAGAAAAGTACAAGAATTTGATGTAAATTTATCCCTGAACTAGTAAATTTATGTGAAGACATCAAAAAACGTTTCCAGGATGAAAACAAAAGTTCATTATCATTGGCAAATAAAGACTCAAGCCTAGGGCATCCCAACCCCTTCCCAATCCTTAGACCTTTTCTCCTTTTCTACGACTCCTCAAAATCAGTTCCTTGAACCATACGCTGGATTCAAATTTGGGATATAGAGATAGAGTCTCACTGAAGACTCAAATTCTCATACCTTTCTTAGAAACCCTATGGTTCAAGTGAGGCCCAAGTTGAAGTGACAGAGGCTGACCAAGCACCTCTTAGAAACTCATCAATGGGTAGCATGGCCTCAGTGGCCAGAGGGATCAGATTCACAGATCTTTGCTGCAAGCCTATGCTGAAGTCACCTCTGGGCAAGGTAATAAGGTCATCACATTAGGCTAGCTACAGGATAGTTTAGATGAAATTCTCTATTTAGGGCTTTTGGGAATTGTGTCCCAAGCCCCAATACGACCATGGGACTTTATCCTGAATAAAATGAAACATGAAAAAAGAGGGAAGAGAAGAGAACTACAAGTCATTAAGATATCAAATACCAGGCTGGGAAGTATACATTTATTTTATCTTAATTTTGCTTCTAAGTAAACAGGGTCACAAAGAGGGAAAATAAATATTCATACTTAGATATGTCTGACTTCAAAACCTATACCCTCTTCTCACTGCACTACCCTGTATTTCCTTATGTCTTAGGCAATCCTTAACTGTCTCCAAAAATATGTGCTTTGTATACCCAGATTCTACCTACTTATGTGGATTATGAAAAAATTTGACTGAGAATCTGGCTGGGTCTCATAGAAAGAACTTGTCCACGGGCGACTTTCCCAGATGGACACAGGTCACTGGGGGCAGCCTCCTTTCTTAGGTTACTTGCCTCTACATGGTCTTGCTCACTGCTGTATCTCCAGTTCCCAGAAGAGTCCCTGAGAGAATGCTCAATCTATCTGTTGAAAGAATAGATTACTCTTTTTCTCCAATTCCTTTACAGGTTTCAGAGGTGCCAAGTTTATCTGCTTTCAAGACCGCCAGTGGCACAGCGAATGCTTTAACTGTGAGAAGTGCTCAGTCTCCTTGGTGGGGGAAGGCTTCCTGACTCACAACAAGGAAATCTTCTGCCACAAATGTGGCTCTGGGGTGGACACTGACATGTAGAAGACAGTCCTTCCCCACCTGAAATCCACCTTGCTTTTGTTCTCACTAAATCCAGAACTCGATCGACGCTGTATTTCTGACTTAATTTTTAGAAAAAATTCACGTAGAGTTTATAGCGGAAGAGTTTTTGCACACAGTCTGATTGAACTATGTTATAAGAGCTCAAAAAAAAAAAAAAAAAAAAACACAGTCTAACAGAAATGAATATATACTAAGTCGCAAAGGCACCTTTCCTTGCAAAATACTGCACTCTGCTGTTAGAAATACAGGAAAATATTTCTTTACTGTAATCAAGTGTATGATCTATACCTAGAAGTCATGGATGATATTACTGAAAACTGATGTTTTTCAAACCTGCAGAGTAAAAAGGAAAACAAGAGATCAAATTGAAGGGCATACATGAAACTAATGTTTGCATTCCTAACTAGCTAGTTATACATAACATGATTGGCTGTGAATGGTAGAACAAAAATGATCAGGAGGAACTGATTACTAATCATCACATTTAAGTATTTTGTCATTTTATCATTCTTTTATTGTTCACAAGTACTGACTTCAGAGTTGAAGAACAAAGCTACGATTTGCCCTCATCCATCCTGCTTCCACAGCTGGTTGGTTACCATATTTAATCAGTGGAATTTGAGAATTCTGGACACTATGCCTCTCATTCTCTTTATATTCTCTGCATATCTATAAAAGGGTCCTTTCTCCCTAAGGATAGTCAAAGCATAGGTTTCAACACATTTTGTATTAAATGCATTTCAAAGCCCACAAAGATTTTTTTCTAAATACTTACAGATTCCATGAAAGAAAATTCTATTCTTTCAAAAGAGCTAACCAAGATAATCAGTCCCCAAAGGCAAACCTTTAAAGTAAATAGATCATTAAATCATCACTTCTGGAAATGAGTTTTAGGGAAGGGATTGAGTGTTGGAACCTGACTTTCACCCAGATACCTAAAGGCATAATAGAATGCATAACTAGCTCTGAGCGTCATGCATTTTGCCTTCCAAAATTACATAGTTGATTAATGGGAAGACATAAAAGTGGGCTTTAAAGAAACCTAGTAATAACAAGAACTGAAAAAGAATAATTCACTGCTGATAATTCAGGACCTGCAAAGCAGCACCACAGAGCGATAAGGTCTACAGACGAGCCCTCCCCACTGTTCCTCCATGCCCATGCAACTCACCTCACCCATGCCAATGGTGTTCTAGAGCTTCAAGCTCTTGCATGACTGTGAGGGGCACTCTCAACCCTCGGTAGCCAATCTACAAATAAGCCAGTGTTTATTGGTCACAGCCTTAGTAAAAAGCCTATCACCATGTGTTTAACTTTATACCAGACATCTACTGATGATGACCTTACCTAGCTGCCCCTGGACAAAATTTTCCACATTATGTGGGATAAATGGAAATCAACCTCTGCTCTCCATGCTCAGTTACCACCCTTTGTTATGGTGTCACTTGGGTGGAGCAGAGAGAGGTCACGAGAAGAAACCCACATTGACATAACATTTTTATAAGTGTCTACTCTCAGATTACTGCATAGCATTAAAGGTTCTGATTGAAGTCTAATTACATGCTGTGGCTGATTACAACTACATCACAAGAGATTTAATTAAAATTGTTATGGAAACACATTTTTTGAAATAGTTTAAAATGCAAGGACATTTGGAGATTAGCAATTTAGAGATACTAATAAAAGGTCAGGCTTCATAGGCGATTTGAAAGATATAATTGTCCTTTTTTTGGTATTAACAATGCCAAGATATTTTCTCTTATTCACATTGTTAAATGCAGGCAAAAATATCCATATTTTTCCTGCATTGTTTGAAATTACACATGTGAAACTGAATATGCCAATTGTTCTATGATCTAGAATATAACAGTGTATCATATATTTAGAAAACCAAGCCATTTTGAATCTGTGTAGATATACAACATGTAACACTGTCTCAGTTAGTCAATTATAAACAAACATACAAAATGTAATGGTTTTTCTTAAACAATTGGTATTGTTTAGGCATTTTGCTGTGTGGGATAGGGGGGTGGGTGTGAGTATGCACGTGATCAGGCTTGTGTTCAATCTTTACAATTAAAAAAATTCACAGAACCATTTCCAAGACAGAGATTTTGTGATCCTTTGATAAGTA
Source organism: Balaenoptera musculus (assembly GCF_009873245.2). Taxonomy (NCBI): domain Eukaryota; kingdom Metazoa; phylum Chordata; class Mammalia; order Artiodactyla; family Balaenopteridae; genus Balaenoptera; species Balaenoptera musculus. Next base: position 62,324,723 of record NC_045796.1, on the reverse strand, counting down.
TAGTTAAGTACATATACTTTCACATGACTAAGCTACCTTCTAAATAGAGAATTATTTCTATTTTTAGAAGATATTTATTCCCTATTTAGAAGGTAGCTTAGTCATCAAACATGTATTAAACATTTACTGTGCGCAGTTAGAGCTCAAGCTCCTGTGATTCTGGGGTGGTGGGAGGGTAGATCAGGGTATGGAAGCGTGGGAGAGCCGGATGTAGAGAGCTTATGAAAAGTGCCACTATAGACATAACACACATATTCATGACAACTGAGAAGGAAGACAGCCTTAGACTGACAAAGATAAAAGTAAAAGTCATACACAATATACTAGAGTTGATTTAGCTCAGTAAAGAGAAAACTTCTCTAAGTGACCTACCCAAAAATGGAATGGGCTGTCTCAGGAAGCAGCGGGCTTCCAGTGATTCAAGGCGTGACATCTGCACAGGTAGGGAAGCAGTTAGAAGCAAATCCTGTGTGCTAAGAGCAGCCAGATGGCTTGGAAGTAGCAGAACAACTGTGCCAAAGAGCAAGAAGAAATGGGATTGCTAAACGAGAAAGGGTCAGATGAAGGGAGAATAATGAACTCTTAGGATTAAAGGCTTACACTTAATAGAACAGGCAACAGAAAGTTACTAATTGTTCTTAAATAGGGGAGAAAAAGCATTAACGACAGTGTGTGAGGAACATTGTGCTAATGCTGCCGTGTGGCCTAGAACTGAAGAGGGTAAGGTTCCAAAGATGAAGATCTCCGACTGCAGTAATACATTTGGTTAGTGGCTACAGAAGTGAAAAGAGAGAAACAGCAATAGGTAATGCAAGCCAAGAGCTAGATTTGTTGATATAGATGAGTAGACAAGTCAATGAATCAAATATTTTGTGTTGTCATGTTGGGGTTAGAGGTGAAGGAGAAAAATGAAGAGAAGAATTTCTGCTTCCATGATAACAGGAAGCGTGACCAACGTTTCAGTTTTCACTTAACAAAATCATAAACGTTATTTTGGGACAATCTAGGCCCACTGGTTAAGTGAAGTGTGACAGCACTACAATCATGGGTTCAAAACTTACTTTAAAAAAACATTAAGCTGTACTTTGGAGTGAAAGATCGGTCAACCATTGTGAAAATGCATAACACTGTCACGAATGGCCTCGGTTAAATATCACTGCAAAATTTAGTACTACAAATGAAAAATCAACCTAAAAATATATGTCTATTGTTAGTAACACCATTTTTGAATTTAAGAAAAAAATACTTTTTAACCTACTTGTTGTATTGATAATAATTCATATTTTAAATAGGAAAATGATTGCTACAGTACATTTTAGATATATTTAATTGAGCACATAAATTATTCTCAAATACATTTACAGATGTTTACTATCACAACAATACTGCTTTTACTTGTTTTACAAATTCTGGTTTTCAGAAGTTTCTTATGCTGAATGAGTTTGTATAGTACATATTTCTCAAATTGTTTTTAGATATTTATTTTTTACATTAACTGTGCAGTAAGCAAAAGAGGTATGGAATAACTTTGTAGTGTTTCTGCTTTTGTTACGTAAGTGGGCATAATGACTTTTATCTTCATTTTTGTAACACCTAAATTAACCATATGTCCAAATATCATTTCGTATTAATACAAAAATAGCATAATTCAATTCTGTCTGACCCAAACAGCAATGCCTCCACATCTATGTTCTTTCTTAGTGATCAAATTTTAAAATATTCTAAACTAAAAATTATTTTAATTATTATTTGTGATTCTAAAAATGTTCTATCAGAAATATCCCATTCAATTGGATTTTCCTGTTTTGACAGAGGTAGTCTTCTGCTAATTTCTTTTATATATTGGAGGAATACTATTTATATATAAGAGGAATTGTTAAAACTCTTAGTGGTTTTAATCTTTTGTTTTATCTAAAGCAAAATCTGTGTCTGTAACAGACTTCATGAAACTTTTGCTAATCCACACTATAAGCATCAATTAGGTTCTCTTTAGAGTTACATTAGATGATTAAATCATTTAATGTCAGAACGTGTTTCACAAAGGTTCAGAAGAATATCTCTCAAACATTTCTAGAGCATTTTTAAAAATCGTAAGGCTTTGAAATATAATGAAATTCTAAAGGGTACTCAAAAGATAAACTTTTATGTCTTAGAATGGTGTTTCTTCAATGAAACAGAATATCACTAGAAACTATACTTGCTGGGGTATTACTTTTAGCATGAACCTCTCCCTCAGAAGCATCAGACCTTTAAATCTTTATTATTCTATCAGAAACATTCCAAGAGTCAGCTGGGATAACTAAAGAAATGTTTGGGGAACTCTGAGGTCCTCTTTCCAGGAAGAGGTAAAGGAGACCTAGCAAGACTTGGGTAAAATGTCATAAGATAGATTTGACCTTGTAACTTCTCAGAAGTTACTGTGTTTAGATTTGTTATGCCAACATAACAAAAGAACACCAAGGGGCAAGGATACCAAGAGTCTTCATTTGAACCATCAAACTCAAGAGAAATTAGAAATTAGTCCATCCACTCAATCATCCATGTGGCTTCCTAGACAGTTCTAAAAATGCATTATCCAGAGAGAATTAGAGAAGTTCTTGTTCAGAATTCTGAACATTCTGAATTTCCCCAGATGACCAGCTTTTGGACCAGATACCCTGTTGAATGTGGGGTTGGAGGAGATAGTTCTCAAATTGAGAATCAAAAAGGAGGGGAAAGAAACAGAAGAGATTCATGCTCAAGTTTGAGTTTATGAAAGAAATAACAGAGTTTATGTGTATTTGGAATGCCTGGATTGTATATCTCTGTGGTTGAGAAAGGAAACAGCTCACTGTGATAGAATTATGATCCATGTCACAGAGAAGCAAATAGTATTTGGGTCAAATATTTTCCCATGAATGGTAATAAGCTTATGGAGTGGATGTCCATAAAGGGTTCTCTGAATGGGGAACATTAATGAGCTCAACAGACACCCATTCAGTGACTCAAACAGTGACATTAAATTCTATTCCCACCACATACAAAAACAAAAGTTAGGTTTGACATTTATGGAAGTCCACACACTGAATCCCAAAGGCTTATTCTTTCTTTATACAAATGACAGCCTATCCTTGATTTGTTTCTGTAGCATCACCTATGAAGCTGTTTATCTGAAAACTCTAACCCAAGGAAATAAATGAGGGAGCATGGATAAAGAAGAAATGAAGAAAAAAAGAGTGGTGATAAAAAATTAACATTCTTGAAAAAAACAGAAAATTAAATTGATTTTTCCCTACAGTATAATAAAACATTTTCAAAACCACAAGGCATTTGAAGAAAGCAAAATAAATGGACAAAGAAAAAGAACATTTTTAATAAGATTTTTGAGAATTATAATTTGGTATCTGTCTCCCCCTCTCAAGGGAAAATTACTCTTAAGATGCCACCAACAGATACATAGTTGCCAAAGTCATTAATATTCACCTTCCAATGCTGCTGTGAGGTATTTGCTATTGTTGGCCTTCCCTTGTTCCTTCAAAATCTGACCACAGTAATCATTTCATTATGTATATACATATCACATTACCATGTTGTACACTTTAAATAATTTTAAAAATTAAAAAATTACAAAATTCTCCAGGCGGTTCCCATCAATAGGTGCTCATGGCAATCTTGGAAACACATCTTCTAAAATAGTAATGATGTTAAATATTGTCCTTATGTTTATGAGATGTTCTTTTCATGTTCAATACATCTGGCTCATTATTTTTATACACAGCTGGGGAGAGAAAGGTACTTCTGGAAGGCAATTTGTCAACGTATATAAAAAGAACCTTAAAATTTTTTCCATAAGCTTTGAATAAGAAATTCTGATTTCTAAGAACTTATACTGGAGGAATCATTGGAGAGCCACACAAATATTTTTGTACTGGAAGGTTTACTGCAGTGTTCTTTAAAAAGCCCCAAACAAGAAACCAATGTAAAGGTCCAAAATAAGAGAATAAATTATGATACCTACTTATAATGAAATAACTTTAAAAACAGCCACGAAAAAAATAATTTTTTAAGACTACTTAGTGACATGAAAAAATGCTCATGATTGAGGTTGAGTGGAAATAAAGTGTTATAAAACAATATGTATGATATATTCCAATGTTACTTAATTTATTAATTTATGTGTGAAGAAAAACACTGAAAAGAAGTACAATAAGATATCAACATTGGCAAAATTTTAAGATTGTCTTCCAATGGCATCCATGACACCTGTCTCTCTTAATGTCACCTAAAGTTGTGCCTCCCTTGCCTGTACACTATCCTTTATCCATTTCTTTAAAACAGATATTCTTAAACATTCTCTCCTCAAGCTTCTTGCTCCACATTTTCCCGGTCAATGAACACATCTAGTTTCTTGATTTCAATTGCCTTTTCTGTGTAACTGAGCCCAAATCTACGTGTCCTGCCTTCAATTCTCTTCTGAGTTCCAGACCCAAGTTTTTCTCTGCCTTCTGAACATCTGCAAATCAGTATTATGCAGGCAGCTCACAACTTCACTATCCTTCCTACAAATTCCACTTATTTTCTTATGTTCCGCATCTTAAATGCATCATCCAAACAGAGTCTTTAGATTTTATGTCTTGGGCACATGAAAAGATGCTCAACACCATTAGTCATTAAGAAAATGCAAGTTAAAACCACAAGATACCATTTCACACAGACTAGAATGACTGTGATTTATAAGTCGACAATAACAAGTGCTATTAAGATGTAGAGAAACAGGAACCCTCATACACTGCTGGCAGGAATGTAAATGATGCAGGCACTTTGGAAAACAGTTTGGCAGTTTCTCAAACAGTTAAATATAAAACTACCAAACAGCCCAGCAATTCTACTTCTAGTTATCTACCCGAGAGCTATGAAAACATATGTCCACATAAATGTTCGTAACAGCATTATTCCTAATAGCCAAAAAGTGGAACCACCCAAGTATTCAATTGATGAATGGATAAACAAGCATCGTACAGCCATACAATGGAATATTAGTCAACCATAAAAAAGAATGATGTACTGAAACATGCCACAACATGAACTTTGAAAACATTATTCTAAATGGAAGAAGCCAGACAAAAATGGTCACGTATGATTCCATTTATATGAAATGTCAAAAATGCAAATTTATAGAGACAGAAAGTAGATCTGTGGTTTCCTAGAGCTAGGAGTGGGAATGGGGTTCTAATGTAAATGGGCATGAGGGATCTTTAATAGGGGAATGAAAATATTCCAAAACTGATTTATGGTGATGGTGGCACCACTTGGCAAAATTACTAAAAATCATTAAATTGTACACTTGAAATGAGTGGATTGTATGATATGTAAGTACATCTCATAAAGTTGTTCTTTTAAAAAAATCTGTCTTGGTTCCCTGCTCTCCCCAGTCCCTTACACCTAATTCCTATAAGAAAAGCCACACTTTTAAAATTTTCCCTTGCAAGCTTTTTTCGTTTCTTTCAAATTTCATTCCTTTACACTTTCTCTGCCTAGGAGTCTCCTGCCTGTCAAAATGTTAATCAACCTCTGAAGCCCAGATCAAAGTTACCTCCTATGTCAAATCTCTATTGATATCCCTTAGAAAAAAATTAATCATTTTCCTCAACTTCTTTTACAATTCTGTGAGCAGTTTAAATAACTCAATTTATATTACAGTTAGGAATGGGAGAAAATCTAATTAAAAGATGATGGTCTTTGGAGCCAGATAAACCGGGTTCAGATCCCAGCCTAGCCACTTCCCTTGGCGTGTGACATCTGGTAGTTACTAAACTCTCTGAGCCTCGGTTTTTCAATCTTTAATTGGGGATCTGTAATATAAACTTCAAAAAGCTGCTCTGAATATTAGATGAAATAGATGCAAACTGCTTCCCATCTGCCTAAAACATATTTAACTTATTAAAAAGTTATTAAACGTTAGTTATCTTCACCTTCTTTTCCACCCTGACTCCACCCCTAGATCATGCTTTTACTCATCTTTATACACCCAGAGCTTGGCAAAATGTCTGCCACTTGGTAGATGACCAATAAATACTTACTGAATTAAATTTTAGTTGTGAAAGTGTTATCATTGTTACAATAATATTCTTCCTATGTTGATTGTCAGTAACCATGATAAATATGTAAATCTTTTTTGCTACTCATCCTGATCGTGTTATATGAAGTTGCCCATGTGAGAAGCAGCTAGATTGCAAATCAACACCTGCATCTTCAAGCATCTGCTTTGAATTTTTTAAATTTGATGTCGCTGTTTCCTCTGTCCAGTGACTACTGATCTGTGGAGTGTGCTTCTTTCAACCAGAATTCACATGGGTTTCTTCAGACACTTAATTTTCAGGTGCCCTGGAGAATAACTGCCTATACTTGAAGTTTCCTCTTGGGCCCTCAAAGTAGATTTTGCATGCGGAGTAGCTTTTATGTTATGCCATACCATCCCAAATACGCCTGCCAAATTTGGAGTCGATCTATCCAAACAAGTTTTGTTTCATGTACTTACAGCTAGAAATGTAATTGTACTTACTTTGCTTAAACTGCAAAGTGCATTCTCTGTGTCTCTCAAAAGTGCAAGACAATTTTACTCTAACCTGTTGCTGAGTATGTGTAGCTTTGGGCATCCTAAATTTTCTTAGCGTACCAGAGCAGCATTCATGAGCTGCCTCATTCCTCCCCAGGTATGGTGTTTCTCTTGTTCCTCCTTATTAAGCTTCCCCTTTGACCATCTCACCTCTCCTATTTCAGTGCTCTCTTTGTGTTAATGTGCATTAATTCCCTCTGGACACAGATTCAGACTCTTCACATAATTACTTTGGAAGGAATTCCAGAAAATAGACATCTAGGTACACTTCTTGATCCATATTGCCTGGTCCTTAACCAGCACCCACAGTTCTGCTTCCTGATATTATGCTCGATATGTAGCTTCTCAAGATGGGATAATAAAAGTCTTCAGCTGGCAAATGTTCAGAGACAGGTCCTGAGATTGGGGGAAATAAAACACTCTGGCTATTGAAACTTTAGTCCAATTCTCATTCTTAGGTTTTTCACGAAATCTCTGTCCCTCATAAGAGGTATGCTTCTAGCTGCTGAAATGAGGACTATGCCAGTTTATGAGGAGAATACTACCAAAATTCACAACTGCTTGGATTCCCAAATGCAAAATAAATTACTTTAAATCTAAAAAGAAAAAAAAAATGTACAAATGAACTTATTTACAAAGCAGAAATAGAGTCACAGATGTAGAAAACAAACTTATGGTTACCAGGGGGTAAGGGGGCAGGGATAAACTGGGAGATTGAGATTGACATACACACACGGCTATATATAAAGTAGGTAACTAATAAAGACCTACTGTATAGCACAGGGAACTCTACTCAATACTCTGTAATGGCCTATATGGGAAAAGAATCTAAAAAAGAGTGGATATATGTATATGGATAACTGATTCACTTTGTTGTACACCTGAAACTAACACAACATTGTAAATCAACTACACTCCAACAAAAGTTTTTTAAAAATTAAGGTCCTTTAATCTGTGATTCATTTTCTAATGCGGAATAATTGTCAAAAACTTCTTGGCTAATTATCTTCTTTGTGAACAACCGTCAGCTGTAAGGTGAGAGCAACGCCCCCCCACTACAAGCACATCTGATGCTAAATACAGGCAGGTGTAGGTGACTCTGCTTAGCCTTCTTTACTTCCCCCAAGAATAGCCTCCAGGGCTGAGCGCTCACCATGTCTGCAGTAATGTGGGAAGGACTTGTCTTTATTTTCTACAACAATCTAATAAAGTGGTACTTTTACTTATTCCCATTGGGCTGATGAGGGAACTGTGGTTTAAAGAGATAATATAATTGGCTTGAGTCATGATACAGATAGGTCTGGCTCCAGCGTCTATGGTGCCAGTGATGCGGACGACGCACTACGTAACTATGCCTCCCCTCTCCTCAGCGAGCCTAGTGTCATCGTCTTGCATCACTCTTCACATGCCCTCGTCATGCTGGTCCAAGTCCTGCTCCCCCCTGTTGGATGTCTTCTAAGTCAGTTTCCTCCTTTTCGCTTCCATGGTTCAAGGTTTCATTCCCTCTCACCTGGACGTTCATTACCGCCTACTGAAGTATGTTTTTGTGCCTCTACAGCATCGTCTTTTTATCTATCACTCACACTTCCTCCACCACATAAATATTTCTCAAGTAGCACCTGATCATGGCTCCATCTTACTCAGCAGCCTTTGTTGGCACCTCATTAGGGCTCCTCCAAAATCTAGTCCCACCCTCTCCTCTCAGACTTCCTCTCCCGGTATTCCTTCCTCATTGGAATACGCATCCTTAAGGATGGAGTCTTTGTCTACTCTATTGGACCATCATAAATGTACCTCGACAGAGCCTGGCACAGAGTAGATGCTCAAATAAGTGTTGGGTGAAAGAATGAAGCAATCTTATGCTTTAGACCGATCTTACTGCATCCAGAATAAATAAATCCTAGATTTTTCCCAATTTGATTCCTTTGCTTAAAATATGTACCTGTGGAGTCCTCCCTACCATCTCCACTTAGGCAATTTAATTTCCATTAAAATTTATCCATTATTTAAGCTACAGCTCATAAGTCAACTTCTCCAGCTGCAAATACCCTCCTCCACCTCTCTACTTTGTTTATAACTCTGGTCTCACACTCAGTATGCTTCCAGTCTCACACTCAATATATTTGCTTTGAATTATAGTTAATTCTCCCCCATTCGTTTCTGAGAACACTGACTCAAAACAGGGCACTGTCTGATTCAGTTTTGTATTCCCTGTAATGTTGAGTATAAAATAAGCCTAAATAAATGCTTGTTAATTTTTTAAATTGAATTGGGTCTCAGTACAAGCCACTTCTGAACTTCTTCCCCATAATTAGTAAATACTGATACACACATAAACAATAACAACAGTTAAAAATACTAATGACATTGACACCAAGGACTTTGCATGGATTTCATCCTCTCAGCAGCCCTGTGAGGCAGGTACTATCCTTATCACATGGGGAAACCAAGGCACAAAGAGGTTAAGTTCTCCAATTCCCACTGTTAATAGAGGGGAAAGCCCGAATTTTAAAACAGGAAGCTTGGCTTTTGAGTTCATGCTCTTAAACTTGGACACTACTGCCCCCAATATTGGAAAGGAGAATTTTTTTTAAGTAAAGCAATGTGTTTATTACTCTGAATATTACTTTGTTATCGAACTTTTATTAAGCCTTATTTATATTCTGGCTGGTACATAATTCCCTGAATTGCAGAATAGTTATTTGTCTGCCAGTAGGTTTTTTGTTGCAATTTTAAGCATACAGATCCTACACAAATTTTGTTAGATTTATACCTAAATACTTCAGTTATTTTGGAGCTTTTGTAAATGGGATTTTTTTAAAACTTTGATTCTCCATTGCACATTACTTGTTTGCAGGAATACAGTCGATTTTTTTGTGTTCACCTTTTATCTGCAACCTTACTAAACCCACTTATTGGTCCTAAGAGCGTTTTTGTAGATTCCTTGAGAGTCTCTGTGTAGACAATATTTTAATTTCTTCCAGTAGGAGAAATTTTTGAAAGAGCCAAATACAAACATATTTATCTATACCACAGGCCGATAAGCATGTAAACTTCTAGGAATTAAGCATATTTGGATTTATACTTTGTGTATCTACTATTTTTTTTTTAGCAATATTAAGAGAAGTGATGGGACAATAAATTTTTTTCCATTGAAAAAATAAGTCAGTAAATGAATAAAAATGGAAGACTACATTTCAGACATAGTGTGTGGAAAACGATTTCTCTCACTAACCCCAAAACGTTTCCTTCTGGTAGCAGGACCCTTAGAAGTCATTGCTTTGTGATAATGTTGATTTTTTTAAAAATAAAGATATGGTTTATTCTTTGAAGTATCCACTAGGTGGCAGAAAATTGTTACTGTCTAAAGTGACATGACTGGGCTAGTCCAGGCTCTTTGCTAAGCTTCAGATTTAGGCAAATTGCCTTCACCTCTACCCTTAGCAACGCTGGCCTTGTCACACGTGGCGTTTTTTTTTTAACATCTTTATTGGGGTATAATTGCTTTACAATGGTGTGTTAGTTTCTGCTGTATAACAAAGTGTATCAGCTATACGTATACATATATCCCTATATCCCCTCCCTCTTGTGCCTCCCTCCCGCCCTCCCTATCCCACCCCTCTAGGTGGACACAAAGCTCCGAGCTGATCTCCCTGTGCTATACAGCTAATTCCCACTAGCTATCTATTTTACATTTGGTAGTGTATATATGTCCAAGCCACTCTCTCACTTCATCCCAGCTTCCCCTTCCCTCGCCCCGTGTCCTCAGGTCCATTCTCTACGCCTGCGTCTTTATTCCTGTCCCGCCCCTAGGTTCTTCAGAGCCATTTTATTTTTAACATCTTTATTGGAGCATAATTGCTTTACAATGGTATGTTAGTTTCTGCTGTATAACAAAGTGAATCAGCTATACATATACATATATCCCCATATCCCCTCCCTCTTGTCACGTTTGGCATTTTAAAGCAAACGGCTATTTTTAAGCTGGGAAAGAAAAATCAGAGGTGTTCACAGCAATAAATATTAGGTATGAGCACACTAATTACATGTTTGTGTTGCTCTGCTTTAACATAGTGGGAACGGATGCACAGACATTGGGTGAAGGGCTGAGAGCCCTCATAGAATGTTCCATCCAGATGTCAGATAGTAAGATTAAGCAGAAAAACCTCCAGCAGAACAGTTTTCTGTAACTTTCAAGTCACTGATCTCACCCCTGGTTGCACATTAGACTCACCCGAGGGCCCAACCCAGATGCCAGCTCTCTGATGGTGGAACATGGACACTGGTATTCCTTCACGCCTCCTAAGCTATAAAATAAGAGGATTAGACTAGGCTTCCTAGTCTTTGTTCAAGCTCCAACATTCTAGGATTGATGTCTTAACAGCCTATCTTACTATAAGCTCCATGACTGCAAAAGCTAACTCTGTTCTAGAGCCTTTATGAATATTAACTTAGTTAAACCACTACACTATGAAAGAGTTGGGGGAAAATGAGACACAAAAAGGTGCCATAACCTGCCCAAGACCACACAGTAAGAGGGAATGTTGAGATTCTTGCTGGCAGTCTGGCTCCAGAGCCCGTGCATATAACATTATGCCAGAATTCCCTCCTAAATGATTGATTAATGAATGAACGACATCCATCTCTCTATTTTTCTGGCTGTATCTAAAAATGCATCTGCACTAACAATAGGTTCCAACATTGTAATATAAGCTGTAGCTGCCGACCTCGTTGGAAAATTAGCATGACCTATCTGGTAACTGTGCTTTGGCAATGACTAACTCTTAAAAAAAAAAAATCAGTGCATTGGGAGTGCTCTTGCTTTTCTGGAGGAAATTGTAATTGAACTTATTAATCCCTGGCATTTTGCAAAACAACAGAATTTGAAATGCACTTATTAGAATTTTTTCAGGAGAATTCTAATTGAACAAATTTTATAAACATCCATTGACATAGATTTGATGCCAAGGATCATAGGGACTAATAAAAACTGAATTCTAGGGAGGAACCAAGATGGCGGAGTAAAAGGACGTGCTCTCACTCCCTCTTGAGAGAACACCAGAATCACAACTAGCTGCTGGACAAGCATCGACAGGAAGACACTGGAACTCACCGAAAACCATACCCCACATCCAAAGACAAAGGAGAAGCCACAATGATATGGTAGGAGGGGCGCAATCACAGTAAAATCAAATCCCATAACTGCTGGGTGGGTGAATCACAGACTGGAGAACACTTATACCACAGAAGTCCACCCACTGGAGTGAAGGTTCTGAGCCCCATGTCAGGCTTCCCAACCTGGGGGTCCGGCAACGGGAGGAGGAATTCATAGAGAATCAGACTTTGAAGCCTAGTGGGAACTGATTGCAGGACTTTGACAGGACTGGGGGAAACAGAGACCCCACTCTTGGAGGGCACACACAAAGTAGTGTGCGCATCGGGACCCAGGGGAAGGAGCAGTGACCCCAGGGGAGACTGAACCAGACCTACCTGCTAGTGTTGGAGGGTCTCCTGCAGAGGTGGGGGGGGGGTGGGGCTCACCGTGGGTTCAAGGACACTGGCAGCAGAAGTTCTGGGAAGTACTCCTTGGCGTGAGCCCTCCCAGAGTCTGTCATTAGCCCCACCACAGAGCCCAGGTAGGCTCCGGTGTTGGGTTGCCTCAGGCCAAACAACCAACAGGGAGGGAACCCAGCCCCACCCATCAGCAGTCAAGTGGATTAAAGTTTTACTGAGCTCTGCCCACGAGAGCAACAGTCAGCTCTACCCACCACCAGTCTCTCCCATCAAGCCTCTTAGATAGCCTCATCCACCAGAGGGCAGACAGCAGAAGCAAGAAGAACTACAATTCTGCAGCCTGTGGAACAAAAACTACATTCACAGAAAGATAGACAAGATGAAAAGACAGAGGGCTTATTTACCAGATGAAGGAATAAGAGAAAACCCCAGAAAAACCAGTACATGAAGTGGAGATAGGCAACCTTCCAGAAACAGAATTCCGAATAATGAGAGTGAAGATGATCCAGGACCTCTGAAAAACAATGAAGGCAAAGATCGAGAAGATGCAAGAAATGTTTAACAAAGACCTAGAAGAATTAAAGAACAAACAAACAGAGATGAACAATACAATAACTGAAATGAAAAATACACTAGAAGGAATCAATAGCAGAATAACTGAGGCAGAAGAATGGATAAGTGACCTGGAAGACAGAATGGTGGAATTCACTGCTGTGGGACAGAATAAAGAAAAAAGAATGAAAAGAAATGAAGACAGCCTAAGAGATCTCTGGGACAACATTAAACGCAACAACATTCGCATTATAGGAGTCCCAGAAGGAAAAGAGAGAGAGAAAGGACCAGAGAAAATATTTGAAGAGATTATAGCCAAAATATTCCCTAACATGGGAAAGGAAATAGCCACCCAAGTCCAAGAAGCACAGCAAGTCCCACACAGGATAAACCCAAGGAGGAACACGCTGAGACACACAGTAATCAAACTGGCAAAAATTAAAGACACAGAAAAATTATTGAAAGCAGCAAGGGAAAAACAAAAAATAACATACAAGGGAACTCCCACAGGTTAACAGCTGATTTCTCAGCAGAAACTCTACAAGCCAGGAAGGAGTGGCATGATATACTTAAAGTGATGAAAGGGAAGAACCTACAACAAAGACTACTCTACCCTGCAAGGATCTCATTCAGATTCGATGGAGAAATCAAAAGCTTCACAGACAAGCAAAAGCTAATAGAATTCAGCACCACCAAACCAGCTCTACAACAAATGCTAAAGGAACTTCTCTAAGTGGGAAACACAAGAGAAGAAAAGGACCTATAAAAACAAACCGAAAACAATTAAGAAAATGGTCATAGGAACATACATATCAATAATTACCTTAAACGTGAATGGATTAAATGTTCCAACCAAAAGACACAGGCTTGCTGAATGGATACAAAAACAAGACCCATATATATGCTGTCTACAAGAGGCCCACTTCAGACCTAGGGACACATACAGACTGAAAGTGAGGGGATGGAAAAAGATATTCCATGCAAATGGAAATCAAAAGAAAGCTGGAGTAGCTATACTCATCAGATAAAATAGACTTTAAAATAAAGAATGTTACATGGGATAAAGAAGGACACGACATAATGATCAAGGGATCAATCCAAGAAGACAATATAACAATTATAAATATATATGCACCCAACATAGGAGCGCCTCAATACATAAGGCAACTGCTAACAGCTATAAAACAGGAAATCGACAGTAACACAATAACAGTGGGGGACTTTAACACCTCACTTACACCAATGGACAGATCATCCAAAATGAAAACAAATAAGGAAACAGAAGCTTTAAATGACACAATAGACCAGATAGATTTAATTGATATTTATAGGACATTCCATCCAAAAACAGAAGATTACACTTTCTTCTCAAGTGCACATGGAACATTCTCCAGGATAGATCACATCTTGGGTCACAAATCAAGCCTCAGTAAATTTAAGAAAATTGAAATCATATCAAGCATCTTTTCTGACCACAATGCTATGAGATTAGAAATGAATTATAGGGAAAAAAAACGTAAAAAATACAAACACATGGAGGCTAAACAATACATTACTAAATAACCAAGAGATCACTGAAGAAATCAAAGAGGAAATAAAAAAGTACCTAGAGACAAATGACAATGAAAACATGATCAAAAACCTATGGGATGCAACAAAAGCAGTTCTAAGAGGGAAGTTTATAGCTATACAAGCCTACCTCAAGAAACAAGAAAAATCTCAAGTAAACAATCTAACCTTACACCTAAAGGAACTAGAGAAAGAAGAACAAAAAAACCCCAAAGTTAGCAGAAGGAAAGAAATCATAAAGATCAGAGCAGAAATAAATGAAATAGAAACACAGAAAACAATAGCAAAATCAATAAAACTAAAAGCTGGTTCTTTGAGAAGATAAACAAAATTGATAAACCATTAGCCAGACTCATCAAGAAAAAGAGGGAAAAAAAAAAAAGAAAAAGAGGGAGAAGACTCAAATCAATAAAATTAGAAATGAAAAAGGAGAAGTTACAACAGACACCGCAGAAATACAAAGCATCCTAAGAGACTACTGCAAGGAACTCTACGCCAATAAAATGGACAACCTGGAAGAAATGGACAAATTCTTAGAAAGGTATAACCTTCCAAGGCTGAACCAGGAAGAAACAGAAAATATGAATAGACCAATCACAAGCAATGAAATTGAAACTGTGATTAAATATCTTCCAACAAACAAAAGTCCAGGACCAGAGGGCTTCACAGGTGAATTCTATCAGACATTTAGAGAAGAGCTAATACCCATCCTTCTCAAACTCTTCCAAAAAATTGCAGAGGAAGGAACACTCCCAAACTCATTCTATGAGGCCACCATCACCCTGATACCAAAACCAAAGATACTACAAAAAAAGAAAATTACAGACCAATATCACTGATGAATATAGATGCAAAAATCCTCAACAAAATACGAGCAAACAGAATCCAACAACACATTAAAAGGATCATACACCATGATCAAGTGGGATTTATCCCAGGGATGCAAGGTTTCTTCAATATACGCAAATCAATCAATGTGATACACCATATTAACAAATTGAAGAATAAAAACCATATGATCATCTCAATAGATGCAGAAAAAGCTTTTGACAAAATTCAACACCCATTTATGATAAAAACTCTCCAGAAAGTGGGCATAGAGGGAACCTACCTCAACATAATAAAGGCCATATATGACAAACCCACAGCAAACATTCTCATTGGTGAAAAACTGAAAGCATTTCCTCTAAGATCAGGAATGAGACAAGGATGTCCACTCTCACCACTATTATTCAACATAGTTTTGGAAGTCCTAGCCATGGCAATCAGAGAAGAAAAAGAAATAAAAGGAATACAAATTGGAAAAAAAGAAGTAAAACTGTCACTGTTTGCAGATGACATGATACTATACATAGAGAATCCTAAAAATGCCACCAGAAAACTACTAGAGCTAATCAATGAATTTGGTAAAGTTGAAGGATACACAATGCACAGAAATCTCTTGCATTCCTATACACTAATGATGAAAAATCTGAAAGAGAAATTATGGAGACACTCCCATCTACCATTGCAACAAAAAGAATAAAATACCTAGGAATAAACCTACCTAGGGAAACAAAAGACCTGTATGCAGAAAACTATAAGACACTGATGAAAGAAATTAAAGATGATACAAGCAGATGGAGAGATATACCATGTTCTTGGATTGGAAGAATCAATATTGTGAGAATGACTATACTACCCAAAGCAATCTACAGATTCAGTGCAATCCCTATCAAATTACCAATGGCATTTTTTACGGAGCTAGAACAAATCATCTTAAAATTTGTATGGAGATACAAAAGACCCTGAATAGCCAAAGCAGTCTTGAGGGGAAAAAATGGAGTCAGAGGAATCAGACTCCCTGACTTCAGACTATACTACAAAGCTACAGTAATCAAGACAATATGGTACTGGCACAAAAACAGAAACATAGATCAATGGAACAAGATAGAAAGCCCAGAGATAAACCCATGCACCTCTATGGTCAACTAATCTGTGACAAAGGAGGCAAAGATATACAGTGGAGAAAAGACAGTCTCTTCAATAAATGGTGCTGGGAAAACTGGACAGCTACATGTAAAAGAATGAAATTAGAATACTCCCTAACACCATACACAAAAATAAACTCAAATTGGATTCGAGACCTAAATGGAAGAACGGGCACTATAAAACTCTTAGAGGAAAAAATAGGAAGAACACTATATGACATAAATCACAGCAAGATCTTTTTTGATCTACCTCCAGAATAATGGAAATAAAAACAAAAATAAACAAATGGGACCTAATGAAACTTAAAAGCTTTTGCACAGCAAAGGAAACCATAAACAAGACGAAAAGACAACCCTCAGAATGGGAGAAAATATTTGCAAACGAATCAACGGACAAAGGATTAAACTCCAAAATATATAAACAGCTCATGCAGCTCAATATTAAAGAAATAAACAACCCAATCCAAAAATGGGCAGAAGACCTAAATAGACATTTCTCCAAAGAAGACATACAGATGGCCAAGAAGCACATGAAAAGCTGCTCAACATCACTAATTATTAGAGAAACGCAAATCAAAACTACAATGAGGTATCACCTCACACCAGTTAGAATGGGCATCATCAGAAAATCTACAAACAACAAATGCTGGAGAGGGTGTGGAGAAAAGGGAACCCTCTTGCACTGTTGGTGGGAATATAAATTGATACAGCCACTATGGAGAACAGTATGCAGGTTCCTTAAAAAAACTAAAAATAGAATTACCATATGATCCAGCAATCCCACTATTGGGCATATACCCAGAGAAAACCATAATTCAAAAAGACACATGCACCCCAATGTTCATTGCAGCACTATTTACAATGGCCAGGTCATGGAAGCAACCTAAATGCCCATCGACAGACGAATGGTTAAAGAAGTTGTGGTACATATATACAATGGACTATTACTCCACCATAAAAAGGAACGAAATTGGGTCATTTGTTGAGACGTGGATGAATCTAGAGACTGTCATACAGAGTGAAGTAAGTCAGAAGGAGAAAAACAAATATCACATATTAACGCATATATGTGGAATCTAGAAAAATGGTACAGATGAACCGGTTTGCAGGGCAGAAGTTGAGACACAGATGTAGAGAACAAACGTATGGACACCAAGGGGGGAAAACCATGGTGGGGTGGGGATGGTGGTGTGCTGAATTGGGTGATTGGGAGTGACATGTATACAGTCATGTGTATAAAACTGATGACTAATAACTTGCAGTATAAAAAAACAAACAAACAAAAAACAACTAATACTAAACTTTCTTTGGGTTATTTGTATGGAAATATGTTAATATAAATGTTTCAGACATTACATGAAATTTCTAAAAATCTTATATGTTCTGGTATAATGTTATAAGTCATAATTCTAGTTATTACTTTAAAATGTATATCTCAGAAATACCTAAATTTCCTTGTCAATTGCATTATTATGAACTTTCATCAACTCTTTTTTTTTTTTTTTTTTTTTTTTTTGGTTTTTTCCCGGACCAGGGCTCGAACCCGTGTCCCCTGCATTAGCAGGTGGATTCTTAACCACTGCACCACCAGGGAAGCCCTCATCAACTCTTTAACCGTGGTCATTTTTAAGTCTTTTGTCATTTACAGACAGTTTTGGGTGTACTCTGATGCTTTCGCAAAAATGTTCCTATAAAAGGGTTTCATCTTCAAGGAATTCATGGAAAAGCCTCTGACAAGTACAGGTTTCTGGTAACTGACTATACTGCTGAACTGAATGAATAAGCATTTTCAGAACTCTAATGGAAAACTGATGAATTCATAAAAGTGCTAACAAAAGATCAAGATGAAAAAGAAAATTAATTACATGGGACTGAGTGAACTGATGAGGATGATTATAATTTTTGTGACTTTCTGTTATGAATTAAAAAAAAAAAATCCCACAAGGACTCAGAGGCAAAAAATATACAAATCAATTTTCACTGCAAAGTAAAGGAGCTGTTACAGTGGAGGATTACTGGACTGAATGTCAATATTATGACATAGTATGAGTGTGTTTCATGTTTGGTAATTGCAATCATTGTTGCTTTTGTTGTGGTCATCCATTTACAATGCTTGGTGTCAGTTTATTTATCTCCTGTAAAAATAAAATACAGTGTGTGTGAAAAAAAAAAAAAAAAAACTGAATTCTATCCACACTCTGTCCTCTCTTTTTAGAACCTCACTTTTTTCTGGCACCTGAGCATGTAGGTCTCTTGACCCAGCAGAGAGCGCTCCCTTAGAAATGCAGGTGGATATGATATAGATTCTTCCACATTTGGCTTAATCAAGCTGAATTCCTTGGAGCTTCCTCCTTGAAAATATATCCATACTTTTTGCCAACATTTAATGCTAAATAAAGACCTGGAGGCAGAGCTAAGTAGTAAGCATGATGTACAGTTGCTATGAAATTTTGGATGATCTGTCTTGAGGAAAGTAGTCAAATTCCCAAGAATTAAATGCCTCTAAGATTGACCATTATGTGCTATTATTTTCCAGCTTTTCATGACGGAAAACATATGCAAAAGTACAGTGGGTAGCACAATAGACTATCATGTACCCATCACCTAAATTCGATTAATTATTAACTCTTGGCCAGTCTTCTTTTTTCTATACTTCTACCTATTCCTTTCCCCTCACACATGGATTATTTTGAAGCAAATCCCAGACATCATACTACCTCATCTGTAAATATTTTAGTATGAATCTCTAAAGAGGCTCTTTTTAAGAAAATATAATTTATCAGATAAAGTAAAAATTACATTTTTAGAACTCATTTTATCTAGGTCCCATTCATTATTTACTATCTAGGTCTTAAGAATCAAAGGTTAGCATTGAGGAATTACATTTTGTTTCCAGAAAGTAAGTTATCAGGCGAATTTTAATCAGGAGGAATATAAAGGGCCTCAGCACTATACCACAATGTACCTTTTTTTCCCCTAGCACTTTGTCCAAACTTTAGACTACGTTTGGTTCCTGCCAAATAGTTGTAATCTCCTTGGTAACCATTTACTTTTAGAAAAAAATTGTTTCCTCTGGGTTAAATGTCAGTAGCACACGTGTGAGATACTAGGCTATGGAGATTTAACAAACCCTGGAAGTCTACTGCACGTCCCCCAAACTGTGGGTCGGGTGATAATTTTTAGGCTGTGGAGAAACTCCATTGCAACTGGACAGTGCGATGGAAGGAGGCTGACTTTTAAAAGGAAGCACTCTCCACAAGGACATAATCTTGAGAGCAGCTCCTTGGGCTCAGACTTTCTCTCTTGAAGATCACTAGATTATCACGGAGGCTCTCTCCCCAGGTAGAGCTTCATTATGTGCAGTCACTGGTCCATGAATTCCCAGAGGGGTGGGCTACAGCAAGGCGTATTTCCCCCATGGTATGTGCAAACTCCCTGAAATCAGTGAGAGAGGATTTTTCTAAACCATTGTCCCTACTAGGATTGGCAGCCATCCAACAATTATCTGAGAGAGTCAGGTGTAAATTCTGGCCTAACCAAGTGAAGAGGTGCAGGAAGGAAAGGAGACAATTTAAAATTGTAGTCTCTATATCCTTGAGGTTCCCAAAGGGCCATCATGGTTAATTTTAGAGTTGGAATGGGACTTGGCACTTGGTACGGCACTGGTGCCTGGAGTGCACTTCCATCAGCAGAAGTCCAAACGTGAGGAGAAGGGAAATACAGCAGGCTCCACGAAAGTGGTATTTCCACCAGCCTAAAATTACCTGAAAATTATACCCTGATATTGTTCAGCACAATGAAACGTTCTACCTTAAACAGTTATACAAACGCATCTGATTCTTTCAAAGATCTATTTCAAATCTATCAATCTATCATTGAACCAATTCATGGTCTCTCTCTTTCCTCCTCATTTTCTCTAATTTAGGAGTCTGGTTTTCTTCATCTTTGTACTGGCCCTGTCCTTTTCTTTCCAAGTATGCCATCAAAACAAGCTTAGCCATCCTAATTGTCTTGAGTCACGACTTCCTCATACACTTCACATCTCTCTGCCCTTCTGTCAGCTAGCCAGTCCTCATTCCCTGTCTGAATAACATCCTAACACATATAGCAGAACCGGGCAATAGAAGTATTTCCCTCTCTTTTTTAATTAACCAAGATAACTCTACTACCAATTTTCACTAGTAAAAGGCACCACCATGTCCTTTTCCCCAGGACAGGACATCAAATGTTTTGTTCTTTTCTCCCACGTTCCATTTTTTGACAAAATGTTTTCCATACTTTCTATAAAGTATACATTTCCTTCATGATGACCCAAGCATCTATGATATCGCAGGCATTTCATTATACAGACTACTATAATCTGGTCAAGGAGTCACCCAATTCTTGCCTCTCTCCCCATGAACTATTCTGGAGATAGATGCGTGTCGTTAATCACGGCACCACCTCTGCTCTGCTCACCTGATTACTCCTCATTCAGATATAAGCAGAGAAGAAAAGAGCATACACTTTGGTATCAGACAGACCTGCATTGAATCTTGGTTCCATTACTTACTAGCTATATGATGTTGGAAAGTTGTTCACTTCACCTATTTCATAGATGAGAAAAATAAAGCTGAGTATGATAATAATACAACTTTCGTCATAGCGTTGTTACAAGTATTACGTTAATAAGTGCAGAAAGTGCTTACATGGTGCCTGGCATCTAATTGTTTTATATGTGTGGGCTCTTTGGGATAGAAAGTGAATTGAGAAATGACTAGAAACCTGAAGACTAAACTGTAGGATGTGCCATTTCTCCTTCTCTCTTACTACCTCCCCACCTCACACACACACACACACACACACACACGCACACTCATGCAGTATCAAGATAAGGGTTGAGTCGATGAAGTAAATAGACTAAATGAACACTGATCCAAGAATTAGAAAGTTTAGTTACCCAACAGCCAGAGCCGACAGCTTCATAATGACGAGTTCATATCAAATAAAGAAAATGAGGATGGAAAAAAATTAATTACATTTGGTAAGTGTTCACAAGTGTGTCTATTTCTCATATTTCTTACTATCTTCTATTCCACCACTCAGCTTCCAGCTTTTTTTAATCCATTCTCCATGTTTTACATTTTTATTCAACTAGATTTGTCCTCTTGGCAAATCTCCTAACTCACGTTTATAAATCAGTTAGCAAGCATTAAACAAATTATTAAATAACTAATAGCATGGAGAAGTGTGCAGGTATGTATCAAGAAAACACATATACTTGGCCTATGGGACTTTATAATCTAAGACAGAAGCACATACAAATTGGAAATTTAAAAGAACATACAGTGACAAGTCTCCTTTCTATTCATGTCTCCCATTTTCCCTCCATCCCTCCCTCCCACATTTTTAAATTTCTTAAGAATTTTTCTAGCATTCCATTATTTATTTACAATAAAACAATTATAGATTGCTTCTCACAATTTTTATATACAAAGTAGCATATTATCCATGCTAATCTGTACATGGACTCTTTTTAATTCAACTTTTTATTTTGAGGTAATCGCAGAGTCACATGCAGTTGTAAGAAATAACTTCAGAGGGATCCTGTGTATCCTTTACCCAGTTTCCCCTGATGGTAACATTTGCAAAACTATAGCACAATATGACAGCCAGATGTTGACATTGACCCAGCCTGGATACAGAACACTTCCATCATCACAAGGATTCTTCATGCTGTCCTTTGGATAGCACCTGTTTTCTTATACAATGTGTTTGTTATCAATAATTTTCCTCAAACTTACATGTAAAAAAAAAACAAAAAAACAAAAACTACATTATGTTATTTTAAATTGCCTTTCCTTATTTTGAGAGGAGTCTAGTACCAGTATATTTTCTTCATAGTCATTTGTATTTCCTTTTCTGTGAATTGATTTTTCATATCCTTTGAAGAATATTCTATCAGTTAGTTGGACTTTACATTAATTTCCAGGATTGCTTTATGAATTAGGAGCCAGGTATGATTTAAATATATTAAAATTCATCCATTTTGAATATATAGTTTGATGTGTTTTGACAAATGTATTCACTCATGTAGCTACCAGCACAATCAACATATAGGACATTTCCATCACCCAAAAAGTTCCCTTGGGCCCACTTGTAATCAGCCGCCCCTCCCAAAAACATTCTCAGATATCATCTACTCAATAAAAAGCTGACTTAATTAAGAATGACTAGGGAAGACTGTTTCACTCACAGCCTTATTGCCAATCTCCTTTGGATCCGGTGGGTAAGGAAGGCAGAGGCTGAACATATGACTATCTTTTAGTCTTAGATTATGCACTGTTAGATAACAAGAATTATGGCTTTCCTAGGTTTTATACTGCATTTACCATTTGCATGTGCTTAATAGATATTACCATCAGTCAACATTTGCTTATAACTTGAAACTAGTCATCAATTGGCCATAAAAATGAGGAAATAATCGACTCACAGTCTATAATAATAAACAGTCCCCTGCTTACCTGATGCTTTGTTCCTGATTAAAAATTTGTAAGTAAATACTTATATTCTTGTGAAGAAAAAAAAGGATGACAGCAATAGTATACAGGCAATGATTAAAATGAGTGTGCGCAATGCACTGCTGAATTTGGGCGATGCATCATCTTCACACGGAAGCTCTCTGCCTCAGAGCTGATGTATAATCACTGAGCTGCAGCCAGCTTTGCAGGGTTGAGCGGGAAAGCCATTATGTACCCACAGACCAGAGTGGCAGCTTTCAATGGCTACAGTTTGACTTATTTTTTAGGTTGTCTGTATCAGTGTGGGACCAATGGAAGCACAGCATCTGGTGATAGATGAAAGCCATCTGAACTCATTTTCTATATACTGCTGTAGGAAGTACAGAGGTATTTAACCTTTTGGATCAACCATTCTGGCAAATAAACGTGAACCTGCTACAGAGTGCTGTGTTTCCAACACCAATACCATTTCAGATAGGCCACGGTGGAACAAATACCATTCCTCTAAAATTAAAAGAAAACAAAAACGGTTTTCCATTAGACGCAGCTAAGTACGATTAAGATTAAGTGCTACTTAAGACCACATTTACAGTGAAGTTGTACATCTGTGTGGCTTTCACCATCTAAAATAACAACTTGCAAACTCAAGTAAACCTCCCTCTAATGGAGAGTCAAGGTTATTTTCTAAAATTATCACAGAACAAAATAAAGACTTCTTAGAATATCTACAGTAGAGAAAATACTTCCCCAAGAAATAGAATGCCTCATTTGGGCTAGGCACAAAGCAAATACAAACCCTAAATAACATGCTAAATGGAAAATTTAGTCCTAGTTCAATGCCTCTCAACCAGCAGACTCCTTTCTTCACTCCTAACTACCCTACCTGTTTTCCTAAGTCCAAGAAGAGGCCTAGTCAAAAAGGCACTACATATGTTTTCGAAACTTATGATCTAAATTTGAAATCCTTCCAAACTCTACTTTTCTTCCAGGTAATTTTTCTCCAGGAAGTTTCACAATTATTAGATTCCTTGTTCTTTAGCCTCTGAACGTGGTACACAGAGTTTCCCTGGTATAATTTCAGTTAAACCATTCCGTGCCTCTCCTGTTCAATGACAATATGAGAAGCAATGGTAATCAATAGATTCACATGTAAGTTTATGCCATTTCACTTTTGGTCATAAGTTTGTAGATTTCTACACATGCAAATAAGATTTAATTTTGAGAATTCTACAATGTAGGATTTGTAAAGAGAGACTGACCAGAAGACATCCCAAACAAAATAGGCTGTTAAGAGGCCAAATGGATAATACTTATTGGACTAAAGTACACAGAGAAATGAATCAATAATTATTAGAAGCAACTATTTATTATCAACATATATTTTAATCCATTCCTGACCTCTCAAGTTGTTCTTTGAGGTTAAGAGGGTGCCTGAGCAAAGAAAATAGAAAAATCTTACAGAAGGTGCGACTAATGTGAATTTACCAGAACCTAAAATCTAAAAGGGAGAATCATCCTACTGATAGTGGTGAACTTTATACTAGCTTAAAAAAGAGAAATATTAGTAGATTGTTTGAGAAGTGGTACACTGATTACAACAAAGATACCACTCTTCAACATCACTGACTATTCATAATTGATTTTGTATATATTAGAATCAAATTCCATGCTATGAGAATGTATTTTTTTCAGCTTTATTGAAGCATCATTGACCAGAAAAACTGTAAGATTTGAAAGTGTATAATGTGATGATTTGATATACTTTGTGAAGGGGTTCCCCCATCAAGTTAATTAACACACCATCACCTCATATAATGATAATGAAATATTGCATCCTATTGAACAAAATAAAATCCATGAGTCCAAACTCATGTAAACTGAGATAAATAAGTGAATAAATACATAACAGGGGATAAAATTCTTTGCTATGCAAGAAAAGTTAGAAAATCACCACTTTGGAATACCACAGTAATAACTCATTCAGCCAAGAATCGTCAATGGATGCCCGCACAAATTATTTATTAATGACGAAGAGAGAAACAATAACTTTACAGAGGAGAGACTTGGTAGCTACCATGTTACTAAGTGGTGAAAATCAAGGTCATCAGTAATGGAACTAAATGAATCTTGTGCTACCTGCTGTGAAACATCAAGAAAGATACATCACTTCTTTGGAATTCTTGCTAACAACACATGGTCTAATGTCTAATTATGAGTTAATATCAAACAGGCCCAAACTGAGGGACATTCCATCAAACAGCTAGCCTGTACTTTTTTTTTAATTGTCAAAATCATGAAAGACACAGAAAGACTGAGCAACAGTTCCAGATTAAAGAGACATAATTCAATGTATGGTCCTGGATTGGACCCTAGACTGGGAAAAAAATAACTACAAAGAACATAATTGGGACAATTGATACAATTTGAATATACACCATTAGATAATAGGAATGTATCAGTGTTAAGTGTCCTGATTTTATAATCGCAGTTATGTGGGTTATGTAGAAGAATATCTTTGTTCCTAGGATAGACACATTGAACTCTTTAGGATAAAGGGGCATGATGTCTGAGATTTATTCTTAACTGTTTCAGAATAAAAAATAAGCATTTAAAGAGAGTGAGAGAAAATGATAAGAGAAAATGGGGAAAATGTAAGCAATTGGTGTATCTGGTTAAAGGTATGGACGTAGTTCTTTGAACTATCCTCATATTTCTATAAATTTGAAATAATATAAAAATAACAAGAAATAAAGGTGCACATAATAAAATTTTCTTAGGAAACTATGGGATATTTACAAAAATATTTCAAAAAAGATTTGGAATCATGGAAACATAGCAGGAATCATAAAAGTCTACGCTAGACACCCTTACCAAGAAGGGCACAGGAGATGGCGTGCTGATCGCTGCAAGCAGGCCCAGGCCAGCTCCATGCCCTTGGTGGAGCATGGCCCCGTCTCTAGTGGCCACCATGTGCCGTGACACTCAATTTACAGGAGTCCACATCTTAGCCACACGGTATGAAGCACTGAGGTCCCCATTTGTGCAGTTAGTTCCATACGAGTGTGTTTATTTGGGAAATAATCACTTACACTCTTTGCTTATAGAACACTTTACTCAGTGTTCACAGCAGGGCCCCTTTCAAATAGAGCTGTAGACATTTATAAAATTTATATATACATCCAGGCCCACAACTTTTGAGGAATATACCAATTTCATAAAGTGAGGATATTTTCTTTAATCTTAGTTGTTTTGCCCCAAAATATCACTCAATTTTCAAACTGCTAGGAAGACTGGTCTCCCCACTAGTAGCTCTAAAGCCCACATACCAAATCTCAAAAAGTGGGAAAGTCATTCAACTGAGATTCGAATTCCTCCTCTGCTAAGTGGGGTGATACTGGTATCTATGGCATAGGACTGTAATCGTTAACAATTGTAAACGCTTTTAAAGTACATAGCACAGTGTCTGGCAAATAATCAGGACTCACATGAGGAACACACATGGCAGTATTCTGGCCTAGAAGGACATGGGCTTGGTAATCATGAAGGCTATTTCTCATTGAGCTTTTCCTCAGTTCTCTCAAAGTTATATATATGTAAATAACATTTTCCTTACATGTCAAGCAGCGTATGCATTGAAAACCTATTTAAAATAATTTGAAAATGATCATCCAGTTCTTGTCATCAGCTTTAATAGCAGTTCATTTCCTGGGATCAATCAGATGCTGATACAGAAGAGCATATTGGTTCTCCTATGCGCACTGTCTCTATTTATAGTGGCTCTGAAGCAGGGCTGCAGGGACAGAGCTCAGCATAGGAGCCCCTCCCAGGGGCTGCATGCACGCACTTCTTGTTACTAGAAATGCCTCTGTCACATCCTGAGATCAAACATATTTATGATTGTTTTCACTGACAGTTTGAAAATATCTTTAATTATAGAAAGACTTTTCAGTTCAACTCCCAAGTCTCTTAAACACACGCACACACCTGCTACTTTTATAGACAGATGAAATCACTCAATTACCTTTTTGGAGAAGTTAAAATAGAAAAGTTTTCCAACTGTGAGGCACAGCACTTTCTTTTTCTTCCAAGAGGTGGCATGTTAATAGGAAAAGCTATTAAAAAGAACTATTTCTGTTTGGACACAGAGAATAATCCCTAGACATGTGATGTCACTGCAGATTGATTTCTCTCTCACTGTTCCTTTGAATATGTTATTTATTTTAAGAAACGGTACAGAAAAAGGATATATAACAGGACGAAACACGTGCTCCCATGAGGGCTTTAAGAGAGATCTTATGTAAGTAAGTGCCAAAAATAATGATTCATCTTTCTGAATTTACAAATCCTACTTATCTAAGAAAGCAAAACAGAAGAATCGGAGAATCGGAGAACACATCCTCAGGGACCCTGCCCTCTCATGTGTACTCTTTCCCATATATTTTTTTCCTCTTTTCTGACATCTTATTTATTTGCATGTGTACACATTCTCAAATCTCTCCCAGTTATTTCATTCCCAGACAAGCTTCTAGAAAGAGCAGTCAAAGCCCAGGGGCTCGGTTTGCCTCCTTCATAACACAGTGCCTCTGCTTTCTGCCCTCTGGCTTTGTGCTCCTTGGAACACAAGGTTTGCATCAACCCCTTTGCTACTAAAGCCAATGGACATGCCTTGTCGTGTTTGAGCATGCTCAAAGACTATTTGAAAGTGCTTCTTCCCTATGTTCCCCTCCCAAATTGCTGATGTCTCCTTCTTAATTTCTCTTAAGCCTCCCTTCCCTGTACATATTGGTTTTCCTGCTTTATTTATTTTATTTATTTACGTTCTACTCACTCTGCACACTGCTCTCAGATGTAGAATTAATTAGTTCCCATAGTTTCAAATTCTACCTGGATACCCATGACTCCTGTATGTAGCCCAACTTTTCTCCTGTAAATCCTCTTTAGTGGACAGACCGCTTGGATAGTCAGGACCTCAAACTCCACATTCCAGAATAGAGTTCAAGATCTCCCCGCTCCCCAGGCTGAGCCTGCTCCTGTGCTTCCTCGCTGTAAATAGATCAACCTGCAGTAACAATAGCAGCTGACATGTATTCAACACTCAGTCTGCACCAGGCAGTTTGCTAAGTGCTTCACATGTGCTCTTGCACGTAATCTTCACCACAACTCCAAGAAAAGCTACTCCTATTACATCCATTTTACAGAGGGGGAACAGGAAGCATTGAATCCTTGCAGAATCTTGTCAAAGTCAAACATGGAGAGTGATGTGGATGAACCTAGAGTCTGTCATACAGAGTGAAGTAAGTCAGAAAGAGAAAGACAGATATCGTATATCAAAGCATGTATATGGAATCTAGGAAAATGGTACTGAGGAACCTATTTGCAGGGCAGGAAAAGAGACGCAGACATAAAGAACGGACTTGTGGACACAAGGGGGGAAGGGAAGGGGAGGGTGGGACGAACTGAGAGAGTAGCATTGACACATATACACTACCATGTGTAAAATAGTTAGTGGGAAGCTGCTGTATAGCACAGGGAGCTCAGCTTGGTGTTCTGTGGTGACCTAGATGGATGGGATGGGGGGTGTGTGGCAGGGAGGCTCAAGAGGGAGGGGATATATGTATACATGTAGCTGATTCACTTTGTTCTACAGCAGAAACTAACACAACATGATACTCCAATAAAAAAATAATAAAAATAAAAATATTCTAAAAGAAAAAAAAAGTCAAACATGGAGTGACAGCCGCAGATGGAAGGACTCCAGGGACAGGGTCTGAACCACTTGGTGGTACTGCCTCTCCTCCATCTCCCACCCTCTTGTGGTTGGTAGTGCAGCTCTGTTGGGTCTAACTCTCTAATATTTCTTGAGCTGATCCTCTCTTCTTTAGCCTTGGTTTAGTCTAATCTGTCAAATGATTACCATAAAAGCCTCTTTCATTTTTGTTTATTATAGCTGCTGATTCTTACCCTTTCAGCTCTCTTCTCCATGTGGGAGTCATCTCCACAATACCAATCTGATCACATTCAACTACAAACTCCTTACCACAATATACAAGGCCCTTCAAGATGACTCCTGTCTACTTTCCCAGTCTCATCTTTCTTTTTTGTCATTTCAAATGTTTTAATCATACCAATACATGCATCTAGCTTGACAAAAATCTATTAGATTGAACTACATGAAGTTGATATTCAACCAATTTTAGTATACAAAGGTAGCAATTTCATTTTCAACCTATTATTACTGAAACCTGTAATGGAAAACTGTAGTGTCTTGCTTTGTCCCTCCCTAGCTCCAGGCCTCCTCCCCAAAGACAACCACTTTTCATCCTTTCAGTTGATTCCTCTGGATGTTAACTCCATATTTCTCATCACACACTAAAATAGTGTTAGGTTTGGCTCTTCAAAGCTCAAAGCAGTCCCTCAAATAAGAGAAAAGGGAGTTTTGTTTGCTTGCTTTTCTCTCACTTAAAAGATTTGCAGTATAGGGACCCAGAATTTTCGCAATTCACATTCCACCACCACTAGAATATGGCCTTTGTTCTCCTGGTCTGAGGTAGCGTCCATGTTTCAGGCAGCAAGAGGGAGAAAGAAGCAAAGAAGGAGCAAAGGGCACATGAGGGCACGTGAGCATATTCTCCCTTATGAGAGATTCCAGGTGGCTGTCACTTAAAATGTGTCTATACATCTCCTTAAACAAAACGTCATCCAAGCCACAGTGAGGATGGAGACGTAGGGCTTGCACTGGCCAGCCGTGTGCTAACTCTTCCTATTGAAGAAGGGCAGACAGGCTACTGGGTGACAACTAGAAGTCTCTGCTACATATGCTTATACTTCTATATCTAGATTTATGGCAGTTTACACATTATGTCAATAGTTTACATATTACTGATTTCCATATATGATATATGTGCATTTTCTTATACCTCCACTTCCCCTCTCCTATTATTTGAATAGAGTTAAAAGCTACCAGTTGAATCAATTCATTAATATGATTTAGGAAATATAATTTTCTATACAGAAAAGGATTATCAAGACTTTATTTCCTATCTTATGGAGTTTATTATTGTGACAATTTTTTCTTACATAATTTCCATGTAAATATCTTTAATACTTTATCTCTAATTTGCTATCACAATTTCATGCAATCTACTGGGTCATTTTTTTTTCTGGAGTGCTCCATCATTAAGGCCTCCATTTCTCCTACTCCAAACAAGACTGGTTGTTCTTTCAGCTTGCTGAACAGCTTTTATTCTGGCACATCTCTTTGTTACTCTCCTTTGTTAGAGACATGGTTTCCTAGATTCTATATTTTCCTCTTTCTTGATGTATTCCCTCATTTTGCTGGAACACATCCTCCACTAATAGCTTAAGAAAGTTTGCATAGAAGGCAAACCTTCTGAATAGGTCTTCATCTTCCCTACTTTTCATCAGCAGTACGAGCATAAAGTTCTCAGAAAGATAGATGGATAGATGATAGCTAGCTAACAAGTAGGTAGATAGACTTTCCTTCAGAATTTTGAAAGCCATCTTCTATTGTCTTGTTGTTTCCAGACTTGAGATATCTGATTCTATTCTGATACCCAGTCCTTTACATGTGGTCTTTCCTAATACTTACGAGATATTTATATCAGTGTTCTGAAATTTTCTTTATCTGTGCTCTGAAAGTTCATTATGAAGTGTCCTAGTGTGGGCCATTTTCATTCTTGATAGTGGTGAATTGGTAAATCCTTTAAATCTGGATATTCATATTTCTCAATTATAAAATATTTTCTTGTATTTCATGTGTTATCATTTCCTTCCTTCCATTTTCACTCTATTTTTTAAATTTAATTTTTATTGTTTACTAGAGTATAGTTGACTTACAATGTTGTGTTAGTTTCAGGCGTACAGCAAAGTGATTCAGTTATTCATATACATGTATCTATTCTTTTACAGATTCTTTTCCCATATAGGTTATTACAGAATATTGAGTAGCGTTCCCTGTGCTATACAGTAGGTCCTTGTTGGTTGTGTATTCTAAATATAGTAGTGTGTACATGTTAATCCAAAACTCCTAATTTATCCCCCCCCGCCCCGACCTTTCCCGTTTGGTAACCACAAGTTTGTTTTTGAAGTCTGAGAGTCTGTTTTCGTTTTGTAAGTAAGTCCATCTGTATCATTTTTTTAGATTCCACATATGAGTGATATCATATATTTGTCTTTGTCTGACTTACTTCACTTAGTATGATAATCTCTAGGTCCATCCATGTTGCTGTAAATGGCATTATTTCATTCTTTTTATGGCTCAGTAATATTCCACTGTATATATGTACCACATCTTCTTTATCCATTCCTCTATCGATGGACATTTAGGTTGCTTCCATGTCTTGGCTATTGTAAATAGTGCTGCTATGAATACTGGGGTGCATGTATCTTTTCAAATTATGGTTTTCTCTGGATATATGCCCAGGAGTGGGATTGCTGGATCATATGGTAGTTCTATTTTTAGTTTTTTAAGGAACCTCCATACTGTTTTCCATAGTGGCTGCACCAATTTACATTCCCACCAACAGTGTAGGAGGGTTCCCTTTTCTCCACATCCTCTCCAGCATTTATTATTTGTAGACTTCTTGATGATGGCCATTCTGAACAGTGTGAGGTGATAACTCACTGTAGTTTTGATTTGCATTTCTCTAATAATTAGTGATGTTGAGCATCTTTTCATGTACCTGTTGGCTATCTGTATGTCTTCTTCAGAGAAATGTCTATTTAGATCTTCTGCCCATTTTTGGATTGGGTTGTTTATTCTTTGGACATAGAGCTGCATGAGCTGTTAGTATATTTTGGAGATAAATCGCTTCATTTGCAAATATTTCTCCCATTCTGTGGGTTGTCTTTTCATTTTGTTGATGGGACTCTCTTTCTCATTTAGCGGGCTTTACTCATGCCTAGATATTTTTGGTTGACAATACATATTAAAGATGAATGTTTAAAAAGCTAACTAGCAGCTTTCTATGTGTGGATGAGATGTGTCAACTGGCATGTTTCACTTTGGGGTGACTGGGTGGAAGCCATAATTCCACTGGGGGATTCCTAGGCTTCCTATTCCATATGCAGCTCAATATGTGAAGGACTTTTCCCTGGAGCCATTCAGTTCTCCAGAGAAGAAGTCTCCAGTCTCCTAATTGGAGATATATGCAGTGTAGGCTAGATGCGGACAAGAGAATAGATATCAATCATCCTTGAAAAAAAGCCTTCCAATTAATAACCTGCATTTGCTTTAAATCCCAAGTAGTTCTTGTTCAATTTCTAGAGAATAACCTATAATGTCTTGTCTGAAGGCTATACATGTAGTTACTTATTCAATGTACAGAGGGATGGAAATAGTAGTTGAGGTTTCAGTTCTATATACAGGAAAAAAAAAATCAATGCTTTTGCTTATACCATTTTCCGTTCTGGACTTTATTTTCTATACTTTGATATTTATACCATCCCTAAGTTATGACTCTGTGCATTTGCGGGGGCAACTAAGTCCTCCTCTCTTCTGTATAAACTTCTGTTAAGTATGTAATATTTATTCTATCCATTGCTGATATTCAACAGGCACTTCCCAGTTTGGCCACGCAAGCTTTTGAAATAGAAATACTCTTGTGCCTGTCGGTTATTGGCAGCCAACCCAAAATTCCTTGTGTTCCCTCTTGCCCCCGCATCGTCTGGAAACATTCCTTTCACAGACAGACAGACAGACAGACAGACAGACAGACACACACACACACACACACACACACACACACACCTCTTCAAGGGACACAGATGGCACCCTTAAATGGATCACTGAAAGGTTTAATGAAGAGACCATTGACTGGGATGTGGAAAGGGTTAAGGGAAGCCAAGAAGTGATAGGGCAGGACCCCAGACTCATCAAGATTAGAAAGCTATCACCTCCCCTCAACCGGAAAAAACAAGGAAAGGGAACAGTTGTCACAACTAAGTAGAGCTATTGCTACAGAATAATCACCCTACAGAGACTATGGTCTTATGTGGATCACAGCAAAGACTGCCAAATCTTGACCCAGCATGGAAGGAGCCAGGGTCTGCAATAAAGACCCTCACATCTCCTGGTGCCTCCACGAGCTGAACAAACAAGAAGCCAAAGGGCAAGGCAGCCCTCTCAGCCCTGAGGGTCAGGTGGAGAGTAAATCTAAAGAGGAAAACAAAGGGTTGATACAGACCATGCGGCACATGACTGTCTCAGCAGAGGGTCCCCAGACAACTGCTCCAGCACTATATCTGGCAGTTGTTTTTGGTTGCTGGGACCCTATGCCATAATTATTTTCAAATCCAACCCCAATGACAAAAGAATCATTAGGTGGGCTTAGAATTCCCCCCCCCCAAAAAAAACACTCCCTTTGTTGGCACTGGTGGCATGCTAGTAGCCGGTTCTTTGGTGAAGAGTGAACTTCAGTGGGTGACAGGAGACATGCATCCCAAGGGACCTTTCAGCATCACTTACATGATCACACGCATCACAGACCTGAAGACAAGAGACTTTGAACAAAGTTTGGAGAGACTCGTGGCTACTTAAATCGTATTGAACCATTGAAAGATAATCAGACCTTTCCTTAACTTCACACTCTTCAAAAAAAATTGAGATAATTGGGCTTCCCTGGTGGCGCAGTGGTTGAGAATCTGCCTGCTAATGCAAGGGACACAGGTTCGAGCCCTGGTCTGAGAAGATCCCACATGCCGTGGAGCAACTGGGCCCGTGAGCCACAACTACTGAGCCTGTGCTCTAGAGCCCGTGAGCCACAACTACTGAGCCTGCGCATCTGGAGCTTGTGCTCCGCAACAAGAGAGGCCGCGACAGTGAAAGGCCCGTGAACCACGATGAAGAGTGGCCCCCCCTGCTCGCCGCAACCATAGAAAGCCCTTGCACAGAAACGAAGACCCAACACAGCCAAAAATAAATTAATTAATTAATTAATAAAAAAAAACTGAGCTAAAACTCAAGCCCTCCTTTAAAAAAAAAATTGAGATAATTAATGACTTGGAAGCTGAAGATTTTCAGATTGAAGACTACAATCCTCATTTGACTATTAAAATGGAAAGCGGCTATGTGAAATACCTTCGAATGAGTTCTATTTCAAGGATATGGTCAGTCTTTAGAAGGTGGTCTGGATGCCCAGGTGAAAGTTTTTGCTTTTGCTCTAAATAAAAAGGAAATTTTGATACATCAAAAGCCATCCATATCCTATCAGTTACTATGTATCATTAAGCACAGCTGCTTTCGGGGGTAATTGCTTTCGTAAAAAATGCCAGTTCTTTCAGAAAAAAAGTTCCTGAGCTTAGTTAACACTTTAAGGATGTGTGAAAATTCTAAGAATATGAATAAGATCAGATTAAGTTTATAGACCTTAGAAAAACATGTGGATGCATCTGCATAAAGAATGTCAGTGAATTTCAACTATTATCTAAACTATCACTATTTCAGTATGTAAAAACTATCAATCATAATATATAATGTGGTTATGGTCATTTGAAATTATATTTTTATACCACTATAAATATAATAAAGCAGTAAACTGTGTTCAAAAGAAATCAACAAAATTCCTTCACTTTAGTATACGGAATAATAAAGGGAAATTACTTATAATTAAGGAGGCTATATGTCAATATATCAATCCTTGAACAGGACAAAATTTGAATTACTCAGATATTTGCAATGAAGAATTACATTGAATGTATTGGCTCCGAATGCTGACACTTACAGGTGTGTGATGTAAGAGCCTCTAATACCACAAATATCTTTTCCATCAGTGACTTGACCTTCCAAAATGATGAACAACTGAACAAAATGGATTTAGGTTCTGGACTCATAACTACAAAAACAAATCTTTCACCTACTGTCTCTGGGTAACGTTTTTCCTCACATTTTAAGTTCTTTGAAATTAGGAAATTTGTTTTATAGTCAAGGGCTTCTTACAGTCTGTTTCAACCAGGTGGCAGTCAAGATCAGAAACTTGGTCAGCTGTTCATTGTGTCATCAGTTCAACTGCATTATCTGCTTTGCAGATATTACCTGTGTTGAGTTTAATTACTATATAAAATGTCCTTTTAAAAGATCATGGGGCCTCCCTGGTGGCGCAATGGTTGAGAATCTGCCTGCCAATGCAGGGGACACGGGTTCGAGCCCTGGTCTGGGAAGATCCCATATGCCGCGGAGCAGCTAGGCCCGTGAGCCACAATTACTGAGCCTGCGCGTCTGGAGCCTGTGCTCCGCAACAAGAGAGGCCGCGATAATGAGAGGCCCACGCACCGTGGTGAAGAGTGGACCCCACTTGCCACAACTAGAGAAAGCCCTCGCACAGAAACGAAGACCCAACACAGCCATAAATAATAAATAAATAAATTTAAAAAATAAAAAAATAAAAAAATGTTAAAAAAAAAAGATCATGTATGATTCAACGTTGAAATAAATAGCTATTCAAAGGCATGGAAAGCTGTGTAGCTGGGCATAATTTTGAAATTTTAAAATATTAATAATTGGAAGAATGATCATATTCAATTTTTTTTTTCCCAAAGGAACATCTAAATTGCTTCCTCCTTTAAGAAAGAAGCACACATTCCTTATTTAAGGAAGGTAGACACCATCAGAAGATGTTGGCTTATGTTTTCTTAATGAATCATATGCAAGATTTCCTACCACGTGTCACCCAATGCAACAGATCTCAGGAGAATTTGTAGATCCGTCAGAGATGATAAAAGAAATTTCAAAGCTACAAGAGCTATGAAGACTGATCTATGTTTCATACAGAACTAGAGTAAAGGCATGTGTCACAACTTATAGCATTTCTCCCTTCTCAGTTATACATAATCATTTATCTTAAAAATCAGTGGTATCTTACATCAAATGAAATATGGTATGTGAAAGTATGGCAAAATATTTCAGAATCCTATGGAACCTTGGACAATTCTTCACTGTGAAGGACTGTCCTACAGATTGAAAAATGTCTAGAATTCTTGGCTGGGAATTGTGGCCTTAGAGCTTATTCCAGGAACTAGTACATAATAGGTGTTCGATACTTGCTTTTCAAAAGATGATTGATGAGTGACTAAACTTTAGAATTTCCCAGTACGTTGACTATTACCAGCTCAGCCATTGATCCTTGGTCAAGAATTGATCATTTGATTATTCTTACTGTAGACTGTAGTTCTCTTATGTAAAATTTTTACCCTCCATTCAGTAGAGCATTGCTTAAGCAACTGCGGTCATAGCATTATTTATTTATTCCTCAGACATACATTCAACAAATACTTATTAACAATTTACCAAGAGCCAGACCTTGTACTAAGCACTGTGAAAACAGTGTAAAATAAAGTGTATATAGAACCTGCCCTTACTTAACTTATACTGTCATAGGCAGAAAATTAAATAAGCGATAACAATAAAATGAAATAAGTACTCTGAAGGTCGTCAGGGGGTAAAATAACATTCATTTGGGTTTTAGTCATGCTAACTCATTTTGCCAGTGATAGGTACATTCTGATCTAGGATACAGATATCATTGTCACTTCAGTATCTCTGGAGGCTACCATAAAAACTCCATTTCTGTGCAATTCTTTTGGCTCGTGGAGAAAAGGATCAGCAGAATAAACGTGGGAATGGTATTTTTTTCACTCCGATAAGAATACGGTATCCTTTAAACAACAAATATTAAAATGAAAATTCTCTTTGCTTCTTTTTCACTCCTCATTTATTTTCTCAAGAGCTCTACAATTTAAGTCTCAAAGTTCGGTCTCAGGGGCTTTCCTGGTGGCACAGTGGTTGGGAATCCGCCTCCCGATACACGGGACTCAGGTTTGAGCCCTGGTCCAGGAAAATCCCACATGCTGCCGAGCAACTAAGCCCGTGCACAACTACTGAGTCTGCGCTCTAGAGCCTCTGAGCCACATCTACTGAGCTCACGTGCCACAACTCCTGAAGCCCGCGCACCTAGAGCTCATGCTCCGCAACAAGAGAAGCCACCGCAATGAGAAGCCCGTACACCGCGACCGAGTAGCCCCCGCTCAGCACAGCTAGAGAAAGCCCATGCACAGCAACAAAGACGCAAGGCAGCCAAAAATAATAATGATAATAATAATAACTTGGTCTCAAAATGGAACCAGCAGTGCTCAGAAAGATGGTTCTACGGGCTGTCCAGCAAAACAGGTCCTGAACACGCTTCACATTGAACATGGACAAGTTACACACGTCATCCGTTCTGTCAAACATAATTTAAAGTGGAACAATGGTCCAAACTCATTTCCACAGTTTAATGAGCAATTTGACAATATAATCCCTAATCAATATTTTTATTAGATATATTTGAATGTACTTTTTTAAAGTAT
The DNA here is from genome assembly GCF_009873245.2 of Balaenoptera musculus. NCBI lineage: Eukaryota > Metazoa > Chordata > Mammalia > Artiodactyla > Balaenopteridae > Balaenoptera > Balaenoptera musculus. Next base: position 62,287,662 of record NC_045796.1, on the reverse strand, counting down.
GTTACTAAAGTTACTGAATTGCAAAAAAACTATTTTACAGATTATAATCAATTTTTAAAAGTAGATTTTGTTTCCTTCTCTTTCTTACACCAACACACACATCTACCCCAGACTCCAGCATTTTTGAAAGAAAAAATAGATCACTAGGCATCAGAAATAGAAATTAAATAAATAAGTGAAGTAGGTTTGCCTCAAGGTTGAATTATTATTGTGGCTGACGAGATTATACTAAAAAATCAGCAAGATCTACTTTTAATGTTATTATATTTTCCTCATTATATAAAAATGTTTTTCTTCTGACAAAATGGTAGAAAATACACTAATCAAAACTAAAGCCCTGGGTCAAAAGGCATAATTACCAATACTTCAATGATCTCAGGTGTATTTCTTTTTAAATAGTCAAATGCACCCCTTTAAGATACTTAGAAGATCCCTGAGAAATACATCTCTAATCTAGTTGAAAATATTCTTCTACTCTGAAATTACTATAGTGAATTAAATATTCTGTGTCTTAATCACTAGATTATTTTAATACATTTTTTAATACATTTTAATTTTATCTATTTTATACATTTTTATTAAATTTCAGAATAATTCTGACCACTGAAATATTTTCATGTTGATATTTGAGCATTAACAGAAGGGTTTTTTCCCCCTGTATCCACTTTCTTTTTATCACCCTCCTGCACCACCCCAAATCTTTCACATTTCTGAGTCCTAAAGGTGAGAGGTTCACTGCTTGTCAGGGTATCAACAAGATCATCTAAAATAAACCTAGTGGGTAGCACTTACAGATAAAAACAGCATCATGAATATGGATGTGGAAATAGTCAAGTTTGAAACCTTAGAAATTCATGAGTGCTACAGTTAAATCTGAAACCTAAAAAAAGAAATTTAGTATTTCACTGCTTCTGTCTTTTAAGGAGCTAAATTCTCTCCACTTCTGCTATAGTAACATTTCTCATACATTTTAAAATGACAGTTGAAAAATCCCAACAGATGAAAACCTGACCTATTGCCATAAAATGCACAAACACTGGTGCATCTGTATATTCTCAGTATTAAAAGCTTGTGACAGGGGTCATTTAAAAGGTTTTTTTTCTCCTCCTCTTTACCATTTGACTGGCGAAACAGGTAACTGGAAATGTGGTTCTGACCCTTATTATTCTTATAGACACCTCTTCTAATCCCAGTGGAAAGTGAGGATATCCTAAGAGGTACTTTCACAGGTATGGAGTCATAATAAACTTCAAAACTTTCATTTCACAGATAAAGAAACAGAGAGCCGAAGGAATCAATATAACTACCCAATTAAGAAAACAACAACAACAAACTGCTGGCTAACTATTAATAAAACCTAACTTGACTTAACCTCTCATTAGGTTACGAATTTTGGCTTGATTACAGCAGGCTAATATCAATACTGTGTAATGCAGACATGCCAAAGACAAGACGATTCACTAGAAAACTAAAAAATATTTCCATCTCTGAAATTCCATAAAGTGGTGCTCTACATGATCACTATTTTAAGGGTACAATTTTTATACATAAGAAAGATGACTAGAAAACTGAGTGGTTGAATCATGAATTTCTTTTTTTCCCTTTCTACATAAAAGTTAAAGCTCTTCTTATGAATCACAGAGCAATCTATGCTCTTTTTCAGCAAGAACTGGATTTAGTTATTTCAATTTCAAGCTGCTTATCTATGCCAGTTGAGGTCTGCCTTAAGCCCTTATCTTCTTGCCTCTCAGAACCATACCCACCTGTCTTTTCCCTGCTTTATGACGCTGGATCTGAACTCCAAACAACTTTTGTTCTTTGCCAGCTGCCTTGATGTTAGGCTCTACCAAAAGTGGGCGTTAGAGGGAGAAGACAAGACTAAAGGAGAGGACTTCCCTGGTGGCGCGGTGGTTAAGAATCCACCTGCCAATGCAGGGGACACGGGTTCAGGCCCTGGTCCCCTGTCCCTGGTTACATGCCGCGGAGCAATTAAGCCCGTGCGCCACAACTACTGAGCCTGTGCTCTAGAGCTCACGAACCACAGCTACTGAAGTCTGCACACCTAGAGCCCATGCTCCGCAAGAAGAGAAGCCACCACAATGAGAAGCCCGTGCACTGCAACAAAGAGTAGCCCCCGCTCGCTGCAACTAAAGAAAGCCCACATGCAGCAACGAAGACCCAACACAGCCAAAATTAAATAAATGAATTACAAAAAAAAAAAAAAATACTATAGGAGAAAGACTTTTTTCCAGCAATATAACCCATGACTTCCAGAAATTAACTCTTTGGTCCTCAGACTGTGACTTGAGTTGAGCTTGTCACTTACTTTATGTAAGAACTCAAGTGGACTCAAAATCTATTGTTTTATCAGTGTTGTTTGTCATCAGTGCTACTACAGTGTCACTCTTCTAACTGGACGATGACATTACCTTTAAGTCAATGTTTTAGCAAACATTTCTGCAATTCATGTTTGGTGCCTGTCAGAATCTGATCAGGAGACAGAGACTACACCAGTAATTTGAACTGGAAAAACTCAATTGTTAACTAAAACTGAACGCGAAATTTAATAGGTAGGTTGCAAAATTACAAAGTTTATTTGAAGCCTTGCCAAGTTTCTCAGATAAAATTTAGGGCACTGTTTGGCAAGGAATGGGGCCTTGAAACTGAGAATAAGAATATCTGACTTGACTCAGACGAAACTAAGAATCTTCAAACCCTGAGTCAACCTTAGCCTTCCTCATCAAGAAAATGTACTTGCTCTCCCTTGTAAGAAGAATATCCTTCATCTGCTTGTAAATCCTATAATAACCTCACCTTAGACAGATGCTTTACTAGAGGATGCCCGTTCTGCTGAAGATGCACTCCAACCATTCCTTTGCCACTAGAGCCATAATTAAGGTCAAATCTGAACTTACTTCAGGGGGTCAAAAAGAAGCATGATTAAAGAGGAAGTAGTTTAAACACCAAAAGAATTGTAATATTTTGCTAATGTATGTTGGAGACTCCTGGGGAATATGTTTATGAACAGATTTTAAAGTTGTTGTATCAAGGAGGACAGATTATACTATACTATTTATACTATACTATACCAGGCTGAATTCTTTTTACATGGGTGCACTTTAACTAGAGATATTGAAATTAATGTTAGTTTGTACAGCTAGGATGTGTTCTAACAGTGCAATTTGTTGGCCGAAACTTGGACTTCATGGTGGCATATGCTTAATGAAGTTGAATTGCCAGTGTTTCCCTGGCACTAATGTAGAGAAAGGAATACAAAGATTTAGGAAGACAAGACTTTAAATGGATTTATCCTGTATAATCTACACACAGACACATACCAACTATATCTGTGAGAAGACCCAGAAGACACACCCTTCACTAGGGCATTGAGAAATATATTAATGAGGATAACCTTAAAAATACCTGTTTGTTCTCATTTTCTAGACAGTAATGACCTTTGGGATACTGCCATTGAGATGGGTTCCCCCATTACACTGGAGACTTCAAAACAGCAGAAACGAAATTTTAGCACTTTGGTGCCAAGCACAAGGTGGATATTTTAAATAAAAAGGACTCAGGCACCTAGTGATGGTCAGAACATTTTGACTCATAGGGATGTTTGGTGAGCTAATAGATCAGAGTGTCTCTGAGAATGAAATATATTGACAGCCTGCTAGAATATTACTTGATTTATAAACAGATCCTGATTTTCATAGCCAAAAGCCTGCCACAGTGGTCACTGCCTCTCACTCAGTTTCAACATGGCAAAGGGTATGGATATAGGAAGGGGTGAAAAACTGGGAACAATAATGCCAGATACCATAAGATTCTTAGCTGTATGAGGAGAGAGGGATAACATTCCCAACTCACTCCTATGCCTTGTGTCTAATTCCAATAATCTATTAAACCTAAATTCATTAATAAACACTCTCAGGGCAGTCGAAGTATCTGTGATCACTTACAACCATGATCTCAACTTCTAAATTTTTGACGTTTTGAACTATGCACTTAAGTGAATATGTACTAATTATCATGTATGTTTAGAATATATGTGTTCTACTGAGGGAGATTCTTCAGGATATGTAGTCCACCATATTAACAAACATAAATTAGTCAATTTTCTTCTGGCAGAATCCAGAATTCCTTCTGGATTTTTTTTCTTACTAAACTATATCCTTTAGTAGCTCTTTTAAAAGAGTTAGAAAGGACTCATAGCCTCTCTTAGTCTTTCTCTGAGTATATTTTTATTGTGACCTCACTCTTAAATTGTAGTTTACCTGGGTATAGAATTTCTTATTAAAAGTGTTTTTTTCTATCAGTACTTCAAAGATATCATATTATTGTATTCAAGTAACTATTTCTGAATAAGAAATTTCCTGTCTATCTAATTGTCGTTCTTTGTACATAGAGTATCTTTCCTGGCTGGTAAGTTTTAAGATATTTTCCCTCTGATATGCTCTATTTTATTCTCAGCCATTTTAATAATGGCTGAGAATTTTCTAAAATTAATGACAGACACAAAATTACAGATTCAGAAATCTCAGAGAACATCAAGTAGGATAAACAAAAAAAATCTACACCTATGCATATCATATTCCAGTTCCAGAAAACCAAAGGCAAAGAGAAAATTTTGAAAATCTCAGAGGAAACAAAACTACCTAACATACAGAGGAGCAAGGATAAGAATGTCATCATACTTCTCTTCAGAAACCATGTGTGCAAGAAAAGAGTGAAGTGAAATATTTAGTGTTGAGAAAAAAAAAAAAATCACTAACCTAGAAAATTGTATCCAGCAAAATTATACTTCAAAAATGAAGGAGAAATAAAGACTTCTCAGACAAGCAAATTTATTCTTGTTGTGTTGTTGTTGTTGACAGTAGACCTGCCTTGCACGAATGTTAAAAGAAAGTTCTTCAGAGAAAAAGGAAATGACATAGGTCAGAAACTCAGACCTGCATAAAGAAAGAGAATCAGATAAGGAATAAGTAAAGGTGAAATAAATTTTTTATTTTTCATTTTTAACTGACTTAATAAGTTTGTTCAAAATAATGATAGCAATGATGTATGCAGTGATTATAGCTTAATGGCTAAGTGAAATGAATGACAGCTGTTGTAAGGAATGGGAGGGAGTCATTGGGAACACTCTGCTATAAGGTACACACACTACCCATAAAGCATAATACAGCGTTATTTGAAAGCAGATTTATATTAGTTCTAAATGTATATTGCAAATTCTAAGCCAATGCCTAAAAAAAGTTTTTAAACAAGTATAATTTATATGCTAAGAAGAAAGAAAAAAGAATCATATGAAACATTCAATTAAAACTGGAGAAGGAGCAAGGGCAACGGCTGGACTGCACCCCACAGACCTGCAAGCCTTGTACTTGCCCAGCTTCAAGACCAAAGAAAGAGCCCAGAGTCAGCAACAGAGACATCAGTGGTTTAATGGAAGAGGGGAGCTTACAGGTCTGAAGCAAGGTCCTAGAGCCCACACTGCATTGTGTGCAGCGGACGGTAGACAGGACGTGGGGGCAGTCTTTGCTTCCAGAGGGGAGGGGAAGGTTACCAGTCTATAGAGGGAATTGACATCAGGTTGGCTCATCGGTTACCAGGGAAACTAGCAGGCCCCTCACTGCCCCTTTGATAAATTATCCTGGGGGAGATGTTCTGATCTAAAGATGAGAACAATCATAAGCTGAGGCAGGGGTGGGAGGAGTATTTAGGAAGGTCAGTCAAGTGAGTAGGGTGTAGGTCAAGCAGGCACTGGTCAAGCAGGGGATGTACAGAGAGCAAGAGAACAGCCATCTTGGGTGGCCTGATCATATACTCCACCCCTACACACCCTGCACAACCCTTACAATCTTGGTTCACTCCTCTTCCACGAGATCCCTTTGGTCATGTATGTAGGGGGGCACTAAAACCACATATCACAAGTACAATAAAAGACAGCAGCAGTCGAAGAGTATCAAGAATGAGATACCTAGGATTCTCAGAACAGTCATTTGCGGGCAAATTTTAGAGCCAAGCACTTACCAGGTCAATGGAGAGGGAGTCAATGATAGCAGCACCCTGTCCAGTTACAAGGAAGGTAAGGCCACACCTGGTTTCACAAACCCAGAGCCACCCCCATGGGGAGGGGAAGGCCCTGGCTCTAAGAGAAATATCTTGGTGGCCTAGCCAGGAGTCAGCAGTCACAGTACAGGTCTGCCACCCCATGTTATGTTGGGTGCCATCAGGGGTGGACCCATGAGGTCTTTCCAACCAAAAGAAAAGTTAATCCCACTAGTTGGACTTGTGGGTCCAAAAGCCAGCTGATTCCCTCAACACAGCATAGCCCAGGGGGGCGCATGGGCAGTCTCCCTGGCAAAGAGTAGGATGTGCTGTATGGTAACATTTACCGACAGGCATCCTTCTGAGGTACCGGCATGTGTGACAGGAAGATGTAAGCGTCTTCCTCCCCATTGTCAGTCATCCCCACATGGCCGCATTAGCCTGGTCAATTTTTCATGAAAGTCCAGAGAAAGGTGACAATAGCAACTCACTGTAGACCCAGCAGTTAGACTCATTTCACAGTGAGCCCATCGTTGCTGCTCAGGCTAGGGACGAAATGTAAGACATCTAACAGGCACGACACAGGGGAGATCATGACCGTTAAGCAAAACACAAGCAGTAACCGCATTCTGAGGTACCACACCCTGAACAAGCTCAGAGGTATACTGATGGGGAAACGTTTTGGAGGCTATACATTTTATCATTTATACCAAATGGTTACACGACCGTTGTGTCTGTGCTTTTAGCAGCAGATTTAAAGCAAGCAGTGTTACACACCATGAGTAGTTATACCTTGTGACAACTTCACTAGAGAATTCTCTTTCCATCCTGAACATCAGGGCAAAAGTATGGCTAACACAATAACTTTCATAAATACAGACCTCAATTAGCAGAACTAGAATTTAATATCCACTGAAACATAATATTTTTCTCCCTCAAATTACCCTCATCTCCACCAAACACAGCCAAATCATGACTACTTTGTTTGCAAATTAAGTCTGGTCAATTAACCACATAGTTTCTTCCAAACTGGCTGTGGTGGAACAGTCCTCAGAAGGAGTCTCAGATTGAATTCCCAAAAGGCCTCTCAAGGCCAGGAAACCCATGTCAAAGGCGTGCCATCAGACTCCGCCTTGGTGGATTTCCCTCTTCTAGAGGTCCCCAAAATACTGAGATTCCTGCACATGCCAGGAGACGGTCTTTCCTGTTCACCTGATACGGCTGCTTGGAACCCAAGAATCTCCAACTTCTGGAGGCACCAGGCAGAGAAAAAAGAAAAATGTTTCAATTCTACCCACAGGTGTAGTTTACCAAATTGCTGTAAGTCATAACTAACTCGAGGGGAAGGGCTTCCTTAGACCTGCAAAGCACAGATCAAAACCAGTAATATTCCAGAGAAAAACCATAAGAATTATAAACATATTCGCCAGTTCACTCAGTAACCAATCCTTCTGTGAACTTTTTATGAAGCCATTAGGTTTTCCATTAGTAGTCTTTAATTTCTTTCTCTGTTCAGCAGTATGATCTGAAATTTATCAGAGGCCTATACTTGTCAAAGTCTCCTTCCTATGAATTTTCTTGAAGATGAAGCACTTTTGCAATAACATCAGAATACAACAACTGTCTATAAATGATAAAAGACTTTAAAAGGTATGGTTAAATGTCTGATTACAATATAATAAAGAAACTTGGTTACAATAACTACAATTATGACTGATTATAATCTTAACCCTTAAAAACCTTAATCTCTGGCAAAAAACAAGAACTAATTGTAAACTATTTGTCATACCAGCATTTCCTGATTGGAAAACTTATACTTTAGTCTTCCTCTCCTAAGAAGGCAAAAGTAGATAAACTTAGACCTGACCAGCAATTAATACTCCAATATTTTATCCTATTTGAAATGACAGTCAATGAATTCTCTTCATATATCTATATAGACACAGAGATGTCACAGTTTTCCTGCTAGACTTTAAAAGGCCTCTTTTTTCTTCACTCTCAGGGATCACAGGTGATTATAATTCCTGGGAGCCCAGGTAATCTCACTTATATCTCAAAGGCGCAGGAAGAGAAATACCAATTCTTTCTAGAAAACTAACTTCCTCTAAGGGCATATGCAACAACCAGTTTTGTTAGAGTGTCAAAAGATTCCCATCTTGGCCCTTTTCAAGGATTTTTTTCAGTTTCTAAACAGCCAAGTCAGTTTAAATAAATAACAGTAACAGACAATAATACATATCATTCACTCACATTCACCTGCCTCACTTTCAGAGGAACAGGAATCAGCATTCAAGTTAACCTTCGCCTCGGCTGTTAGCTCAGCTTCTGTGGCCTTTCTTAACATAAAAAGCAATGGCCTGCCCACAGCTGTGGCCACTGCCTAATCGCCTAACTTCTTTTTCCCCCCACCATAATGGCAGCCAATATCTCAGCAATGGCCGGGGTGGGGGGGTAGGGTGGTCTGTAAGTTCTCTGTACTCTCTTAGCAGCCCCGATTCGTCAAGGACAGCTACCACAGGGCCCCACGTACTCGTGGACGACCACTCCAGGATTACCCCTGGAACTTTTGGGCCCCGCATTAGTGGATGGTCACCTCAGGATTACACTCGTAACTTCTAGACTCCATACATTACCCGACGGCCCCCGCAACCTTCCATTCCCTGTCCTTATTTCCCAACATCTCCACGCTCACGGGAGTTTCCTCGGTCTCCCGCCTGCCTAGGCCAATTGTTGGGCTGCACCCCGCAGGCCTGCAAGCCCTGTGCTTGCCCAGCTTCAAGACCGAAGAGCGGGCCCGGAGTCAGCGAGACAGACATCAATGGTTTAATGGATGGGAGAGCTTACCTGTCTGGAGCGAGGTCCTGGAGCAACGCCCTCCCTCCTGTGCTGCAGACCGCGGGCAAGCCGAACATGGCGGCAGGCTTTGCTCCCAGGGAAGGTGGGAAGGTTACTTATCAGTTACAGGGGAATTGACGGCAGGTGGGCTCATCAGTTACCAGGGAAACTAATAGAGGGGCACGCCCCTCACCACTCCTTTGATAAGCTATTCTGGTGGAGATGTTCTGCTCCAAAGATCAGAACGATCACCAGCTGAGGCGGGGGGCGGGGTGGGAGGGCATGTAGTAGGAAGGTCAGTCATGTGACTATGGTATAGGTGAAGCAGGCGCTGGTTGAGCAAGGGATGTACAGACAGCGGGCGGCCTGATCATACAGCAACTGATAGAAAAGTTACAAACATGCTAGATACTAAAAGAACTGTATCAATAATCACTTTAAATGTGAATGATCTAAATACCAATTAAAGACAGAGACTATAAGAGGGTAAAAGAGGGTAAAGAAATAAAAGAGGGTAAAAAAATAAAATTCAAGATTTAATATATGTTGTCTACAAGAAATTCAATTTACGTATGAAGCCACAGACTAAAAGTAAAGGATGAAAAACATAATGAAGAAAGATAATTTAATAATTGGTTGCACTGAATTTAAAGAGAAAAAGTGAACGAATTATATATTTACCCTTGGAGTACACAGCTGTAACCTTTCAGAATAAAAGTTGCTTACAAATGGAATTGGCAATTTAATTTGATAAGAAACACTATACTCTAAATTGGGGAAAATCTCTTATTTTTATGTTATAATAAATGAAAATGGGTAAGGGGCACACAAACCCATATTTATTTGGGAAAAAAAGACTAGTACACGTTACAGTTTTAAAAATGAAAGTAAGCTATTTTGTATTAAAAGTCCCAACTAAGCAGTACTAAATTGATCTTTCTGCTTGTTTTTTTGCTCTTTGACCATACTCCGGTAGTATTATGAATCTACTGAAATTTGGCTTTATTTTCCCTGAACTTTTAAGAACTCAGAAAGAATACATGTAAGCATTTTTTCCATATTCCTCATGGCAAATTATTATCAAATTCCCATACAATAACTTGGTGTCCTTGCAGAAATTCATATTCGTCTTTAATGAAAGACTTTCTGTATAAGTTCCCAATCTTACTTATGGAAATGTTTTAAAACTACTTCTGGTGTGAATGTGAAGGACTTTCTTCATCATTTTCATCCCAAACCCAGACATATTTTCAGGAACCATCACCAAAAATCACAAAAAATCACAAAAAAGAATTTGATCTGGTACGTAAGTTTGTCATACAATTCATTAAATCTACTCCATAGATATTTAAAGATTTGGTGATTAAAAACATTGTGGTAATGAAAAATTTCTAATGCATGATAGTTACATTTGCAAACAGTTACTCTGGGGGTTTTCATGGTTCAATATTTTATCTTCTTTGATATTCATCATAAAATTAATAAATTCCATTAATATTTATAATTTCCTTTGAGAAGAAAAAACCACCTGAATAGTTGATTTTGTAGGCCAACAGTACACTGACAGCCTATAGTGAATAAAATGTGTACTTCCTCATCTTATAGGCTCAAGAAACAATAATTGTCTTTGGAGGCAAACTACCATATTAAAAAAAGGCAAAAAATATCATAGATAGACCATGGATATCATCACATGTTCTGAGTGGCAATTTAGTTTTAGTAAGACAGTCGGAGAGACTTCCCAGGATTGTAAGGATAGGCCTCTGATTTCTTTCCACTATAGTTGGATATTCCCACCAGGCTCTGGGCCCTTGACTTCCAGCAGCCAATTGATGCTGCCGCCAACACCATTGAGTATCCTGATCAGCCTTTACTCACCTACTACCACCCCCGGCACCCAGGTGCTCCCACTCACTTCCAAGACTCACACCTCCATCTCCCCCTTCTCCAGCTCAGAGAACCAGTGAGGCAGCAGTGACACAGCACGGTGGGGACCCCCACTTTCTGCTCCTTCTCTCCCCTCTTCCCTGCTGGAGTCACAGGAAGCCTTTTATTCCTGTGATCCGCTTATTTTATAGTTTCATTCAGATTATTGGATAACTTCAGGTCTCTCTGTGTGGTTCATTTCCTCGTCTTATTTGCTGTTGAATACTGAGAGCTCATCTTCCATAGAGCTAAAACATTTCTGGGCCTCTTTCACACATGTAAGGCAAACGGGATATGCAATATAAACATGACTCTGAAGACCTGAGAGAAAGACAAGAAGCTGGGTGTGACCAGAGAGAAGTATGCATACATTTAAAGACAAAGCAAAAAAAAATGGCTTGAGTAGTACAAACAACTTCTGTGGAGAAATGAGATTTCAAAAGATAATGGAGAGAGACTTCCCTGGTGGTCCAGTGGCTAAGCCTCCGTGCTCGCAATGCAGGGGGCCCAGGTTCGATCCCTGGTCAGGGAACTAGATCCCACATGCCGCAACTAAGAGTTTGCATGCCACAACTAAAAATCCCGTGTGCCGCAACAAAGATCCTGCACACAGCAACAAAGATTCCGAGTGCTGCAACTAAGACCCAGCACAGACAGATAAATAAATAAATTTTTTTTTTTTAAAAGATAATGGAGAGCATCTGGTGTAAAACTTACAAGTCCCTGTTTACAAGTGAATAAATAGGAGTAATTTGAAAGCAATTTGAGGAAGTTTATGGCCTGAACACAGCTTGGTGAAAATTATTTTGGCAGCTGTGTCCAGACCAATTCTAGTGTGGAGTAGCTGGATGAATAAAGTCCAGCAAGAAGATCGCTGAAGTGTTCTAAATGAAACGTGGTGAGTGCCTAGACAATTTGATAATAGGTAGAGAGGTGCAGTCAGAGCACAGAGTAATTTTTCAACAAATATTTGTTGTGTGTCTGTAACATGCCAGGCTCTGTGCTCAGTGCCGGGAATAGAATGTTAGGCGAAAATAACCTTGGTCTCTGCACTTACACAGTTAAGTGAAAAGATAAATCGCATGAAAGAAGTCTTCCTTGAGAAACTCGTTTTATCTGAAGGACAACTTGGAGTTAACTAACAGCAGGTTGGAGGCGGGAAAAACATATGCGAATGATACTACTTGTCATCAGACTAAGTCTGTAAATATTTGGCTACATCACTATCATATGTTCCACTACTTTCAAAAGACCTCATCATTCACCTGTTCAGCAAATATTTATTGAACAGTTTACTCGTACCCATCACAGTTCCAGGTGATTGGGATACAATGAAAAAACATCTTAAAATATGGTGGAGGAGAGAGAAAAGTAAACTGACCATTTTAACACGTGGTGACAGTGCTGTGTAGTTCCAGGAAAGAAAAGGCATTAACAGTAGTAACCGTTGTAATTACAAAATAATAGCTATTATTACCAAGTTCTTGAAAATCATCATTTACAGAATTTTTGAAAATCATTTACAGTAGAATTTTAAATTGCATTAAACCCTTTCTACAGGAAAATGCAGTTGTAGGGACGCAAAAGATGATCCAAACATTACATGTTCCTTCCTTGCCATAGTTGGTGCCTGGGCACTGTCATCTCAGGCAGAAAGAGGCCCAGGTAGGGCTAGAAGTGTCAGCTCTTTGTTCCAGTTTTGTGACTTCTGCCTTCGTTTCAAACAGAATAAAATCACATAATAGAACACCTTTTCATAAACAGCAGGAGAAAAGGTGAAGGAGGACTAAAAGCTAATGTAATGCCAATGCTACCCAAGGCACCAAATGTAAGCTGCTTATCCTCTGAGTGAAGCAGTTGTTTTGCCAGCAATATCCCTTGTCGTGGTGAGTGGACGCGCTGCGTAACCACAGGACTTGTGAATGGTTGCAGGCAGCAGGCAGGAGACTATTTCCCCAATCCACCCTCTGGAGCCCCACAGAGCTCAGAGTGGGAATTTTTGTATATTGACGACAATTACTTGGGTATCTTCCATCACCAAAATTGGATATGTATTGTCTCATGTTCTACTTATTTAGCAATAACACATTTAAGGTGCCAACTTCAGTCTTCTCAGTAAACTGTAGTGCTCATGGAATTCTGCCAACAGCCTAAGAAGGTTCTGAAGGGCTTGGCTGAGAAAAGGAAACATCGGAGAGTAATTTGACCCAGCATGAAAGGTCACAGGAGTCAAGGTCTGTTGCCAAAATGCTGCTAGTGAGGACTAATTAATATCAATTGAGCAAACACAGAAGTGTGTGGCATCTGCCCAAGACTGCCTTTCTTAGCCCTCCCCAACTAAAAAAAAAAAAAAAAAGTGCAGATTCAAGCTACCAGAGTCAACAGACGTTCACCTCTCTGGCCACAATAAAATGGAAAAGGGCTGATGTGATTACAGCGGTAAGCCCCTCTCTATTTTCAGGTAGACAAAGATCAGTTTTGCAGTCATTTAACTAAGACGGTTTTCCCCTCAGAAGAGAAATAAACAAAATTTACTGAGTTCTCAATATACGCCAGACCCTGAAGTGGTCATATTTTTTTATATTTAATCATTTAGCCTTCAGAAGAACCCTGCAAAGTGTTATTATCCTCATTTTACAGATGAAGGAACTGTGTTAAGCACTGGCCAAAGACGTGCAACACACATGAATTCTCTACCTCCAAAACCAGCTTCCTCCCTATGCTGCATGAGTCTTGCTGGATCTAAGCAATTCACTACTTGTGGCAGGAAACTTTGTATAATAATCAAAATATTGTCTATCACTGGAGGCCACTCTGACCCTGTTGACTAGTTTGGTCTGGGCCACATCTCTTCCCCACATAAAACCTTAAGAATCATTAATTAGTGCTGAGTATTGGTTTAACTCTGATCGGCTGCTGAAGTCCTGTAGTGTTAAGCCTACAGCATAAGATGGAGCATAAATCCATTGGTATGATGCTATGGTTACTGGAAGCAGACACGTGTAGAACTCAGTTTTTGATGGGCAATGAAACAACTTTGAGTGCTTCTCTGTCCTGCATCTCACTTGCTCTAAGTCTGGCCCATCTAATGTGACACATCTTGTAGGACATGAAGGATTTTCCATTTTTTTCTTTGACTTCTGCAAAGACACAATTTCCAAACCCAGGGTTATGATTACACAGACACTTTGGAGGGTGTAATAGATATTCTGTGAGTTGTGTTCGATTTCTTGCACATATATGTTTTTAAATGCTGAAATATCCCAAGAACTCTGTTCTATTTGTTTTTATTTTGTTGTTATTTTAAATTTTGTTCTGCTTTCCTCCACGGAGATCAATGCTTTGGATTGTAGAGAGATTGGGCACTCAATAAAAAAGCATGTATTGAACTCCTACATTTACTCTTTCGTTTTTGCCACCTAGTGATTTCATATCCTACCTATCACACCTGATTGTTTTCTGCACTCTTAGTTACTGGATATTACAGTCAGGTCAGCCTATCATTTTCCAGGATTTGAATTTCCTTCATTAGTATGTAAACCAGAGGACTGTCAAATCTAACCACGCTCCTGAGAGTACAGTGACATCAGGCATTGATTCAGTGGGCAGATGCAGACTACTGTGCCTGCTTTGTAGACGTTACACGTTGCACCTGGTCATGGGCTCTGTGAACTGGGTCATTTGTTCACTTTATTTACAGAGCAGCCAGCAGAATAACGACACAAATTAGAAAGTTATGGCTGCACAGGGACTCCGAGATGAGGACCTGAATGATGGGAGAAGAAACCTAGGAAAGAGATTGACAAAGGGGAGGAAACAGCCTGACTTCCAGATGGCATGGACATTGATACCCTAGGTACATATAGGCTAGTGGTCATCTATAACTCCCGCTCTGTGTGCAACATTGCGTGTGTACAACATTCCGATGTACACTCTGGGATATGCACCGTATTGGGCACATTCCTCATAATATGTGATTTATTTCATACAAAAGTTTAAGGCATTTCCCAGCTGAGGTAGAGTGTGTTTAGATGAGGTACATAACTTTCCCCAACTTACATGGCTTGAGAATCAAGACTTAAACCCTGGTCTGTTCAGGTCCAAGGCTCAAGCTCTTGCCATGATCTGTTTGTGCTACCTGGTGTCTACTGGGAGAAAATCTATTGATGCTTCTGTACAGCCTCTTTCCTGTTTTTCAAATTTACTTCATTTATATTTATATTGAATCAGGGATTTTATTTTATATTTTCAGGGTTTTTTTCTCTCTTATCCTTAAACAATCTAATTCACTCTCCCAGCATCAACAATCACCTGTACAATCAAATAACTTGCAAATTTCTATCATCGTGATTCCCCTCACAAGTTCCAGAAGTATATTTATAACTGCTTGTCCTCATCCTTCCCCTAAATATGAAACTGGAATCTCAAATACAACACACTCTAATATATATTCATAAAAACTTAGATGTGGAATGGACATTAGAGTTTACTTATAATAAAAATAGTAAATTCATATATAGGACTTTTTTTTCTAAGTGCTTCATGCATTAACCCATTTAATTCTGCAAACAAATACGTAATGCGGATACTATTATTTCCATTTTACAGATGAGGAAACTGAGGCACAAAGCAGTTAAGTAAATGGCCCAAACCACATGGATAATAAATGGGATAAAAGAATGGGGTTTGCTGGCATTCAAACTTGGGCAATCCAGTTCCAGAGTCTGGGTTCTTCACCACTCTGCTCCTCTGCCTCTCCTGCTTTGTAGGTAAGGACACTGCAACCCGTGGAGGTTAGGTGTTCTGCCCATGGTCATATAGACGAAGTGGCAGAATCAGGATGCTCATGTTTCTGAACCATTACACTTCTATCATGTTCCATGGTCTCCCCCTATCTGTCCCCACTATAACCCATGTCTTCTCTGGATTTCCTAATTGTGTTAGTGATGTCATTGTCCTCTCAGTTACCCTGCCTGAAACACCTGTCATCTTTGTCCTACTCTTTTTTTAAATCCAACGAATTGCCCAGTCCAACAGCTTTAATTTTACACATCTCTCTCATCTAGTCCTAAATCTCCTTTCTTTACTTCTCCTTCCACACCTCACCCTCTCATCTAATTTTAGACCCTCCCACTTCCTTTTCCTCATCCCCAGAGCCAACTCTCTTCTGCTCTTTTAAATGATTCTTTTGGCATATGTGCATCCTTACTTCCAAATAACGTGTCTGCTGCTACTGTTCTTAATGTTAGGCATTGACTATTGATTTCTCACAACAGAAGAGGAAGATTCAGCTCTCCTTCTCCCCAGCTCCCACCACACACTTTGCAATCTTCATTCTTCAAATATAAATATACTGTAATTTTGATTGGATCAATGTTTACATTGTTATGACTAAGTAAATGCTTTTATAGATCCATGTAGCATAACATGATATCTTTCTCTACTGAACAGTTTGTTTTTGCCAGAGTTTCACTGGCCTGATTTTCTATCATGAATTCAATCACAAATCCTCCCCTATTGTGTCAGTATCTTCTCAATACAGTCAAACAGCTCAGGTGTCCTTTTGATTTCATCTTCTTGACATCTCTCACTGGAATTTCAGATTCAGTGCTCCATGAAGACTGTCCCCCATACCTCACCCCAACCCAGGCCAACTGCACTACTGCCATATTAAGATCTTCCTTCTCCAGCATGCTGATGATTCCCTTCTCCTGACTCTTGAGTTGAATCTCTGTTTTCTGGACCCCATGTCTTCATTCTAGCTATAACTTCTCATTTTGCTAATGTAGTGTCCTGAGAAAAGGTAAATTTTTGAAACTTTTAAAATTCTACCCTCACATTTGATTGAGAGTATGTGTAGATGTTGTTTTCGAGGTTAGAAAACAATATCTTCTAGTCTCCAGTGTTGCTTTTGTCCGTGACATTTTTATTCTTGATCCCCTTTGTATGAAACTCCCTCTCCTACTACTACTATTTATTTTTGTATCTCTCAGGAAGCTTGTAAGATCTTTCTTTAATCTCCAGTGTTCTGAAATTTCACAAATATGTGCCTTAGTATGGGTCTATTTTTATCCATTTTGCTGAGCATTCAATTCAGAGAGCCCTTTCCATTGGAAACTTATGTCCATTCCTAGTTAGATATACATATATATAAAAAACATATATAAATAATTGAAATATTACATATGATTGAAATATATGTAATTGAAAATTATTCCCCTTTACTTTGTTTTCTCTTTCTGAATTTCCTAATATTTTGATGTTAAACTGCCTTGGACTATTTCTCTTTTCGTCTGTATTCTGGGAGATTTTCTTAATGTTTACTTCCAACTATTCTTAGTAGGTTTTTTCATTTTTGTTATCATATTTTTAATTTTCAGTAATTCTTTTTGTTTTTTGTTCCATTTCATGATCCTGTTTCATGGATACAAATCTGTTTTTTGTCTCTCAGAGAATATTAATGATTAATTTCTTTGAGGTTTTCTTCTCCCTGAATAGTCTGTTTCTCTAAGTTTTGTTTTGGTCTCTATCTTCCATAACAGAGCTTTTATTCAAATTTGAGATGATCCTGAAGTGTCAGCTTATATTTCAGGATGGCTCACTGAGGCTGTTTGAAAGCCTTGACTGAACAGGTGGGGTTTTCAATGAAGAGCTTGACTAAAAGGTAATCTCAAAGGGCCAGATTCGATTTTGGGAGAAACACCTGATACTCATTTCCATAAAACTTTTCTTCTTGGCTGATCAGATTCCCCAGGGAAAAGCCTGCATTTTCTGCTTCGATGGTATAAACCTAGCTACCAGCATTATGGTAAATGAGAGGAAAGAGAAGGCAGAGTGGCTCAGATTCAGAGTAAATTTTTCACTTAATGCCCTTGTTTTCATACAGCAATCCTGCCTTCAAATCTTCTTGGTATTCCTGAGTCCAAAGACCCTATATTTCACAGTCCTTAGAGAATAAATCTCTGATCCTCTGCCTGGCTAAAAGTGGGAATTGTCTTGGCTTTAGGCAGTAGAAAAATGAATAGAGGGGATGAAGGAAACCGGAATATGTCACTCCAAAATATGCCTCTTTGACATAAAAATTATTTTGAGCTGAAGGCAATCAAGAAGCAGAAGACCCAGGAAAAACTCCCCATTTTCTGCCTGAAGGCAGCATATAAATTCTCCTTTTACTAAAGAGAGAGTCTTATCAGTCCAGAGATGGCACCAGAGGAATCTGCAAACTTTACTCCAATAGTTTCCTCCCAGATACTTACCTTCCCATGGTTTGCTGCCCTTGGAAACCTAAAACTGCCTTCCTTTGTTACGTCATTTCTCTACAAAGGTCCCGCCCTTTGTTGAAGAGGCTGAATTCTAAGCCACCATTGTGAATTACTTTGAGTTTAGGTTTTTCTTGCTGACGTGTACAGACCACATTGCTAGAGAGTTCCAGCTGATAGCCTAACATGGTAGAGGTAAAATTTTGCCTGCCCTACAGGACCATCTTCTACCTCCACAAACTTTCAAATAATTCTTCTGTTTATAGCCCCAAATTCACCTATGATCCCAGAAGCACACAGTGCCAACAATTCCTCACCCACTGAGAATTCTGCAGTGTAACTCGGGTTACTTTTCAGATCTTCATATTTCTCATGTCTGCTAATTAAATATTGGTCAGCCATCTGCTTTGCCAGCTCCCAAATTTTTGCTATTGGCTCCTCTCCATTTCCTTTGTCCTTTTAGGTTGAAAAGCTAAAATCTCTTCACCGTCATTTTAGCATGGGTTGGGGCAGGGGGCCGAAGTTCAATTCAACTTGCATGCTTAGCTAGATATTGGCCTTTATTTCCTCTTGTTAGTAAGTTACTAGAGTCTCCTAATTCCATGATCATGTCAGTCTTCTGCTTAGAAATAGTTGGCTTTTCTGTTGACTAAAGCAAATATTTTCCATTGACTGGAGTAGTTGTTCTCAACCTGTTTACTGTCCTCACCACTATTCACATGAATAATTTTCCATCAGAATTATCTCTCAGTGCAACAATTAATTTGCTTACAACTTCTGAGGATATGACGCTTCATATGGTATTAGCCTACCATTATGACTTATTACATATGATTTCCAGTGACCCTTGTACCAGCCAAAATTGGCTATTTTTTTGTTCCCTTAGTCTGACATGTATTTTCTTCTCTCTGCAACTTTGCTTATGCTTTTTCTGACAAGTAGAATGCCTATTTCTAGAATACAAATCCTTCCAAGCTTCTAAAGCCCAGGTCAAATGAAGCATTCCCTCCCCCCTCAGCACCTTAGAGCTGGGTACTTCACACATAGCACTTTGTATATCTCACTTGGTTTTTTACTAAACTAAACAGATTACTTATATCATTATTTTCCTTCCATTAGATAAGGAATTGTGGGAATTGTGTCTTATTCTTATATCTTTCCCAAGGCAGTAAACACGTGGCTTCATTTAATTGAATTAAAACTATCCAGGGCTTCCCTGGTGGCGCAGTGGTTGAGAATCTGCCTGCTAATGCAGGGGACACGGGTTCGAGCCCTGGTCTGGGAAGATCCCACATGCCGCGGAGCAACTGGGCCCGTGAGCCACAATTACTGAGCCTGCGCGTCTGGAGCCTGTGCCCCGCAACGGGAGGGGCCGCGACAGTGAGAGGCCCGCGCACCGCGATGAAGAGTGGCCCCCGCTTGCCGCAACTGGAGAAAGCCCTCGCACGAAACGAAGACCCAACACAGCCAAAAAAGAAATAAAATAAATAAATAAAGTAGCTATTAATTAAAAAAAAAAAAAAAAAACTATCCAAACCACAATACATAAGGGTATATAATAACTTATAAAGATGTAAAATATTTTTCTTAACTCTTCTATTTATTTGAAAAAGCAACAAGATTTAAAACAAATAAAAAATAAACTCCACTCACTTCTGCATCTCTATTGGTTTAATTGATTCATAGCCATTGTATAATTCTAAGCATAGTCTGAAATTTAGTTGCAAATTGCATCTCTATGAGGGAAAAAAATTCATTTCAAAAAGTATTATTTTTCCCATAAAATATACTGATCAAAATTTCTGTGCAGCTTACTGTTGAGAAATCACACATGACTCACTAAATCAATTTACCCAGGTAGGAGCACATTGCTGGCTTGAGGGTTTATGGGGATTATTATAGTAACTTCAGAAAGATAGCCAAGTACCTTCTCTGAACCATTTTTAAAATCTACCTCAGCACTGAAAATATCATGTGTCAGCAGGAAGAGAAGACGATTGACAGTCGCACATGCTGCAGTGGAAATAGCTACAGTGCTGTCAAAATAAATCCAGTTTTAAACACAACAGCCCCCATTCTTATTTTCAGAGCCATATTTCAATATCTTATTTCTGATTACTATTAGCCATTCTGTATTATTCCATTTAATATAAATAGTTCCCATTCGCTGAGCATTTTGTCCTAAACACTTTATATACATTTTTGTTTAATAATTACAAAATCTCTTTAGATGCTATTATTCCCACTTTTACAAATATGTAAAATAAGTCTTAAAAGGAAGCTAAGTAAATGGTCTAAGGTCAAAAACCAGATAAATCGTTGTTTTTCTCTTACTTAATGATTTTACTTTGGGGTTATTTTCACATGCTAGTTATTAGTTTGCCTATATAACTTTGCTACATAGTTTTTATACTTTAGGTTTTATCCAAGAGTCAGTAGAAAAGGAATGATGGGTTAAGCCTTGTTTGTTATCTGGAGTGAACAGTTTAAAGGAAAACTACCTACGCAGGCAGTCTCTAAAGTGCATATCCTTTGCACAATATTTTTGTGCTCAGCTCTGTTTGTCATCTGTGTACACCCAAGAGAGATGGTGACTGCGTTCTTGAGAGCTGTCTGTCTTCCTTTCTTGCACTTGCTAAAAAAGGCCATTGTGCTTCGTGCTGCCTCTGCATCCAGCAGTACAGCCCTAGTAGCCACAGAAGTTTTCATCAACTCATCACAGTCTGGCTAAACCCTCTGCTTTCTATCAGATGCTTTTTATGAACATATGTTATAATGGGGATCATATTTTCCCTTAAGACAAAGATAAAGGACCCAAACTTTTGTTATGTACTCAGCCCTGGGCTACATAGGTTTAAAAGCTCTCTGGTTTCATATTAACCACAATCCTCATCTACAAAGTTTGAACCCCTTCCATTACACCATACCATATTTTCAGCAACAGAATTGAGATTATATTCATGATCAACCACTCAGCATCAAATAAACGGCAAACATAATGAAGAACATACATTCACTAAATTATTTCTTGAACTCCTGTCGTTCACAATGGGATAAGTACTGAACTGATACATAAATGAATAAAATCAGTATTAATATACTGTAAATATGCAGAGAGTCCTGATACACAGCACATGCAATCAATCATCTAAACCCTAAATCTGGCCTGAAACAAATATAATACTTTTTGGTTGGCTATAGCCTTCTTTCTGTTCTCTTCAACCTTCAGTAAATTTCTCTCCAGGAATCAAGAGACATCAAAATTGTGATAACTGTAATTCTGCATTAAAGCTAAGAGCATTCATTTTAAAAACGCCTATGGCAGAATCTACGTGTTTGAAATCCTAGGGGAAGATCTCAGATGTCAAGATATGATGAGGGAGGAATCTTTAATTCCGTCATTTTTTATCAAACTTTCTTGCTTCTTCCCTGCCACCCCCCCCCCCACCTCCTCCACCCTCACACACACATTGCTGTGAAATGAAAGTGTGTGTCCCCCCAAAATTTGTCTGTTAAAACCTAATCCCTAGCGTGATGGCATTTGAAGGGGGGGCCTTTGGGGAGATGATTATGCCATGAGGGTGGATGTCTCATAAATGAGATTCATGCCCTTGCAAGAGCTCCCAGAGGGTTCCCATGTCCCTCCTTTCCCCCACGTGAGGGCACAGTGAGAAGACAGCTCTCTATGAGCCAGGAAGCATGTACTCACTACACCCTGAACTTGCCTGTGCCTTAATCTTGGACTTCCCAGCCTCCAGAACTGTGAGAAATGCATTTCTGTAGCTTATAAAGCACCCGGTCTATGATATTCTGTTATAGCAGCCCCAAAGGACTAAGGCACACCTTCAAAGGCAATTTTGATGGAAAAAATATTCACTGTAAGGCAATCTGAGAGAGAGAGAAGAGGGTAGTTTTATTTTTTTGCCTTAGCAATAGTTCTCAAACGCTGGTGCCCAACAAAATTGCCTCAGGTGCTTTCTAAAGATGTAGTTCCAGCTCTCCATCCCCTGGAAATACAGTGTGTCTGGTAAGAACAGGAATCTGTATTTAATAATCATTCCCTAGGCGATTCTAATGCAGTTCTGGGAAAGACCACATTTTTCGAAACTCTGCTTTAGAAAAAGGAAGAGGGTTTTTAAATTAATTTATTAATAAATTCCCAGGAATTGTAGCCAACTATATCTCACCTAGTCCCCCTAGTTGCATCTACCTCCTACAGGGTCTACTGCATCAGTGGGTAGATTCATCAAAGAGTAATATGCAGACATCAGGCTGTCTCCAGGAAGAGATGTTGGTTATGATGAGGATGTGAGATCCAGGGTAAAACTAGAAGAGGAATTTCACAGGCTCGGTTGGAGTATGGTTGTCTGGGGATGCTGGGATGCTGCAAGCTCTGCAAATTTGCATCCAAAGTGAAAGTAATCACTTCAATTATTCAAACAACCAAACTTTCCTTTCCAACTATTTCCAGTGACTGGCATCTACATTTACAGCTTTTCATAACTGGGCCAGAGGAAAACAACAATCTTGCTCTATAAAACAGCTTAGGATATCTCAACTACAAAGCCCTTCATAGCTGTTTCAACCCAAGTCTAAATTTCAGCTTTTTTCCTTCAATCTGTAGGCTCATTGACTGGATCTGTATCCTTAGTTTGCATGGATGGCTTGGCTTTGCAAATTTCACTAGGGAATGGCACAAGAATAAAAATAGAAATGTCTGAGCTGCCTAAATGGGAGGCTGGATCTCACAGGACATTGTATTAGGTGCCAAAAGTCTCCTCTGGGGATCAGTTTGCCATGCTCCACATCTTCTCACTATGCTGGGCTTGCAAACTATCCACCCAGCCCTAGTTGGCGGCACTGCACTGAGTCAGGTAAGCACAGCTGACTCATATGAGGAGAATGTTTGTCAGGCAAGGGGTAAAGAAAAGAGGTCTCTAATTTTGATTGGTTTTTTCAAATATATCCTTAGAAGTACAAAGCTTGGAGGTTTTAGGCAGGGAATAACAGAAAGAAAAATGGATGAAGACTTACTTGCAAGCCTGTTTTAGAGAAATAATCAAGTCAGTGTTTTCCTCTTCTGTTTTCTCAAAGTGCCCATATGCAGTGAGTCATTTATAGGAGCACTTAGAATGAATCCTCTGAGGCCATTAGTGCCAGAATGTGCCTCTGTAAGTGCCCCACTCAGATTGCAGAGGTGCACTGGGGGTGGAACAGAGCCGCAGCTGTTTCTCCTGGTTATCTTTTGAGAGTTCAACCCCAAGACTTCAACCATGGTCTCTTTGCCTCCAAAGCTGTGCACCTTCTTGTGGGCAACGCTGCCTCCCCACCCAGGCTTCACAGATGCATAACTGTCTACTCTTTTCTCCTCCCACTCCAAGTGCTCTTCTCCAGTCCCTTGGGAGGGGCTCTCCAGCTGGTGAACATGCAGTACCCTTTCAAGCTTCCACTGTGCTACTCCTCAGATTAATTTTCGTCTCACTTCTACTTCTGTTGAAATATGTCAAGGTCTGTGTCATTTACCTCTTCCAAAACCCTTCCGTAAATCCCCAGCTGTTTCCCCTTCTTCTGTGCTCCCATGGCACTTGACTTGAATAATTGCACTTGGCCTGTGTATAAATGTCCATGTTTCTCCCAGCAGGGTGTAAATATAGATTGTTTTTGTTCTTGTTCTTTCCCAGGTAGGTAAGAAGTCCAACAAGGGCCTCACTGGGCTAAAGAAGTGTCAGTAGGACCAAGATCTTTTTTGGAGGATCTAAGGGAGCATATGCCTCCTTGCTTTTTTCAGCATCTGGAGCACACCCACATTTCTTGGCTTGTGGCCATCTTCCTCCACCTTCAAAAGCCAGCAATGTCAAATCTCTTTCTCACCCTTCTTCCATAGTCATGTCTCTCTCTGACCATGTATTTAAGTTGGGCCCCACCCCCCAGCTAACTGGGGCCACTTTCCCTAGCTCAAGGTGTTTACTCTTAATTACATCTGCAAAGTCTCTTTTGCCATGTAAAGTAACATATTCACACATTCTGGGGATTCAGACGTGGACTTCCTGAGTGGGGATGGGCATTATTTTGTCAACCACACCAGTTCTTCAGGCCAATAAATATTCCCAGGGGGACCCTCCTCTAAATAATGAAATCAGTAAATATTTGCTTGACTTCTATGTGCCTAGTGCTGGGCTAAATGTCCTACCCATGTCATCTAATTCAACCTCCAAGCATGAAGTAGATAATATTATGTCATTGAAAAGAAGCTGGTAGGTTAAGTAATTGCCCCAAGTCCTCTGGGCAGAACAAAGAGTCACACACTGGTCTGGCTGTTGCCATCTGTTCTGACTCTTCAATGGCACTAAAATTCACTATAACATATCCTCGATTTAAGTAGAGAGACAAGGAAAACTTGCATTTCCATTCATGCAATAGCCATCATTTGTTCTGCCTTTCTCCCCACCCAACCCCCATACTTAGATTTGATCATCAATTTTTTGTGGCTTCCCCTTTCTGACATTCTCCAATATACATTCACCCTCCTGCTGCAGGGGAAACAATAAAGCCCCATAATTATTGTAGTTACATCAGAAATACAATGGATGATATGAAGGAGGGTCAAAGATGAAAAGTGAATCTGGAGGGTACTGAGGTTAAGACCTACCGATGCTATCCTCTTTACAATTACCTTAGCTCCCATTACTTTCCTAAGCTGGCCTGAGTGGCACAGCATGGCTCATGGTTGTGATCAACACCTGAGGGGACAGTTTCTTCCATCACATTACTTCCACCCTTCACAGACACCCGACCCACCTCCCTGTAGGGCTCACTTTAATATAAGAGAAATTGATTTTAGCCCTTGCATTGAGGTTGCAACATTATTTGTCATTCTTTCCATTTGGCATATAGAGATACATCCCAAAGCATAAGTCTCTCCACACCACGCCCCCCCCCCCAAACGCCTTCTCTAAATCTACCCTTGCTGGGATATAAGGCTTACCACCAGGCACTCTTGTGAGATCAGGATGTGTTTAGGTCAGTCTGGGCTGCTATAACAGAAAACCATAGATTAGGTGGCTAATAAACAACATGACTTTATTTCTCACAGTTCTGGACGCTGAAACTCTGAGATCAGGATGCCAGTGTGGTCAGGTTCTATGAGGGTCCTCTTCCAGGCTGCACACTGCTATCTCCTCCTTGTATCCTCCTCACATGGTGAGGATAGAGCTAGAGAGCTCTCTGGGGTCTCTTTTGAAAAGGCACTAATCCCATTCATGAATGCTCCATCCTTATGACATAATGACCTCCCAAAGGCCCCATCTCCTAATATCACCACACTGGGGGGTTAGGATTTCAACATATGGATTTGGTGGCACACAAACATTCAGACCGTAACAGGATCATTTGCCTTTGCTCTCCCCATCATCAGTCTTCTTTGTTCAGCAGCCCATCCATCTCTCTGGTTAGTTCCTCTTTCTTGGGTCCATATGTTGTCTCTACTTTAGGATCTAACAGAAGACTTTTAACAATGCTTTCATACCAAGGCCATAGAGTCTTAACTGTGACTACTTTCAAGTCCCAAAGGATTATTTAATAATCATTATTAGAAATATTTTAGGTTTCACTGAGGGGAATTTTTGTTGGAGGGAGTAAGCACTTTTGCCTCTTCCCCGTGATATACCACACAAGCAATCACTCATTTGAAAGATGTTTATATTTCTTTCTCTTTGTCGTATTCTGTAGTGCCCTACAATATAATATCCTTATCCAAGGTGACTACTTAAAACCAGCCCTCTGTTGAGTTTGGTGTGCGGGTAAAAATTGGTGAGTGGCTATGGGGAAAGGACTAGGCTGTGTAATCAGCTGGAAGGCCGAAATTTAGCCCAATGCACTGGCTATCTTTCTATGGAAAATATAAAGTGATCAGAACATTGTATGTGTTTATTGAATGGTAAACAATTTGTGCTAATTTTTTTTTACTTTACTGTAACAGTAATTTAATCTGAAAAAGCTTGGAGAAGGATAATGAGAATAGTTAATGTTTGGAAAGGTATATGCTTTGTAACTAGACTACCAAAGTAAGATTAATTAGCCATTGCAGAAGAGTCACATGACTAAATTTATTGGGGTCATAAAATATATTCATTTTTTCCATTTAACCGTTCCATAAACTTCCAAAGACCTCATTAAGTTTCCATGATTAAAAGTGAAAGAAATATAAATAATTTTTTAAAATACCAGAGACTTCCCAGATGCATGAAAGCAGTAATGTGTGTTTAAAGTAAATAGAGCTGAAGAATGAAATAAATGAATTTTTGGCCCAAAGCATCATTAGATCACTTAGATACTGATGACAGTGAGTCTTATTAGCTCGTAAAATGGGCAGTGGTTAATATCATTAAGTTACTAACTGTCCTTGTATTCATATTCCAGTTCTAATACTCATGGTTTCTTGATTAACCAATATATCCAAAAAGAGATTTTACTATGTCAAAATTATTCCATCTTATGAGTCTTATAAGTAACAAAAATAATCACCTTTCATTAGTTAATCTCTTAGAAAATTTTAGAAAAGTATGTTATACCACAAAAAATTTTGAAAGTAAAGAAACAAAAACTCTGAGATTGCCTATTGCTCCAATAAAACTACTATCAGTATTTTGATGTATTTCTTTTTAAGCTTTTATATTCTATGCAGTTGTGCACAGATGCCGTCCTAATGTAGAAGTATAAATAACCGGCACTCCTGTTTCTGCCAAAAGCAGTTTCCCGTATTTCTTACCTTCATAATCAGCCTTTTTAAGTTCCATAGTATTCCAACAAAAGATTATACACTCTATTTGTTCATTTTCTGATTTTTGCTATTAAAAGACATTAGAGTAGTTAAGAGCACATCCTTCAACATCAAACTGTGTTTCTACCAGTAATCAGCTGCATGATGGTAAATGTGCTACTTAATCTTTCTCCAGAATCTCACACAAAGAGACACTTAGTGAGCTCTCAATCAGTATTTGTTGAACAAATGAAGAAACCTCAACTATGGACTGAATAGTGTCCCCTCAAATGTGTATGTTGAAATCCTAACCCCCAGTATTTCAGAATGTGAATGTACTTGCTGATAGGCTCTTTAAAAGGTAATTAAGATTAAATGAGGTTACTGGGGTGGGTCCTAATGTAATATGACTGATGTACTTATAAGAAGAGATTAGGACACAAACACAGAGGAAATTCTGCCAGCAGGCGAGTTCAGACTTGAACGGCAACTCTTCCCTGGATCTCCAGCCTGCTGGCTCATCCTGCAAATTTTGGATTTGCCAAGCTTCCATGGACACATGAGCCAATTTCTTAAAATAGTTCTAGATAGATAGATAGATAGATAGATAGATAGATAGATAGATAGATAAATAGATAGGGACATATATATACACATTGTATTGGTTCTGGAAAACCATAACTAATAACCTCTCTAATCCTCAGTTTCCTTACCTACAAAAGGAGAATAATATAGTGCCTACCTTGTTATAGCACACAGTAGCTATAACACTTGCAAGGTTCTTACCACAGTGCCCGAATCTCAGTAGATATTGGTCATAATTATAAATACTACTGCAATGGATAAGTTCATCTATCTAAATTTTTCCAAAATTTACACTAATTTTCTTTGATAGATTCCTGGTCATGATTGTATTTTTATTGATACAGAGAAAATTTTTTTGCCAAAAAATGGTACTGTGTACAAAATTATTGCATGTTTGCCAAAAGCAGGTCACTAATTCCTGCTTTTTGAAAAATATACAAGGCAGACATTTCAAAAATTCAAGTACTTTTTTAAAAAGTCAAAGAGTTGTTTATTTTTTCCTTTATTCACTACACAAAACAATATTACAGCATGTAAATGTTACCACATTGATTTAATCTGTCTGATTGAAACATTTCTTTCTTTTTCATATGTGCAAACATAACTGGACCTTCAAAATTGGGATTCTTACAACCTGGAGAATTTTTTCTCATCCCTAAAAAATTCTCCAAGCAAATGTGATTGTCAGTAAAGACATCATATCACCTGAGACATCTTTAAACCACAAACTGGCAAATGTTTTGAGCAATGCGTTCTCAGTAGGACTTCGCAAGCATTACAAAGTTTAAGCGCTTATTGTTGCAATGATGCAAAATTTATCTTTCTGAGAAAGATGCTTTGAAATTTATGTGGAAATTCCTTGAGAATAAAAACAAAAGTCTTTAAGTTTCTTTTCCCAAGAAAGAGAGAAAATACTTAAATATATTGTATTTTTTAAAAATTTTATTTATTTTATACAGCAGGTTCCTATTAGTTATCTATTTTATACATATTAGTGTACATATGGCAATCCCAATCTCCCAATTCATCCCACCACCACCACCCCTTCTTTCCCCCCTTGGTGTCCATACGTTTGTTCTCTACGTCTGTGTCGCTATTTCTGCTTTGCAAACCAGTTCATCTGTACCATTTTTCTAGGTTCCACATATATGCGTTAATATACAATATTTGTTTTTCTCTTTCTGACTTACTTCACTCTGTATGACAGTCTGTAAGTTCATCCACATCTCTACAAATGACCCAATTTCATTCCTTTTTATGGTAGAGTAATATTCCATTGTATATATGTACTACGACTTCTTTATCCATTCGTCTGTTGATGGTCATTTAGGTTGCTTCCATGACCTGGATATTGTAAATAGTGCTGCAGTGAAAATTGGGGTGCATGTGCCTTTTTCAATTATGGTTTTCTCTGGGTATATGCCCAGTAGTGGGATTGCTGGATCATATGGTAATTCTATTTTTAGTTTGTTAAGGAACCTCCATACTGTTCTCCATAGTGGCTGTATCAATTTACATTCCCACCAACAGTGCAAGAGGGTTCCCTTTTCTCCACACCCTCTCCACCATTTGTTGTTTGTAGATTTCCTGATGATGCCCATTCTAACTGGTGTGAGGTGATACCTCATAGTAGTTTTGATTTGCATTTCTCTAATAATTAGTGATGTTGAGCAGCTTTTCATGTGCTTCGTGGCCGTCTGTATGTCTTCTTTGGAGAAATGTCTATTTAGGTCTTCTGCCCATTTTTGGATTGGGTTGTTTGCTTTTTAATATTGAGCTGCTTGTATATTTTGGAGATTAATCCTTTGTCCGCTGATTCGTTTGCAAATATTTTCTCCCATTCTGAAGGTTGTCTTTTCATCTTATTTATGGTTTCCTTGCCGTGCAAAAGCTTTTAAGTTTCATTAGGACCCATCTGTTTATTTTTGTTTTTATTTCCATTACTCTAGGAGGTGGATCAAAAAAGATCTTGCTGTGATTTATGTCAAAGAGTGTTCTTCCTATGTTTTGCTCTAAGAGTTTTATAGTGTCTGGCCTTACATTTAGGTCTTGAATCCATTTTGAGTGTATTTTTGTGTATGGTGTTAGGGACTGTTCTAATTTCATTCTTTTACATGTAGCTGTCCAGTTTTCCCAGCTCCACTTATTGAAGAGGCTGTCTTTTCTCAGTTGTATATCCTTGCCTCCTTTGTCATAGATTAGTTGACCATAGGTGTGTGGGTTTATCTCTGGGCTTTCTATCCTGTTCCATATATCTATATTTCTGTTTTTGTGCCAGTACCATACTGTCTTGATTACTGTAGCTTTGTAGTTTAGTCTGAAGTCAGGGAGTCTGATTCCTCCTGCTCCATTTTTCCCTCAAGATTGCTTTGGCTATTCAGGGTCTTTTGTGTCTCCATACAAATTTTAAGATTGTTTGTTCTAGTTCTGTAAACTATGCCATTGGTAATTTGATAGGGATTGCACTGAATCTGTAAATTGCTTTGGGCAGTATCATCATTTTCACAATGTTGATTCTTCCAATCCAGGAACATAGTATATCTCTCCGTCTGCGTCATCTTTGATTTCTTTCATCAGTGTCTTATACTTTTCTGAGTACAGGTCTTTTACCTCCTTAGATAGATTTATTCCTAGGTATTTTATTCTTTTCTTGCAATGGTGAATGGGAATGTTTCCTTAATTTTTCTTTCTGATCTTTTGTTGTTAGTGTATACGAATTCAAGATTTTCTGTGCATTATTCTGTACCCTGCAACTTTACCAAATTCATTGATTAGCTCTAGTAGTTTTCTGGTGGCATCTTTAGGATGTTCTATGTATAGTATCATGTCATCTGCAAAAAGTGACAGTTTTACTTCTTCTTTTCCAATTTGTATTCTTTTTATTTCCTTTTCTTCTCTGATGGCCGTGGCTAAGACTTCCAAAACTATGTTGCATAAAAGTGGCGAGTGGACATCCTTGTCTCGTTCCTGATCTTAGAGGAAATGCTTTCAATTTTTCACCATTGAGAATGATGTTTGCTGTGGGTTTGCCACATATGGGCTTTATTATGTTGAGGTAGGTTCCCTCTATGCCCACTTTCTGGAGAGTTTTTATCATAAATGGGTGTTGAATTTTGTCAAAAGCTTTTTCTGCATCTATTGAGATGATCATATGGTTTTTATTCTTCAGTTTGTTAATATGGTGTATCACATTAACTGATTTGCGTATAATGAGGAATCCTTGCATCCCTGGGATAAATCCCACTTGACCATGGTGTATGATTGTTTTAATGTATTGCTGGATTCTGTTTGCTACTATTTTGTTGAGGATTTTTGCGTCTATATTCATCAGTGATATTGGTCTGTAATTTTCTTTTTTTGTAGTATCTTTGTCTGGTTTTGGTAACAGGGTGATGGTGGCCTCATAGAATGAGTTTGGGAGTGTTCCTTCCTCTGCAATTTTTTGGAAGAATTTGAGAAGGATGGGTGTTAGCTCTTCTCTAAAATGTTTGATAGAATTCACCTGTGAAGCCATCTGGTCCTGGGCTTTTGTTTGTTGGGAGATTTTTAATCACAGTTTCAATTTCATTACTTGTGATTGGTCTGTTCATATTTTCTATTTCTTCCTGGTTCAGTCTTGGAAGGTTATACCTTTCTAAGAATTTGTCCATTTCTTCCAGGTTGTCCATTTTATTGGCATAGAGTTGCTTGTGGTAGTCTCTTAGGATGCTTTGTATTTCTGTGGTGTCTGCTGTAACTTCTCCTTTTTCATTTCTAATGTTATTGATGTGAGTCCTCTCTCTCTTTTTCTTGATGAGTCTGACTAAAGGTTTATCAATTTTGTTTATCTTCTCAAAGAACCAGCTTTTAGTGTTATTGATCTTTGCTATTGTTTTCTTTGTTTCTATTTCATTTATTTCTGCTCTGATGTTTATGATTTCTTTCCTTTTACTAACTTTGGGTTTTGTTTTTTCTTCTTTCTCTAGTTCCTTTAGGTGTAAGGTTAGATTGTTTGAGATTTTTCTTGTTTCTTGAGTTAGGTTTGTATTGCTATATACTTCCGTCTTAGAACTGCTTTTGCTGCCTCCCATAGGTTTTAGATAATCATGTTTTTGTTGTCATTTGTCTCTAGGTATTTTTTTCTTTCCTCTTTGATTTCTTCAGTGATCTCTTGGTTATTTAGTAATGTATTATTTAGCCTCCATGTGTTTGTGTTTCTTACTTTTTTTTCCCTGTAATTTATTTCTAATCTCATAGAATTGTGGTCAGAAAAGATGCTTGATATGATTTCAGTTTTCTTAAATTTACCAAGGCTTGATTTGTGACCCAAGATGTGATCTATCCTGGAGAATGTTCCGTGTGCACTTGAGAAGAAAGTGTAATCTGCTGTTTTTGGATGGGATGTCCTATAAATATCAATTAAATCTATCTGGTCTGTTGTGTCATTTAAAGCTTCTGTTTCCTTATTAATTTTCTGTCTGGATGACCTGTCCATTCATGTAAGTGAGGTAGTAAAGTCCCCCCACTATTACTGTGTTACTGTCGATCTCTTCTTTTATAGCTGTTAGCATTTGCCTTATGTATTGAGGTGTTCCTATGTTGGGTGCATATACATTTATAATTGTTATATCTTCTTCTTGGATTGATCCCTTGATCGTTATGTAGTATCCTTCCTTGTCTCTTGTAACATTCTTTATTTTAAAGTCATTTTATCTGATATGAGTATTGCTACTCCAGCTTTCTTTTGATTTCCATTTGCATGGAATATCTTTTTCCACCCTCTCACTTTCAGTCTTTATGTGTCCCTAGGTCTGAAGTGGGTCTCTTGTAGATAGCAAGCCTGTGTCTTTTGCTTGGAGCATTTAATCCATTCACATTTAAGGTGATTATCAATATGTATGTTCCTATGACCATTTTCTTAATAGTTTTGGGTTTGTTTTTGTAGGTCCTTTTCTTCTCTTGTGTTTCCCACTTAGAGAAGTTCCTTTAGCATTTGTTGTAGAGCTGGTTTGGTGGTGCTAAATTCTCTTAGCTTTTGCTTGGCTGTAAAGCTTTTGATTTCTCTGTCGAATCTGAATGAGATCCTTGCCAAGTAGAGTAATCTTGGTTGTAGGTTCTTCCTTTTCATCACTTTAAATATATCATGACACTCCCTTCTGGCTTGTAGAGTTTTTGCTGAGAAATCAGCTGTTAACCTTATGGGAGTTCCCTTGTATGTTATTTGTTGTTTTTTCCTTGCTGCTTTTAATAACTTTTCTTTGTCTTTCATTTTTGTCAATTTGCTTACTATGTGTCTTGGCGTGTTTCTCCTTGGGTTTATCCTGCCTGGAACTCTCTGTGCTTCCTGGACTTGGGTGGCTATTTCCTTTCCCATGTTAGGGAAGCTTTCAACTATAATCTCTTCAAATATTTTCTTGGGTCATTTCTCTCTCTCTTCTCCTTCTGAGACCCCTATAATGCGAATGTTGGTGCATTTAGTGTTGTCCCAGAGGTCTCTTAGGCTGTGTTCAGTTCTTTTCATTCTTTTCTTTTTATTCTGTTCCATGGCAGTGAATTCCACCATTCTGTCTTCCAGGTCACTTATCCATTCAGAAGAATGGATATTCTGTTATTGACAGCAGTATCCTTCTATTGATTCCTTCTAGTGTATTTTTCATTTCAGTTATTGTATTGTTCGTCTCTGTTTGTTCTTTAATTCTTCCAGGTGTTTGTTCTTTAATTCTTCTAGGTCTTTGTTAAATATTTCTTGCATCTTCTAGATCTTTGCCTCCATTCTTTTTCTGAGGTCCCGGATCATCTTCACTATCATTACTCTGAATTCTTTTTCTGGAAAGTTGCCTATCTCCACTACCTTTAGTTGTTTTTCTGGCGTTTTATCTTGTTCCTTCATCTGGTACATAGTCCTCTGCCTTTTCATTTTGTCTATCTTGCTGTGAATGTGGTTTTCGTTCCACAGACTGCAGGATTGTAGTTCTTCTTGCTTCTGCTGTCTGCCCTCTGGTGGATGAGGCTATCTAAGAGGTTTGTGCAAGCTTCCTGATGGGAGAGACTGGTGGTGGGTAGAGCTGGGTGTTGCTCTGGTGGGCAGAGCTCAGTAAAACTTTAATCCACTTGACTGTTGATGGGTGGGGCTGGGTTCCCTCCCTGTTGGTTGTTTTGCCTGAGGCAACCCAACACTGGAGCCTACCTGGGCTCTTTGGTGGGGTTAATGGAAGACTCTGGGAGGGCTCATGCTAAGGAGTACTTCCCAGAACTTCTGCTGCCAGTGTCCTTGTCCCTGCGGTGAGCCACAGCCACCCCCTGCCTCTGCAGGAGACCCTCCAACACTAGCAGGTAGGTCTGGTTCAATCTCCTATGGGGTCACTGCTCCTTCCCCCTGGGTCCTGATGCATGTACTACTTTGTGTGTGCCCTCCAAGAGTGGAGTCTTTGTTTCGCCCAGTCCTGTCGAAGTCCTGCAATCAAATCCCGCTAGCCTTCCAAGTCTGATTCTCTGGGAATTCCTCCTCCTGTTGCCGGACCCCCAGGTTGGGAAGCCTAATGTGGGGCTCAGAACCTTCACTCCAGTGGGTGGACTTCTGTGGTATAGTTGTTCTCCAGTTTGTGAGTCACCCACCCAGTGGTTATGGGATTTGATTTTATTGTGATTGCGCCCCTCCTACTATCTCATTGCAGCTTCTCCTTTGTCTTTGGATGTGGGATATCTTTCTTGGTGCATTCCAGTGCCTTCCTGTTGATGATTGTTCAGCAGTTAGTTGTGATTCCAGTGCTCTCCTATTGTGAGTATTAGAAGGCTTCAAATTTAGAAAAGAGATTTAGCCAAGATCTCCTGGAACAATAAACTTTGAGTATACTGCTTCTATTATTAGATATGGTTAACTTTGGGGAGGAAACTAATTTAATAAGTAAGACATTTTGATTTGCATTTATTTGATATTAATGAGATTGATCTTTATCTATAAATTTTCTAACTATATTTTTTAAATTGAATTATCTATTGATGTGGGGCATTTTTATCAGGTGAAGTTCTAATATCTTTCTCATGATGTATAATCTGTTTTTAAATAGCATCTTTTTTTGTGAAAAATTGCCACTAACTAGGAGCTTTTTGTAAGGCACTCTGTTGATCCAGGGGTACATAGAAAGGCCCTGATTTTTGTGGTTGCAAGGCCACAATTCATAGTGCTGGAGTGTCAGGGGGAAGTCATTTAGCCTCTGAGCCTAACTTTCCCATCTGTGAAAGGATAAAATTGAATTAAATGATCACAGAGTATCTTACAACAATTTATTTGCAAAGAACAGAGATTCTCTCAAAATAGCTCAAGTAGAAGGGTGAGATTTTGTTAGTGAGGGCTCTGTGTCACAGCTTTGCTTGTCTCTGCTTCTATATTTTGGCTTCATTCTTCTACCATCAACAACTTCTCAACACATGGTAGGAAATAGCACCCTTGGGAAACCACACCCTTTATAACTCATGTTTCAAAGGGAAAAGAGATATTTTTGTCCTATTGCCATATACCAAATCTCCGGGAAAACTTCCAGTGGGCCACATACTCATACCTGGACCACAGAACCAGAGGGGCACCATAATTGACAGTCCCAACAAAGTCCATAGTTGGGGAAGAAATAAATGAGTGCTGAGAATACAAACATGGTGAGTGTTCACCACAGACTCACATGGGATTTGAAGAGTAGGACCTCACAGGAATGAAGAGCAGAACCACATAGAAACTGAAAAATTGTCAGGCAGCCAATTTCTCTGATGGTCAGTCTCTAGAACCACACATGCTCTCATGTTTGCTTCTCTTTGAGAATCTGTTCCTTTGTTTTCTCTACAAAAAAAAAAGCCTCTTCTCTGCCCCTGTTCCCAATCCTAACTTTCCAAAGGAAAGAATAATTGACTGGTAACCATAAGTTCGTTCTCTAAGTCTGTGAGTCTGTTTCTGTTTTGTAAATAAGTTCACTTGTATAATTTTTTTAGATTGCCCATATAAGCGATATCATATGCTATTTGTCTTTCTCTGTCTGACATACTTCGCTTAGAATGATAATCTCCAGATCCATCCATGTTGCTGCAAATGACATTGTTTCATTCCTTTTAATGGCTGAGTAATATTCCATTGCATACATGTACCACATCTTCTTTATCCATTCATCTGTCGATGGACATTTAGGTTGCTTTCATGTCTGTTGTAAACAACACTGCAATGAACAAGGGTCGGGGGGAGGGATAGATTGGGAGTTTGGGATTGACATGTACACACTGCTATATTTAAAATAGGTAACCAACAATGACCTACTGTTTAGAACAGGGAACTCTTCAATATTCTGTAATAACCTAAATAGGAAAATAATTTGTAAAAGAGTAGATACATGTATATGTATAACTGAATCATTCTGCTGTACACCTGAAAGTAACACAACATTGTTAATCAACTCTGCTCCAATATAAAATTTAAAAATTTAAAAGTAAATAAATAAAATAAAATAAAATTCCACCCCCCCCCAAAAAGAATGATTGACTGAAGTTAGGTCAGGGGTATAGTTAAATCAGTTTGACCTATCCCAGCACTGTGGGTAGGTGGGGTATTTTGAGAGGGGAATGTATTTCCTGTCTACCTGTTCTACTTGACCTTGTATAACTCACATCCTCTTTCACTATGACACACACACACACACACACACACACACACACACACACACACACAGGAATCTTGCAGGTTTCTCCAAGTATAAGTTCCCTTCTGCCTCAGGGCTTTCCCCATGCTGTAGCCTCTGCCTAGAATGCTCTTTCTTCACAATTTTTAAATTGTTTGTTTTCCAGCTTTACTGAGATATAATTGACATTGAAACTTGCATAAGCTGTACAACATGATGATTTGATACACGCATTTATTGTGAAATGATAACCATAATAGGGTTTGTTAACACCTCCATGCCCTCACATAATTACCATTTGTGTGTGTGTGTGTGTGTGTGTGTGTGTGCATGTATGTATGTGTGCGTGTATGGTGAGAACATTTAAGATCTATTCTCAGAACTTCCCTGGTGGTCCAGTGGTTAAGTATCCGCATTCCAATGCAGGGTACGTGGGTTAGATCCCTGGTCGGAGGTCTAAGATCCCACATGCCGCGGGGCAACTAAGCACACACACCATGCACTCTGAAGCCTGCACACCACAACTAGAGAAGCCCATGGGCCAACTGAAGAGCCCATGTGTTGCAACAAAGACCCAGCACAGCCAAAAAAAAAAAAAAAAGATCTACTCTGAGAGCAACTTTCCAGTATACAGTACAGCATTGTTAACTATAGCTACCATGCTGTAATTAGATCCCAAGAACTTATTCATCTTATAGCTTGGAGTTTGTTCCCTCTGACCAAGAATTCCCCATTTCCCTCACCCCTCAGACCCTAGAAACCACCATTCTACTCTCTGTTTCTATAAGTTCAGCTTTTTCAGATTCCATGTATTTTTATGATCTATTTTGATGCATCCTTCAAGTTTCAGCTTTTAATGATCACCGTTTTTGACAGGCCTTTCTTGCTTGTGTAATTTAGGAGGTATCTCCTGAAATTCTGTAGCATTATACATTTGTGTGTATGTGTGTGTGTGCACGTGCGTGTGTGTGTATGTGTATATGTAAAATCCATTCACTGTCTTTTATTCTCTCTCACTGGTTTGCAAACTTACATATGAAAAAAATGTAAATTTCATATTTTCTGAAACTTTATTATTTTTAGCTTCTAGTCCTCCAAGTAGCAGAAATTTCATCTCAGTCAATTTCCCTAGAGTTTGTGTCCATGTTCTGATGGGGTGTGGAGTGCGAGGGAGGCATTGGGTGGGATCAGTCAGTCCTTGATATAATCATCTCTCCACATTGAGGTCTGGTGAAAAGGATTAATTTAAGGCTGATCTTTAATCAAATCCATCCACTTCACTGCTGTAATCCTTTCCAATTTCCATTTTCAAGTTGTCCAAGACAGTATCTTCAAAATTAAAGTTTTCTCAAGAAACTTTATTCAATAACAGGCTACTTTTCTAGATTGGGAGAAAAGAAAACCAACTAGTGCATTATGAAAATTATTTTCTTTCTTTGAACGGCTGAGAATTGATACCATGAATAAAGATGTGGGGAGGAGGAGTCATATAGCA
The DNA here is from genome assembly GCF_009873245.2 of Balaenoptera musculus. Taxonomy (NCBI): domain Eukaryota; kingdom Metazoa; phylum Chordata; class Mammalia; order Artiodactyla; family Balaenopteridae; genus Balaenoptera; species Balaenoptera musculus. The sequence goes on along the minus strand of NC_045796.1, from coordinate 62,250,117 downwards.
CAAGAATTGGTCCATGAATTAAATTTACAACACTGTAAACCCTATAATTTTCAGTAAAGCAAAATATTTTGAAAAAAGAAGTGAAGTACTACGAGAACACAGTATGAAACTGTCACTTGTAACAAAGATTTTAAGTACCTAGTGCGCTTTAATGTAATCTCATGTGATGTAAATTTCTTTGGCAATCAATGAGCTATTTAAATAGATTATTTTCACCTGCCTTGTATATTCTTTGCTAGCAAGTTTCTGTAATTAATTTGTTTTAATTAAGGAGCGTAATGGACTGTCGTTTGTTTTGCTTTTTAAATTATTCTCAAATCATTCTGTATTGACAGTGTTTTTAGGGGTTCTTAAAGCTAATTCCTAGTATAACACAATTAAAGGAAAGATCATTTATTTTCAGACCACAGTTGATTGGCATATTTAGGTACCTTTAGTAAGGGGTATGTGAAAGCTCAGGTTACTGAAAGAGTTCATAATTTTTTTTCATTGTGCTACTTTTTTTTTTTTAAGATCTTTTTGATGTGGACCATTTTTAAAGTCTTCATTGAATTTGTTACAATATTGCTTCTGTTTTACATTTTGGTTTTTTGGCCACGAGGCAAGTGGGATCTTAGCTCCCTGACCAGGGGTCAAACCCGCATTCCCTGCATTGGAAGGCAAAGTCTTAACCACTGGACTGCCAGGGAATTCCTTCATTGTGCTACCTTAATCCATAGATATTACTTCCAAAATTTGATGATTAATTTACTCTTAGCTGTAAGCTATGTGGGGATATGTGTTTATTCGACTTTGGAAGTTGATTTTCCTATGTCCTACTCTCTTTAAACAGTGTTCACAATCTAGCTAAATATTAACATTTAAAGTAATGCAATTTGGTCTTCTAATTAGGTTACAGCATTATCCCTTAACTCACCTAGAAAATAAAATATGAATGGTTCACAATGAATCAAAATACTGTCTTTAATAATCAGCAGTGTGTGTACCAAGATGCTACCCAAGACAGGGCAAAAGCTAGCCTCTTAGTGTAATTAGCCTTCTTATAAGAAAATTCGTTCTCACAATAACAAGAAAGAGCTTTCCTGGCATTGTGCATGGTAAGGTAGGAAGAACATGAAATCTGGATTCAAAGATTCTGGAGTTGACCGCTGCCAAATTTCTGGAGCCACACAATTAATATGGCAATAAAGGAACTGTCATAGTGAAAGTACCTACAAGAGAACCTACGGTTTTAAAATTCCCTTCCATAACCCGGGTGAACAAACGCCAGCATAGAGGCAGTGGAACATTAAGATTAAAAACATGGACTCTAGGATCTGATGGCCCTTAATCAGATCCTACCCTTTCCACTTAAGGGCTGTAAGAAGTCAGACAGGTTAACTAATCTGTCTCTGCTTCAGTCTTTTTATCAACTATGAGATAAGAATAATAATATCATAGTACCTCCCTCATAGAGCTGTTGTGAGGATTTAATGAGTTAATTCAACTAAAACTCTGAGGACAGTGTGTCGGCTGCACCAAGAATGAAATGAATACTCACTATAGTTATAAACATATAAGCTGATAGCCAAATGGTTCTATTTGGTGCTGAACTGTCCTCAGTTCACTTCATTTCTGCTCTCTGAACTCTCACTTCCCATGGTTTCTTCTTTACAGAGTGGGATTAATGACTGTGGGCTAATCTGCAATAAAATTCATGACATTATTAAATGCTTATATCTTTCTACTTGTAAAAGAGTAATATATGCTTGTTGCAAAAAATTAGAAACTACATGAAAGTGTAGAGAGAAAAATAAAAATTAAGCAAACTAGGGTTTATTTTTATATATTTCTTCCAAGAATATTTTTCTAGTCATATACATGTTCAACAAAATTTTCATCATTTTGTACGTAGATTTGCCTCTTGATTTTTTATTTAAACTTTAATCATGAGCATTTCTCCAATTTGTTAAATTTTATTGAAAATGTTAATGGATACATAATATTCCATCATGCCCTAGTTAATTCACCAATTTCCCACAGTTGAATATTGAGATTATTATCCCGTTTTTGGCTAGTATAAATTATACTATAAGAAACATCTTTGTGCTTAATTTGTCTACATTACCCTCATTTACTTGGCCTATATTTCAGAAACTAAATACTTCCTAGAAATTCTGTAATTTTTTTTTACCTCCTCTGGTGGAAAAACAGTAACTCATCATTATTTTTTTTCAATTTTTATTTTATTTTGGAGCATAGTTGATTAACAATGTTGTGTTAGTTTCAGGTGTATAGCAAAGTGATTCAGTTATACATGTACATGTATCTATTCTTTTTCAAGATCTTTTCCCATTTAGGTTATTACAGAATATTGAACAGAGTTTCCTGTGCTATACAGTAGGTCCTTTTTGGTTATCTATTTTAAATATAAGAGTGTGTATATTTCAAGCCCAAACTCCCAATCTATCCCTCATCATTATTTTAAATTTCAATTATTTGACAAGAAATCAAATTGGACCGTTTTTATATTTGGACTTATTTATACTTTGGATTTATTCCATTAATTGTCTATGTTTCTTGCCTAATTTCCTATAGAAAATTTTCTTTTTCTATTGTCTTTTGCCTACTTAACACTATTGTTAGGGTTTTCCTTATTGAAATATAAGTAGAGGAATGTACCTTCCCACTCCTGTTGTTTCCCTCTGTTTTAGTCCATTTGAGCTGCTGTAACAAAATACCACAGACCAGGTGGCTTATGAACAACAGAAATTTATTGCCCATAGTTCTGGGGGCTGGAAATTCAAGATCAGGGTGCCAGAATAGCATGGTTGGGTGAAGACCCTCTTCTGGTTACAGACTTCTCCTTGTATCCTTATGTGGTGGAAGGGGCTGGAGAGCTCTATGGGGTCTCTTTTATAAAAGCACTAATCCCATTCTTGAGGTTTCCACCATCATGACCTAATCAGCTCCCAAAAGCCCACCTCTCAATACCATCATCTTGGGCCTTAGGATTTCAACATAAGAATTTTGGAGGATGCAAACATTTAGAGCAGAGCATCTTCTATGTGGATGGAGCCCCACTGCCTAACACTCCTGGTCCCTCAACCACTCTCCCCAAAACAACTCCCCTCCACACTCACTCTCCCTCTGCCCCTAGGGATGAGGAATGGCTGATCGGTGAGTTTAGGATAAGGAACTGGGCAAGCACAGCTTCACTCTTCCTCCAACCTCCTTGTCCCTCCACACCAGAAACTGTGGGAAGCACTTGTCATATCTGCTCCTCTTTGCCGTAAATTTTAAAGCCGCAGCTCAACTTGAGAGGCCAGGGGCTTCCCAGCACTGCCTGGGACCCAGTGTGTAGGTCTGCCTAATCCTAGGGTTCAAAGTTAGAAAGCCCACTCTTGCCACTCACACAGGCCACCTGAAACACTTTATTAGTAATGGAGGTAATATTTTGTTATCTGCTACTTCTTTGTCTCTCTCAACTGGTTCAAATCTTGGGTAGAGAAAGCAAGGGAGTCATTCATTGGGATTCAGGAAATGCCAAAATCTGTTTGAAACTTCAGAAAAGGAGATGAAGCTGAATTGGAGGGACAAGTAATAACACAAGAGTTGACGCATGGAGGAGATGGGTAGGAAAGAGAGCAATCAAAGCTGCACAAATGCAGTTTTTCCTTGACATGCCACAGAAGCTTCTGGAAACTTTGTTCATAGGCAAATGGCTATTTTGTACATCTTCACTGGCATTAGGAAAATTCAAGCCTGCCTCAGCAAAAGCACAGGGTGCCTTGGTCTCAGCATACGTCTGATTCCCAGGCTGTCTCCGAATCAGCAAAGGTGCATGCCTCAGGCTGAATGCTGCTGTAGCTGAACCAGAAACCACACAGGCGCCAGGCTAGACAATAAATGCAGCTGGGACCTCAGCAAGTGCAGGCGGTCCTCAGGGACTATAGTGAGAGGATTTGATTACAGAGAAAAAGTCTTTGCATGTCAGGCTTTTTAGATATTTGGGGGTCATGTAAATTATTTGGTGCTTTTGCTTAGGTTTTTTTATTGTTTGTTTTCTGTTTTGTTTTGCCAACTAGATCAAATCTTAAATTATAACTACGTTCTATAGGAACTACAGAAAAATAGGGTGCAAATTTTTAAAGATTTTTATTCTTAAGATTTTTTTTCTTTTTGGTGTGGACCATTTTCTTAAAGTCTTTATTGAATTTGTTACATTATTGCCTCTGTTCTATGTCTTGGTTTTTTGGCCCTGAGGCATGTGGGATCCCAGGTCCCTGACCAGGGATCAAACCTGCACCCCCTGCATTGGAAGGCGAAGTCTTAACCACTGGACCGCCAAGCAAGTCCCATAGGGTGCAAATTTTTAGCTTTAAATTGTTCATATGAGGCCTAGGTCAGCAGTGGGATAGATTTCTCCAAATTCTGTAATGTTTTATGCCATTCTGAACTTCACTCATGAAAAATTGGAAATGGTGGAGGAGCTGAGCTTGGATACATATGGCTTGTCCACAGGGTCTTAAAAGTCTCCCCCAGTATGGACTCAAGCTTGCTCTGGATTGTTAATTACCTAAGTTCTTAAAGGGCTTAAAAATTATGCAAGTCTCAAATTGTAGCTAAATTCATCGAAGAGTGGTATATTTCATTAACAAATAAAAAAGAACAGAGCCTTTAATACAGAGACAAATGCTACCTTCTTGAGCTCAAAGAAATATTGCAGAAACACAGATGGTGATTTTAAAAGCCTGTGCTTAGAACATTCTGCCTCTAGAAATCAAGTTCGCTCAGGAATCAAGGAGAAATTGAGAGTGATTTTACAAAGAAAAAAAAAAAGTTGATTTAGTGTTATATTCAGAAGAAGGGTTGTGGAAGAGTGAAAACAAATCAAGGAAGACAGACTGTTTAAACCGGAGGAAGAAAGACATTTCCTCAGGAGAAAGGTTAAGATCTGAGGAAACAGATGTGATATTAAAGGAAACATGAGATCTTAAAGGCCAGAATAGATCAATAATGAGGAGAATATAATAATAAACAATATTTTATTATAATAAAATAATAACAAAGAAGCATTATACCCAGGGGGTGTGAGGATAAAATGAGTTTGTATAAGGAAAGTCTTTAGAGCAGTGTCTGCATGTGGTAACTATCTTACTGTTATCTATTGTCACTACCATCATTATTGTTACGAGGAGTAAAGATACTAACATAACAAGAAGAATAAACTGTTAGACACCACAGAGGCTTCTTAAAAGAGTAGGGGTGGAAAAGAGAAGGAAGATACGTTAATAGAAACATATCCCAATTCTGATGAAAACAGTAGAGGGTAAAACTACTAGTCAAGGCACCTGATGTCCAAAAGCTGAGGAGAACAAACATAGGCACGGGTCCTCACGTGGCCTCTTGATGGAAGCTTCTATGCAGAAATCTTCTGAGGGGATTCTCCAACTGAAACAACTATGAATTTGAGGGAGAAATCTTTCCTAGGAATCAGTTTTCCTAAGTGGAAACAATTTCATAAGAGGAGGCAGAGGTCATAGCCCCTGAGGCAAAGGATTGAAATACCCACTCACAAGAGAAAGACCCCACCCTTGTTATAGCACTGGGGTCCCAATGACATTCTGGGGGACAGAGCCCTGTATTTTTTTTTTTACCCTAACAGCCTTTGGCCTTTGATTTCATTATTTAGCCAACATTTCTGACTGTCCTACTCTAAACTCCACTGGGCTGGAGAGGGTGTGGAGAAAAGGGAACCCTCCTACACTGTTGGTGGGAATGTGAATTGGTACAACTGTTATGGAAAACAGTATGGAGGTTCCTTTAAAAACTAAAAATAGAACTACTATATGATCCAGCAATCCCACTCCTGGTCATATATCTGGAGAAAACCATAATTCAAAAAGATACATGCACCCCAATGTTCATTGCAGCACTATTTACAATAGCCAGGATATGGAAGCAACCTGAATGTCCATCGACAGAGGAATGGATAAAGAAGATGTGGTATATATGTACAATGGAATATTACTAAGCCATTAAAAAAGCAAAATAATGCCATTTGCAGGAACATAGATGGACCTAGAGATTGTCATACTGAGTAAAGTAAGTCAGACAAACATCATATGATATCGCTTATATGTAGACTCTAAAAAAATGGTATAAATGAACTTATTTACAAAACAGAAATAGAGTCACAGATGTAAAAAACAAACTTATGGTTACCAGGGAGGAAAAGGGGCTGGGGGATAAATTGGGAGATTGGGATTGACATATACACACTACTATATATAAAATAGATAACTAATAACTTTCTGTATAGCGCAGGGAACTCTACTCAATACTCTGTAATGACTTATATAGGAAAAGAATCTAAAAAAGAGTGGATATATGTATATGTATAACTGATTTCACTTTGCTGTACACCTGAAACTAACACAACAGTGTAAATCAACTATACGCCGATAAAAATTAATAATAAATAAATAAGTAAACTCCACTGGGACATAACTCGGCTCTGTTTTGTTCATTCCCAGATTTCTAACACTTAACACGGTGGCCGGCATATATTTGTTGAACAAATAAATAAATTGATGGGTATGGAAGATCCTAAAGAGTTTGCTTTCATTTTCTTTTGGTTCTGATTATTTCAAAGCATATTATTAAAATATCCTGTAAAATTTTAAATATATATTATTTTCCTTTGTCCTACTGTATATTGAACATAGGCCTCATGTTCTAAGGAGGGTGTGGGTCACAAACACAGTTGTCTGCAGGAACACTGATTTAACACAGATGCCTAAAAGCTTCTGCCTAAAATATCACAGTGGAAAACTTTTTGCCTGATACCAAACCTAATACCTGAATAATTTTCTTGCTTCATTGCATGTCTTTCTCTCTCTTTTTGATTCCAGATATTTGTGTATAAGAGGATAGAAGAAATTGAAGTCAATATTATCCCCACCCTACATTCTTCAGAGAAGGCTTGCCTTTCCTCTGTCCCTCAAATAAAGTGAGAGGTTGATCCCTGGGCTCTGACCAAGAACTGAGTTGACTCCAGATGGACAGAGTTTTAGATACGACTCAGTTCACCTTAGTGTCAAATGCTTGAGGCCGAGCCTGTGTTTATGACAGGCCCACTCCTCCAGCAGGGCTTTGTCTACCAAAGACCCAGCATACTGTGGGAAATTTCACTTCCCTTTTCAGTCCAGGCCCCATCGTGCCTGTCACCCCAGTACTCGGCAGACCCATGCATTCACGGTTCCTCCAGATTCCAACTCAAGTCACCCCATTGTCAGTTTTAACCAAAGGAATGTAAGAATTTATGTCAGCTAGTTCTGAGCAGAAGCTTCAAAAGTCACTGCATGCTTCCTCATACATATATTTTCCTCTGCCATGAGATTGGCATGACTGTATTAGTTTCCTAGGGGTGTTGTAACAAGGTGCCACAAAGGGGGGCGGTTAACAGAATTTATTGTCAGACAGTTCTGGAATCTAGAAGTCAAAAGTCAAGGTGTTGGCAGGGTTGGTTCCTTCTGAGGGTGTGAGGGAAGGATCTGTTCCAGGTATCTCTTGTTGATTTGTAGACAGCCGTCTTCTCCCTGTATTTTCATATCATCTTCTCTCTGTGCATGTCTGTATCTGTGTCCAAATTTGCCCTTTTTATAAAGACTCAGTCATACTGGATTAGGGCCCACTCTAATGACCTCATCTTACCTAATTACATCTGTAATGACCCTATTTCCAAATAAGGTCACGTTCCGAAGCACTGGGGGTTAAGTTTTCAACATATGAAAATGGGGAAACACAATTCAACACATAACAGTGCCCCAAACCACAACTGCTTTTTCATCCTGAATCTAAGAATAAAGAAGACATGTGAAGGAAAGGCTTGCAGATCCATACTTGACATTCAATACAAGCGACAAATAAATCTTTATTATTGTATGTCACTAAGATTTCAGGGTTGGTTTGTCACCACTGCTTTACTTACCAAAAGCTGACTAACATAGGATCTAGTGTGTGTTCATTTGGTGTAGTTCTCTTGGTTTCAGGTAATGTAGTGGGTTGAATTGTGTCCCCCTAAAAGACAAGTTTGTCTTAACCCTCAATGCTTGTGAATGTGACCATATTCAGAAATAGGGTCTTTGCAGAAGTTAAGATGATGTCATACTGGAGAAGTGATGGCCCTAAATCCAATGACTACTATGAGAAGAAGGGAAGGACACACAGAGATACATGAAGGGAAGAAGACCATGTGAAGAGAGAGGAAGGCCATGTGAAAGCCGTGTGCAGAGATTGGAGTGTTGCATCTGCAAACCAAGGAACACCAAGGATTGCTGGAAGCTAACAGGAGCTAGAAAGAGGCAAAGTGGAATTCTTCCCCAGAACCTTCAGAGGGAGCACGGCCTTGCCAACATCATGATTTCAGACTTCTATCCTCTGGAATTATGAAAAAATTAATTTATGTTGTTTCAAGCCACCCAGCCTGTGGTATTTTGTTATGGCAGCCCATTATGTTTATTCAGGTAGGATCAATCCCTATTTTCACAGCCAAGTTTTTTAATGCTCTGTTTCATGAAGGTCAGTAATTCTCAATGCAGTTCCCTCATCTTTTTTTCTTAATGAATTGTCACCAAAATATGGCAATAACTTGTCTGAAACTGTCTTAGTCGTGGTGTATGCTTTATTTTGTCTTTTTGCACATATTCATTGATATTTCAGTGGGAAGTTAAAAATGTGTGTCAGGTACTCCTAAAGCTGACACTCTATAACTCTCAAGTCTGGTATGTTTAAGCATTCAGGAAGAGATTTTCTGTTGAAAAGTTAATCTCCCAAACCAACAAAGGAGAAATAAAGTTGACAGTGCCAGGGAGGACTGGACTTAAAATCCAATAGGAAACAAATACCTAAAAACCAACCTCTCTGAGTCTTAAAATCAAGTATGCTCAGCTAAAAAGAAATTCCAACTGCCTGCACAGTGCTGGCCTTACTTACGATGCCCCTAAGGCACTAGAAGGGAAGGAATCATTTTATCATTAATTTTACAGTAGTGGTTTTAAGGTCACCATTTGGTGTGCACTCACAGTAGGCTTTTGCAAAGACAACTACTGTTAAAGTTCAAGGAGGGTAGAGTGGGGAGTCTAAGTGCAAAGGCCAGAATCACACCATTGACCTCCCTTTGAACAGGCTTCAGCAGCGATAAAGAGCGTCAGCATTTACTACAAGTGGGAAGGCACCTGTGACTCACCTCTGTAACCTCCAGGAGAGCCATTCAACAGTCAGGGGCTGTATCAAGGGGCGAAAAATGACAGGCTGACCATGGCCTTTGCAGAGGCAGCAGGAAGTAGGGATTTGCAGCTTTGGGAGAGTAACCCAACAAAAGGGATTAATTATTGGGGGATGGGATTGCTTATTATTTATATACATTTATATTTACTATATTTAATACTTATAAAAAAATTATACAATCATTGAAGAATCAAACAATATAGAAACTGTGAAAAGTTCAAGTGCCCATAAACCAGCATCATCCCGAGATAAGCACTATTATCTGTTTTATATATAAATGTCTCAAATTTTTTGATTTCTCTAATAACATAATTTTCCCTCTCTTTTTATTTATTTATTTATTTACAAAATGGGATTATACTATACTTTTATTTTTACAATTTGCTTATTGGATTTAATATGGAGATACTTTTACAATATTATATATCTACTTGTCTTTTTTTTTTACTTTTTAGAATAATGTTATTATTTTTATAAATATGAAACATTCTCATTCCATAATATTCAAGCTCTCCAGAAGAGTACAAAAAAAGGTAGCAAAAAATATATACAAAATGTAAAAAACTAAAAACCCTCATTAACATTAAAGGAGCTTCGTTCCAGATATTTATTTATGCATAAATATATAGAAAATAATAGAGAGATGGATGGATATATACATAAAATAAGTTTTTAATATATGTAATATTTTAAGTAAGAAATACAGTTTTATTTGAATTTAAACAAGATAATTTTTTAAACTGAAATAAAATTGAAGAATTTATGAAATCAGACCAATGTCTCTTCTGACAAAGAGAATTAGTTGGTTAAGTATAAGGAAAATTTTATAAAACCATTAAAGAGGTTCATTTTATTAAGTTTTAAACTACCTACTTCAAACAAGCCTACAAATATTCAGCCTTAACTCCACATACAAATGCATTTAGTGTTGTAGCAGACATTATCAAGCATCTATTTCTGCCCCCTCTCTTCTTCCCCTCCCCCCAAAATGTATTTATTCCAGTTTCCTTCCTTCTTCTCATAGCCATATGCTTTAGGACAGGACAGAGGGTGAGTCTTAATTTGTCAACCATGGGGAAACCCATTCTCCCCGCCAATGATTGGTTAGTACTGTAGGCATGTGATACAATTCTGATCAATGAGACATGAGGGTAACTTTGCTGGAGGGCTTCCAGGAAATGTTTCCTAATTTTTAAAAGGAAAACACACAGAAGCAAATAATCTATTCTTCTGAACATCTTTGCATTTGGTTGTAATGCCTGGATTGTTGCAGCCACTTCAAAGCCTGAGAACAAATCTGATGCTTTTAAGAGTGGAAACACAGAAAGATTCAGAGAAGCTGGGTCCATGATGTCATTGTTGGACTCCTGTATTAGACAGTATGGAGCTATATTACTTCTGGAACCTCTTATTATATAAAGTAGTACGTATTCTTATTGTTTAAGCCATTTTGAGATGGAGTTCTGTTTCTTGAATCCAACATTATCTTCAAAGTTATCCTTATGGACATAAATATTTATCACTGGTCACTTCCTGATTTTGTGTGTGTATGTGTCTGTGTCTGTAATCTAACTTAATCTAAAATAATCTAATCTAATTCTGGGGTGACTTCAAGGCAAGCTTTACTATGTGGTTGGAAAGTTTTGTTAATTACTAATATAACAATTCCACATTTCTTATTCATTCAAAAATTCATTTATTCATAAATTTGTGTGTGTGTGTTTGTGTGTGTGTGCATGAGCATGTATTTACCATATGTGGTCAGGCACTGTTCTTAATGCTATGGGATAGCTATGAGTTAAACATGAAAAATCTCTGCTCCTATGAATTTATAATCTAGGCTGTGGGGGAAGAGAGGCAATAAAATAAGTAAGGATATTGTATGATTATAAGAAGGTGATAATTGTTATGGGGGAAAAACAAGAGCAGGAAAGAGGATAGGGAGAACCATGGAAAAAGGATGGGGTAAGGGTTACAATTTTAAGTAGGGGGATTGGGCAAGTCCTCACTGTTACAAAAATTCCTTGATATAAAAACTTGGGTCCATGATACATCATTTGAGCAGATACATAATTTATCACCATCTGACAGTTTGTGCCCATCAAAGCTTGGAAGAATCAACACAGCCTCCTGAGAAGGTAATTAGATGTTTGGTCGAGACACATTTTTTTTGTGCCTTGAAAGTGAAACACAATCTCCCCCTCCCACCCAAGTTCTGTTTCAAGTGTCAGTCCAAAGACAAAAGAACCTAATATGTACTAACTTTGTCCACCTGGTTATTTATCCTTAAATACAATACATAATAGCTATGATTTGTTGAGGATAAGATAAATCTCAGATGAGGTAGCAAACTTAGTGCAAGATCCTTCTACATTATTACAATTATTTTACTACCTTTTATACTTATCTCTCCCTCACCTAATTTTACAAAGATATTGCTCAATAAAGCACTTAATAAAGCAATTAATGCATTTATTTTCCCACAAAGCCCTAGCTCTCTTTTTGCAATTCATATTTCATTCACTTCCATATTATATAATTAAACAATTACAATAACAAGTACAACTGATTTAAACCAACAAACAAACCCCCTGATTATTTCACAAGCAAATAAAGAGTAGGACTGGACATTTTTCTTTAGAAAGGTAGTGCTTGTCTCATCAGACCATGTGGTCCTATCATAATACAATCAAACTAAAACGTAAAAGCACTAACACTGAGGGTAACCCCACCCCACCCCCACTCTGACTTTTTCCTACCATCTGGCCAGGATTCATGTGGAAAGATTTTCTCCATAGGTTAGCATCCTGTTCTTTACTGCCACGCTGGACCGTGGGGAGGGTGAGCCTCTGTTGGAGTCAGGCAGGGACAAGTTATGGGTTATGACAAGAGAACAGAGAAACACCAGGATTCGGGAGTTGGCTGACTTGTCACATACACAAGGAGGGTTGTAAGTACAAGCACAGTCAGATAAAGTGAGCAGATCTGAAGTCTTTGAAGGATATATCCAATGATCAGGCTTAGAGAATATTTCTAGAAGACTAGATACACACCAAGAGGTATATAATCAGAAGAAGACAAAGGCAGGGATAAATGGAAAACCACATCAAGCCAACGCCTTGAAGGATGAGGCACCTGAATGCCACCATTCAGTCTGCATTACCCTTTCCATACAGGGGAAGCCAATCCCTATGAAAGAAAACCCGAAGAAGCAAACAGTCAGCTCTGTGGGTAAGCTGATAGAGGGGAGCAAGTCACACACCGAGATATCCCCCAGTTAGATCAATAATGGTTCCCTTTCTTCCAGGGGATTTATAATACTGTATCAGTGCCCAACTCCTTAGGCAAGACTTTCTCTAGTCTTGGTAAGGATACGTGTCACCAGTTAAACACAGAGGAAACAATATTTAATATCACTTTGTATATATTTGCTAAAGCTCAGAAATAGAAAGGAAATCACAGGAAAAAATTAACATTCTCAGGAATGCAAAATGTAGGGGTATGAAAGGTTAGGGTGGTCCAAGGGAGAAAAGTGAATATCCAGGGCTTCCTTGGTGGCGCAGTGGTTGAGAGTCTGCCTGCCAGTGCAGGGGACACGGGTTCGAGCCCTGGTCTGGGAAGATCCCACATGCCGCGGAGCAGCTGGGCCCGTGAGCCACAGTTACTGAGCCTGCGCGTCTGGAGCCTGTGCTCCGCAACAAGAGAGGCCGCGATAGTGAGAGGCCCGCGCACCGCGATGAAGAGTGGCCCCCACTTGCCACAACTAGAGAAAGCCCTCGCACAGAAACGGAGACCCAACACAGCCATAAATAAATAAATAAATAAAATTTAAAAAAAAAAACAAAAACAAAAATCTCTTTGTGTGAGGGAGTTGTTTAAAAAAAAAAAAAAAAAAAAAAAAAAAAAAGTGAATATCCAAACACCTGGTCTTCAGAATACTGAGAGACCTAGATAAATAACTTGTTGGATTGTAAGTTTCATCTGCATCTATGCCTCCTGTAGTCATGTTAAAACAAGGCCACAAATTCTTCCATTCTTCTCCCATCAAGAGGTGGGTCTATGTCCCCTCCACTTGAATCTGGTAGGCTGTGGCTTCTTTGACAAATAGAGTATATAGGAAGAGACACAATGTGACTTCTGAAGATAAGTCATAAAAAGCCATGGCACTTCTGTCTGATTTGCTGGAAACCTTCCTTGGGAGCCCTAACCTACCAGGTAAGAAGTTCAGTTACCCTGAGGACACGATTAAGAGGCTACATGTAGGGGCGCAGGTCAACAGACACAGCCTTTGAACCAGCCCAGGCAAGGCACCAGATATGTGGTTCTTATCCCAGTTGAGGCCCCAAACTTTGGGGAGCAAAGACAATGCCTTGAGTGAATTCCTGACCCTTAGAAAGTATAAGATTAATAAAATGGTTGTTGTTTTATCCCACTAAGTTGGAGGGGGAAGGGACTCCATTACACAGAAAGAGATAACTGGAATGATTCCCAATACTCTGGGGCAGTAAAATACGATTTATTTATGTGCCCCCCATACCCAAGCTGCACATACTCAGGCATGCACACATTCATTATCTGCCTCTTTCCTTCTGAAGAGAAAAGAAAGCAAAATACTATTTTTGCTGAGTTTTCTCTATAACGTTTTTGCAGTTGTTACTGTTGTTATAAGAAACTACTCAGGGGTCTTAAGAACAATCATTCCTTAGGGAAATATATAACTAATTCTTAAGGAATACATTTGCTTCAAACTGGACATGTTTGGGGCTTGCTATGGCACCCAAAGTTTAAATTAAAAGATTATATAATTTAAACCACTAAAAGACGGGAGGCAGCACACATACACTCTAACATCTCTCTGTCTGTCTATTCCCTGCTCTTCTCCGCCCCTCAGTAGCCTTGATCAAAGATCATGTCACTCCCAGTTCTGCAAGAGACAGGATGCACCCAGGTCTGATGCCTGGATTTGGAGCTGCAGAGACTTCTTACTATGAACCAAGCAGATGGAAGCCACAAATCCAAAAACTAGGGTGGAAATGGCTTTTATGTAGAAAGGCTACTTTTAAATCATCCTATATGTCATCTTCCTGTGGATCACTTTCTTACAAATATTCTCAGCAACACCTTCTAGATGACTTTTTAAGAGAAAGCTGAAAGTATATTTTCTTTTTAAATTTAAGCTCAAAATAAGTGATCCCCAAGAATATGAAAAAGAATGTATATATATATATACACATATATGTAACTGAATATATATATATAACTGAATCACTTGCCGTACAGCAGAAATTAACACAACATTGTAAATCAACTATACTTGAATAAAATAAATTTTTAAAAGTAAGTGATCCAAGACCCAGATGATTATATGTCTTTCCTTTCCCATTTTATATTTCTTGATGAAATATTTTAAAAGTAAAACAAAGATCTTTTGGCTAATTAAAAAGTTCATATGTGGGAATAAATATTCCTAAGGTTTACTCAGAACTACCAAATGTTAAAAAATTTGTACTCTAAATTAAAAGTTGTCAATTGCTTTCCTTCTTGAATATTAGATATACTATTAAAGGAAGTTATATTAAAAAATAATCCATGTTTCGTAAAGGATTTTATCAATATCTCTGCACCATATAAAAAGAAAATTAAATACCAGTACTCAAACACTCATAAATAAGAAAATAAATGAAGCTCTTTTACTGGCTTTATATTCACCGGCAAAAAAAAAAAAAAAAATCTAATGGGTTTTAAGTAGCAGCTTAGCTAAACTTAATTTGTCCACTTGTAATGGTTTTGATAAGTCACTTCAAACAAGTCGGCTCTATGCCATGCATTCAAGGCAGGGCACATGGTGTGGCCTTTGTTGGTTGGAAACAGGCACCTCATAAGCACAGGTGAAGAGACAGGGAGGGGCAGGATATCCACAGCCCCTTCCCTGGCTCATTGGACAAGGGAAAAAGTGATGAATTCCTGTGAACATATTTTGATGCCCATGCCAACATCACTTCCCAAGCCTGAACCATCAGAAGAAGTTGGGAGTTCCTTGACTTTCAAAGTCTTCCATCCCTTGTTTTAGGATAATCCCTGAAACAAACAACATCTAAATTTCAGCAGCTTAACACAAACTTTCTTGCTCGTGTAACAGTGCAGTGAGGGTGGGTGGTGGGCTCTGCTTTATGCAATGATTCTGGGACCTCAGATACTTCTCTCTAGTGACTCCACCATCTTTCCTTTGCTAGATCCTCTCCATCTGGACAGTTGACAAGTGATCAGAGAAAGAAGGGGACACCTGGTCTGATCATCTCAGCCTGGATGGTGACATTTAGAACTTCTCATGTTCCACTGGTAAGAACCAGTCTCATGGTAACCACCTAGATGCAGGCTCCGTCACATACATCAAAAAATAGGTTTCTATATTTCCCCAATTCTATGACCTTCTTTCATTTTTTTCCACTTCCAGGGTGGCTACTTCCCTAATCCTGAGTAGAAGAATTATTAATTAAAAATCTTACATGTTCTTTTAAGATGTAGCCAGATGTGGTGGAAATATACCAACTAACATTTGATGTAGATATCATTGACATCTCAATAACTTGTTCCCATTATCTGTAAGAAAATGTAAAATTTTGGCTGAACAATTATCATGTGGCATTTAAACCTTTTCATCTACCAACCTCCAGTCTTAGAAATCATATTTAAAGTAAAACTCTCAACATGTTATGCTATTCTTAGCTCAGATAGAAAATGATGCTGATTATAGCAGCGTAACTATGGTGTTGCCATGGTTATCTACCTATTAATGATTAAACTTGCTTCCATATGCTCGGTAGAAAGTATACTTTAAAAGTAGAGAAGAGGTTTCAGTTTACTAGCAGACTGTAAGACCCAAAGTTCTCAAACAAAAGTTTGGGTATCAGAAACCAATTCAGGCTCTGATATTCAACAGAGTTTTCTGTTGTGTCCATGGTGTGGGTTTTGGGTTTTTTTTTCCCCTCATCAGCTCCAGCAATCAGTCTTCAAAGGGATAAGCATTTTATGCATCATACAGTCATTATGACTTCCTAGCAAGAGAGAAACTTAGTGAGAGAAAGTATGAATTATGCAAAAATATAAATTTGTTTAAAAACCATAAAGCATAAGCAAATTGAATCTGTTTATTCTTTTCAATTATTTATGAAACCCATCCTCCTGAGTCTACATACAAAACTATCACCATAAATTACCAAAGCAATCAAAGTTTCAGAATCATAGGAACAAGAAGAATAACTAATAGTTTTTTACAGAAATGACTTTGAGATTTATAATGCAAGATACTTTTGTTTATTGTATTTTTAAAAGCACTCAAATGTTTGTAGGTATTTCCAGCTTCCAACACAGCAGATAATTTGTCTCCTCACATTTATAGTCCTCACTACTGGTTTTTAGGAAGAATGAAAGTTGGAAAAGGTGTACAAGATGTCTCTGTCCTCAGATCATTTTGTTCTGCATCAGAGGAAAAAATAATAATTATTATGTGGTAATGTTTATCTTCCTGTGCTTCTCTATTTGTTTATCCAACAGACATTTCCTGAGTGCTTCATATAATGCGCCAAGACCTGTCCTGATGCTGGGGATACAGAAATGCACAAGACAGATATAGTTCCTATCATTATAGAGCTTTTAATAGCTCAGGTAAGAAATGATGGAGGCCTAAACAAAGGCTTGTGAATGAATCACTCTCTTTTGACAACAGGATGAACCCTTAGCCTGTCCTTCAAATTCTTCAGCCTATATTTTAAGCCTTCCTTGTAGGAGTATACTGTGCTTCCCCCCAACTGGTTGTCTGCATACATCATTTGGAACCAAATTCTCATGTCCAAGATCCTGTTTTCTATCTCTAAGAAGTAAATTATATCCAGATTTCAAGGCCTAACTCAAATCCCACTTTCTCCACAAAGCCTTCTCTGACTGACTGTTTTCTCTGTCCTCTGTATACCCATAGACTTTTTTTTTAATGTTAAAAACTCACGTAGGAAAATTTACTGAGTTTATATTATGAACCAGATATTTCACAAACTATAATAGTTTGCACTTTGAATCTTAAAATGAAAAATCTCTATTTCATTGATGAGAAGACTTGAATTTCAGTGGAGATAAATAAGTTGCCCCAAGTTAGAGCTATGATTCAACTCAAGACATTATGATGAAAAATCTATGTTCTTTCCAACACATCACATTGACCCTAGTAATATTTTTTTTAATTTCTTATCAGATTATAAATTCTGTTAGGTCAAGAATCAACTTTACATATGTCTATATTTCCCTTAACATCTAAAATTAATGCTTTATCTATAGTAGACCTTGATTAAATTTTTTTCATGATAATTACAATAACAATGCAAGATACAATATAGTAAATACCTTCTTCCTCACATGGTATATAAAATAGCAATTAGAAGAGGTCAGGAAGAAGAAAAGCACAGTGGGGTGGGGTAGTGATGAAAGGAAGCTGAGAACTAAAGGGTGAGTAGCATTTCAGTTGTTGGTATCATTAAGTAAAAGCATTCATTCCAAATATGGGAAAAGTCAAGAGCAAAGGGGTTGAGAGGAGAATGCACAGGGTCCATCCATGGGACAGCAACTGGAAGGCTCTGGCTACAGCAGAGGTTGATACAGTGGAAGATAGCCTAAAATGTGCAGTGGATGTGGTAGACAAAATAAGGGCCTCCCCAAAGACATCCAGGCCAATCCCTGAAACCTGTGAATATTGCCTTACATGGCAAAGGGACTTTGCAGCATGATTACATTAAGGATTTTGAGAGAAGATTATCCTGGATTATCCAAATGGACACAGTGTAAACACAAGGGTCCTTATAAAGGGATGTAAGGAGATCAGAGTTAGTAGAAAGAAATGTTATGATGAAAGCAAGAGGTTGGATGATAAGAAAGGGTCCATAACATTTTTCACAGAACTAGAACAAAAAATTTTACAATTTGTATGGAAACACAAAAGACCCCAAATAGCCAAAGCAATCTTGAGAAAGAAAAACAAAGCTGGAGGAATCAGGTTCCCTGACTTCAGACTATACTACAAAGCTACAGTAATCAAGACAGTATGGTACTGACACAAAAACAGAAATATAGATCAATGGAACAGGATAGAAAGCCCAGAGATAAACCCATGCACATATGGTCACATTATTTTGACAAAGGAGGCAAGAACATACAATGGAGAAAAGGCAGCCTCTTCAATAAGTGAAGCTGGGAAACCTGGACAGTTAACATGCAAAAGAATGAAATTAGAACACTTCCTAACACCATACACAAAAATAAACTCAAAATGGATTAAAGACCTAAATGTAAGGTCAGACACTATAAAACTCTTAGAAGAAAACATAAGCAGAACACTCTCTGACATAAATCACAACAAGATCTTTTTTGACCCACCGCCTAGAGAAATGGAAATAAAATCAAAAATAAACAAATGGGACCTAATGAAACTCAAAAGCTTTTGCACAGCAAAGGAAACCATAAACAAGATGAAAAGACAACCCTCAGAATGGGAGAAAATATTTGCAAATGAAGCAACTGACAAAGGATTAATCTCCAAAATATACAAGCAGCTCATGCAGCTCAATATCAAAATAACAAACAACCCAGTCCAAAAATGGGCAGAAGACCTAAATAGACATTTCTCCAAAGAAGATATACAGATTGCCAACAAACACATGAAAGGATGCTGAACATCACTAATCATTAGAGAAATGCAAGTCAAAACTACAATGAGGTATCACCTCACACCGGTCAGAATGGCCATATCATCAAAAAATCTACAAACAATAAATGCTGGAGAGGGTGTGGAGAAAAGGGAACCCTCCTGAACTGTTGGTGGGAATGTAAGTTGATACAGCCACTATGGAGAACAGTATGGAGGTTCCTTAAAAAACTAAAAATAGAATTGCCATATGACCCAGCATATGCCACTACTGGGCATATACCCTGAGAAAACCATAACTCAGAAAGAGTCATGTACCACTATGTTCATTGCAGCACTATTTACAATTGCCAGCACATAGAAGCAACCTAAATGTTCATTGACAAATGAATGGATAAAGAAGATGTGGCACATATATACAATGGAATATTACTCAGCCATAAAAAGGAACAAAATTGAGTTATTTGTAATGAGGTGGATGGACCTAGAGTCTGTCATACAGAGTGAAGTAAGTCAGAAAGAGAAAAACAAATACTGTATGCTAACACACATATATGGAATCTAAAAAAACGGTACTGATGAACCTAGTGGCAGGGCAGGAATAAAGACGCAGAGGTAGAGAACGGACTTGAGGACACGAGGTGGGAAGGGGAAGCTGGGATGAAGTGAGAGAGTAGCATTGACATATATACAGTACCAAATGTAAAATGGATAGCTAGTGGGAAGGAGCTGCATAGCACTGGGAGATCAGCTCAATGCTCTGTGACCGTCTAGAGGGGTGGGATAGGGAGGATGTGAGGGAAGCTCAAGAGAGAGGGGATAAGGGGATATATGTATATTTACAGCTGATTCACTTTCTTATACAACAGAAACTAATGCAATATTATAAAGCAATTATACTCCAATAAAGGTATAAAAAAAAAAAAAAAGGGTCCAGAAGCTGAGGAATGCAGGTGGCCCAGGTGGCCTCTACAACCTGAAAAGACTAGGGAACAGATTCTCTCTTGAAGTAATGCAGCTCTGCCAACCCCTTGATTTTAAACTTTTGACCTCCAGAATTGGAAGAGATTAAATGTGTGTTGTCTTAAGTCACTCTGTTTATGGTAATTTGTTACCTTAAGAATAAAGTATCAGGAAACTTGAGGGCCAAACTAAATAATCAGGAATATCCCCTGCATGTATTGAATGTTTCTAAGATAGGGATGGAAATAAATTCCCATTTTGAAGATAAATCATGATGTTACACTTATACACATCTTTCTGAAATATTATGGTAGCAATGAGAAAGGAACACAGGGAGATGCTTGGAGATTGTCTCTGAGGAACTCAGAAAAAGGAAGGAAAATTCAAAGAGGATACCTACACTATGAGTATAAGAAGAACAATTGAAGTAACAATGATTTACTGTATAGCACAGGGAACTATATTCAATATGTTGTAATAACCTGTAATGGAAAATAATCTGAAAAAATATATATATATATATAACTGAATCACTTTGCTATATACCTGAAACTAACATAATATTGTAAATCAACTACACTTCAATTTTTCAAAAGTATAATTGAGAGAACAGAGAATTTAGTCAGAATAGTAAGTGCTAAGGAAAACAATTAGTTAAGTGTTGCACACATTGAGTTTAGCATGCTGAGGTCATATTCATTAGTCAGATAAGACCTCACTACTAAAGAGAGAAAGGTGACTTGGAAATAAATACTCCCAACTAACTGTGAACCCATTAAAGTAGGAATATAGTCTTTTTCTCATTACCACAAATCCAAACACAGCCAACTGCACGTAGTAGTGGTGGACATGGTTGTTAATGGGGAAAATGTCTGATCATGCTAATCAAATGTATTGTAGACACTGATTTTAAAATAGCCTCATTGGGATAAATATCTAGTTGTAAAGATTTCTCTCTCTCTTAATTGGTCTCCTCTCCTCCTCTTTCCAATTTTGCATCTGGATTCCATGTGGCTTTGATAGGGAGGAATGCTCAGTCCTTATGCCATCTTCTGAGTCTTCATATGTCTGCTGAACTGTGCCTTGGCCCATCAGGTCCCTGGGTGTCCTGAACTGGTCTCTGCTGAATTGAGACCATCCTATGTGGACATCTGAGTATCACTCTGGCACTGTTGCAGGTGGCCTCCAGCTGCAGGATAGTGCAATCACCTCTTCCTCACTCTAACCACCGCATAACTCTTCCTTATCAAAGGCCTCTTGAGTTCCTCTCAGCACTTCTATGTCCCTTGCCTCTTAGGGACCTTGGAATTCTCAGGTGCTTTCTCTGCATCATTCCAACCTCTACTCGAACCAGTGAAGTTGTTATCAGGCCCAACTGTGTAGGCTACCTGCCTTCGTCTTTGTTATTCAACCATTCCCACATCCTGGTGGGCATGGTAACGTTCAATATGGACTTCTCTGAGAGAAAGTCAGGCAGACTCCCTCAGGCTACACCTTTGGAAGCCCTGAATCTTCCAAATTTATCTGAGTATTTAAAAACCTCCCCTTAGCTTTTAAAACTATTGACTCTCTATGGCTTTTAAAATGTCAGATTTAAAATTAAAAGGTGAACCATGACTTCTGGGTTGTAGACAGTATCTCTTCCTTCCTTCCTTAGAGCAATAATTATTGGTCTCTGACTTAGCCTTAATGAGACTGGACCACAGGGAATGAAAAAGAAATATTTGAGCAGGGAAAATCCATTGGAAGCCATTTCAAAAGCTTTATTTATAGAGGCAGAAGAGAAAGCTGATGACGAGTGCATGAATGAGAGCTGAAGGAGTAAGAAAAAGACATAATAAAGGGCTGAGGGCTCAGCTGGGGAGCAGCGGCAAAGAGTGCAGACTGAAAAACACAGTGATAGACACAGAAGGAGAACCAAGCTCTCAGAGACCCCAGGTCTAAGAGAAAAAGAACATTTCCCAAGGAGGGGAGGAGCAGAAAAGCAAAAAATTCCAGGGATCAAGGAGAATGGATATCCAAATGGGCCCCAGGATCTGACAAATACAAGGTAACTGCTAACATCTGACAGGTGTGGATTAGGGGTAGGATTTGGATTAGGACCCAGAGATTATCCAGGTAAGGACTTCATAGGAAAATATTGTTTTCTTAGTCTGTTACTGTGCCAAAAATATGAGTAAACCAGAATAGATCTTTATATACACACACACACACACATATGTATATAAAGACTGGATATTTCTTTTTATTATCCCTATGTAAATGTCACTCATTATTAATTTCATGTTTATCCCTAAATAACCAAACTGGTATATGGCCACTCTCCTAAAGTATACCCTTTTTATATGTGTAAAATTCGTTGTCAATCATTGTTTTCTGTACATGTTACATAATTCTCCATTTAAAACACCAAAGTTACTGTGATTTCAGAAGATAGGCATCTTAGTTCCTACTATAAAATTCCAAGGATGGAAGAAATTCTTATTTTTCTACTGAGCTTGCTAAACATAACAACACTTTTGCTGTCTCCAGAATTGCTAAGCTTTAAGTAAGGGAAAGATGTCAATTTGGGGGTTCAAACGAAGGCCTATGCTGTAAAAACACTGTATCAATTCCAAAGGGAACTAATAAGAAAGTAGATTATATACCATGTGTATGTAAAGCTCACTTCAACAGATACTCAAAGAATTGAATTTTATATTTAAGTTACTTTTATTGTTCACTGAAATATTCACTAATAATTATACTGTTTTAGTTAAGTATTTCTATGGAATTTTATAGATATAATAAATATAAATGCATAATAAAATATATATACACATATAATTTTTTTAAAACTATACGACTTCCTTGGTGGCGCAGTGGTTAAGAATCTGCCTGTGAATGCAGGGGACATGGGTTCAAGCCCTGGTCCGGGAAGATCCCACATGCCGCAGAGCAACTAAGCCAGTGCACCACAACTACTGAGCCTGCATTCTAGAGCTCGCGAGCCACAACTACTGAGACCATGCGCCACAACTACTGAAGCCCGCATGCCTAGAGCCCATGCTCTCCAACAAGAAAAGCCACTGCAATGAGAAGCCTGCGCACCGCAATGAAGAGCAGCCCCTGCTCGCCGCAACTAGGGAAAGCCCGCGCGCAGCAATGGACACCCAATGCAGCCAAAAAAAAAAAAAAAAAAAAAAAAAAAAAAAAATATATATATATATATATATATATATATATATATAGGTATATAGATAGATAGATAGATAGCTATATATAAAATAAAATGGCTCAGACTATAAAACTACCTGAAAGGTGGAGGGATCAACCTGGCAAATACTTAAATAAAAAGACTTATGAGTTCTAGATGAAGTGACTATAGTCAAAATATTTAAGCTTTCTGAATCCCAATTTCTCCTTCTATAAAATACATATGAATACTATAAATATTTTTAAAAATGATAGGCACAACACATATGCTAGAGCAAGATATAGCATATTAATCTTAAGTGGTAATATGCTACTTTTTTGTTGTTGTTTAAATAGATCTTTATTGGAGTATAATTGCTTCACAATACTGTGTTAGTTTCTGTTGTACAACAAAGTGAATCAGCCATAGGCATACATATATCCCCATATCCCCTCCCTCTTGCTCCACCATCCCTATCCCACCTCTCTAGGTCATCCCAAAGCACTGAGCTGATCTCCCTGTGCTATGTTGCTGCTTACCACTAGTTATCTATTTTACATTCGGTAGTATGTATATGTCGATGCTACTCTCACTTTGCCCCAGCTTCCCCCTCCCACCCCGTGTCCTCAAGTCCATTCTCTATGTGTACATCTTTATTCCTGCCCTGCAACTAGGTTCATCAGTACCAAATATGCTATTCTTTTACTGTTGATTTTACAAAAGTATAGAACTGAAATATAGCTAAGTCATAGAGTGAAGAATCAGCAAAATATTCCTAGATTCCTTCAGAATAATTTTCTCTCTACACAATGTAATCACTTCAGCATGTCATTCCATTGACATATGCTCTGAATATACAGAATATCAATGAAGTCCCTGGGTCAGATTTTATAAAAATAAAAAATGAAGCTGTGATCCATTCTTTTTTCATTTATTTAATTACTGAATAAAAGCCCATCCTCCTGATCCAAAGGACAGCTAGGAGTGTCAATCTCACTTCTTTTACCAAAATTGAATAAAGCCCACATGAGCCTTCACAGCAACAAATAAAAATTAGGTTTTGAACAGAAAGTATATCTGAGGGTGGATGGACTCATCCAAAGCTTGACACATTCTCAAGAGATAGGCCAGAGCACAGAAGAAGAACTTGTTACCAAATATGGCAGACAGAAAAAGTACACAAGATTTGTAGCTGATATCATCTAATTCACTGACCTGATTATGCTTCAAAAGGAGGACTCAAATTTCTGAGGTTGAAAAAGACTTGAGAAAACAGAATAAGCAGCTCAGTGGCCGAGGGCATGCCTTGCTCTAACTGTCTTTTGCACAGTGACACACGCATCTGCAGAACCACATTTGATGCAGAAACAAGCAAGTGAAGGCATGGAGTTTGGTTTTACATAATTATTTTTTAAAAGAAAATAAAATAGAGATTTATTTTTATGGACCTCTCATTGATGCACTCTGAACTTTAGTAGATAAACATTCATGGGTGATAATAAATAAAAGTGGTTTTCGTCTCATCAAGTATCCAGAGGTCCCAGGGGGGAAAAACAACAAAATATATTGTCAGAAAAATGGCAGACAACTTCCTCCTTCCCAGAAAAATAATTGATATGTGGGGAAAACACAATGAAACACATATTAATAATGTAAAAGCTAGGTTCTAAAATGACTCTGACTTCCATCAGACAGCAAATTATTAATGATTTCCTTCTATATTGTCAGAGGAAAATCTGGGAAAGGATTCAGATGCATATTTTCTATCCATCAAATACTATTCATAAGTCTATTTTGCATATTAATTAGAGTTTTGCTACATTCTAGATGGAGACAGCTAATTAATTCATTTTTTTTACATGATTGTTTTCATTTTTTTTTCAGTCTTTTCTGTTTGATTCAGAGTTATTCTCTCTCCAATTAAGAGCATTCTATTCCCCCAAAGATCTGCAAACCTCCAGATGGTCCTGGGATGCTTCTATCTGGAGCTATGTTTTTATCCTTGAAATGAAGGGTGATCCAACAATTGGTTTGGTTTGCTTGCTTGCTTACTTGCTTGTTTGTTTGTTTTTATAATATATTGGAGTAGTTCTTCACACTAAAGCCAACTGGATTTCCCATTTCTTCTGAACTTTTCTTCTGTTTCCTACAATCCTTTTTATTATACCTCTGTGTGTACAGCTGAAGTATTATAAATACTGTTTATATTAGGTGTACGAATGAGCTATAACCTTCCAAGTTACTGTCCAACAATAAGATCCTATGAAAATTTAAACTTTTCTCCCTATACTCTACTATGCCTCAAATAGCTTTCAATGTTCTCTTGATAATTTATTCTGTGTTATAAAATGAGAACTGTGGAAGCTTATGTAGCTCGAGTCTGTAACTAACATTATACACACAGAAATCAGAGCTGGGTGGAAAGGTGGGTATCATTCTTTCCTGGTTTCTTAACACTGGCTGAGTATCCCAACCAACAGAGTGAGCTTTAAAATACTGCTGACACAGTCCCATCCAGACTTGATATTTCTCAAAACTCTTCAGATCATTTTAATGTGCAGCCAGGGTTGAGAGCCACTGGTCTTATCCACCAGTCATTAGCAGCCAAACTGAAGCCCTGATAGACTCAATCACTAACCCACCCATGTAAAGTAAAAAGCATCAAAGAAAGGATTAGAGACCCTTGTTTTAAGTGCAGGGTTCTTTCAACTACAAGGACTATAGGATTGCAAAAGGTGTCCTGAGGAGCATAGTCTATGGTCTGAATTTCTTTCAACTTAGCTCAGGCCAGGACCAGCTACATAATTTGCAAGGCCTAGTACAAAATAAAAAATGTGAAGCCCCTTTTTCATAAATTACTACAGCAGAAACTAACACAACATTGTAAAGCAACTATACTCCAATAAAAATTAATTTAAAAAAAATAATAAATAAACAAGAACTTCAAAAAGTTGGCAGCAGAGATTTAAACCAAGCTCAGGGCCCTTCTAACAGCAGGGTCTGATGTTGCTGCACAGGACACACACCCATGAAGCCAACCCTGGCCCAGATTTTGAAGATATCCTGTGTTCAGTAACAAGGTTTGTAAAAAGAAAAAATGTTCTTCTAATTCCACAGTTATAAATTGGGAAACAGTGCTGAACAAGTCTTTGGTTTTGTTTTTTGTTTGTGTGCTTGTTTATTTATTTTTTTAAATGCAGGAGCTCTCAGGAGACTTCAGTAAGCTAATGTGCATTGTGAGTGCTTTAGCCTGCCTCTCCCCCTGTCAAAAGCAGAATCTGTGAGACAAGGGCTTTTTATTTTGGGGAGTGATCCCAGAGACCCAGAGAGGAGGATGAGAACAGTAACACAGGGAAGGAAGAAAGCAATACAAGGGTGTGTTACGGGGCCAGTCACTGCGCTGGGAAACTGGGCTAGATCTCCCTGGAAGCCTCTGAAGAGCCGCATAGAGTGTGTCTCAGCAGTGCTGAGGGGTGGAAGCACGGAGCCTAATCCTCTGTGTCCTGTTGCCTATTGGCCAAGAGTGGCCCTGTAAGGGGTTAACACCCTGGTCTTTCTAGATTGCATGTGAGAGTGTGGAGAGAGCCTGGATGCACTGTCAGGGTGATGCCAGGTAAAGCAAAGGCTGGAGGGGCAAAGAGGCCCTGATACCTTGACCCTCCAAGCTGGGACTCAGCCAGTGGCAGCCCTAACTGATCTTAGCTAAAACTCTTTACTCTCCAGAATACCTATTAACATCTTTCTGGACACATGTGCTATCTATGGAGCACAGTTTGGAACAAAGTAGAGGAACTATTGTTACAGTTAGAAATCCCTTTTCAAAGAAATCACACACTGGGAAATCCAAGTTAGGTATTGGAAAGACCAAAGGGATGATTAGAACATAGAGAATGAAAGTCTGAATCCAGCTGAAGGGCAGTAATTGTTTAGAATGTCCTCCCACAGGTATAAGCACGAGGATTCAGGCCCCCTGACTCAGCTCTGTGCCAGCTCTCCTGAAATTCTTTAACGTATATCCAGAGAGTTGTTTTTTTTAACATCTTTATTGGAGTATAATTGCTTTACAATGGTGTGTTAGTTTCTGCTTTATAACCAAGTGAATCAGCTATACATATACATATATCCCCATATCTCCTCCCTCTTGCATCTCCCTCCCACCTTCTCTATCTCATCCCTCTAGGTGGTCACAAAGCACCAAGCTGATCTCCCTGTGCTATGTGGCTGCTTCCCACTAGCTATCTGTTTTACATTTGGTAGTGTATATATGTCCATGCCACTCTCTCACTTCATCCCAGCTTACCCTTCCCCCTCCCTGTGTCCAGCTTACCCTTCCCCCTCCCTGTGTCCTCAAGTCCATTCTCTACATCTGCGTCTTTATTCCTGTCCTGCCCCTAGGTTCTTCAGAACCTTATTTTTTTTTATTTTTTAGATTCCATATTATGTGGTAGCATATGGTATTTGTTTTTCTCCTTCTGACTTACTTCACTCTGTATGACAGACTCTAGGTCCATCCACCTCACTACAAATAGATCAATTTCATTTCTTTTCATGGCTGAGTAATATTTCATTGTATATATGTCCCACATCTTATGCAGAGAGTTTTAATAGGGCTATCATTGTTATCACTCTTATGACATCCAAGGCAGACATTTTTCAAATGAATGCTAGATGAAACAGAAAATAGCACTTTTTGCCTGCAAACTAGTAATAGTAAAAGGTTTTAAGTGAACTTGGCTACAGCTAACAATTACACAGAGAGAAATCATTTCTTTGTTTGAGACAATTCTTAACACATGCACTCCTGGTCACTGAGATTGCTGGCAGTAATTTACAGACATAATATGAATAAATGTCTTCTTACTATATTTCTTTAGCTGTGACAGCAGACTCAGAGCAATCTTAACATTGAAAGGAAAAACTCCCTAAATATGTTTAGTGTAAGTGTTCCCATAGACGTGATACAATTAACATGCAAAAACAGCAAAACAACAACAAAAAAACCTTTATATAACTAAGTCATAATTTCTACTTTTACTTAAGAACTCTATATGTTAATTTTCTCAAGAGCTTGCTATTTTAAAAAATTGCTTTCAAACATCTCTACATCACATCTCCCATTTTCTGTCAGTAGGGCAGTATTTATTCAGTGTTGATCATGTCCAGAGCCCTGAACCTGATTGTGTGTGTCAGCAGGATGTTTATATATTTAGAAAAGCACAGAGAACTCTGTCTCTCAGGGAGGCTATAACTGAAATATCAAAATGACAAAACTTCCTGTATTGTAGAACAATTTCATAAGGTTTTCGGAAACCAAATTCATCTTAAGAGCAATTCAAATCCTTAGAAAGAATGTTTTTATCATAATTTTCAAAATGTAATTGTCTTACTCAAATGTTTACATGTCATTGGAAAACATGACTTTAAATATTTAGTTTTCCATCTGTTTGAAAATACGACCACCCACAAAGGCTGTAGGCTGCCAGTTTTCCCTACACCCCTTTTTATTGCCACACTTTTTTTTCTGCTTATAAACCTGGAAAACTTCACACAAAAACAACTCAATAACCTAGACCTACAAAGTAAAATCACTTTAAAACCAGAGTAAATGTGTATGAAAAAAAAACTGCACAAGGTATTTTTTCCACTGCTATATTATATTTAAGCCTACTCTTAGATATAGTATTTCAATACAATTATTTATATCAATAGGGGTTTACAGTCTTCACATGAGCAGAAAATTTCCTGATTATAAAAGATAAAGGTCATGAAGAAAACCTTAAACATACATAGCTGAAATTTATGTCCTTTATACCTCATTTTATTTCTGTATTTCATACTTCTTCTTTGTCATATCCCTATTTGTCATTCAATAAGATAAAACAAATATGCTACAATTTGCTCTCTGAGCCTGGGTTACTCTCAACCCAGCAAATGATAAAGTTTCTGCACCTCAGTTACCTTATCTGTAAAATTAGGATGTTATACCAAATAACCACTATTCTCTTTAAATGTAGTTTTAAAATAGGTCTTCCTGTGAAAGAGATGGCCTAAAAACCTTCCCATACATTCCAGGTTAGGACAGCAGATTGAACATTTACATCTTATTTCACTCCCTCTCCAAACTCCATTAAAACTACAGTGACTAAATGTTCAAACAAAAAGAGGCTGAAGACATGAGGCAGGGTGAACAGCATGAAGTATAGGCAGATTAAGTAACTGAACCCACTGAAAGTTGACTGCAGATCCCATATTTCCCCTGATCCCATTCACCCCAAAACTCCAGCAGCTGGGCATTCACTGTCCAGGCAGAGAAGCTTTCTCAAAGGAAATACCTAAGACAGTTCCCCAACAACAGACTCACTCAGGGTCAAATTTGAGGTTCAGATATGAAAACAGCATCCATACATTCAAAATCACAAATCACCTTTTTATTCCTTCACTGTAAATCATCACTAGACAATCAAGGACTACTAAATATCTAAGCAAAGTCTCGAACAAGAATGGAAGAGATCAAAGCAAACAACATGAAAAAAAACAACTAGGAGGAAATACAATCTAGGCAACCATCATTGATATCCTCAGAGAGATAAAAGAAGATGTTGCATTTATGAAACAAGAACAGGAGGACATTTTAAAAGAAAAGAGAAAAATCTTCAAATTTAAAAATATTATAGCAGAATTTTTTAAACCACTATTGAAAGCTTAGAAGATATTTTGAGCTAATACCCCATTAAGTAGAGCAAAAAGATAAAATAAGAAAAAAAAGATAAGTGCTTCCATTTGGAAGCACTAGCCTTGATCAAGTGGGCTTTATTCCAGGGATGCAAGGATGGTTCAATATTCTCAAATCATTCAATGAGATACACCACATTATCAAAAGGAAGGATAAAAATCACATGATCATCTTAATAGTCACAGAAAAAGCATTTGACAAAATTCACCATCCACTCATGATAAAAACTCTCATCAAAGTTGGTATAGCATGACCTTATCTCAACATAATAAAAGTAATTTACAACAAATCCACAGCTAAAATCATACTGAACAGTAAGAAGCTCAAAGCGTTTCCTCTAAATTCACTCTTGCCACGTCTCTATAACATAGAGCAACCAGAAAAGAAAAAGAAATAAAAGGCATCCAAATTGGAAGGGAAGAAATAAAACTGTCACTATTTCCAGATGACATGACACTATATATAGAAAACTCTGAAGTCGCCACCAAAAAAATTAGAACTACCAAATGAACTCAGTAAAGTTACAGGATACAAGATAAATACACAGAAATCTGTTGCTTGCTATACAATAATAATGAACTATCAGAAAGAGAAAGCAAAAAAAATCTCATTTAAAATTGCATCAAAAAGAGGGGAGACCTTAAAGATGGCGGAGGAGTGAGACATGGAGATCGGCTTCCTCCCCACAAATACATCAGAAATACATCTACATGTGGAACAACTCCTACAGAACACCTAGTGAATGCTGGCAGAAGACCTCAGACTTCCCAAAAGGCAAGAAAATCCCCCCATACCTGGGTAGGGCAAAAGAAAAAAGAAAAAGCAGAGACAAAAGAATAGGGACAGGACCTGCACCACTGGGAAGGAGCTGTGAAGGAGGAAAAGTATCCACACACTAGGAAGCCCCTTCACTGGCGGAGATGGGGGTGTCGGGGGGGAAGCTTCAGAGCCATGGAAGAAAGTGCAGCAACAGGGGTGCAGAGGGCAAAGCGGAGGGATTCCTGCACAGAGGATCAGTGCCGACCAGCACTTACCAGCCCGAGAGGCTCGTCTGCTCACCCACCGGGGCGGGTTGGGACTGGGAGCTGAGGCTCGGACTTCGGAGGTCGGATCCCAGGGAGAGGACTGGGATTGGCTGCGTGAACACAGATTGAAGGGGGCTAGTGCACCACGGCTGGCCGGGAGGGAGTCCGGGAAAAAGTCTGGAGCTGCCGAAGAGGCAAGAGACCATTGTTTTGGGGTGCGGAGGAGAGGGGGTTCACAGCACCACCTAAATGAGCTCCAGAGACTGGTGCAAGCCGCGGCTATCGGCACCGACACCAGAGACGGGCGTGAAATGCTAAGGCTGCTGCTGCAGCCACCAAGAAGCCTGTGTGCGAGCACAGGTCACTATCCACACCTCACCTCCCGGGAGCCTGTGCAGCCTGCCACTGCCAGGGTCCCGTGACACAGGGACAACTTCCCTGGGAGAACATACGGCACGCCACAGGCTGTTGCAACGTCACGCCACAGGCTGTTGCAACGTCACGCCAGGCTCTGCCACCACAGGCTCGCCCCACATCCGTACCCCTCCCTCCCCCTGGTCTGAGTGAGCCAGAGCCCCTGAATCAGCTTCTCCTTTAACCCCGTCCTGTCTGAGCGAAGAACAGACGCCCTCAGGTGAGCTACACGCAGAGGCAGGGCCAAATCCAAAGCTGAACCCCAGGAGCTGTGCGAACAAAGAAGAGAAAGGGAAATTTCTCCCAGCAGCCTCAGGAGCAGCGGATTAAATCTCCACAGTCAACTTGATGTACCCTGCATCTGTGGAATACCTGAAGAGACAATGAATCATCCCAAAACTGAGGCGGTGGACTTTGGGAGCAACAAAATATATAGTTTTTCTTTTTCTCTTTTTGTGAGTGTGTATGTGTATGCTTCTTTGTGTGATTTTTTCTGTATAGCTTTGCTTTTACCATTTGTCCTAGGGATCTGTCACTCCGTTTGTTTTGTTGTTTTTTCTTTTTGTTTTTTTAATAATTATTTTTTATTTTAATAACTTTATTTTATTCTATTTTTTCTTTCTTTCTTCCTTTTTTTCTCCCTTTTCTTCTGAGCCATGTGGCTGACAGGGTCTTGGTGCTCTGGCCGGGTGTCAGGCCTGTGCCTCTGAGGTGGGAGAGCCAACTTCAGGACATTGCTCCACCAGAGACCTCCAGGCTCCATGTAATATCAAATGGTGAAAGCTCTCCAAGAGATCTCCATCTCCACGCTAAGACCCAGCTCCACTGAACAATCAGCAAGCTACAGTGCTGGACACCCTATGCCAAACAACTAGCAAGACAGGAGCACAATCCCACCCATTAGCAGAGAGGCTGCCTAAAATCAAAATAAGGTCACAGACACCCCAAAACACACCACCAGATGCGGTCTTGCCCACTAGAAAGACAAGATTGAGCTTCATTCTCCAGAACACAGGCACCAGTCCCCTCCACCAGGAAGCCTACACAACCCACTGAACCAACATTAGCCACTGGGGGGAGACACCAAAAACAACGGGAAATACGAACCTGCAGCCAGTGAAAATGAGACCCTAAACACAGTAAGTTAAGCAAAATGAGAAGACAGAGAAACACACAGCAGATAAAGGAGCAAGGTAAAAACACACCAGACCAAACAAATGAAGAGGAGATAGGCAGTCCACCTGAAAAAGAATTCAGAGTAATGAGAGTAAAGATGATCTAAAATCTTGGAAATAGAATGGAGAAAATACAAGAAACGTTTAACAAGGACCTAGAAGAACTAAAGAGCAAACAAACAATGATGAACAACACAATAAATGAAATTAAAAATTCTCTAGAAGGAATCAATAGCAGAATAACTGAGGCAGAAGAACGGATAAGTGACCTGGAAGATAAAATAGTGGAAATAACTACCGCAGACCAAAATAAACAAAAAAGAAAGAAAAGAATTGAGGACAGTCTCACAGACCCCTGGTACAACATTAAACGTATCAACATTCGAATTACAGGGGTCCCAGAAGAAGAAGAGAAAAAGAAAGGGACTGAGAAAATATTAGAGGAGATTATAGTTGAAAATTTCCCTAATATGAGAAAGGAAATAGTTAATCAAGTCCAGGAAGCTCAGAGAGTCCCATACAGGATAAATCCAAGGAGAAACATGCCAAGCCACATATTAATCAAACTATCAAAAATAAAATACAAAGAAAAAATATTAAAAGCAGCAAGGGAAAAACAACAAATAACATACAAGGGAATCCCCATAAGGTTAACAGCTGAACTTTCAGCAGAAACTCTGCAAGCCAGAAGGGAGTGGCAGGACATATTTAAAGTGATGAAAGGGAAGAACCTACAACCAAGGTTACTCTACCCAGCAAGGATCTCATTCAGATTCAATGGAGAAATTAAAACCTTTACAGACAAGCAAAAGCTAAGAGAATTCAGCGCCACCAAACCAGCTTTACAACAAATGCTAAAGGAACTTCTCTAGGCAGGAAACACAAGAGAAGGAAAAGAACTACAATAACAAACCCAAAACAATTAAGAAAATGGTAACAGGAACATACATATCTACAATTACCTTAAATGTAAATAGATTAAATGCTCCAACCAAACGACATAGATGCGTTGAATGGATACAAAAACAAGACCCATATATATGCTGTCTACAAGAGATCCACCTGAGACCTAGGCACACATACAGACTGAAAGTGAGGGGATGGAAAAAGTTATTGCATGCAAATGGAAATCATAAGAAAGCTGGAGTAGCAATTCTCATATCAGACAAAATAGACTTTAAAAAAAGACTATTACAAGAGACAAAGAAGGACACTACATAATGATCAAGGGATCAATCCAAGAAAAAGATAAAACAATTGTAAACATTTATGCACCCAACATAGGAGCACCTCAATACATAAGGCAAATGCTAACAGTCATAAAAGGGGAAATCGACAGTAACACAATTAGAGTAGGGGACTTTAACAACCCACTTTCACCAATGGACTGATCATCCAAAATGAAAATAAATAAGGAAACACAAGTTTTAAATGACACATTAAACAAGAAGGACTTAATTGATATTTGTAGGACATTCCACCCAAAAACAACAGAATAAATTTTCTTCTCAAGTTCTCATGGAACATTCTCCAGGATAGATCATATCTTGGGTCACAAACCAAGCCTTGGTAAATTTAAGAAAATTGAAATCGTATCAACTACGTTTTCCAACCACAACGATATGAGACTAGATATCAATTACAGGAAAAAATCTGTACAAAAATACGAATATATAGAGGCGAACAGTATACTACTTAATAACCAAGAGATCACTGAAGAAATCAAAGAGGAAATCAAAAAATAACTAGAAACAAATAACATTGAAAACACGATGACCCAAAACCTTTGGGATGCAGCAAAAGCAGTTCTAAGAGGGAAGTTTATAGCAATACAATCTTACCTCAAGAAACAAGAAACATCTCAAATAAACAACCTAACCTTACACCTAAAACAATTAGAGAAAGAAGAACAAAAAACCCTCAAAGTTAGCAGAAGGAAAGAAATCATAAAGATCCGATCAGAAATAAATGAAAAAGAAATGAAGGAAACAATAGCAAAGATCCATAAAACTAAAAGCTGGTTCTTTGAGAAGATAAACAAAATTGATAAACCTTTAGCCAGACTCATCAAGAAAAAGAGGGAGAGGACTCAAATCAATAAAATTAGCAATGAGAAAGGAGAAGTTACAACAGACACTGCAGAAATACAAAGCATCCTAAGAGACTACTGCAAGCAACTCTATGCCAATAAAGTGGACAACCTGGAAGAAATGGACAAATTCTTAGAAAGGTATAATCTCCCAAGACTGAACCAGGAAGAAACAGAAAATGTGAACAGACCAATCACAAGTAATGAAATTGAAACTGTGATTTAAAATCTTCCAACAAACAAAAGTCCAGGACCAGATGGCTTCACAGGTGAATTCTATCAAACATTTAGAGAAGAGCTAACACCCATCCTTTTCAAACTCTTCCAAAAAATTGCAGAGGAAGGAACACTCCCAAACTCATTCTAGGAGGCCACCATCACCCTGATAACAAAACAAGACAAAGATACTGCAAAAAAAGAAAATTACAGACCAATATCACTGATTATATGGATGCAAAAATCCTCATCAAAATACTAGCAAACAGAATCCAACAACACATTAAAAGGATCATACACCATGATCAAGTGAGGTTTATCCCAGGAATGCAAGGATTCTTCAATATACACAAATCAATCAATGTGATACACCATATTAACAAATTGAAGGATAAAAACCACATAATAATCTCAATAGATGCAGAAAAAGCATTTGACAAAATTCAACACCGATTTATGATAAAAACTCTCCAGAAAGTAGGCATAGGGGGAACGTAACTCAACATAATGAAGGCCATATATGACAAACCCACAGTCAACATCATTCTAAATGGTGAAAAATTGAAACCATTTCCACTAAGATCAGGAACAAGACAAGGTTGCCTACTCTCATTACTATTGTTCAACACAGTTTTGGAAGTTTTATCCACAGCAATCAGAGAAGACAAAGAAATAAAAGGAATCCAAATCAGAAGAGAAGAAGTAAAACTGTCACTGTTTGCAGATGACATGATACTATACATAGAGAATCCTAAAGATACTACCAGAAAACTACTAGAGCTAATCAATGAATTTGGTAAAGTAGCAGGATATAAAATTAATGCACAGAAATCTCTTGCATTCCTATACAATAATGATGAAACTCTGAAAGAGAAATTAAGGAAACACTCCCATTTACCATTGCAACAGAAAGAATAAAATACCTAGGAATAAACCTACCTAAGGAGACAAAAGACCTGTATGCAGAAAACCATAAGACACTGATGAAAGAAATTAAAGATGATACAAACAGATGGAGAGATATACCATGTTCTTGGATTGGAAGAATCAACATTGTGAAAATGACTATACTACTCAAAGCAATCTACAGACTCAATGCAATCCCTATCAAACTACCAATGGCATTTTTCACAGAACTAGAACAAACAATCTTAAAATGTGTATGGAGACACAAAAGACCCCCAACAGCCAAAGTAATCTTGGGAAAGAAAAACGGAGCTGGAGGAGTCAGGCTCCCTGACTTCAGTCGATACTACAAAGCTACAGTAATCAAGACAGTATGGTACTGGCACAAAAACAGAAATATAGATCAATGGAAAAGGATAGAAAACCCAAAGATAAACCCACACAAATATGGTCACCTTATCTTTAATAAAGGAGGCAAGAATATAAAATGGAGAAAAGACAGTCTCTTCAAAAAGTGGTGCTGGGAAAACTGGACAGCTACATGTAAAAGAATGAAATTAGAACATTCCCT
Source organism: Balaenoptera musculus (assembly GCF_009873245.2). Taxonomy (NCBI): domain Eukaryota; kingdom Metazoa; phylum Chordata; class Mammalia; order Artiodactyla; family Balaenopteridae; genus Balaenoptera; species Balaenoptera musculus. The sequence goes on along the minus strand of NC_045796.1, from coordinate 62,213,889 downwards.
AACACCATACACAAAAATAAACTCAAAATGGATTAAAGACCTAAACGTAAGATTCAAGACTATAAAACTCTTAGAGGAAAACATAGGCAGAACACTCTATGACATACATCACAGCAAGATCCTTTTTGACCCACCTCCTAGAGAAATGGAAATAAAAACAAAAATAAAAATATGGGACCTAATGAAACTTAAAACCTTTTCCACAGCAAAGGAAACCATAAATGAGATGAAAAGACAACTCTCAGAATGGGAGAAAATATTTCCAAACAAAGCAACTGACAAAGGATTAATCTCCAAAATATACAAGCAGCTCATGCAGCTCAATATCAAAAAAACAAACAACCCAATCCAAAAACGGGCAGAAGACCTAAATAGACATTTCTCCAAACAAGATATACAGATTGCCAACAAACACATGAAAGGCTGCTCAACATCACTAATCATTAGAGAAATGTAAGTCAAAACTACAATGAGGTATCACCTCACACCAGTCAGAATGGCCATCATCAAAACATCTACAAACAATAAATGCTGGAGAGGGTGTGGAGAAAAGGGAATCCTCTTGCACTGTTGGTGGGAATGTAAATTGATACAGCCACTATGGAGAACAGTATGGAGGTTCCTTAAAACACTAAAAATAGGTCTACCATACGACCCAGCAATCCCACTACTGGGCATACCCCCTGAGAAAACCATAATTCAAAAAGAGTCATGTACCACAATGTTCATTGCAGCTCTACTTACAGTAGCCAGGATATGAAAGCAACCTACGTGTCACCTACAGATGAATGGATAAAGAAGATATGGCACATATATATAATGGAATATTACTCAGCCATAAAAAGAAACAAATTTGAGTTATTTGTAGTGAGGTGGATGGACCTAGAGTCTGTCATACAGAGTGAAGTAAGTCAGAAAGAGATAAACAAATACTGTATGCTAACACATATATATGGAATCTAAAAAAAGAAAAAAAATGATTTTGAAGAATCTAGGGGCAGGACAGGAATAAAGATACAGACGTAGAGAATGGACTTGAGGACAGGGGGAGGGGGAAGTGTAACCTGGACGAAGTGAGAGAGTGGCATGGACATATATACACTACCAAACATAAAATAGACAGCTAGTGGGAAGCAGTCACATAGCATAGGGAGATCAGCTTGGTGCTTTGTGTCCACCTAGAGGTGTGGGATAGGGAGGGTGGGAGGGAGATGCAAGAGGGAGCAAATATGGGGATATATGTTTATGTATAGCTGCTTCAGTTTGTTATACAGCAGAAACTAACACATCATTGTAAAGCAATTATACTCCAATAATGCTGTTAAAAAAAAAAAAAAGAAAATGAAGGACGAAAAAGGTACAAGGCATATAGGAAACAAATAGCAAAATGACCAAAGAAAGTCATTCATTATCTGTAATTACTTCATTCTCTCCAATAAAATTTGAATTTAACTCTCTAATCAGATGAGAGATTGAAAAAATGGATTAAAAACACATAATCAAACTATATGTTCAAGAGACTCACTTTATACCCAGAGATACAAATACGGTGAAAGTGGAAGGGTGGAAAAAGACATTCCATGCAAGTAGTAATGAAAAGAGAGCAGCCGTGGCTATACTAATATCAGACAAAATAGACGTTAAATTAAAAAGTTACAAGAGTCAAAGAAGGATATTATATATTAATAAAATGTCCAATACAGCAAAAACTACAACAATTATAAACATTCACATACCTAATGACAGACCTTCAAATATATATGAAGCCCAAAATTGAAGGGAGAAATAGACAGTTCTACAGCAATAGTTGGAGACTTCAATGCCTCACTCTCAATAATAGAAGAAACAGAAGACAGGTAGTCAACAGAGAACTTAACACAATAAAACAACGAGATCTAACAGATATATACAGAACACTATCCAACAATTGCCAACACATTCTTCTCAAGTGCACATGGGACATTTTCCAGCATAGACAATACATTAGACCACAAATTAAGTATCAACAGATTTTAAAAGATAGATATCATACAGAATGTCTTCTCCAACTACAACAGGATGAAGTTAGAAATAAATAACAGAAGTAAAATTAGAAAATTCACAAGCTTGTGGAAATTAAACAGTACACAGTTAAACAACCAATGGATCAAAGAGGGAAATTAGAAAATACTTAGAAGTCAATGAAAACAAAGACACAATGTACTAAAATTTATGGGATGCAACAAATGCAGTGCTAAAAGAAAAATTTGTGTATATATATAATATATATCATATTATATAATAATAAATATTATATATATTTTATATATACATATATAACAGCTATAGCAATGCTAAGGTTGAAATTTATAGCTTACCTTAAAAACAAGAAAGAGCTCAAATCAACAACCTAAGTTTACAATGCAAGGAGCCCAAAAAAAGAAGAACAAACTAAACGTAAAACTAGAAGAAGGAAGGAAATAATAAAGATTAGAGAAAAGATCAACGAAATAGAGACTAGAAAAACAGTAGAAAAAATTAATGAAGCCAAAAGCTAGGTTTTTTCAAAGATCAACAAAATTGACAAACCTTCAAAATTGACAAAGAAAAAAAGAGAGGAGTCAAATTACTAAAATGAGAAATGAAAATGAGGACATTACTATCAACTCTACAGAAATAAAAATGATTCTATGAGAGTACTATGAACAATTGTACGCCAAAAAATTGAATAGCCTAGATGAAATGGACAAACTCCTAGAAGCACAAAACCTACCAAGACTAAATCGTGAAGAAAGAGAAAATCTAAATAAACCTGTAACTAGTTACAAGATTTAATTAGTAATTAAAAAAACTGATGCTTCACTGATGAATTCTAGCAAACATATAAAGAACTAATAGCAATCCTTCTTAAACTTTCCCCAAAAAGTGAAGAAGAGAGAATACATCTTAACTCATTCCATGAAGCCAGTATTCCCCTCATACCAAAGCCCCAAAGACACCACAAGAAAATGACAGACCAATATCCCTTATGAACACTGATGGAAAAATCCTCAACTAAACACTAGCAAACTGAATTCAGCAGCATACTAAAAGGATTATAAACTATGACCAAGGGGGATTTATTTCTGGAATGCAAGGATGGTTCAACACATGAAAATCAATGTAATACATCACATTAACAGAATGAAGGGGGAAAAACCCCACTACCACCTCAACTGAAAGAGAAAAAGAATTTGACAAAATTCTACATCCTTTTATGATAAGAAATATCAACAAACTAGGAATAGAAGGAAAATACCTCAAGAACAAATATGATCATATGCTCTATCACAGCCCCTCTTCTCATAAGCCATGGGGGAAAAAAATGTGCTTGCACATGAACTTCTATTAAGCCTGCAGAGAACAGGGTGGTCAGCATGCTTCCTTTAGCAACTTCTTGTTCAGCTTTCCCAACTAATCCTTTGGCCTATTTCCAACCTACCCTAGACCCATAGGCTTACAGATTCCCTCAACCACACACCATTGCACACAAAATTTTATGTGAGGTGAAAAGCCCACACTGTAAACGGGAGAGTTTCCTTTGACTTTCTCATACTACACCAGATCACCAGAATATAAACATACATAATACATTCATTTAATAATGCACTATCATTAAAAGTGCTTATTTTTGTGGCCTACTCTCTACCCCTAGGTAAATCAATAACCAAATCATCCACATAAGTGTTCACACATTCTTTCTGACCTCCTCAAGAATGTGCTATCTTTTTCTCTCCCAAACAAATGAATCCTAGAATAAAAAGGCAGTATATTTCCTATTTCTGAGGTAAGATAGCACCGAAGATAGTGTTTTTCTCTACCTGTATTGACCTTGAAAAGCTGGCAATGAAGTCCTTCTTCTGGCCACGGCCACGGCTATTATTTAAAAGCTCCTGGGAATACATAAATGTACATTTTTACAATTATGTTTTTAGAAACATGCAGAAACACAACTATGTTTAGTTCGTTCATTTTTTCACTTTTAAACTTAAGACAATTTAAATTATACTGACTGAAAAAAAATAATTATTCTACATATACAATAAGATATTCATCTCCATTATGAGATATTTCAAGTCAGCAGAAGGTTTCACTTAAAAACAAAAATCATCATGGCATTTGTTCTTTCAAAAATACCTTCTGTTAGGAAAGCTAACCCTTTCTGTTATACTTCAGTAATTAAGAAAAGCACTCCTGATGAGCACGATTTTGACAGTAATTAAATGCCATTTGGCCACAATAAGAGCACAAATGTGTGAAGCAAGTTACTGACCTTTTGTGATAAATAAATAATATTAAACAAACTTGTGAACAAGTGTTCTGGATAATTAGTATTGATTTCTACTTATTCAAGGGTCTTTGAAGTGGTGATGGCCACATTATTCTCAGGTTAAAAAATCTTTAGAGAGAATGAGAGCTTTAAAATGCTTATTGTCAATGGATGTTGCTTTGGATTTACAGAGTGCTTCTAGAAGAGTAAATGTGACTGTATTAACTTCAGACTTCTGCCTTCTTAATTACAAAACAGTATCTTTCAGAACCCATAGCCCCTCTTAAAAGAGAAAGAGGAGTTTTCATGGGTAGACCCTAAAGTCTTAATTTCCTTCTCTGTCACTAAATTAAGCTAACCTTCTCCTCATCCTCTCCCATTATCACTTCTAATCTTTACTGAGTGCTACTAATCCTGAAAAAGATATTTCAAGAACATGCTAAACCTGTAACTGCAAAGAAAACTCCCTAGACACAGTAGAGGAAGGTTACACTTACCTAATTCCTTTATAGGAGATCAGCAACTCCCAATATCAAATTGCTTCTTTGTTATTGTTTATGGTCAATTTTTTTATCCTGTTTGTTTTAATGTAAAATGCTAAAAACTGTCTTGTAGAATTTAGGGAGCTGGGAAAGTAAGTGGTAAATTTAATTTTTAACCAAACTCGCCAGCTTTGATATTGTGGCAGACCAAAACTGAGCCTTTCCATACCCACACACAAACCCCCACCATAGCAACCCTCTACTGTATACTCTCTACCTAGGGAAAAAACTTAGGAATTACTAAAAAATCTAGACAGGATATCCTTTAAGTCAATTAATACCAATTGTAGTGTTACCCAAGACAAGGAAAGTCCCAAGAATACCAGAGGTTATTCCTTTACAAGAAATAATGTCAAATTTTTGTTAATAGTTGGAGCTACATGAATCTTCCAAGCAACCCAAATGCTCTCCTAAGAAAGACATTAAACCTGAGAGTTAGGAAAAATATTTAATTCCAAATACTTTAGGAGGATCCCAACTACCTGAGGAGAGGACTCCAACTCCACTACCCCAACCCCGCCACACACATACTCTATTTCCACTCTCCCCTCCACTAGATTTTAACTTAATCCTCCTCTCTTTAAAGTTGCAAGACCCTAGAGAAGAAAAAAATTTTTTATTGATATTCAGAATATGTTTCAATTTCTATCACATTAGAAAGACCTGGGATTTTATCATATCTATAGAGAAACATAAATATGTAGGAAAATGGAGAACTGAGAACAGAGGGAATGAGATGATAAGGAATAAGAGAGAGAAGATGATGAGTTAAAGAGGAGGGAGCAGTTCTCTGGCCCCTCTGGGGAGGCCAAGGTAGTGAGTCTCACCCCTTGTAAAGGACCAGGGAGCAAAGTGGATAACCTAAGAGCACAACGCCCCATCTGCCCCTACAGACTCACTCCCTCAACAACTTGGAACAGCTTGGGCACACTGACCTATGATTTGCAGTAAGAAACTATTTACACATGAGGTCCCTCACATGAGGCTTCAAGATCTTGGCCTCTTCATTGTGGACCATCAGGCAGCAAGGAGTATTTCCCAATAAAAATATTAAAAATTGAGGGCAATGGTTTTTATCAGTTTTGTTCTTGCTATATAACAGGGCTTGAAACCTAGGCACCCAATAAACATTGTTGGGTGAGGGTTGAATTACTCCACCCACAGACAACCCAGTAAGAGAATCAGCTCCTCAGCAGCATATTCCAGATTAAAAACTCAGTGTCTTAATGCCCAAATCTATTATGCTTTTTATCCAATATCAGGTAGTCTCCTGGTTTGGAAAAAAATGGAACTTATAGTTAGAAGATTTAGTTTGTAATTAAGTAAATATTTAGTCCCTGAAAACTTCAAAGGCCAGGGAACAAGCAAGCAACTTGGGACCACATACAAGGCGAGGGATGAAAATATTACTTTTATTTTTTTTAAAAAGTGTTTACATTTTCTAAGTTTAATTTATATAAATCCTAATTTAATTGTTCCAAACTCAGGCTGATTAAAAATAAAGTAAAATTTAGGGAGAAGAAGATATGTGGGACTTCATGTTTTTACAGAATATCTATTTTAAGCCAAATTTTCTCAGGGCTTGGAGAGAAAGACATGAACTTATATGGCAGAGGGCTTACTACTTTACAGCTAATATTTATACATAATATAGTATAAATAGATAATATTTTTATAAAGTTCAAAAATCAGAACAATATTTTTTTTAAAGTAACAAAACCCAACACCTATTAATGATAAAAACTCTCAGTAAAAAGGGAATTTCCTCAACTTGATGAAAATACCTTCAAAAAAACTAAAGCTAACATCACACTTAATGGTGAGAAGCTACAAACTTTCCCACTAAGATGAGGAACAAGAATAGGATGCTCCCTCTGACCACCACTTTTCAATATTACACTGGAAGTCCTAGCTTATGCAATAACACAAGAAAAGGAAATTAAAGGTATATGTAGTAAGAAGAAAGACATAAAATTGTCTTTATTCACAGATGATATGACCATCTATGTAGAAATACAAAAGAATTAACCAAAAACTCCTGAAACTAATAACCAGGTATAGCAAGGTTGCAGAAAAACTAAATAAATAGAGATATTCCATGTTTATGGATAGGAAGACTAAATATTGTCAGGATGTCAGTTCTTCTCAACTTGATCTATAGAGTCAATGCAATCCCAATCAAAATGCCTGCAAGGTATTTTGTGGATATCAACAAACTGATTCTAAAGTTTATATGGAGAGGCAAAAGACCCAGAATAGCCAACACAATATGGAAGGAGAAGAACAAAACTGGAAGACTGACATTACCTGACTTTAAGACTTACTATGAAGCTACAGTAATCAAGACAGTATGGTACTAGTGAAAGAATAAAAAAATCAATGGAAGAGAATAGAAATCCCAGAAACAGAGCCACATAAATGTAGTCAACTCATCTTTGCCAAAGGAGCAAAGGTAAATACAGTGGAGAAAAGACAGTCTTTTCAACAAATGATGCTGGAACAACTGAACATCCACATGCAACAAAAAAAAGAAGAAGAAGAAGAATCTAGACACAGACCTTACACCCCAAACAAAAATTCACTCAGAATGTATCACAGAACTAAATATAAAACACAAAACTATAAAACTCCAAGAATATAACTAGAAGAAAATCTAGATGACCTTGTGTCTGGCAATGACTTTTTAGGTACAACACCAAAGGCACAATCCATGAAAGAAAGAATTGATAGGCTGGCTTCATTAAAATTAAAAACTTCTGCTCTGTGAAAGACACTATCAAGAGAATAAAAAGACAAGCCACAGACTAGGAGGAAATATTTTCATGAGACATATCTGATAATGAACTCCTATCCAAAGTATACAAATAACTCTTAAAACTCAACAATAAGAAAACAAACCACCTAACTTAAAAATGGGCCAAAGATCTTAACAAACACCTCACCAAAGAAGATACACAGATGGCAAATAAACATATGAAAAGATGCTTCACATCATATATCATCAGGGAAAGGCAAATTGAAACAACAGTGAGATACAATTACACACTCACTAGAATGGCCAAAATCCATAATACTGACAACATCAAATACCATCAAGGATGTGGAGCAATAAGAACTCTCATTCATTGTTGGGGGGAATGCAAAATAGTATAACCACTTTGGAAAACAGTTTGGTGATTTCTTACAAAACTAAACATATTCTTACCACACAATTCAGCAATCTTACTCCCTGGTATTTACTACAAAAACCTGAAAGCTTATGTCCACTCAAAAACCTTCACACAGACATTTATATCAGCTTTATTCATAATTGCCAAAACTTGGAAGCAATCGATGTCCTTCAGTAGATGGGTGTTTAATAAACTGTGGTACATCCAGACAATGGAATATTATTCAGTGCTAAACATAAATGAGCTATCAAGCCATGAAAATACATCGAGTTACCTTAAATGCAGATTACTAAGTGAAGGAAGTCAATCTGAAAGGGCTACTTACTGTATGATTCCAACCATATGATATTTTTGGAAAAAATGAAATTATGAAGATAGTTTAAAATATCAGTGGTTGCTAGGAGTTAGGGTGAATGAAGGAATGAATAGGTAGAGCACAGGGGGGTTTTAGGGCAGTGAAAATATTCTGTCCTAAAATGGTGAATATAGGTCATTATAGACTTGTCCAAACCCATAGAATGTACAACATGAAGAGTAAACCATAATGTAAGCTATGGACTCTGGGTGATAATGATGTGTCAGTATAGATTCATCAATTGTAATGTACCATTCTGTTGGGGAATGTTGATAATGAGTGAGACTATGCATGTGTGGGGATGTTTGGTATATGGGAAACTACTGTTTCCACCGCATTTTGCTGTGAATGTGAAACTTTACTAAAAAATAAAGTATTGGGGGATTCCCTGGTGGCGCAGCGGTTGGGAATCTGCCTGCCAATGCAGGGGACCCGGGTTCGAGCCCTGGTCTGGGAAGATCCCACATGCCGCGGAGCAACTGGGCCCGTGAGCCACAACTGCTGAGCCTGCGCATCTGGAGCCTGTGCTCCGCAATGGGAGAGGCCGCGACAGTGAGAGGCCCGCGCACCGCGATGAAGAGTGGTCCCCACTCGCCGCAACTAGAGAAAGCCCTCGCACAGAAACGAAGACCCCACACAGCCAAAAATAAATAAATAAATAAATAAATTTATTTAAAAAAATAAAATAAAGTATTAAAAGTTTTTAAATTTATTGAGAAATCTTAATTCCATCCCCATTCCTATTCACCTTGTCCCCTCATCCATTACAAGTAGCCATTTTAATTAGTTTCTTAGTTACCATTCCAAAGTATCTTCATTCAAATATAAACAAATATGAACATATACTCCTCTTTTTTCATCTTTGTTAGATAAAAGGTAGCTTGGTATATGTACAATGCCGCTCCTTGCTTTTTCAGTTAACAGTGATGTATCCTGGAGATCTTCTCACATCAGCACATTATGGATAGCCTCATTCTTTTCACAACTGCATAGTGCCCTATTGTGTGGTAAACCAGGTCCCCGTTGCTGGGTACTTGTGATGTTTCCTGTCTTTTGCTATTGGAAACCAAGCCATAATGACTAGGTTTATACATGTGCCATTTTGTATTTGTGTACATATAACTGTAGAATAGATTCCTAGAAGTGAATCTATAATTCACTAATCTAATTTCTGGGGCAAAGAGTAAAATGCATCTATAATTTTGGTAGTTATTGCTAGATAATCTTCCACAGGTGTTGTAGCATTTTGCTACATTTGCCACCAGCAGTGTATGACTTACTGATAGTGTGTTCTCAAATTTTAGATTTCTGCCAATCTGGTATGTGAGAAATGGTATCTCATGTATTTCACTTTTATTTCTCATGAGTGGGGTTGAACATTTTTTCATATGCTTATGGACATTCCTATTCTTTTTCTGTAATCTATCTGCTCCTGCCTTCTAACAATTTTTCTGTGGGGTTGATGGTCTTTACAATTCTAGGAACTCTTTACATATTAGGGAAGTTACACCTATGTGTAACATATGATCATATTGTCCTTTTCAAATTTCACACAATCCTAGATGGTAGCACAATTACCCTCACTTTTAGAGAAGAGGACACTGGAGTTATAGGAATATCAAATAAATTGTTCAAGAATACACAAACTCGACCATAGACCTGACTTTGAAGATGGTGTAATATCCATTGTACCACACTGCTCTCTTGCCACAAAGATAAAAATAAGGAAAACAATAATATCTAACACTTTACATTAACTATATTTTTATCCTCACAACTCTATGAAGTTGGTATTATTATTATCATTATCATCATCATCATTATCATCTCCACTTACTGATGAGAATTTGAGATTTCGTAAAGGCAAATAAGTTTTCCCAGGGAACTTTAACTCTTTCATCGAGGATCAAGTCCCCACAGCTTGAGTCTAGAACCCGAGTGCTTCACCTCCAAGCTCTACAGTCCTTGTCCTCAAGGAACTCACACTAGCTTACATCTAGTAGCAGAGACAGAACAGCAATGGGTTATAATGATAGAGGTAAGTTCAAAAGATAAAATAGAGCTGCATACAGGTACAGTTGCTATCTCTCCATTTCCTGGGAATCTTAAGCTGAATCTCATCTGTTTTAGAGATAATCATAAACTGTCAGGCTAGTGTGCAAGCATCTGGGCAGTTTCACCAGATGTTGTCACTACACCTGGCAACAGTGACAGCCATGGCTCCTAGCGATGCATTTAATGAAACACAAATTGCCACAGTCAAGCTTCTTGTCAGGGAATATTACCTCAACTTCACAATGTTCAGAAGCCCTTTGGAGAGGAGCACTCTTTATGGAGGACTTCCTGAAGGGTCAGTACACTATCAATTCCCCTCCATAAGATCTAGCTCCAGTATACACCAGACTGACAGAGAGGAGAGTACATGTCTTGCTTTATATTGATAGTTCTCCCTCCTGGGCAACTGTTCTTACTGAAATTTGATCCTAAGTGATGCTTTCAACCTATAGTAAGAAAGCTTTAGAAATTTCTAGAAAACTATGTTTTCTGTTAAGGTGATATTAAGGATGCTATTCAACATTATCCCCAGTGTCTTCTCTTTGAAAGAAAACTGAAAGTGATTTCTGGTTTCAGTGTCAGGAATAGTTTTATTCCTACTGAGACTGAATTTTGCTTACCTTGTGGACTCTGAGATTCTCCTAAATGACCATATTTCCCCCTTTGAATTGGCTGTAAGAAAGCTCAGATTAGAGTTTGTGCCATAGGCATGTACTTTATGTGCTCACTTTACTCCCAACTCTATCTTACAACCTTACCCTTCTTGTCCTTGTACTTCCTTAAATTAATTTATCTTATTGAATTGTGTGGCTCATATTGTCACCTAAATGAATTTTAAAGGAGACAGGGTATAAATATATATCAAACTAAATATTTTAACCTCCATTTCCATTCTTTTAAACATTGCAAAAACACCATGATTGGAACTCTACTGAATCTAAATTATGACTCAAATTAAATGAGTAAGTAAAGAAAGATTACTCCATCTGTACCAAAATTTCACTAAATTCTTCTCACCTTGTGCTGACCTATAAAACTTGACTAGAAATTGTGGTAATTTGTATCTCTGGTAAGAGAAGAGTCAAGGCTCACCAGAATTCTTTTCAGATTATGCAGATTGTCGGGCATGCTAATTGCTACCTGGTTAACTCAAGCTTAAATTATTAAAGATAAGTTTTCTGCTGATAACTGCTTTGAGGCCAACAAACATGGAGCCTTTAAATTAAAGTAGAAATTGGCACTCAAAATTCAATCTTCCTAGAAATAGGCCCCTATGTGCTACAATAAAATCTTGCAAAGAGCAAACTAAAATTACCTGAAACATCATTTTAAAAGATTACTGGCTACAAAATAGAAAACTCTAATTATGTCAGAAAGGATCCAAATGTACCCTAGAGTGCTTACTTAGTAATTTGCTTCCATTAACCTTCAGCAAATTACAAATTCCAGGCTATTAGTACAATTGAGAGAATTTCCCTCTATTCTCAAGCTTCTCTCTGTATCACTCCACCCACAGAAGGCTATCAGCATATTCTACCCAGGAAAAAGTGTATTTCACAAAATAAAACCTCAGCTCATTGTGATAAAAACCCAAAACTAAGAAAACCCAAATATATTTATATTTCTATCCTAAGAATAAAAGTAAAATGATTTTTGGTCTTGCTTTGTTCATCTATTTGTTCATTTGTTTTGTTTCTGTTTTAATTTTCAATGACTTGATGAAGGACTCAGTATTTACTCTCCCTAAGCCTTGGCTCATTTTATACTTAGACAAGCTGAGTACAGTTATCTCAGGAAAAAGTATGCTTTAGTCTTTTGCAATATTTCTAACCTCAGAAAATTACCCATGTTCCTGGAGTCTAAAATGACTATACCCAGAGGACCTAATTTTCATCTGTGCTTTGAACTTACACAGAAACCACAGCTGCCTTTATCTATCTGGCTTATAGGTTAATTTACCACAGGGTGTTCTGTTTGGTTCTCCTTGGTGGTTAGCTGATAAAAACTGCTTGGAAATATTGTGACTCCCTGTGTCTTGCCCTTATTATATTGTCCAAATTAGTTCATATCATCCTTCCTCTCTCTCCCGGCTCTCTCCCTCTCTCTTTTTTTGTGTCTCTGAAATTAGGTTTAGCTGTTGTCAAGAATGAATTGTTCCTTAGGGAAACCAGGAAAAATCCTGATTGTATGTCACCTTGAGCACAAGTGTGTCAGGTAATTTTAGTTTTCTCTCAGTTTGAAATCACTGTTTTCTCTTCCTCCATATCTTCTTCCACCTTCCAAGGGAGGTGGGAAGAACTGACATATAACTGACATCATAAAGTCATTTACTACTCACACTTTCAACTATAGCATATATATATATTTTTTTTTTACATCTTTATTGGAGTATAATTGCTTTACAGTGTTGTGTCGGTTGCTGATGTATAATAAAGTGAATCACCTATATGTATACACATATCCTCATATCCCCTCCCTCTTGCGTCTCCCTCCCACCCTCCCTATCCCACCCCTCTCGGTGGTCACAAAGCACCAAGCTGATCTCCCTGTGCTATGCGGCTGCTTCCCACTAGCTATCTATTTTACATTTGGTAGTTGTATATGTCAGTGCTACTTTCTCATTTCATCCCAGCTTCCCCTCCCACCCCACCATGTCCTCAAGTCCATTCTCTACGTCTGCGTCTTTATTCCTGTCCTGCCCCTAGGTTCATCAGAACCTTTTTTTTTTTTTTTTAAGATTCCATATATATGTGTTAGTAAACAGTATTTGTTTTTCTCTTTCTGACTTACTTCACTCCGTATGAGCGACTCTAGGTCCATCTACCTCACCACAAATAACTCAATTTTGTTTCTTTTTATGGCTGAGTAATATTCCATTGTATATATGTGCCACATCTTCTTTATCCATTCATCTGTCAATGGACACTTAGGTTGCTTCCAAGTCCTGTCTATTGTAAATCCAACTATAGCATATCTACTAACAAGGAATTAAACTATCCCCAATCAGCAAGAATTAATATTGAAAAATAAAAGGTATGTCCCCCAATGATGATAAATAAAGTAATATACCTAAGAGTTAAATCTTCAGTTCAAAGGAAGAAAGGAAGAACTTATTTGCTGGGTTAGGGTTAAAATATTAGATCTTTCTGGGTTTTATCTAATTTCTGGATCCCTTGTGAAACCATTACTTTATTAGTGGCAGCTGAAAAGTCTCCCTGGGGCTGTTCCTCAGGTGTGGTTTGTTACAAAGAGCACAGAAAAAAAAAATTTCCAATTATGAGAAGCAGAAGAAAGGACGATCTTTTTTAAAAAAAAAACAAATAAATAAATAAAATTCAAAAATGGTAAACTAGATGCCTTAACACTTGTGAAGTTTACATACTCCTCCCAATACCTAAGTGACTCCATCAACCACTGTTTTCTTATAATGCTCCAAATTCACAGGCATAAAGTAGAACAATAAAAGAGAAAACAGTTAAAGCCTCTCTAGTTAAAGAAAATAATGTGAATAAAACTCTATGAGAAATATTTAAGCAGAGCAAAGATGCAATGAGATATAGTTGTGGTATGCAGTTATTAAGAAGAATGGGTTATATCTATGGAGACTGACCTGTAAAAACAGCTATGATCTATTAATTAAAAAACAAAGATATTCCACAATAATGTATACAGTATGATGACAGATTTTGTAAAATGAATGAACAAACAAAACTAAACATGATAGACATATATTAGTTTCTATAAGCATAAAGGAAAATATATAAGTACATATAACTAATGGTTAACATTGGTTACATCAGGAAGGTATAATTAGAAAGAAGAAAGTAAAGATTAAATGTTTTTTCCATATCTCTATATTGCTTTGACTATCAAAAATGAATATTATCTTACAATTAAATAAAATTAAAAAGTAAGGAGATTTTTTAAAAAAAAGTATATACCAAGGAAGACACATGTATTATATATGGGAGAGAATTTTCTATTTGATTCAGTAAGTATTTGTTGAGAACTAAGAACTGGTCATATTGCTTAGGTATAGTGCATCTGGCTACAAGTAGTAGAAAACTCAACTCAAATTGGCTTAACTAAAGACATTTATTGGCACACACAACCAGAAGTCCAGCAGTGATGTGGGTTTCAGGAGTGACATAATCTATGGACTCCAGCTCTATATCAGTGAGATTCTCTTGGTTTTCCCTTCCTCTGTGCATTGACTTTGTCTTCAGTCTTACAGGAAGAATCAGATTTCCACGTATCACATGTCCGAAAGAAGACAGAATTGCATTTTGAAAGTTTCCCCAGAAGACAAAGTAGATACTCCCATCAAATCTCTCCTGGTGCCTTGCTGGCCCAAATAGCAACACATTCCCACTTTTGAAAAATTTATTGGCAAAGGAGATGGATATTAGGTCAATCAGGGCTACTTAGACTGAGGTGTGAGCATAGTCTACGGAGGAACATGGGCTGAGTTGGGGAGGGGACAGGATAGACACCAGAATAGGGTTCCATTAGCAAAGAGAGCAGAGAAATGATGACTATGGTCAAACAACAGTGACACAGTCCTTACCCTAATGGATTTTACATTGTTGTAGAAGGCAAACAATAAACAAGCAATTATGACTGTGAACAGCATTAGAAAAAGGAAGTATACAGAGTTATGCTTTGGGAACAGATAGCAAAGGATCTGTCATTGACAAATGGGGTTGGAGAAGTTGACAGAAGACTACCCTGAGGAATGCTCATGACCTGAAGAAAGCAGAGAGAAGACAGAACATGGGAAGACAGGAAGGTCAGCAAGTGGTTTAAATATCCGAAAGCAGATGGCCAGAGGCAAGAGAAACTGTTGCAAAGGCTATGTCTTCCGTACATTAGGAAAACTCTTACAAATTGCCAAGGCAATCACCCAGAGAGAAAAATGGACAACATAGATCACATGTAAATAAATAGAAAAGGCAAATGAAGATGTGATATATTATTTGGTCCAATATCAAAGAAATACATTTTGAAGTAAATATTCCATTTTTCACCTAGCAAAATAAAAATAGAGGGGTCCCAAATTGAATTGGAGACACATCTTAATAGAGATAACAAGAAGATGATTCAGTCATTCTGATGTCGTTGCTCAAAATTTATTTTTTAATATTAATGTTTGGAAAGTATAAAACATGAGATTCCAACATAGACACTTGTCATTTGTAACACTGCTAAACGTTTCTGTTTTGCAAACACAGGAATTCTGATAAATTCTCCTTCACGTTATTCCCATCCCAAAAGAAACTTATATGTAAGCTGAATTTTTTATTGTATTATTTAATATGTTCACAACAGAAAGAGAACTTCTGCTTTTACTAGGCTTCAATGAGAACTGAATTCTCAACGTATAATTTTACATATGTGAAGATTGAAAGAACTTTCCACAGATTAATTTCTGGCTCCAAATACTTAAAATGTTGTTTCTCCTCCACTATCCTCATACTTCCGGTGCCAGGCACCAAAAGATGCATTCGCACAGCACCTTCACATCACATTGCAGTTGTGAGTCAGCACAGTGAGGAGTGGGAGTATTCCTGGAAGCCATTCCTACCCTAGTCTTGCTAGCAATAACTTAACTGTATACTCATCCCACTAAATCTAAAATAAAATGCGTCCCCAATTCAATTTGGATCCCAAAATGCCTACTTCCCTCCAAATACAAAGGCAATGTGACAGAAGGTGAGTCAAAGTGGACACAGTGGTCCTAGAGTGAATGAGAAAGTATATACAGAAATATTACCATTAATATATCTTATTTTTGCACATTCTGCAAATACATATGATCATGTGACTACACCACTAAGTCCCACCCAGAGCCTTGAAAGGGGCTCAGGCAAATTAGAAGCCCTGAAGATTATTTAAGCTTCATTGGCTTTCTGGTAGGTAGATCCAGCTCTGACTGTGAGAGAAATGCACATAGAGAGGAAGACTTTGCAAATATAGGAGAGAGGGTGCAATGATAACTGGAGGTTTCCTTTATAGGAGAGAAGGCTGAAGTAGAGGACACAGGAGCAGGAAAGGAGGTAAAAGTGGTCTCAATATAGACAAATTTGTATATGTAGAAACAGGAAGTTGAGAGAGGTCTCAGCTTTTATCCTACAATTTCCTGTAGGAAGTAAAAGACAAGGCAATCTGCTGAATGGGGAGCTGGGCCTCAGGAAGAATGGTGAGGTTAGGAATAATTATTTCTGGAACCTGTAAAAGACATGACCAGAGCAATGTGAAAAGTTCACTGAGTAAGACTGAAGTCAAAATAAAGTTGAAGAACATGAACTTGAAATGTCACCGATCTTTAGGGTTGTGTAATAGTCTCCAGCAGCATTCAGCAGCTCAGCTGCGAAACCAAATGTAATGAAAATGTGTCCATTTTTAACCACTCAATATTGATAGACCATCCTTTTAATCATTGTACCCCAATTTCTCTCTTGGAGAACCACTCACTCCTTCCCTCACTTTTAGCCCATGCACTTCTCCAGAGTACAGCATGTTCCTTAGACCCAAACCAGACTGTGTGGCTTTCTGTCACTTACAAGTGAAAAGAGTCCTCATAGAATTTAGAAAAAAAAAAAAAAAAAGGAACTGGAAGTAGGATAGTGCAAGTAACGGGGAAAAAAATGGAATAGGCAAAGATAGGGTAGAAAGTAGACTTTCCATCTTGGGCAGGAAAGTTGATAATCCCTGATGAGGAGTAGAAAAATATTTACTCTTGTATCTTGGGACTGAGACCATGTGCCTCTTGAAGTTTCCCAATAAAAGATAAGAAAAGAGATAAGAGTGTTATTTATTGTGCCCTTCTGTAAGGTCCTACAATGAAAAGATTCACTTAGGCTCAGCTGAAATTGGCCCATCTCAAAGCAGAAAGGAATGAAAATTATGAATATGCTGATGGAAATGATTTCTGCCTGTGGCCTGCAATCTGAGTTGGCTAAACATCCAGTGAAATGAAACCAGGGGCTGGAAAAGATGAAATGCTTTGCTGTCAGTTAAGGTTCTTGCCAGAAAAGGCAGGGAAGAGTTATTCCAGGAGACAAAATTGGGACGTGTTCCCACTCAACTATCTGCTGTCATGCACTCTAGGAATGACTGACAATGGGAACAACTAACTTAATTGCAAAGAAGAAGCTGGGATGGAGCCTAGGATCAAGAGGCAAATTACTGGTGACTCATACCACAGCTATTGTTTAATGTTCTCCCTAGGCAGAGACCAAAATGAAAGCCATTTAGTGGAGAGTCAAGTGCATAAGCCAATGTCTGAGATTAACTCAACACCCGCTACTGAGAGACTGAAATTCCTATGCCCAGTTTCATATTTGAAAAGCTATGCCTTGATATGATGTCTGACTTTGGGTTGCTAGCCCATGAAATCCAGGGAATGAAAGGAAGTTGGTGGGGGGGAAGTCTCCTAAGTTGTTAAGGAAGTTGCTTTGCTTGAACTCTAAATCAACTTCTAGGACTCTGAAACTCTACTAGCTCAAAGTAGAATGTCCCATGATGATATTAATAGATAGCTCATTCTCCCCAGTACCCACCTAAGATGCAGCCATGGAAGGCAGTGGATGAGAGAGTATCTCCTGGAAAACAGAATAGGGACCAAACTGTTTACTAAACATTCTGACCCAGTAGGTCTTGGTTGGGGCTCTGTACTTTTAATAAGCTAAATGGGCTTATCCCACATACACACAAATATTTGGAATATAGTAATTCAGAGGCAAAAGAATCGAGATACAGGCAAGTTAGGGCACTGACCTTCATTGAGGATTTGTCCTATCTATTCAAATGGTCACATATGCCCATCTTTAGCTCCTGAGGCCCAGGAAGCCCCAGCAGGAGAGCTGCAGATTAAGGCTTAGGTGATCAACAGGAATCTTGGGGAAATCTTCGACCAGCCGAAATATTTTCCCAAGGAAGCTTGCAGCCACAATTCCAGGAGCATAATATGAATCATAATCAAGGAGTTACAACAGGAATTTATGGCCAAGCATCAGATCCTAAAAGTACAGTGAATTCATAAATGGAAGAATTAAGAAATATGGTCAGAAGGTAGGAGAATCTAATTCATCAGTTTGCACAAATGCTAGGGTCATAGATACATGAGGATGTTTAAGATCCACTTTTACATGTTATGCCTGTGTGGTCATATGGTGACCTCCAGCACCAGGGGTTCTATGTGATTTACCACCCAGACATTCATGGGTCATGCGCCCTCCCCCAGTGTCCATCCCCCAGTGGGAATCAGTGGTATATACTCAGACTTGCACAAATTTGGGGCAGCTCAGCAGCTGAGCCTAGGCACCAGGATCCAGAAAACAGGATTTTCTACAACTACCATTCTATGGGTTTGTGCCCAGTTCATCTCAGTCCCATGAGCACCCAGAATCCACTGGCTTATTAAAATAAATAGAACAGGGAGGAAGAGAGAAGAGGAGAACAAGCTAGAGGAAGAGAAGAGAAAAACCAGCAGTTGCACTTACTAGAGCAGGCTGCACATTTCCCATCACTGAGTAAAGGGCACCTTGAATAGAGGGAGGGGAATATTTACAGAAGTAGCTGGTTTCTCTAGGGTACAACTGTAGACATACCCATTGACTGCACTTTCACATGGCAACAACATGCTTCCTCCACTCACGTGGGTTATCTCCAGTCCTCAGCCAATGAGACTGTATGGCTGGCTTACCAGCTGACTTTCTATGCATAGACAACTGACTTTATGGCCTAGACTAATAAATCACGTAAGTATCATGTAGGTGTCCAGAAAGTATTCCTGAGACATTTAGGTTCTCCTCGTTGTTAAATAAAATGTGTACCAACAACCAGAACTCCTGCCTATACACAGCAACACATTGTCTGATGTCCCCGTACAGATGGCAGATGATGGAGACACTTGCTGTCAGGTTGGATGACCTGACGTGGCCTGAAACACTTCCAGAAATCCGGCATGGTGCTTCAGGAGGAGTCTGGCTGGTCATGAGTGTGGGATTGTTCGTCTATTTGTCTCTCTTCTCAGCCAGGATATCAAGATTTTTACTCACTCTG
This sequence comes from Balaenoptera musculus, assembly GCF_009873245.2. Taxonomy (NCBI): domain Eukaryota; kingdom Metazoa; phylum Chordata; class Mammalia; order Artiodactyla; family Balaenopteridae; genus Balaenoptera; species Balaenoptera musculus. Next base: position 62,194,413 of record NC_045796.1, on the reverse strand, counting down.
GCTCACCCATAAATTTCACAGCCTCAGATACAGAGTTCATCAATAGCATAAGGAAATCTAGGAGCTACACTGTATCAGGGGAAGTCTTTCTGCTGAGAGTATCAAAAGGAAGCTGGGCCTGCATATGGGGTAATTGTCCTGTGTCACTACCAAACAGTGAGGGAAGCCCATGGTCTCAGGTGGTTTCTTCTCTTTGGGATACTCTGGTCAGAAACAAAGAGGTCACTGCTGGCTCTACTGTGGCAGAAAACACTGTTTTCACCAAAACTCATTTCTTCTTCATCAGGGGTTGCACAACTAGACCACATTTCTCAGTCTCCATTGCAAGAAGGTGTATCCAATGTGACCAAATTTTATCCAATGAAATATGGGGGAGAAGTGATGAATGCCACCTCCAGGCTTGGCCCATAAAAATCTCCCAGATATCCAGGCATGGTACCTTTATCCAGTCTACTGACTGGATATTGGCACATTGGAATCCACATGCTGAAGATGTAGAGTTTCTATCATCCTGGATTCCTGAATGATTACTTGGAGCCAAACCAGGAACATGTAAATTGAATTGTTACATGAAAAAGAAATAAACTATTGTTGTAAAGATACTGATTTGAGGAGTTTGCTGTCAAAAAAGCTAGCACTACTTTAATGAATATACACATTGATGTTCATGTCACATTTGTCGGGCCAGGATAATAACACCCAGAGTTACGGTTGGACCACGGGAGACGACTGCCCAGGGTGGCCTGAGGAAGCATAGATAAGGAATTTCAACTGTAGTATAAGAAGGAAGCAAAACCAAATGCTAGGAAAGCTTTCCCAAAAGTCAGCGTCAAGGAAGGAAGCCAATCACAACACAGTAAGTAATGGGGATTGAGTCAGGAGGCCTGTGAGCCAGTTGGATTGCTGGGCATGAAGACAAATAGAGCACATGGTACAGGATTTGGGCAGAGATATGAGGGCAGCAAAGGTCCATTTTCTGTGCAAATCCAGACAACCTCAGCCCTCCTCTTTAATAGCCAGCTCTTTATCCATTAGCTTCCTGAAGCCTCTACTCACTGGCCTTATTCCTGCAAACCCCATTTCTCAAGGTTCAGTCATTTCCCAAATTCTTTTATTTAACTTTGGTCTGCACCTGCCACGCATTGACAGTGTTTTCATGTTCTACTTCCTCACCGTATCCATGCCTTAGATTGCAGTTTTCTCATAAGCTAGTAATTAATTGCCGAGTATATTACTGGGGGTAACTGACCCCTTTCTGGAAGAGAAAGGAACTGCTGTTTTCACTCTCATGTTATTCCTAACCCTTTAATGGCATAAATACTACTTTGTGTCAGCCTGGGATTAAGTTGAAAGCACCCAGACGAGCACCCAGGCTGCAGAAGAGGGTAAACATTCATGAAACCCTGCTTCTGAGACAATCAGGACCTCATGACAAGAGCCACATGCCTCTAGGCATTCCATGATCTCTTGGCCAACCTAACATTCCCGAGGAAGGAGGTATTCAGATCTGGGTTAAAAGTCTGAGTAGGAACTTCACCAAAGTTCCCTACTTTGGGAACTTTGCTACCAAAATCTTGCCTGCCTTTCTAGTGGTCACCATGTCTGAATCTCTTCCCAGGAAGAACCGCAAGACAAAGAATCGTTCTTTGTTTACTGTTTCGATTACTTAGATCTCAAAAGAGTTCTGCTGCTGCTGGCCTCCAGGAGCTGTGTGCCTGCCTGGCCTGACTGGATTTCTCCCCTATATTAGGAAGTTCTCTGAGGATATAAGGGCCAATAATGCTTCATAAGGATCTTTGGTTTTCTGTGCTTCTTGTCTGCAGATAAGAAGCACATGACTTCAGTCCATAATAAGGATATTCATCTTGTGGGGTGGCATCTATGCAAATTATCAGCACACAGGAGTTCTTAGCCTTAGCAATGCTGAACCTAGTATATACCAAAATGAGGATGTGAGGAATGTAGACAGATCACCAAAGCTTAGGGCTAGGAGATCGTAGAAGAGTTGAGGAAAAGCTGAGGGCAGGACCAGAGGCAACAGGATGAATCATGAAGTCCAAGTTAGGTTGAGTGGGACAATCAGGTTCTAAAGGAAAAGTCTTCATAAGTGAAGGAGAAATAAGGTGAAGGAAACAAGAATGCATAGGCAAAAGGTTGGACAGATAGTACTACAACATGAAAAAAACCCCTAAGTTTTGGTGTTCACACAGACGTGGGGTTGAATTCTTGTATCTCCACTTTGTAAGTCCTGTCGCCTCTTAAAGTTCATCTAACTACTTAAAAGCTTGAAGGATTTGTAAAACAGAATGATAATATCTACCTGCTAGAATTATTATAAGAATTAGAGATTATGTATTTATGTAGATATAGTACTTGCATCATTCAGCAGGCATCAAATAAACGATGGACGTCTCTAATATGATTACTTGGTTGTGGACTTTCTGTAGGCTTTAAACAGCCATCACAGTCTTAGCCAGGAGCCAATGACTGAAATCATTCTTTATAACGCTGACCTAGCTTCAGCCAACAATGAATCTTTATTTAGTACTTAAATCTTTTAGTATTTATTCATTGAACACAGTAAGTAAACTCCTTTTATATATAAAAGGCTGAGCTAGCTGCCCAAAACACAGTACTACCCATGCACATACCATAATGTTACCTGTTTTTATGTGGCTTTGCATCTTTGTTTTAAACTGCCAGTAATTTAAAGATATGTTACTAAATATAAGTTTTCTTCATTTCTACACAACACTGTACTGATCTGGCTGCCTTTTTTGTTTCCCAAATTTTCTTTTTTATTGAATCAACCCTTTGTTCTGGCACCGTGTTAATATACCTTTTGGTCTATTTATACATGTCACATCTTGGATTGACTTTTTATTCCAAGTTTCTTCCTGGCAAAGACAATGAGCACAGTGAGCATACTTAATAAATGTTACATAATAATCACTATTAAATGTTCCTTTAAAGTCTCAAGCAGCTTTTTATCTTTAGCTTCTACTTTGAGATAATTATATACTTCCCCAAGGCTATTTATAGCACCCATCAGGAAGAACAGCTGAAAAAAAAATGTGTTCCCAGTCCTGCCAAAACTATGGTGAAAGTGATTTAAACTCCGAATTTCTGTTGCAAGTGTTGAAATGGCATTCAACACATGGATGTCTAATTCTAGCAATTGAAAACTTTTCCCGACCAAAATTTCCCTGATGGAGGTGGTTACTGAATACATCTTGTCCGTATCACCATCACCAGTCGTTTACCAACAAACTGAGATTACACAAAACAGTTACAAAACACACCTTTTACTTCTGTTATCCGTCCATCTGTATCTGCTCCTCAGCTGCACCAGGAGTCACGTCCTCCTCTACCCCCAGCATATTTATTCATGACCACAAGATGTAGTCACAGACCAGCCTCATAAACAAGAGGAACAGAGGACCTCCTCCATGCCATGACTTGCACATTATAGGGTCAGAAAACTATATACATATGTGCACTACTCTTAGGGTTGCCAGGTTTAACAAATACAAATTTAGCAGCTCATCCCACTACTGGGCATATATCCTGAGAAAAACACAATTCAAAAAGAGACATGCACCCCAGTGTTCACTGCAGCACTATTTACAATAGCCAGGACATGGAAGCAACCTAAGTGTCCATCGACAGATGAATGGATAAAGAAGATGTGGCACGTATATACAATGGAATATTACTCAGCCAAAAAAGAAACGAAACTGAGTTATTTGTAGTGAGGTGGATGGACCTAGAGTCTGTCATACAGAGTGAAGTAAGTCAAAAAGAGAAAAACATATACCGTATGCTAACACATATATACGGCATCTAAAAAAAAATGGTTCTGATGAACCTAGGGGCAGGACAGGAATAAAGATGCAGACGTAGAGAATAGACTTGAGGACATGGGGAGGGGGAAGGGTAAGCTGGGATGAAGTGAGAGAGTGGCATGGACATATATACACTACCAAATGTAAAATAGATTGCTAGTGGGAAGCAGCTGCATAGCACAGGGAGATCAGCTCGGTGCTTTGTGACCACCTAGAGGGCTGGGATAGGGAGGGTGGGAGGGAGATGCAAGAGGCGGGGGTAAGGGCATATATGTGTACATATAGCTGACTCACTTTGTTATACAGTAGAAACTAACACAACATTGTAAAGCAATTATACTCCAATAAAGATGTTGAAAAAAAAAATTTAGCAGCTCTGTCCACTCCACACACTTGTCTCCTAAACTGGCCTAAACTCAGTGTCAGAAAACCTTCTGATTACTTTCTCCTCTAAGTCAAGGAAGCAGGTTTATATAGTGGGCAGGTTACTGGACTTGGAGACTGAAGCCCTGTGTGCTGATCTTAGCACTTGCTACTTGGTTTGGGTAAGTCCATTATGATTTTAACCATCAAGATTCTATTATCAAAAGGTCCATTTCCAGACTTTTGAGAATCGCCCTTCTCTGTGAGCCACCATGCTAGGTGCTGGAGAAATAATAAACAAGCACAGTGCCCTGCCCTCAGGGAGTTTAGTGCCTAGTGGGAAAGAAAGGTGAGAACTCCAGGGGGAAAGGTAGGGCTAGAAATCAAGACTGAGCTGATTTTTCTTTTTTTTTTTTTTTGGTTGTCATCGCATCTCTGTCAGCTTACATTTCTCTACCTCTCTATTTTTCCTTCAATGTGCATCTTGTTTTACTGTACATGTTTTCATGAGAAGCCTTTTGCCCTGGAGAGAGATCTAACAGAACCTGTTACTTGGCAATAGTAGCCTTCACACAGATGAACGTAAAATACTGTGATATCTTGCAATCCAAGTTAATCACGGCATTTGAGACTACAAATACCTTTGGGGAAGTCATACAAGAAGACTCCATCTTTCTTCCTGTCAGAGGGAAATGTCTTCCGTGCCATTTGCAGTTACTTTGCTCATTAGATAAATCCTGGAAGAGGGAGTGAGAGCACAGTCAAATTCCCTAGGTACTAACAGTTTCCCAAGGAGTCCCCAGCACCCCTGAAGAAAAAGTTCTTCCAGTGTTAAATCCAGAAAAGCAAAAGTGATAGCGATAGCAATAGTTACCAGGGAAGTTTGGGGTGTGTAGACCCAGCTTAGGACCCCTCAGAGTATTATGTCCGAAGTGAGAATAAACTGCTTGCCCGTGCGCTGGGAAGCAGTTGCGCCTGGCCTCCTCACATTGACCTGCCTGTGTGCCTTTGTCCACAAGCTCAGCTGTTTTCAGTGGTAAATCTTGGGTGATGAACTAAAAAAAACTGTTTTCTTAAAAATGTAAACATTCTATTTTTCTTCTTTCTGCTAATAAAAATGTATCTATTTGATTAAGAGACTTTCCAGGATCATTTATCTGACCTTTGTTTACTGGGTTACTTACCGGTTTTTTCCAAAGCTCGCAAGCTCACTTTCCAGCCCTTCTCTCTCTGACAGTAAAATCCCACTGACTCGAAGTGAAGTGGTTAAGAGCTCTAAAGCTGGGAGATGTCCAGCTGGGTTTGCATCCTGGTTCTGCCTCCTAACTGCTGCAAGAATTTGGGAAAGTCATTTAATTATTTAAACCTGTTTCTTCATCTGCTTATTAGGGAATACAGCTGACCCTTGAACGAGGGGTTAGGGATCTCCACCCTCCAGCAGGTGGGAAATCCATGTAGAACTTATCGTCGGCCCTCCGGCTCCACGGCTCTTCTGGCAGGAATCCAACCAACCACGGATCCTGTAGTTTCACAGTATTTACTATTACAAAATTTCACATGTAAGTGTACCTGAACAGATGGTCAATAAGATAAATTACACAATTAAATTTTTTTCATCATTTGCAAAAATATATGACAAACTACGGTGACAAAGTTTTTTGGGTTTTTTTTTTTGTACAAATGATGCAATCAACTAAGGAATTCTAATTACTATACCAATCATGAGTTAATAGGCATGTTAAAACCCTGCCATTTTATGTCAGGCTGAAGGAGTCCTGGTTGTCAGCACAGCAGGAGTGTCAAAGTTGGCAGGAGGACCCCAGGGCTCCTGACTTCATCACCTCCACCTTCTCTTCCAAAGTCTTGGCTACTATAGATAAAACCCGTAGTACTTCAGACAAATCGGTACATAATCGAACCCCAAATGTGCATCAGGGTGAAACTTTCCAAAAGGGGTTGTGAGATCTACGCAATCTAGGAAACTGTCTGGGTATCTAAGCATTCCCAAAATTTCTGCCACAGTCAGCAAGTTCTTGAAGGTTCTGTGACATTAGAACCCAACTGGGCTTTGGTATACCCAAGGCTCCCTGGGGCCCAGACAGCTTGACAGTCTCAATTCTGATTTAGCCAAATCTAGTTAATGACTTAAAATCAAGAACAAACTAACCTAGGTTTTGTGTTAATATCCACAACTTTACGTATAGGTTTTTCTGTTATGATTATTTACCTAATGCATGGAGAGGAATCATCATCTAGTATGATGCTTAGTAAGTTGGTCTCACTAGAGACTCAGTTCTGTTATCGGGGAATAACAGGGGAAGGTGGTCTAGAAAACTATGAACTATGGCATTAGGCCTAGATTTGAATCTAAGCTATTACCTGAAAAAGTTTCTTAATCTCTTGGGAACATAGTTTCCTCAGCTGGAAAAAGGAGAAAATACTGGGGATTAAAATAGATTTGTCCACTACAATAAGTGGACAAAAAATGGCACCCGTCATCATTATTATTATTATTACTAGTAGCATATTTTTATGCTGAGAGTTAATACTGTTTTAATTTGCTTTCAAATTTCTTAGAAGAAAGGCATCATCCTTGGCAAGTATCACAAATAAAATGTACGTAGGAAGAAAGTTGATTTACATAATCATCTACTCAATTGATTATTACTCCCTTTTGAGAACTTTCACAATAGCTGCAGTGAAATCCAGAGATAAATATTGTGCCCTGTGATTATGTGAATTTGAATATAATGCAGTCAGAATATGTTTCCCATCCTCTTCAACAAACTTATCTTGGTCATTATATTAATCTCAACACTGAGATTTATGCGACTTAGTTTTTTATACTACTACTACAGCATCATAGAAGGATTTTATTATATTTTTTTAAATTTATATTTTATTTATTATCACTTTTTAAAACTTTTTTGCCACATCATGCAACATGTAGGATCTTAGTTCCCCAACCAGGGATCGAACGCGCGCCCCCCAGCAGTGGAAGCTCAGAGTCTTAACTACTGGACTGCCAGGGAAGTCCCGATTTTATATATTTTACATTTGGATGTCATCACTGTGACGGTCTTTTGATGTGTCCCTTTGGCCAGGCTACAGTCCCTAGCTATTCCATCAAACACTAATCTAGGTGTTGCTGTGAAGGTATTTCATAGATGTGATTAAAGTCTACAATCAGTCCACATCAACTAAGAGATTATCCTAGATAATCTGAGTGGGTCTGATTCAACCAGTTGAAAGGTCAAAAGCAGAACTGAGGCTTTTCTGAGGAAAAAGAAATTCCACCTGTGGACAGCAAGCTTCAGTTTGTGCCTGTGATTCCCAGCCTGTCCTACATGACAGCCTGCCCTCTGGCTTTCAGATCTGCCCAGCCAGCCCCACAATCATGTAAGCCAATTCTTGCAATAAATCTCTTAATAAATATCTTCTACTAGTTCTGCTTCCCTGGGTTAAATGCTGAGATAGCCATGAAATTTTTGTTTCTTTTTGCATTAAATCTAATTGACTGCACCTTGACATAGAAGGCAGAAACTTCTCCTAAAGGTTCTCTTTATTATGAATGAGTTGAGTGGGGCTAATTATTTTCATGATAGATGTGCAAATGCTTTTAATTCAACAGGTTCCTCTATTTTGCTATATCTTTCTTACCTTTCCATTTCAGAAAGAACTATCAGATGTATAATAGATTCAATAACAACCTTCCTTTGTAAATCAACCTTTTATAATTTAAAAATAAATATATTTAGCTATCGCATATAAGTGAAAAAGAAAATAAAACCCTCATGTCTAATTGGCAAAAAAGTTGAAACTCATATAAAAATAAATGATATTTCCTAAAGATTTAAAAGTAGGTTTTAGAAAGGCCTTAGATTTTAGAAAAGGAAGTGCAATAAGAAATCATTTCATCAAAATAGAAGCAAACATTGTCACTGCTTTGCCAGTGACAATCCAATTTCAAATGACTTAGCAGGAAAATTTTTATAACTCTCCTAGACAGAATGTCTTAAAACTGTCTCTTAATACTGATAGTCTTTTGCCAAGTTTCATTTCATCCTTAATTACTCTGAGAATTTCTAAAACTAGAATACACATACAGGCTTTAAGAGCTAATTTGAAAATAAAAACCCAAAGGAAGCAGGATTTGAAACTAAACTCAGATTTTAATTTAACAGAAAGTATTATTCATGACAATATTTTCTAAGATAAATGAAGTAGTCCTTTTAAAAAAACTTCACTTTTAGAAATGTTAAACATTTATTCATTTTCTTATTGGGAGCTCTTTTCCTGGTTGTAATAAGAATATGCACAAATAATCATACATTTTGATTTTGAATATTGCAACCCAAAATTCAAAGTGGTTTTTTCATATAGGTTAGGTACTATTGTAAAATAAATTAATTTTAATTACAAAGGACTAGTACCAATATATATCGAAGAACTGTATTACCATTTACTTGTAATAACAAACATGTGCTTTGACGTTTTCATTTATTATTATAAAAATCGAGTTTTCAATTAAGACTATGGTCGTAAAAATAAATTTGAATTAAACAGTCCTTTAAACATAAACTAAAAATCATGGAAGAATAAAATGTCAAGCAAGTGGACATTTTTCCTGTGATATATACATAAATATTGTCATGTAAACAAAAGCAAAGATCAAGATTAAGTTAAATATCCTTGTCAGCAACTGAAATACAGAGATTAAAATGGTTATTTTATTTTCTTCATGCTTCCACTGAACACAGCTGGCTTAAGCACAGCAATAGGAATTGGATGAATCTTTGCATTCCCCTCATACGCTTTAGGAGGATACATACAATAAAGACACCTCTCTATGAGAAAAGAAAATATTAGAGGAATCAGACTCCTGAAAATCATGACTTTCAAATATTAAGTCACCTTTTTTGCTCTTCTGTGAAACTACATCGTTTATCAGAATTTTGCCACTTGAAAGACAGTAAAGCTGACACTGGCGTGATCCAGCACTAACACGAGTGGCAGCAAATTAGGCACAATGATACACAGATTTTCCTCTCAATGCGGATTATCCATGCACTAGGAGATAATGGCTTCCAACACAAAACAAACATTTTTTGGATAAAACAGACAATATTTAAGTGGATATATTTTCCACAGGAGTGTTTCTTTGAAGTATGCCCCAGAGACCACTTGAATCAGCATCAGGCCAAATACTCAACAAAATAAAAGTGTGCATTTGTGGGCCCAATCTCAGACCCTCTGGGGGCCCTGGGGATCTGTACTGTTAACAAGCCCCCCGGGAATACTTAGACACAAATTCATATGAAAGTTTGAATATCACTCTTGCAGACCATTGGGGATTTCTTTTGACTCTTTCTTTGACCACAAATATTTCATTATCTCTTTCCTGCTTCTTATTTATTCGCCAGAAGGAAAAACAAAACCAAAAACATTTCTGATTTTGTCAGCAAGTGGTGATAACTAGTAGTGGTATTTTTTTTTCCCCTCAAACAAATATAGAAGAATAGGCAACATATGATACTGCACCTAAATTTTTCAAAGGTACACCACAGTACTTTTTTTTTAAAGCTTTCAAAATGTATACATAATAAAAACGTTCAAAATGGTTTGTAAACTGTCACCTGATCAAGACGATCCAGTGTAAAGAGAACTGCTATTCAGTGTGGTTGCTGAATTCTCACAAAGGCCCCTCATGGTTGTCTTTCACAAACACTGAGCCTCTTAGCAGGCACCCCAGAGCTCTCACCAAACGATGCACTTGCCTACCAGGCGGCACTAAAGTACCTAAGGATTGCTCATAAAAATAGGACAAAGAAAACAAAAGCTCAGTTTCAACTCCAACCACAAAAGGAGTCTCAAGACCTACTGCCGATATGTAAGATGAATACAGATCATGCTGACTTTCCTCAGAGAAAGTCTAATTTCAAATATACTTACTAATATCTGCCTGAAATCTAGTTTATATTGAAAGTGGAAAGCATGATACGCTTCAATGTGCTACTAATATCTACTACAGTGTTTATGTTCTATAAGATCCCTATGGATAAAAGCAATTTTACCTGTGAATAATATAAACTAGAAACCAAAGAGGTAGGCGAGTATCATCAGAAGATGATCTCAAAATAACATGTTGAATAACATGCTTGAATCCCAAAAGAGAGGTTAACTGGAAAATGAGTTCCAATACCATGACAACTGCCTCAAGAGCAGGGTTTCCCAGGTCTTTCATGATGACATCCACTTTCCAAAGTCCTGACTCCTGATATGGTGCCATATGCTCTTCAGATATTCAATTTTAAGAAACATCTAATGAAGTAAAATGTAAAAAAATAACACTGGAGACCAAAGAGTGAAGTTGACATCAGCTGGGCTCTTTAAAAATCTCTACTCTCACATTAGAGTTGGACGAGACCTTGAAGATTCATCTAGTCCAACTCTCTGGTTGTACAACTGAAGAAAAGAGGCTCATTCCCCACTGGTCACAAAGCACTATAATTCTGAAAACATGCTATAAATCCAAAAAGTGTTCAAGGTTAACTTGCCTATTTATAAAACCCACGATGTAGCCAAGAGGCTACACTTTCAGCAATTACGGCCATAGTCTGAAGCCCCATCCCTGGGGGATGTTTTATAATGTGTTCCCATGATTAGAGAGAGAAGGGCACCAAAGGCCCTGGTTGCACCTGGGGTAGGGGAGAGGCAGAACATCATCAAGAGAAAAATAATTTGAAACCCCAGACCTGCCTTAATGAAAACTTGCTCTAGGCTCAGACCAGGGCTTATCTTCACCTCTTTACAGGAGACACACCTGTGAGCACATTCACATTCTTCAATAGCCAGCTCTGCTCTGGGCAAGCACTGGGGCAACAATGCTGTTCTGCCCAGAACATTGAGAAATACAGCTGGACAACTGGAAACATCTAAACCCACAGGGCAAAGACCTATATACAGCTGTATTTAACTTCTCAGTAACTGTCACTTGTTTTTTTGCAAACCAAAAAATTGCCTTATTTCCTTATACCCTTACTTACCTAAGATTTTTAGTTCCGCTCTAGAAAGGTAGTTATAAATGATTTTATTTTTTCTTTTCTATTTTCCAGACTTTCTGTAATGGTTTCACATTTCTTTTGGCAATACAAAAAATGAAGCTATTTTTAAAAAGAAGGTTTTAGTCTAAAAGAAAATGAAAGGATACACATAGTTCCCTCTTGACTATGAAATGTCCAAACCTGAACTTGAAAGAGGTGTCCGTGTGGTACAGTAGAAATGCTGTCTCAGGACTCGGACAGATTTTTGGATCCCAGCTCTACCGCTAACCTTGGGCAGGGTTTTAGTCTCTCTGAGACTTGCCTTCTTCATCTGCAAAAAGGAAGAAATAATACTTCCCTCACGGGGTGCTGTGAGGATAAAATGATGCACAGGGCCTGGCACATGGCAGACATCTAGTAAATGGTGCCCCTTCTCCCCACTGGACTCAGAGAATCCTTGGGTAAAAGGAATCACCACAGCTCACACCAGCCACAGCCTCACTGCATCCCATTTAAATTTGCAAGGGTGCTCCATCTCCTCAACTCTGCCCTGCTGCTCTAAAGAATCACTATTGTGCTTAGAAAAAGTTCTTCATTTTTATGTTCCCTCCTTTAAAACTGTACATACAGACAAAACATTTTTAAAAAACTATCTTCCTAGAAATAATGCAATGTTTCCTAAAGCACAACATGTCATGCATAAAAACAATTCTGAAAAACATGACTGAATTAGTTTGTACATTGTTTCTTAAAGTGCACCAAAGTAAATATTCATGACCTTTAAAATGTCACTAACCCCCTTGGGTTATTTTTTTAAATAAAACTAAATATTTATCTACGGAGATGTATGTAGTTTTTGGCTCCAATGTGATGGCAAAAAGCAGCAGTGTCTTCCAGAAAAAAATAATTGATAAACTCGACAAAGCATATCTTAGCAGCATACAGAATACCTACAATGCACTGTAACTGCAGGCTCAATAAAGCACAATCCTGATTCCTACTAGAAAAACAAAATCAATCAAAGGAACAGAAAACCATCTCCCCACCCTAAATCAGGGATTTCTCTTGAACCCTGGAGGTAACACGTGTGATCACTTCCCTATTGTGTATCCTTAGTAACAGACTTATATAACTAATCACCATTCTTTCTTTACACTGCACACACACACACACACACACACACACACACCCTATGAAAAACAGTATAGTTTAAGTGGAGAAGCCACGAGAAAAAAATTCAAAGTCAGATAAAGAACAACCATCACCCAAAACGTCAGGCAGTTCCAATATTCACACCACAGTCCGATGTTCCCCACACACGTAGACAGCACTGGGGCGTATCCGTCGCCTTGTGTGGCCAGGGAGCCGTGGCAAAAACTTGAGGGACTTTGGCATCATGTCCAGGCAGGCGTCATGGAATTTCTTAATCCTCCAGTAGTAAATCAGTGGGTTCAATGCAGACTTGAGGTAGCAGAGCCAGAGTAGCCAGGTGCTAATCTCAAAAAAGTTGTGTTGATAGTAAAAGTGCTTGCTGAATGTTGCCACAAGGCTGTAAGTGGTGAATGGGGCCCAGCAGCAAATGAAGACAGCAAAGAGAATCAAAATGGTTGTGAAGGCACGTGTTTTAAAGCCCATGTCAATGCTCATCTGGAAGGGTCTCTGTAGACTCATGAGACCCAGTTTGCTGGCCTGGCTGAGGCATATACCTTCAGGGTAGCTGTGGATCCTCAAGGCGTTGTGCCGAAGGGTACTGAGTATGCCCATAAACGAATACAGTATCACCAGGAAGGGTAGGAAGAAAGAAATGAGAGAAATCAAAATCACATAAGCCTGGTAACCCGGATTGGTTGTGTACCCAAACACACACTGCGGGGCTCGGGAAGGTATCTGCAGGTCAGGGTTTCCTACTGCCAAAGGAAAAGCTACACAAAAAGAAGTTGCCCAGGAAACTGCAATGAGAACCTTAGCCCTATATGGATTTAGCTTATCCTGCCTCTGGACTATAATAAGAAACCTATCGATGCTAATGATGAGCAAGATGGCTACTCCCTCTATCACAAACAACCAGAAAAACATAGCAGATACCCTGCAGAAGAATTTCCCAAAAATCCATCTGGTGGTAAGAATGGTGACCAAGGCAAAGGGCATGTTCAGAACTGCAAGCAACATGTCTGCAAAAGCCAGGCTGGCCAGGAGGATGTTAATGGCGGAGCGCATGGCAGCTTTTTGGTAAACCATGAGGCAAACAACCAAGTTCCCAAGAAAAGACACAAACAGAATAAATATCATTATAGCAGAAAGGATGATCTGGAGAGGCAAGTTTAGGCTCTTTAAAACTGCTGGTGTTGGGGGCACAGCTGTACTATTCAGTGTCAAGGAACTCATCCCGGTGGGAGCCATGGTTTCAGAACTGTATCTAAGCAGCGGACCAATGTCGGGATGCTGGAACGGTGGAGGGACCGTAATATTCATGTTGGCGTTTTCATAAACTACGAATGTTGTGTTGGATGCCCCAGTATGGGACGCAGTCAACACCGCAGAGAAGACCATGGTTTCAGCAGGATGGAAGGCGCTGGCAGAGATGTAGGTGTTCTTCAAGCATTTCAACACAGAGCAGCAGGATCATGTTTCACTGATGGGCTTGGAAACACACTCTGGAAAACGGACAAAGACTTCCATCTTCCATAGGAGTCCTTTTGCCTGAAAACAAGCCCAAAACACAAAAAATGAATGGGAATGAGTTTTGTAAATAACATTTGACTTCTTACTGTTCATCATGAAGGACCAGTTTTGCGCTTTTTTTAACCCTTTAAAAATATTTAAGTCTCTATCCTAGTCATCACTAAAGTACTGTTGTTCTGTTGTTTCATTTTTAGTCAACTACAATGGAAATTTCATGACATTCATGTATAAAGTGAAAGTGAAAAGAATGAAAATGTATTACTGCCTTAAAGGCAAAAATTATAACTTTACAGTTAATTTTTCTTTTAAATTTCCAGGAGCAGCATAGCCTCTCCACAGTCACTATTAATACAGATTTTATTAATAATGGTTCTCCTGAGAGTATTCTTGATAGCTCTTTGGTACAGGTTCATATTCCATTTTTACATTAGCACAAAACTAGTTGGCAAAGAACCTTGAAATCAGTATCCTATTTAACACATGATAATCAGACACTTTTGTTTTAACACTTTCACAAGTAGGAACTAGGTTATTTCTAATGAAGGGTCTGAAACAGTTTCCTGGCTTTCTATTTTATTTGTAAGTGTTTCTTCCCAGAAATCCCACCACATAACTACTGGAGAAGTTATTCAAGAAGAGAAGAAAAATTATCTGTAAAACGTCTTGGTCATATTTTTAAGACTTCCTTTCTTTTCTAAAGCTCTCTTTGCTTCTCCTATTCTCTCTTCTTTCCCATGCACCCATTTCCACCCTTTATTTTCTGATACAAATACTTCTATCTTCTCAATTTCTTCTCCCTAAGACTTGTATGTCAGCAACTTGATAGATGTCAACCAAGAAATAAAGATGGGGATTCTAAAGAAGATGACTAGGAAAATATTCAGGCGTGAAGAATGCATTCTAGAAAACATTTCGCTTTCTCGCTCCAAAAAGTTTATCACCTTTCTCTTATCCTAACCCCCAACTTCTTAATTTCTGTGACCCTGGAGTTTTCTGTAAAGGACTTCCCTAATCTACTATCTTCCTAACCCACTTTTGTTATGCAGGTTCTTATTCTTTACTGGAGAGCTAACTTTAATCTCTTTAATTAGAAAGAACTCTCTTTGGATTTCTGGGTAGATTCCTTTAATAAATCCCTAAGATTGAGGCGGGTGGTGCATAGTAGTTTAAGACAATGCTGTAATTTTCTCATTATATGAATTTACAATTACTCATTGATCTTAGGGGTAAATGCTAAAAGTTCATTTATTCATTTCCTATAGTATTGAGGGTAGAAGCATCCCATTTACGAGACCCAAGATCCAGCACTGTAGCCAAATCGTGGGCTCTCTACCATACTCGTATCTCTCTACAATCCCCAATTTGTGGTCCAGGGCTAACCTTATGAAGAAGGAGAATATTCATCTGTTTGTTCAAAATATTAACTGTACTATACACTTTCACTGTTATAGCTTAATTTCTTTGTCTCTACTAGATGTTATCCATCCTCACATGTTCACTTTGAAATGCAAAACATACCTGGATAAGATGCTCCACTAATCCAGTGACTCCCAAACTTTATTAACCAAAAAGGGCCAATGGGAAAAGGGGCAGTGGTAGCTTTACACCATAATCACCACAAGTCTCTTTATAACTACCTAAATATACATACAAATGAGAATAAAGACTGTGCTTACTACATAAATCAGCCTCAATATGATTCTATCTCTAGAGAAAAAGTATAAATGTGTACCTTAGGCAAATGTGTATATTAAGCCTAAGGTAACAGTGACAACTGTGCTTGACCAAGTAAACAAACATATCCACCCTGAAGGTAGCACACACTTTAAAACACTTAGTTTTCTCGACCATGTTGAGGAACTAAAACAAAAAATGGAACGGAGCCAAAACAAAACCATAATTTAAAAGATGCTTTTTAAGGTTGTTACATGTGTGTATATAGTCACAACATTTTACTGCCATTGTAGAAACTTCTAACTCAAGTCACTCAATTATTCGTCCATCAAATATTTATTTCAGAGCCTACTATGAGCCAGGCACTGAAGAGACAGTGATGAACAAACGGTGCCTGGATTTCTGGTTAAAGAGGACCGAACCACCACCTCAAGATTACACTGAAATGACAGTAAAGGGATTTTTAAAAATAAAATGTACAACTCAAAAGGACAAGAAGTATGGATAAAAGATACATCAATAGATAAGAGATTTTTTTAAATGTTTCAAAGCAAAAGGCAGATGGTGGTGTGGTAACTGAACAAAGTAGAACAGAGAACTTTTTATCTTCAATACTTCCACAGAAATATGCTTAGAAGAAGCTGAAACACCCTGTAGATCCCCAGAGAAGCTCTGGATTAGGAGGTACCAGTTACCACAGTAAGTGTAGGTGTGGCTGAAAACTGGGAAATTGAAAAATCTATACACAGAGCCATCGGAACCCCACTCCAGGCTCGGGGGTCTTCTCCTCCAGCAACCACATGAAAGCACATACTCCTGTGCCAGTAGCCCAAGTCCCTGGCACAACTGAACCTGACAAGCACTAAACTTTAGCATATTAGTGCAGGGCTGAACACAGCAGGACTGGATGAATGTCTGCACATTCAGCATGAGAACCTAGCCCCCATCTCCACCCTGTTCCCAGACGGCCAGCAGCCAGGCATATGCTACCATGCAGGACTGAAGGACTCGTCTTTTCCAGTAACTTAAAAAGCCCTAGAGGAAAAAATTCTAGATACTAACATTTGATGGTGTCCCAAGAAAAATGCCAGCTTGGTGCCCAGTTATCCTGGATACTGAAGCCCACCCACTATCAAGGCCAACCCACACACACAGAGCTTCCAATCAGTTTTTCAGTGCTCAATAAATAGAAATGGTAAATTTCCCAAATATATAAAGAATCTATAAAAGGACTAAACAAAAGCAATGTTATAGTTAAACATTAAGGAAAAGAACTGGAATTTCTAATAACAGGGAACGTAACATACATGAACTTAATAATGCCTTTGCCCTGGTATCTGTACATGCTCTTCATTCATTGTACTCCTGGCTACCAGAACAGAAATATTCTCTGGCCTTTCTTTTCTCACTGCAAAGTGTAATAACCAAAGCAGAGCTTTTGAATACTCATTGTAACTATGTTGAAAGATTCTTTCCTCTTAGGTATTCTCATCAAATACCACTGTGACTTGCAGTTTCTTTGAATTTCACAGAAGACTAAATAAAAGTTTTATACTTAAAATTTGTATTTCCAGAGGAAATGGGACAGTAGCAACATAAGAACAGTAGAAAATTAGCTCAGGTCAGTAATATTTGCTTAACAGTCTTAATGTTTAATCTAGGCTAGTCTTTATTTGCCATTTGTCAGAAACTCTTATTACATATTCTAAGTAAGAAAAAATTAAAATTGTATGTGAAGGTACATATATGTGTATATATTCATACACACATACATATATACACACACCTCACATGTATGTACACATGTAAAACTCATGTATGGCAGAAGTGATTGAATTTATGATTCTTTCTCTTATAGCATCTACAGAAACAACATGGGGGCAATCAGATTAATGATACAAGTAAGTGTTTTATGTTTGGGGTATGCCAGAATGTCACAATTACTGGGGCTTCACAGGCTGGAATGGGCAGTGGAGGTTGTAGAATTCCCCTGGTCTTCGTCCTTTACTCTTATCTGCAATTCCAGTGCTTTAGATATTTGTTTCAATTCTCTGAAAAAAGTATATGCTCCTAAAAGGCAGAGACTGATTTTATAAATCTCACTGTCCCCTATGACTACTATGCTTTGCACACAGACAATGCATATATAGTAAATTATATTTATTTGCATTATGCTTTGTCAGATCAGAGAATTTCTTTACTCACTTTAATATTTATTTATACATTATATGCACATAATTTTGCTTAAAAAATTATCAAAAGAGTTTTTCAATGGCAGTCAAATCCTGTACTACGCTTCACCATTCCACTTCTGTTTTTAGAGGTAGTCATTTTTAATTATTTTAAAGGTTTTTATCAAATGTACTTATTCTTTATATATCTAAATAATATGAAGAAATTGCTACATTTTGGTTTATCAATATTGTATATTACATCCTGATTTCCTATTAGGATAAGGGTTTAGCTGCCATAGCACCTCCTAACTTACTTCTCATCCCTTCATACTACCAAAATCTTTATTTGAAAATTTTGAATTATAGAAGTTAGTGTTTCTATTAATGTATTTAGGCTAATAGTATATTTACTGATAAGCTAAAAGAATGTTTTCTTTCTTGTATAAATTTTGGATTTCCTAGAATTAATAATTTACTTTTTATTTTCAATTTTTAAAAATAACTATCAATATTTTTTACCTGCTCCACCTGAGAGATTTTATATCTAGAAGTGTTATACTTTGGAAGGTCAGATTTATCAACTACATTTTTATCTTGGAGTCATTCTTTTGGCCTCATGTCCCTCCCTGAAGTGATACACTTCTCTCTGTTACAAAGATGCCAGCCAGAAACATCTCTTTACTACCATCTTGGAAATCCTCCTTTCTGCCTTGGGCTCTTGGCTTCCATATTTCCTAGGTCCTTTGTCTTCCACTTCACTGCTTCCTTTGTTCACTTCCTTCTTTTCCAGGAACCAATTGCTTTTGAAGAAGAACACAAGGGAGGTAAATTTTGAGTCCTGTATGTTTGAATAAGTCTTTATTTGTTCATACTAATTGTCTCAGTTTAGAATTCTCAGCTGAAAATAATTTTCTCTGAGAATTTGGAAGGTGTTGTTCTACATCAGTGGTTCTCAAAGTTGAGGGTATATAAGGATCACCTGGAGCACCTGTTAAAATACAGACTCCTGAACACCACCCCCTGAGTCTCTAAGTCTGTGGTCTGAGATGGCGCCTGGAATTTGAATTTCTGGAGGAGAGAAAAATTAAATTGAGAACTTCAAATTCCAAGTTCAAGGATTAGATGAAGATCCAGAAAGCTTCTTCAACAACAGTGAAAGAAAACTTTTATCTCGTATTGCCCCAGAAATGGAATTTCTGAAAACTAAATCAAAGTCTAATCCTATGGTGTTACAATGCAAATTGAATTCCCAACCTTACAGAGACTCTTCTGTTAAAGTTAGGGCCTGATGGGGAAGGAGTAGGGGCCTGAAAATTGGGATGAGGATATATGGGGATTTTGATGAAGCTGAGGCTTAGGACCTTGTGCTGCAGTCTTCTTTGCCAATAGTAATAGCTTTTCCTCCCTTGCCTAATGAGGTTAGCTCTCTCTTTGCCTGAAAAATCAGTAAGGGCCTCACCTAAGATAGCATCTTGCAAGGGACTTTTGCCCTTCCTAATGACCCTGCCCCATCTACCTCTCTTGCTTCTAGACCTACGACCAGAATCAAGTCCCAGCAGAATCCAGTGTGAGGTATAAATTGTGACCTAGAAAGAAGTACCATTTATATCAAAAGATATGCAAGATAATTCCAATTTACATAGACAGAAACCAGGGAGTATGTATGGAAATGGATGCTGAGGGTATTGAGTCAGCTTAGAAGGAATATAATGTTAGATCAGATCAAATTTATTGATATGGGCACACTAAACCAAGATTCTGGATTCTCTGTGCTAGCTCAAATGGCTGAAAATGGCTCTAATAGTATGTTCAGTTGGTTGATGGAAGCCTGGTCCCAAAGGTAACCTACACTACATGAAACTAGGATGCCATAACTCCTTGGTAGAGAGGGAACTATCCAAAGACTTCAGCATATAGGAAAGTTGAACTGGATTTATCATGTAAGACCTGCTCACCCACTTATAACTATATCACTTGGTAGGATCCAGAGGGCACTGCCTTCACCAAGTCTTTGAGAGATACATTGGTTGAAAGGACCACCAGCATCCTTGAAGATCTCTATACTAGCTACTCTCTGAAGACCAGGAATGACAATGGGCAATGTTGCCATCCAAGAAATGGGTTCCTAAATTGAATGGGGATGGTAGTATCTCAGAGTGGCAGGGGCTCAGTGACAGTACTTAACAAAAGATGAGGTGAGCATGATTATCAAAATGGGCAGCGAGCAAAAGCTGAAATCAGACTAGTCTGACCTGCAGAGATCACTGGTGTTTGATCATGGTGTTTCTAAGAGAGAAATAGTTAGAAAGCTACCAAATGCTACTTGATCTGTATAAGCAGCAAAGCTATAAAATAGAAAAATGCAACTCCTCAATCAATTCCCAAACTTGAGCCAGGACACAGACCTAGAACCTCTTGTATTCAAGGAAGCCAGGCCCCTTTGAGGAAGGACCTTGCTACACAGCTATAAATTTATACTATAAATCTTCCAGTCTTCCCCCAAAAACCTGCAACCAATTACCAGGGTATACATTGAGGAAGGGGAAATAATCAGAACTTTGTGGGATTGTTGGATATGGCTCTGAAATGACTCTCATTCCTGGAGACCCAAAATGGTACCGTGTTCCACCATTCGGAGTAGGGGCTTATAGAAGTCACATGATTAATGGAGTCTGTGCTCACTTTCAGCTACCACTCACCCCAGAACTCATGCCATCATTATTTTCCCAGTTCTGAAATGTGGAGTTGGTACCGACACACTCAGCAGCTGGCAGACTCCCTCACTGGTTCCCAGACATATGGAGTTAGGGCTCTAATGTAAGAAACGCCAGGTGAAACTCCTAGCACTACCTCTACCTATGAAAACCGGAGACCAAAAGCAACACTTTGTTCCTGTAGAGACTGCAGAAATTAGGGTCATCATCAAGGACTTAAAGGATGAAGGTGATCATTCCTAACACATCCACATTCGACTTGCCTATCTGGCATTAGAGAAAACAGATGGATCTTGCAGAGTGCAGATGCTGTACCAGATGTGATTTCTTTGCTAGAATAAATAAACACACTCCCTGGCATCTGGTACACAGCTATTGATTGGGCAAATTATTATTTTTTTCTTTATATGTGCTAGCAAAGAATGCCTGAGCAGTTTGGCTCCAGCTGGCACCCTACTACGCTACCTCAGGGTTCTATCAGCTCTCCAGCACACTCTCATAATCTAGTCCACAGGGACCTTGACTGCCTCTCCGTTCTGTAGAATGTCATGCTTTCCATTACATGCTGACTGAGAAGTAAGTAGTAACTACTCTATACTTGGTAAAACACAGGTGTGCCAAAGGTGGGGAAAGATTACTACAGAAATTTGGCCTACCATCTTTGTAAACTTTCTAGGGATCTTGTAGTAGGTCAAGATATCTCTTTCTACCACTAAAAAATAGGCACAGTACTTAGTAGGCTTTTTGGATTTTGATGGCATCATATACTTATTTGGGTATGTTATTCTAACCCACTTATTAAGTAGCTTGCAAAGCTGCCAGGTTTGAGTGGGACATTTAATAAGAGAAGGCTCAGCAACAGGTCCAGAGTGCCATGACAGCTGCTTTGCCACTTGGGCTACATGACCCAACAGCTTCACTGGTGTTTTAAGTGTCTGTGGCAGATAGGGGCTGCTACATAGTATGGCATTTGGCAGTCCTTCTATAGGTGAATCACAACCTTTATAGGTGAACAGAGACCTTTAGCATTTTGAACAAAGCTACAGAGCATGAGCATTTCATGTGAACAGGGTTATCTGACCTTCCAAAGCCATAAAATTGGGTATGCACAGAGCTCTTCAACCTTAAACAGGAGAGGTGAATATGAAATCAGGCCTGCCAAGTCCTATGAGCACAGTTAGGTTAACATAAGCAAGTGGCTCATATTCTCATAGCTCTTATTCTTGCTACACTGATCCTCTCTTCAAATGTCACCTGTGGCCTCACTAAGACGAGTTCCTTATGACCAACCAGTTAACTAAAGAAGAAAAATTCAGGAGTGATTTAGAAATGGTTCTATACAATATATTGGTGCCACCCAAGAGTGAAGAGTTGTAACACTACAGCCCCACTCAGGAGCCCTTAAGGTCATGGCAAAGGGAAAACTTCCCAGAGGGCAAAGCTTTGAATGGTATATAGTCATTACTCGGTATCCCAGGGGATTGGTTTCAGGACCCCCACGGATATCAAAATCCAAGGATGCTCAAGTCCTTTACATAAAATGGCATAGTATTTGCATATAACCCACACATACTTTCCCGTGTACTTTAAATCATCTCTAGATTACTTTTAACACCTAATACAATGTAAATGCTATGTAAATAGTTGTAAATACAATGTAAAAGCTATGTAAATAGTTGGTGTGCATCAAACTCAAGTTTTGCTTTTTGAAACATTCTGAATGTTTTTCCAAGTGTTTTCGACTGGCCGTTGGTTGAATCTGCAGATGCAGAACCAGCAAATACAGAGGGCCTACTGTACCTGGTTGTTCATTTAGAAAGAGACATGTCAGAAGTACTGATCTACACTCATTCGTGGACAGTAGCTGATGGTTTGGCTGGCCATATACATGCTCACCAAATAGCAACTTCATAGATAAGGAGCTAAATAATCTGGTAGAGAAGATGATGCATTCTACAGAGGTCAACCAACCTTTTTCTCTACTCTTGTTCTTCTCAAAAGGGATTATGAACAAAGTGGCCATGGAAGTACAGATGGAGGTTGTACACGGCTCAGCAACATAGGATTTCCACTCACCAAAATGAATCTGGCTACAGCCACTTAGTACTTAATCTGACAACACTGAAGCCAAAACTTGACTTAGTGAATATGGCATCATTGTCTGGGGCACCCGCCAGCCATCTGGTGGCAGGTTGATTACATGGACTACTTCCGTCATGGAACACTTGGTTCTCATTGGAATACACTCATATCCTGGATAATTTTGTCAAATTAAACTGTCAATCATAAGATCAGTATGTTTAATATCTGTACTTCCTTTCTTTCACAGAATATCCCATATGTATACAGAGAAAAATAATCAGAAAGCTAAAAATCTCTACCTTTTCAGTTACACATTTGGAATAAAACAGTGGCAATTCAAAAACAAAACATTTAAAATTTTGTTTTTAAGTATGTAGAAGCATATCAAGATATTTAGTCCATACTCAAAGCAGGAATTTGTATTCTTAAAAGAGGATAACTTCTTTTCTCCTGAGTTTTTCTAGAAAGTAGAGTGTGAAAGAATGTCTTAAGCTTTTTTAATATATATAAATTAGCTTTTTAAAAATTTCATAGCAACTCTGAGACTATTACTATTATAATCCCCATTTTAAGTATGAGGAATTAAATACCAACAAACTAGATAATTCAGAAGAAATGGACAAATTCCTAGAAACATACAACTTACCAAGACTAAATCATAAAGTAATAGAAAATCTGAACAGACCAATAATGAGCAGGGAGATTGAATCAGTAATTTAAAATCTCCCAACAAATAAAAGCCAGGACCAGACGGCTTCACTGTTGAATTCTACCAGACATTTAAAGAATTAATATCAATCCTTCTCAAACTCTTCCAAAATACTGAAGAGGAAACAATACTTCCAAACTCATTTTATAAGGCCAGCATTACCCTGATACCAAAGCCAGACAAGGATACTACAAGAAAATAAAATTTATAAGCCAATATCCCTTATAAACATAGATGCAAAAATCCTCAACAAAATACTAGCAAACAGAATTCAAGAGCACATTAAAAGGATCATACACTATGATCAAGTGGGATTGATTCCTAGGATGCAAAAATGATTCAACATATGCAAACATTAACAGAATGAAGGATAAAAATCACATGACCATTTCAATAGATGCAGAAAAAGCATTTGACAAAATTCAAGATATTTTCATGATAAAAACTCAAAATAAATTAGGTATATAAGGAATGTACCTCAACATAATAAAGGGCATATATGACAAACCCACAGCTAATATCATACTCAAAAGTGAAAAGCCTTCCTTCTAAGATCAGGAACAAGACAAGGATGCCCACTCTTACTACTTTATTCAACATAGTACTAGAAAGTCCTAGCCACATTAAAAATATAGACAAGAAAAAAAATAAAAGGCATCCAAATTGGAAAGAAAGAAGTAAAATCATTGCTTTTTGCAGATGACATGATCTTAGAGAAAATCCTATTAGAACTAATAAATAAACTCAGTAAAGTTTCAGGATATAAAATCAACGCACAAAATCAGTTGTGTTTCCATACACTAACAACAAACTACCTGCAAGAGAAATTAAGAAAGCAATCTCATTTACAATAGCAACGAGTTTAACCAAGGAGGTGAAAGATTGTACAATAAAAACCATAAGATTTTGATGAAAGAAACTGTAAGAAGACACAGATAAATGGAAAGATATCCTGAGTTCATGGATGGAAGAGTGCTATTAAAATATCCATACTACCCAAAGCTATCCACAGATTCAATGCAATCCCTATAAATGCAGACATAAAACCATACCACACGTGGTTATGAGAATTAAATAAGATAGGTTGCAAGAGGATTATAAAATACAAAGTGCCATCAAAATACAACATATTATAACCATGATCTTTCTACAGCACTTCCAACTATTTTATGCAATTCATATCTTTATTGTACACCTTTGTGGAAGTATAAACTTGTTCAGCTTTTTGGAGGGTAAACAGGAAGTATTTTTCAATATCAAAAATAAACAATTTAAACACTATCTGGAATTCCACATTATAGAAATAAAAGCAGAAACATGAAGATAAGGATATTTATTGCAGGATTATTTAAGAGTGAAAAACTAGACCCTTTCTAAATGATCATCAATAAAATAGTAGTTAAATGAATTATAGTATACACAAGCTATCACAAACAATAAGCTAATCCATAATAGTGACACCAGAGAATATTCACAAACACTGAGTGAAAAAATCAACTTGCAGAATGACATACAACATATTCTCAGTTGTGTATGTATGTAGATGTGTGTATATATGTGTGTATGTACATGTAAATGTATATGTTTAAGCAGACAAATAGAAGAACATACATCAAACTAACAAAAAGGATTTCCTCTCTAGTGTGAAAATAAGGGTGCAAAATATATTTTCCTTCTTTACTTCTGGTTTTTTAAAAGTTTTTTTTTATTAATCCAATACTGATCTTTATTATTCTGTGGAACTTTCCTCACTGTTCCCTATATAAAACAGGATGCAGGATGCAGCCTATCTTCTTTATAACCTATCAGCCCTAACACAAAGCTGTGTACTCTAGTGATGCTAAAAATGCAGTAACCATTTAGAGCACCCTTTAACCATGGAGAAGAGAAGCAAGCCATCTAGTTTGTGGATCTTCTTGACAAACTGGGCCCAGTGAAGGCCCTGGGTTCAGGCTTCTCAGGACTCCCAGCAGACACCTCCCACCTCCCCGGGTCCTAGCTCATTGTACACACTCTAAAGGGTGACCTTGAGTCCACTGAGCCCAGGCTGCTGGGAAGGTCGAGAAATTAAAACAACTGCTGCTGTTCTAGAACTCTTCTGTCTCTTAAGGAGTGAAGTATACACATATTTGGCCTCTAGTAAAGACCAGCAGAGGACTAATAAGATAACCGAAGTGTTCTAGCAAATTCATAACTGGCACAGTAAAATAAAAACAGGTGAGAATTTGAAATACTGGCCTTACTCAGACTGTCTGCTTTTGTCTTGAGCAAAGTGAAAATCTAAAGGAAAGGAAAATGCCTAAGAGAAGAAGCACTCATATCCTGGGTTACTGAGCATCTCTCTCCCACTCTGGGCCACAGGCAATGCTGGAGGAGGAAAGGCATCACACCACTGCCCTTCTCTGATACTCACCACACTCTCAGCCAAAAATTTCACTTGGTCTCAAAGGATTCCTCCCTTCACCCGTATCTTTCCTCTCATTCAGGAAAGAAATAAAATTAACACTAAAAGAGGAAGGAGACCATGCATCACACATAAATCCATCTTCTTTACCTATAGTAGGCCCTTAATACTTGTCTAGAGATTCTAACTAGAAACGGGGAACGGTAGACAAAGAACACACCAGGATGGACGCAAATATACTCAGTCTACTCTTGAGTTCTCTAGGGGGAGCCAGAAATAAAGAAACAGGCATTTCAGCTCAGAAGTAGCCCAAATTTCAACTTGATTTCATTTTTACAAAAGCAATCATCTTTATTGGGCATTCTGCTTTAAAATTTAGAAAAACAGTCTACAAATAAATTTATATCACTATAGCAATGTCTATTTTTTTGGGTTGAATTATTATTTTTTGTTTTTTTCTGTAGATAGAGTAAAAGGAAGCTTTGAACAAACTAACCAGAGGAAAATATTTAACAACCAAGTAGAGTGGATGGGGTAGGGGAAGGCTTATTTGAAGTCATTTTTACAAAGAGAAAATCATCATTGCATCAAAATTTCACTTATTTTCAAGGTATATCTAACTTAAAACCTACATGTAATAAAGCTAAAGGGAAAAAATGCTATGCGCACATTTTAAGTATGAACCATAGCAATGTTCTATATTTATTAACACTGTTCCATCCGTAATATATTTCTAATTCCAACCAGAATACTCACCACAAAAAAAGGAAGAATTTTTCTCATGAATGTTCAAAGGAACATTTAGTTCTTCCATGGACATTTTAAAAATTAGATTATTAAGCATGAGGATTTATTTGCATTCATGTTACTTTTCCCCACAATCACCAAAGAGAAATTAAACTAAATATCAGCAAGGGCTTTGTTTCAGAGGAAAATAGTCTAAGCAACTGCTGATAACAATTAAAACTGAAACTCAAGTGGCAAGAAAGCTCAGCACTTAATAGAAAAGTAAATTAATTATAATTAAAAACTAGGAAAATGTATTTTTTAAGTGGCTAATAGAAGATTAACCTTCTGGAACCTTTCTAGGAATACAAAAACCAACAGAAATGATGAGCCCCATGGGTGATGGGTTTTGCTCATCTCCTTTTGTCTCCTATTTCTAATTCTTAGTCTTTGGCTCACATTCATTAGGTCGTTGTTCTGCTGAGAAATCTTTACCTGCCTTGAAACTATTATTGGGGAAAATGCAGGCCAATTTAATTTCATCAGCCTTTTTGAATAATTCAGACACATTATTTAACCTGCCATTGATGTTTCTCACAGTAGTGTTCGACTATAAATTCAAGGAAAATACCAAGTCTTATTAGGTAATGAACCTGGAATCCTTTATCACAGCTCTGCTGTGTTAAAACTTGAATATCTCCTTTTTTTGCCTATAAACTACTTGCATAGAGCAAAGGGTGAAAACAAGTTTTGTTCTGTTTTGTTTTTTATACCTAAGGGAGTATATGGGTACTCAGATTGAAATCCACATGCTAATTAAAAGCAATATAATTTAGTCTGATTTTGAGAAACACACATAAAAAAGAAAGAAGATTTAAGCTTGGTTCTTTTCTTCTCAAGCCATATGCAATCTCCTCCCTACCCACTCCTTCAATTACTGCCTGAATGCAGACACCTGACAAATATGTTCCAACGGCCCAAACCTTACTTCTGAGTTCCAGGCTCACATACCCAACTGTTCACGTCACATCTGCACTTGGATATCTCAAAGGCACCTCAAACCTTAAATGTCCAAATTAAACTTAGTGGGGTGGTCTCTCCCCCCTCTAAGTGACCCCACACCAGAGTTCCCATGTTCAGTGACTGGACTGCCACCCATCTGGTTATACAAGCCAGAAACCTAAGAGTCACCTTGACAGCTTCGTCCCTCAGCTATAATTCATTCCTTCCCCCAAGAACTGTCCATTTTAAATCCTAAATGTTGTGCCTTTCAGGCCACTTCTCTTGAACCTCTCTGCCATCACCCTAGTCCAAACTACCAACAAGTCTCATGAGGCAGTAATTTTTTCCTGGGTTATTGGCAACTGATTCCCAACACCTACGACTGTGCCTGCCACATGGTCCACGTTCAGTAAATATTTGCTAAATGGATAACAGCCTCCTGCTAACTATTCATCCATCCCCATATCCCATTTGCTTTGTGAACTTTTTCTCTTTTGTTACTGTGGGAATCTTCTCTGGCCAAAACCTAGCCAACCCCCCACTCCTGTCCTATTGTCTCATTTCTACATGTATTTCTCTGTGATAAGACTCCATTGGCAGTCACTTTACAGTTATCCATGGCATCCCTAGATCCATACCTGTGCGCAGGCCTGCCCGCCCCTGCCCCAAATGGAGAACAAACTCTAGGAAGGCAGAGATATGACACACTTTTTACTCAGCACTGTGTCCTTAAACCCAGTTAAGAGCCTGGCATATAGTATACGCTCCATAAAAAGCTAGTGAGTCATTAATTTTTAAAATTCTTTCATCATATTTATAACCCGGTGTCTCCTTTTATTCTCTGTTTGTGAAACCCTTAAAAAAAGAGTTTATTCTACAGCATTGCCTTTATACTTCTTTACTAAAACATTTGGTCTATCTTGTCTCTTTGGGAAGCAAGCTACAGAGATTAGTATAGTAATACAGGGAATAGATGAAGTCAAGTACCCAGTGGGATCTGACCCTCAGGGCAGTTTTCTGTTCTCTAAGTAAAGAGCCAGAGAGTTACAGGATCTTAGTTCCCCAACCAGGGATTGAACCCGGGGCCCTGGCAGTGAAAGCACAGAGTCCCAACCACTGGACCGCCAGGGAATTCCCTCCACGTATCTTTTCTAAGGCTGCAAATTGGACTAAGCACCTTGTCTCTGTGCTCCAAGTGCACTCTCTGCACACCACCCCCACCAAGTTAGTGCTGTGTTACAGTGACATTCTCTCCCCAGGAGCAAGGCATCTGGTAGGAAGTTTTTATTAGGTCTTTCACTAAGGCCAGACGGTGAGGGAAGACTGATTTTTAAGAAGTAATGAGGATATATGTATGCATATGGCTGATTCACTTTGTTGTACAACAGAAACTAACACAGCACTGTGAAGCCATTATACTCCAATAAAGATGTATAAAAAATAAAAAATAGGGCTTCCCTGGTGGCCCAGTGGTTGAGAATCTGCCTGCCAATGCAGGGGACACGGGTTCGAGCCCTGGTCTGGGAAGATCCCACATGCCACGGAGCAACTGGGCCCGTGAGCCACAATTACTGAGCCTGCGCGTCTGGAGCCTGTGCTCCGCAACAAGAGAGGCCGCGATGGTGAGAGGCCCGCGCACCGCGATGAAGAGTGGTCCCCACTTGCCGCAACTAGAGAAAGCCCTCACACAGAAACGAAGACTCAACACAGTCATAAATAAATAAATAAAAGAACGTGAATTTCTTTAAAAAAAAAAAAAAAAAATTATTAAAAAAAAAAAAAAAAAAAAAAAAAAAAAAAAAAAAATAAAAATATTTTTAAATTTTCAAAAATTAAAGAAAAAAAGTAATCTGGGATTCTCTTGGATTAAATACATTCTGTTACATATAACTACCCACCAAGTAAAATACCCACCTCTGTGAATCCCTGTAATAAAGTAACAGAACTGTCTCACACTTTAGGATTTAGAGATAATTTTAAACTTAGAGAAAAAAAAGCTACCCAAAAGAAAGAACATTTCCTTTTCCTAATCATCTGCTTCTAGTTCCCATTCCCACACATATACTCCAAATGCTGACAGCTCTTTAAGACTCTTTCAACCTAAATGACCAATATTTAGAGGCCTAGTTAACTCAATAAGACATGATTCAGACACTTTAAGTGTTACTTAAGACTGTAAAACATGGAGAAATGCTTATAATGTAAAGTCATAAAGCACAGGATAGAATATTGCACTTTTATATACTTACAACTGTTTTACACACACACATCCACACACACACACACACACACAGCCTCAAAAGAAATAATCATTCAAATGCTGAAAGTAATATGTTAATCGTGGTAGGATTGTGGGCTTTTCCTTTTCTTTCTACTTTTTAATGTCTTTTTATTATTTTTATGAGAAAATAAAAATAATTAACTTGAATCCTGAAGAATATTTTCAATATATTTGAAAGAAAGCATAAAGCCATGCCTCATTGAAATTCTAATATAGTAAAACCGCAGTCTATAAGAATTATTCATTATAGCTGAGTGGCCCAGCTACCACTAAGGTGAGTGAATGAGCTTCTCCACCTTGATGACAGACATATTTTGATGAACACTATTCACTTCCCCAGCCTCTCTAGTTATGTTGGGATGTCATTAAAGATACAGATGTGCAGGACACAGGGCTCAGTTTCATGGCTGGTATGCTACCGTACATCTTGAGAGTTCGCAAAAGACTGCAGAAGGACAGGTTCTGAGTGGTGGCTTTCCTTAGCGTGACACATGGCTATCCCTGGGGGTGACGGAACCAACTGTATGTGAAGCCCACACCAGGGCACACATTTCAAGGAGGTTCCCAATGCCAGTGCTTTCAGACAAAGCAGAGAAGAACAATAGCTGTTCTGCCCCCCACTCCACCACCACCCCAGCAGTTATTCCCACATCTGCTTTGGATGGCTCTTCTTGCTGTAAGTGCCTCCAGCCTCCATCCTCACCAGCGCTTTGACCTCCTGCAGTGCAGGCGGCTGCTTATGCTCTCGGAAAGACTTCTCCATGGCCCTGCCTATCTGCTCCTCTTCCCTCCTTCTTCTCCTGTGTCATCTTCTATCTCCTATCATGCCACTCTTACTCCTTGATTTGAATGAAAAGGTAACCCTTTAATATAAGCCAGTTGCTATTTTGTTGCCTTTGGAATGTCCAGTGAAAAAGTAGCAAACCTGCAGTATCATCACATCCCTTGGGAGCTCATTAGAAATGTGTAATATCAGGCTCCAGAGCTATGGAATCAGAATCTGCATTTTGAAAAGATCCTGAGGTGACTCCCAGATGCATTAAACAGAAGTGCTGCTTTAGGAGTTGCTGGCTAGGTTGCTTTCAGTTGCCTAACCTCTGTAGCTCTACTTACACATTTAATACTGTTCTAACCTAAGGAAAAGTGGAGAGAGTATGCCTGGCCTTCAACTTACCAGTGAATCAGGAAGCACTCTCATTACTGATAGTCTAGCAGTAAGAATGGAGCCGTGAGGATGTGAAACTGTCCATATCTGTGCTCTGGGAACAGGGCTTTGTCTAGGGGCTGCTGAGCTTTCAAGTGAGGTTAAACAAGCTCAACTCTGCACTGGCCTGGACTTCTGTGGAAACATATAACAATAGTTACCAGTTCCTAGAATGTTAGGTGCTTCAACATGTTTTCCAAAATCTATAAAAACTAAGTTCTGTACTATGCTCCATACTGTATTTCTGAAGTGCTTAAATATATAAACTAAATATTTAAAAGAAAAATTTAAACTGGAGAAATTTAAAGGAAAGAATGAGAGAAAAAAATACTTTCTCATCGATTTGTTCATGTCCTCACTAGTTTCTACGTGAGGTAAACACTGCGGAAATGCAAACAGCCTCTAATTCATGTTTTTATATGAACTGATTGTTTACAAATATCAAAAATTTACAGTGAACATATAAATCTTTAAATCAATTATGGAATTTTTTGCTCCAATTAAAAAAATCCTCTCCAGCATTTCGAATCACATCGATATTTATACTAGAATCTTAACCCGACTCTAAACCAAGTAACATTTATCTTTTTAATTAAACTTTTTTATTTTGAAATAATTGTAGATGCATATGCAATTGTAAGAAATAATGCAGTGATCCCATTTATCCAGTTGTCCTGAGTTTCTTACAGTATCACAAACAAGATATTGAAAGTGACACAGTCAAGACACAGAACAGTTCCATCAGAAGGATCCCTTGTGTTGACTTTTATAGTCACGCCCCCTCCCTCCCACACTCCCACTGCTGTCCCTGCCCCTGGCAACCACTAATCTATCCTCCATGTCTATAATGACACAATTTCAAGGATGTTACATGAATAGGATCATACAGTATGTCATCTTCGGGGACTGGCTTTTTTCACTCAGCATAATTCTCTGTAGATTCATCCGAGTCATTTCATACATCAATAGTTTGCTCCTATTTCTTGCTGAGTGGTATCCCATCAATCTCCAAGTCTGTTTAACCACTCATCTGCTGAGAGATATGTGGGTTGTTTCCAGATTTTGTATATAACATATAAAGTTTCTATGAATATTTGTAATACAGGCTTTTATGCGGACATAAGTTTTCATTTCTCTGGCATAAATGCGAGAGTATAATTACTGGGTCATATGGTAGTTGCATGTTTAATTTTATAAGAAACTGCCAAAGAGTTTTCCAAAGTGGCTGTACCATTTTATATTCCCACCAACAATGTATTTGTGATCCAATTTCTCTGCATCCTTACTAGCATTTACTGTTGTCACTGTTTTTTATTTTAGCCATTCTAATAGATGTGTAGTAATATCTCACTGTAGTTTTAGTTTGCATTTCCCTAATGACTAATAATCTTTTCATGGGCTTATTTACCATTTGCATATCATCTCCAGTGAAATGTCTCTTCATATCTTTTGCCCACTTTCTAATTGAATTTCTTTATTACTGTTTTGAGAGTTCTTTATATATCTACATACTGTCTTATGGGATATGTAGTTTGAAGCTCGTTTCTTCTAATCTATAGCTTGTCTTGTCATCCTCTTAATAGTCTTGTCCAAAGCGGAAATCTTTAATTTTGATGTGGTCCAATTTTTCAGTTTTTCTTTTTATGGATGGTGCTTTTGGTGTCAAGTTTAAGAAATCTTTCCCTAGCCCTAGATCCTGAAGGTTTATTGTTTTATATTTTACATTCAAGTCCATGGTCCATTTGAATTCATTTTTATATAAGGCATGAGGTTTAAGGTGAGGTTCATTTTTTGCCTATGTATGTCCAATGGCTCCAGCACCATTTGTTGAAAAGCCTATCTTTCCTCCACTGAATTGCTTTTGCATCTTTGTCAAAAATCAGTTGAGCATATTTTATGGATATATTTCTGGGTTCTATTCTGTTCCACTGTTCTATATGTTCATTCTTCCACAAATACCAAACTATCTTGATAATGTAAATATAAAGTACTGAGTACAGTGATTCCTCCCACTTCTTTTTCAAGACTGTTTTTAACTACTTTAGGGCCTGTGCTTTTCCATCTAGATTTTAGAATAAGTTTGGCTATGTCTACAAAAAGATAGGAGCAGGGAGGTTTTTGACCAAAGGGGTTCCTGTTGTACAACCATTCTTTTCCCCATCCTTTGGCTAAGGGAAGCAGGCTTTTTTTTTCTGTCTGTTCCCAGATTGCAGCAGCCTGTCCAGTATATATGAGAGGCAATAAGGACACCCACGGAACTCATTGCTGTATTGTTTCTCAAGTCCCAAGGGCCCTAGGCAGCCTGCCTTCTTCCCACTTTTCCAAGATGTCCTTTCTTGTTTGTTGTGCTATGTCCAAGCGGACCTGGAAAGAATGGAGCTATTACCTATTGATGGAAGCAAAAATTCCAATGTGTATTTTTAATGTTATTTCTGGTGCAAAGAGAAGACAGAAGGAAACTAATCATGAAAATATGCGGAAATGAACTTCCAGACACCGTCCACTATTTATAAAATGCTACCTTGTGGTCATTTTTTGACCACAGAGGAACAGTTAGAAGCGAAAAAACGCAACAAAACAAGGACTGTGTCATTCAACCCTGTTCCCCCAGGCCCCAGTGCAGGGACAGGCACACAACACAGTGAGTGCTCAGTGAATATTTGCTAATTTATTTACTGATTCTCCTCATATAAGAAATTTTTGAAATGTCCTAGGCTCTCTTTGGAAATTAACTCCATATTCCTAGAACACATGGGAGAACCAGAATAATGACACAAGGGTTTTGCTTAAAGAAGAATGTGGCTTTGATTCGATTATTTCCTATTTGTCAACATCACAGTTTATTGCATAAGTGTAACAGGCCCCTGAAACTTTCCATTGTGTCTGCCATTAAAAAGAGTAACTGAGGAGAATATACAGTCCAGAAACAGACCCATCTACATACTGTCACCTGACTTACAACAAAGGTGTCACTGGGGGAAGGAAGAGTGTTTCAATATATGGTGCTGAATCAATTAGAAATCCATAAAGAAAGAAAGAAGCGTTGACTCCTACCTTGCACCACAGGCACAAATCAATTTCAGATGGAATCTTAGGCCTAAATATGAAAGGTCTAGAAGATAATGTTGGAGAATATCAGGACCTTAGATAAGCAAAACGTTTTGAATAGACACAAAAGAGATCACCCTCAAGGAAAATATGGTTAAATAATATTTCATTAAAATTAACAACCTCTGGTCATCAAAAAAATCATCACGGAGAGTGAAAAGGCAAGCCACAAACAGGGAGAAGATAATTATAAAGAACTCATATCTGGAATTCATAGAGAACTTCTAGAATCAGTAAAGAAAAACCAGACACACCAGGTTTCTTTTTTTAAATGAGCAAAATACATCGTAGGCTTTTCATAAAATGGGATATACAAATGTACAGTTAAGCATATGAAAAAGTGACCAATATTATTATTCATTAGGGAAAGCAAGTTAAAATTACAATAAAATAATAATACGTACCCACTTGAATGGCTATCATTAAGGAGAAAATGACAGTCTAAGTGTTGCTGAGGATCTGGAGCAGCTGGAACCCTCACAGAGTGCTGGTGGGGTGTAGCTTGGTACAACCACTTCTCTTAGATTGTACTACTAACACTGAACATACACATAACTCTGAGTACAAAGATACACCAAAACATATACATACAAGGATGTTCCCTGAGCCAAAGACCAGAAATGACCCAAATGTCCATTAACAGTAGAATGTTAAATTAAGTTTGGTATATTCATACAACAAAATATATACACCAATAACAGTTTTAAAAAACTACTACTACATACGACAACACAAAATACTATGTTTAACAGTTGAAGTAACCAGACATACTGTTTGGTTCCACTTTGTAGGAAGTTCCAAAGCAGGAAAAACTAACCCATGATAATAAAGGTCAGATCAGTGGATACCTTTGCTGCGAGAAGAGGTGAGGATGACAGGAGGTTTAGGGGGAGCTTCTGGGAACTGGTAATGTTCTGTCTATTGATCTGCTAGTGGTTGCAACTTAAAAATGTACTGAGGTAGACACTTAACATTTGTGTACTTTATTCTATGAGCACGTTACACATCAATAAGAAAGTTTACAAATGGAGTACCTACATAAGTGAAAAAAAAAGAAGAAAAAACAGGTAAAAGACATTGACAGTTCACAAGAAAGGACACAAACGGCCTTCAAACACGTGAAAAGATGCTCAACTTCACTCTCACTAAAAGAAAGGCAAATAATACACTCTCAGAGATACTATTACTCACATATGAGACTCGCAAAAATTTTTAAATACCCGATATTGGTAAATCTGTTAGCCAACTCCACATATTGCTGATGGGAGTGCAAAACGATACAACCTATTTGAAGGGGAATTCAGCAAACAAAACCATATATGCTTTTACCCTTTGCCCCAGAGCAAGCTCAATTCCAAGAATTTACCCTAAAGAAGTATCTCCACAAATACAAAACAACATATGCACAGAGCTACTCACTGCAATAGTGACTGAAAAAGCAAAATATTGAAAGCAACCTAACTGCTTATCTAGGAGATTGGGTGAATAAATTTTACTCATCCACATAACAGAATACTATGAAGGTGTCAAAAAGATTGAAGATTTCAATAAACTAACAGTGATTTCCAAGCACATTGTAAACTGAATAAAGCAAAGTACAAAAGAGTATATATAACGTGCTATTTTTGTGAAATAAAGAAGGGCAAACATATATATGCATATATTCGTTTATTTTTGAAAAAAGGATAAACCAAAAATAGGATGTGGGGGAGTATTTAAATAGAAAAGACAGAGATATTAGTGAGGCTTCTCTGAGTATATTTTTAATAGTTTTGACATTTGAACCACTTAAATATTTCACATATTCAAAAATTAAAGGGATAAAAATGTAAGCCCTCAAGATTTAATCAGTAAAAAAAAAAAAAGAACCTAAACCTATTGTCAAATTGATAATCACACTGAAGAAAGAATTTATCTCTGAACATAGCACTCTGATTGTATGCCCTTAGAACACCCTATATTCTAAAGACAAAAAAAAAAAAAAAAAAGGCAAAAAACCTCTCAACTTTACTTAGCTTATTTGCTATTAGTAGTGATACCGCTATTTGGTAAAACCATTTTGTATGTATCATGGGATAAGGCATATATACATTTATCCCCTCCCCACCCGGCTCTATCCACTGAAAAAGTCTAGAAGCCACAATACTGCAGATACAGTGAATGCCTAGGGTATCTTTGTTTCTAAACACATTCACCATTAAAAGAAACCAAAGCTCCTTAGAAAAAGGACTGACTCCAGGCCTGGGGTAGGAAACATATGGGTAGAGGCTGAAGTACCTTACCGTACCGGAAAGCAAAGAAGTGTTCAAAGGGTAAGCTGTGACAAAGTGAGAGAGTGGCATGGACATATATACACTACCAAACGTAAAATAGATAGCTAGTGGGAAGCAGCCGCATAGCACAGGGAGATCAGCTCGGTGCTTTGGGACCACCTAGAGGGGTGAGATAGGGAGGGTGGGAGGGAGGCGCAAGAGGGAAGAGATACTGGAACATATGTATATGTATAACTGATTCACTTTGTTATAAAGCAGAAACTAACACACCATTGTAAAGCAATTATACTCCAATAAAGATGTTAAAAAAAAAAAAAAAGACTAACAGGGACTTGACAAGCTCACTTTTCTCTCTAGAAGTTTTTAGGATCTTTTCTTTATACTTAGTGTTTTTAAATTTCACAAGAATCAGTTTGAATTTAAAATTGCCTTCATCCATTTTGCTGGGCCCTCAGAACTTGTCAATCTGAAGATTTGGATTATTTCCCAGAGCACAAGAGAAGGTTCTATTATTTATTTGATATTTTCAACTCTTCATTGACTCCATTGTATCTTCTGGAATTCCAAGTATTTAGATATTAGACCAACTTGACTGAGCCTGTGTCTGCCTTTAAGTTTTCTGCCTCTCTTTCTGCACTGCGTTCTAGGAAATTTCTAATATTCACCTTCCAAATTTTCCACTGATCATTTTAATTTCAGCAAACAATGCCTAATTTTCAAGAGTTCTTCCTTATTCTTTGATGTTGCTATTTTAATGCATCCTGTTGTTTTCCAGATGTCATCTTCTTGAAACTCCCCTAAAGTTTTCACTTATACTCTCTTCTATTCCTTAATTAGTCTGTTTCTTCCAGGGACATTTGTTCTGTTTGTTTTATCACTCTTTTGTTTCTTGTCATATATCTGGTGGATATTTCCGGTAGCTTTTCCCCCTGTGGCCAGTGTGGGTTTCCTCTGCTTTTCTGCGAGTCTCTCCTATGTATTGTATAAGGCAGCAGTCAGGTAGCTCCGTGTGGGGAAATGTTGGACTTAACAAAAGGCTTCATTTCTGGGTGAGCAGGGGGTGGGCCTTCAAACAGAAAGAAGATAAGGGCTTTACTGGCACTTGTGCACTCCCCTTATCAGCTCCAATTCTCCCCCCAGGCAGTTCCTTTGATTTCTTGAGAAAAGAAGTCTCTGGTTTTCAACTCAGGGGTAAAATGCTGGGCTGCTCTGTCCTACAGGGTAGGTTTGCAGGTAAAGGAAGAACAGTGCACATGTGGGGTGCAGCTTAGCCGTTCATTCTCCCTCTTCCATTTACTGCAATTAGACAGCTTTGTGAATCTTTATTCTGAACTTAAAATACCTACTATGAGCAATGGAAGTCTGCAGAAAATAAGAAGTGGTGAACTTTCCAAAACTCCCCAGTCGTAAAAGTATTCTCAATGTTCACGCTAAGAAATTACTGAACCCATCTGTTTTTATTCTTCCTCTTTTTAAAAAAAATCTCTGTAATATTTGAGATGGAGAGAAAATCACTCTGCAATAAAAAGCATTTCATTTTTCATTTTATAGACATGGACACATTCTTGGGTCTCCCCTACGAGTCTGTTTTACCTTTAAAATATGTTGTATTCTTTGACTTCTCTCTGAGCAGTACCTATGGTTTTTTAACATAAGGGTGAGCTGTGAAGGATGGCAACATATAAACATCTGCGTGAGTCTACCAGATACTCAAATTGTATTAAAACAAAGCCTTAGGTGAAGATTCATACTACCTGAAATGCAGGATATAAAAGAAAATTATTATAAAAATTCAACAAAAAAGAAGACAACACTGGTATTATTTATGCTAATTCAAAGCAACTGAAAAAAATAAAAATAAAACATTATATGTACTGTGATATTCAATGGTACTCAAAAAATAATCCATAGATTTGTTCAACCTCCAACTTCATATGTGAAACATACTATTTATATACATATAAATATATATATTTGCCAACCAAAGGAGACAATGTCTGACATTATGGAGTGCCAGTGTCAGCTGAGTGTTGCATGGAAGTACTTTCTGCCTGAGTCAGTTCCTGTTCCTTTAGGTCTCTTTCCTGACAGTGGAGAACACAGCAGAAACCATTCTTGTGAAGACTTTTCTCTACAGGTTCTTATAAGAATGAGCTAAAAGTAAACACCTCCACCACTCTGATGTGCCTACTGATCAAAAGCAGCCGTCTGAATCTGTGACAGCTTTTGAGTTGCCAATTTTTATCTCACTAAACTTCTTCGAGTCTATTTCTCTTACCTGCGGGCCATTGCTTAGCACACAGCAATGGTGCCCCAGACCCATCCCTAATCCTATTACCCCTATTAATAACAATAACCAATGAATGTTGGCTTTGAGTGTCTACTTTTATATATCAAATACTTACCTAGTGCTTACATATTAGCCAGACACTATTCTGGTACTTTATAAATATTAATATCTGTAACAACTTTAGGAGGTGGGCATCAAAACTATCCTCTTGTATAGATGAGGAGCTACAAAGTAGGTAACTTGCCCAAGGTCACACAGTGAATAAATAGCAGAGCTATTTATTAGCACCTAGGTAACCTGGCTCTAGTCCATGAATCACTATGACATTAGGGAGGGAAAAAAGTCTTAGGCCAGAATAAGAGAAAATTTAAGACGTGCAATTATAGCTACCATTTCTTAAACACCAACCATGTACCAGACGTTCACATATATTATTGCTATTCCTGACAAGTCACCCCAAAGATAGGAGTTATTTTCCCCATTTTGAATACAAGTAAACCAAGGCTCAGAACGTGACGTGTCTCTAAACACACAGCTGGTGGGAGAGCTGGAATTGGAACCCAGGGCAGCCTGGATCCAAAGTCCCTACTCCTTCCAAAATGCTTTGCTGCCTCCCTCAACACCCAAAAAAGAGAAAGGCTCTTTTAGTCCATTTAATACAGCAATCTGCGATGTTAAAAATGCCGTCCCTAGATCTGGCCCACATCCTTGGTCTGACACCTTGAGGATTTTAATTTTACACCAGCCTTCTCCAAAGACTTCAATTTTTCTTCAGAACATCATTCCCCAAGGGCCAGAGGCAGCAGCACGAGAGCAAATATTACGGTTTATGCAGAGTTGATGAAATAACCAAAAAAAAAAAAGGTTGGGCAGTGACTAAAACAAGGACATTTCAAGGAGTAAAATTATATTTCCACAGTTTAGAGAGGCAAAGTATGCCTAACACGATAAGGAAAATTCTACTATCCCTCACCCTCAGACATTATTTTCATAATGTGACTAAAAATTAAACTGTCTAGATGATTTCTTGAAATCCAAACACTTGGTTAGAGTGTGAATGAAGAATGCTTTAGATTTTAAAAAATTTTATATGCATGCTTTAGAACTCTGAAGTCAGTCTGAAACTGTCTTACCCTTACACCCCTTCAAAATGCAACTGGCAAGGTTGCCATTCAGCATTTATATGATACTTCTAGGAATGACATTAATTCAACTTCATGTGAGGAAGGTAAGACATGTAATTCCCCTTTTACATTTGTGGAGATTTATGAAGCAGATACTTATCCCCAATAAATGTGGTACAGCACAAAGGAGAGTTTGATCCTACATTAGTGATTTAGATGGATATGAGAAAGAAGATAATGACTCAAAAATGGGATTAGACTTGAGGCCATGCTCCTAAATGAAGTATCAATAACTAAAGAAATTTTTCACAGTGAACAAAGGGAACAATCTTCAAGAGCTTCTGGCCCCTATCTCTGCATTATTTTTTAATGCAATCTGCTTCATGGTAACCTGGACTATACCACTTACCAGGTACCAAGAAAGAACACAAAAGAAGAGGAGATAACAACCCTTGCCTTCCAAAGTCTTGAAACATTATAAAGATCAATGGAAATGCCAATTATTTTTAAGTTCATTAAGGTAACAATCCTTTATCTTCAGATGTACAAATTCTTATCAATACAAGCAATATTACACAGTTCTTAAATATCAATGAAAAATCATGGAGATTAATAGGTAAATCATAAATGGAAGATGCAAAAGACCAACCCGTGTTTGAAACAATGTTCAGTCTCATTAGAATAAAAAGAAAAAGAAAAACACAAGATTATTTTTTGCTTGGTCAATTTTCAAAGGTTTATAAAAGATGAAAATAATTCTGGCAAACTAATACTCTATCAACGGAAATGCAACCTTATAATAATTCAACAAGCTTTATCAACAGCCTTAAAAAACATTCCTAGGGATTTCCTTTCCTGGCAAAGAAAGACAAGCTTGTGGCAGACCAATGTGCCAACCAAAAACAACCAAAATAGCCTAAATAATTTTTTTAAACCTCTTTGAAGGCACCTAAGAGCTACCAAAGCAGGGAGAACTTGAGAGGCCAAGATCTCAGAAAGAAGGAAGTATGTTAAAGTGAGGTAGCTCAGCATTCAAAGATACTTTTCCCCTGGAGGCATGGGCCAATTCTAAAATGCCAGCTCAGAGGTTTTCTCAAAGCAGTTGAGAAGTTGAGAGCCTGAAAACTGGCAGCTGAAAGGCTTAAAAGCAGCTGAGAAGCTTAAAGTTGAGTAAGAGAGGCAGCTGGGAGCCTGAGAAGCTGAGCAGAGCAGAGTCTGTATCAGCCTCAAAGGGCCAGAAGCTGTGTTCAGAGCCATGGAAGGTGGGAAAAACGACTTCTGAAGAACCCCCTGGAACAGGCATGGACAGGAAATTGGAGAGCCCTGGTAACACCAAACACCAGCTTCTAATTAGCTCAAGTTTAAGCTTCTTTATCTTAATGAAGTCTCCAAACCAAGTTTACTTTTAAGACACCAAAAGCGCTAGCTATAAAGGAAAGACTGAAAAGCTGACCAAAAGGCATCATCATAAGAAAAGGCAAGCCAAACAAAAGAAGACACTTGCAAAAGATGAGCAAAAGAATTGAACAAAAACCTCACAAAGGAAGATAACCAAATAGTCACACACACCAAAAAAAAATAAATTTTTTTAATAAAAATAAAGGGGCTGTCCCTCCTTACTCACCAGGAATATGCAAATAAAAACCACAGTAAGACACAAATCCAACAGAATGGCTAAAATTAAAAACGGAAAATCAGCAAGTGTTGGTCAGGATGTGGTACAAATGACAGCTTCATACACTACTGCTGGGAGTGGAAATTGTAACTGGCTATGGAAAACAGTTTGCCAGTTACGGTAAATTTGTAGTTATGCCAGCTCTATAACCCAGGAAACCCACTCTTGCGTATACACTGAATAGAAATGCTCACACTTGTGCACCAAAAACCAAGTACAAGTATTTTGCTAGCACTATTAAAAATAGCCAAAACTAGCCACTATTTTGCACTATTAAAAATAGCCAAAAATAGAACAGTAAAAATATCTATAATAGTAGAATTGATAAATAAATGTGATATATTCATAAAATGAAATACTACACAGACATGAAACGGAACAAACCACTGTAACACACCATGTGGATGAATCTCATAAATACAATACTGAGCAAAAGACACAGACATAAAAATGTATATACAATATTATTCCATTTATATAAAATTCAAAAACAGGCAAAATTAATTTATGGTGTTAGTAATTACTGATTAACTTTGGGGAAGAGTAGGAGTAAGGAGTAGGAGTACTTCCCAGTAAAGACTGGGAAGGGGCTTCTGGAGGTTCTGGGGGGTTCCTGGGATGCTGGTAACATTCTTGATCTGTGTGGTAGTTATAACACACATATTCATTTTTTCAAATTTAACTGAGCTTTGCCCTTAGGATTTGTACAACTTCCTGTTGTATGTAATACTTCAAAAAAAACTTTACTGAAAATATAGAGTCATCCCTTGGTATCTGTGGGGGATTGGTTCCCATACCACCCACATGGATACCAAAATCTGAGAATGCTCAAGCCCTTTATATAAAATGGCATAGTATTTGCATATGAGATACATATCCTCCCATATGCTTTAAATCACCTCTAGATTACTTAT
This sequence comes from Balaenoptera musculus, assembly GCF_009873245.2. Lineage (NCBI taxonomy): Eukaryota > Metazoa > Chordata > Mammalia > Artiodactyla > Balaenopteridae > Balaenoptera > Balaenoptera musculus. The sequence goes on along the minus strand of NC_045796.1, from coordinate 62,152,126 downwards.
AATACCTAACACTATGTAAATGCTATATATAAATAGTTGCTAGTGCATGGCAAATTCAAGTTTTGCTTTTTGGAAGTAATTTTTTTTCAAATATTTTCAATCTGCAGATGGTTGACTCCGTGGATGCAGAACCCGCGGATACGAAAGGCTGACTGTACTACAAGTTTCTAGAACTTTTACTTCTTGGATCCATCCTTTAGAAATATTTTTAAATGTCCTTTAAAATATGTATCTTCCAGACCTTGGGTTAGGCAAAGAATTCATACACATGACACAGTCCATAAAAGAAAAAATTAACAACCTGGACTTCATCAAAATTCAAATTTTTGCACTTTAGATGACATATTTAAGAAAATTAAAAGCCAGGCAACAGACTCAAAGTACTTGCAAAACAGATATCAAATATAAGACCTGTACCCAGAATTTGCACAGAACACATAACTTAATAACATTCAAATCAAATCGAAAAATGGACAAAAGATATGAATAGACATTACCACAAAGAAGATATACAAATGCTTAATAAGCACATGAAATGTTGTTCAACATCATTGCCATTAGGAAAATGCATATTAAAATCACAATAAGGTATTTCACACCCACTGGAATGGCTATAATAAATAAGACAGATAATAACAAATGTTGGTGAGGATATAGAGAAATAGGAACCCTCATATATTGCTGGTGGGAATATAAAATGGTAGAACCACCCTGGAAAACAGTTTGGCAGTTTCTCAAATAGTGAAAAATAAGTCTCCTACAGAGCTTGGCAATTCCACTTTTAGGTACTGACCCAAGAGAAACAAAAATGTATGTCCACACAAAGACTTGCACATGAATGTTCATAGCATCATTATTCTTTATAGGACAAAGCTGGAAACAACCTAAATGTCCCTCAACTGGTAAATGGATAGAAAAAAATTATTACAGGCATACCTCGGAGATATCATGGGTTTGGTTTCAGACCACCACAATAAATTTTAGCGAGTATCACAGTAAAGAGAGTCACACAAACATTTCCGTTTCCCAGTGCATACAAAACTTATGTTTACACTACACTGTAGTCTATTAAGTGAGCAAGAGCATTATGTCTAAAGAACAATGTGCATACATTAACTAAAAAATACTTTATTGCTAAAAAATACTAACCATCATCTGACAATTCAGGGTTGCCACAAAACTTCAATTTGTAAAAAACGGTAAAAAAGAAATATTTGCGAAGCTCAATAGAGTGAAGTGCAATAAAACAAGGTGTGCCTGTATATCCTTACAATGAAATACTGTTCAGCAATAAAAAGTAATAATGTACTGATCCATGCTACATCATGGATGAACCTCAAACTATTATGGTAGACAAAAGAAATCAGTTATAAGAAACTACGTATTATGTAATTCCACTTGAATGAAATGTTCAGAAAAGGCAATCAAAGAGACAGAAAGTAGATCAATGACTGCCTGGGACTAGGGATGAGATGAAGAATTAACTATAAATGGGCATAAGTGATCTTACTGGAGGCGGCGGGGGAGAAAATGTTCTAAAACTGATATGGTGATAGCTGCACCACTTGGTAAAATTACACCAGTAAACTATACGCTTGAAATGGCTGAATTTTATGATATGTTAAATACATCTCTTAATAAAGCTCATAAAAGATTCATGTACATAGTAAGAAAATGGAACTAATCTAAAGGTTCACATTAAGGAAACAGATTGAGTTAATTATGTGATTTATATAATAGAATGCTATGCAGCCATTAAAGCTGTATTTGAACAGTATTTAATAAAGACACAGGACGGGAGGTGCTGTGGGCAGCCAGGACGCCTGGCTTGGTCATAACCCGGTCTGGGGCCGGGTGGGACCGCGAGGGCCCATGGCCGAGCCGGCTCCAATACCTCTGACTTTTGAGGATGTGGCCATCTATTTCTCCGAGCAAGAATGGCGGAATCTAGAGGCATGGCAGAAGGAGCTTTACAAGCAAGTAATGAGAACCAATTATGAGATTCTTGTTTCTCTAGGGGACACAGGTTCGAGCCCTGTTCCGGGAAGATCCCACCTGCCGTGAAACAACCAAGCCTGTGCGCCTACTGAGCCTGCGCTCTAGAGCCTACGAGCCACAACTACTGAGCCTGTGTGTCACAACTACTGAAGCCCACGCGCCAACAGCCCGTGCTCCACAACAAGAGAAGCCACCACAGTGAGAAGCCCCTGCACCACAGTGAAGAGTAGCCCCTGCTCGAGACAACTAGAGAAAGCCCACGCGCAGCAATGAAGACCCAACAAAAGATCAAATGGATGTGAAGTAGTGTATCAATGTGGCTTTGGTTTGCATTTCCTTAATGGCTAATCATGTTGAGCATCTTTTCATTTGTGTATCTTCTTTGGAGAAATGTCTATTCAAATACTTTGCCCATTTTTAAAGTGGGCTATTTGTCTTTTTATTGTTGGGTTATAAGAGTTCTCTATTTGTTCTGAATACTGAACCCTTAACAGATATATGATTTGCAGATATTTCCTCCACTACTTGGGTTGTCTGTTCCCTTTTTGATGGCATCCTTTGAAGCACAAAAGTTTTAAGTTTTGATGAATTCCAGTTTATTTTTTCTTTTGTTGCTTGGGGTTTTGGTGGCATATCTAAGAAGCCATTGCCTAATCCAGAGTCACAAAGATCCACTCCTATGTTTTCTTCTAAGAGTTTTATAGTTTTAGTGTGTATATTTAGGTCTTTGATCCTTTTTTTTCCTTCTTTGATCCATTTTGAGTTAATTTTTTTACACTGTGTGATATAGGGATCCAGCCTCTTCTGCACATGGATATCCAGTTGTCCCTACGCCATATGTTGAAAAGACTATTCTTTCCCCCATTGAATTATCTTGGCACCCTTTTGGAAAACCAATTAACCATAAATGTCAGAGTTTATTTCTGGATTCTTGATTCTGCTTCATGGATCTATATGTCTAGCCTTATGCCAGTACCACACTGTTTTAATTACCATTGCTTTAGGATCAGTTTGTCAATTTCTGCCAAAAAAAAAAAAAAAGGCAGATGGGGTTTGGGGAATATTGTCATCTTAACAGTACTAAGTCTTCCAGTTCATGAACATGGGATATCATTTCATTTATTTAGTACTTTTTTTTAGGACTTTTAAAATTACTTTCAACAACATTTTATGATTTTTATTGTGCAAGTCAATGTTTCTTTTATTAAATTTATTCCTAAGTATTTTACTCTTTTTGATGTTCTTGTAAATAGACTTGTTTTCTTAATTTTTTTTTTTGAAAAATAGTTTTATTTTAAAAGATGCTGAGAGTTTGACCCAGATGAAGACTGAGAATAGGTATATGGATTTGTTTTTTTAACTAATTTTTGTTGGAGTGTGGTTTGTTTGCAATGTTGTGTTAGTTTCTGCCATACCGCAAGGTGAATCAGTTATACAAATACATATATCCTCTCTTTTTTAGATTTCCTTTCCATTTAGGTCACCACAGAGCATTGAGTAGAGTTCCCTGTGTTATGCAGTAGGTTCTCATTAGTTATCTATTTTATATATAGTAGTGTATATATGTCAATCCCAATCTCCCAATTCATCTCACCCCTCTTCCCCACTTGGTATCCATACATTTGTTCTCTACATCTGTGTCTCTGTTTCTGCTTTGCAAATAAGTTCATCTGTACCATTTTTCTAGATTCCACATATAAGCGATATTATATGATATTTGTTTGAGGTGTATGGATTTAAATAAAAGATAGTGATTCCTTTAAAAAATAAATAAATAAAGACACAAGAAAATATTATGTGAGCATGTTGAGTGAAGAAAACAGACTACAAAGCCGTATATAAAGCATGCTCTTGATACGTTTTTTCAAGTTCTTAAAAAGAATTGGAAGGAAACACATCAAGATATTAACAGATGTTTCTGACCAGTAGGATTATCGGTGACATATTTTTTCTTACTTTTCTGTATTTTCCAAATCTTGTAAAATGAGTAGTTTTCTTATATTTAAGAAAGACTTCTTCTTGAATAATATTTTCATATATTATTAACATTTCTTTTTAATAAGACACATTCCTTAAAAAAAAAACTCTACTCCTTAGGAGGAGACAGTAAGAAAGCAAAATAAGCATTCTCCTGCCTATCTCAACATGCCTATTGCCCATGGGTAGAACAGAAGACAGTGTTTAAAAATTTGGAAAATGGTGACAAGAAGAGTCACTCAAATGTCCCTTATCCTTTAGGAACCCTTCTACATGGTTGGTGGGAATGTAAATTGGTGCAGCCACTACAGAAAACAGTATGGAGGCTCCTCAAAAAACTAAAAATAGAGTTGCCATATAATCCAGCAATCCCACTCCTGGGCAAATATCCAGACAAAACTATAATTCAAAAAGATACATGCACCCCTATGTTCATAGCACTATTCACAGTAGTCAAGACATGGAAACAACCTAAATGTCCATCAACAGATGAATGGATAAAGAAGATGTAGTACATATACACAATGAAATACTACTCAGCCATTAAAAAGAATGAAATAATGCCATTTGCAGCAACATGGACCCAGAGATTATCATGCTGAGTGAAGTAAGTCAGAGAAAGACAGATACATATGATATCACTATATGTGGAATCTAAAATATGACTCAAATGAACTTATCTACGGAACAGAAACAGACACACAGACATAGAGAACAGACTTGTGGTTGCCAAGGGGGAGTGGGGTGGGGGAGGGATGGATTGGGAGTTTGGGATTAGCAGATGCAAACTATTATATATAGGATGCATAAACAACAAGGTCCTACTGAATAGCACAGGAAACTATATTCAACATCCTGTGATAAACCATAACGGAAAAGAATATGAAAAAGAATGTATATATGTGCATAGCTGAATCACTTTGCTGTAAGCAGAAATTAACAAAACATTTTAAATCCACTATACTTCAATAAAATAAATTTTTAGAAATGTCCCTTATCCTTTAGGCAAGTCTCACTATTACTATGCAAGAAATGTACTCTCATCAGTAAAGGGCATAAGAAACTTATGAGTAGAAGAGAATTTTGTTATCCCACAAAGCACAAAATTTATGTATGGTAATTTATCTAGTCACTACTTGTAAATTACCCCATATTTCTTCCAATTATTTACCTAGTAATTTAAAAAAACAGTACCTACCTTTTCACATTATTCTCTAGATCACCTTTCTGGTTTCCACAAACATCTCTTGGGAATCAATGCAATTTTAAAAAGAAAAAAAAGTGCTAATTTTTGTTTGCTTTCATGCTATTCTGCAAAAGTTTTATTTTTTAATGCAGCTGAATTTCTGGGTACAGCTCGGCTTGCCATTCCACTTTTTTTTTTTTTTTTTTTTTTTATTTATGTCTGTGTTGGGTCTTCGTTTCTGCGCGAGGGCTCTCTCTAGCTGCGGCAAGCGGGGGCCACTCTTCATCGCGGTGCGCGGGCCTCTTACTATCGCGGCCTCTCTCGCTGTGGAGCACAGGCTCCAGATGCGCAGGCTCAGTAATTATGGCTCACGGGCCCAGCCGCTCCGCGGCATGTGGGATCCTCCCAGACCAGGGCTCGAACCCGCGTCCCCTGCATTGGCAGGCGGATTCTCAACCACTGCGCCACCAGGGAAGCCCGCCATTCCACTTTTTAAAACTGTTTCCTTAAGCAACTCTGTAACCCATCTGACCCCGTACACCTATCTATGTGAAGATAAGACATTTAATTTTTCTTTAATAGTCACACAGTACAAAGTGAAAATTTCCAAGGCCTTAAGTTTATCTTATCAAAACTAAATGTTTCCAGGACTTCGCTGACAGTCCAGTGGTTAAGACTCCAAGCTTCCAGTGCAGGGGGTGTAGGTTCAAACCCTAGTCGGGGAACTAGGATCTCACATGCTGTGTGGCGTGGCCAAAAAATAAAAAATAAAAATAAAAATAAATGTTTCCACCATCACACATATTTCTTCTAAAAATGCTGCTACTCTCTTCTCCACTGCCTCTTTTTTTGTTGTTTTTTTGGGTTTTTTAAAATTTATTTATTTTATTTTCGGCTGCATTGGGTCTTTGTTACTGTGCACAGGCTTTCTCTAGTTGTGGCGAGCGGGGGTTACTCTTCGTTGTGTGCGCAGGCTTCTCATTGCAGTGGCTTCTCTTGTTGTAGAGAACGGGCTCTAGGCACACAGGCTTCAGTAGTTGTGGCGCGTGGGCTTCAGTAGTTGTGGCATGCGGACTCAGTAGTTGTGGCTCGCGGGCTCTAGAGCGCAGGCTCAGTAGTGGTGGCGCATGGGCTTAGTTGCTCCGCAGCATGTGGGATCTTCCTGGACCAGGGCTCAAACCCATGTCCCCTGCATGGGCAGGAGGATTCTACTACTGTGCCACCAGGGAAGCCCCTCCACTGCCTCTTAACAACAAATGATTTTGGCATATCCTTTGGAGGGAATCAAAACTCAATCAGGGTGAAAATAAGCTTTTTATTGAGCACTTCCATGCCCTTCCTCCAGATGCCCACTGTGTCCACCTCCGCAGGGGTCAGAGTACCTGGTTACCATTTACTTACTAAGTGTCATTGGGCAGGTTACTTAATCTCTCGTGTCCTCAGGTTCTTCCTCAGAAAAATGGAGATGACCATGGTGCACCTTGGTTCCTGAAGCTGCGGTGGGGCCGTGTGAAATGAGGCAGCACATGTAAGGTACTGGCACACAGTCAGTGCCCAGTACTTACGAGCTAGCAGTTCTACTCAAAAAAGAAAACCAGCGTTCTACCCGCCACCCTTGGAAATGACTATTTTCCACATCTCACCCAACTGAATTTAAACCTGTTTTTCACCTCAAGATTCTGCACTGTGATTTTGACATGATACCATGGTTTCTCTTCCTCTGACCTTCTCCACTCCAGCTTCCACCCCATTTATTTCAGAAAAGTGACCCTCAATAGTCTCCTTTCAGAACAAAAGAGATGCAGCTTCTTTTGTTGTGTCATTGCTTCAAACCTGGTGGAAGTCTGTATATTCCTTCCTATACCTAGAAACAGTCCACTACAACCATGCCCAGTTTATTCCTCTAATTCCAGGTGCAAAACTGTAGTATAGCTTCCTTGTTTTTCAGAACACTTGTTGTTGCTGACTGTGACTGCCCCCGACAGCTGCAACCAAGTCAATTAAACAAAAATGTTTAGGGCATTGACCATGTGCCAGGTAGTGTGCTAGTTGTTGGAGATTCATGGACATCCTATCCAAAACAAATGGGGGACATACATGCTACACCATGGTCTCCTCTCTCTTCCTACATATCTGGGCAATGATACTGTCTGAGACGATTCAAGCATCATCTCTTGCTATAAGACAGTGTGTAAGATTCCCTACCCCTACCACCTTACTACCCCGCCCCACCCGCATCAACCAGACACATCTTCTCTGATGGTAGAATAGAAATGTTGTGGAATGTGGAATTGGAAGACCTTAATGACATCACCAGATACTTCAAATAACCTCTTGAGTGTATATTTGAATATACAATAGTCAAATATATATATATATATGTATGTGTGTACATATATATATATATATATATATATATATATATATATATATATACCTTAATTTTATATATATCTTTAAAAAGATGCTAACATCCTTGGTCCCTTGGCTCTGTAAATATAATTCATTACCATAGCACATTCCAATAATCAACATAAGGGAAAATATGTAATTACTAAACATTTTCATAAGTGGGAAGCTAAAAAATAGTGCAAGGGAAACAGCTTAGAATGAAACATCATTCTGCTCTTGGTGTGCAATTTCAAAACAGGATTGCTGAAGAGCAGCATTGAATCATCCTCAGAAATAATAGCAATTCTGTTTTGACCTTGATTCACTGCCATGATCAAAGTAATATGTTTAACTTGGGAAGATTCTGAAAAATCTAAAGGTCATACTTAAAATTCTTGGAGTTCAAAAATCTAAGAAGTAATACTTTAGTTTTAATATTCAAAGTGGCCACCAAATAAAGACAAAGGAAATGTCAACAGAATCATCATATGCCAACTAAAATTACCTCACTTGCATATCTTGATATTCACCTGATACTCAGTCTTTCACCATGCTATTCATGTTCTACATCTTTGATAAATACTTTTCAACTTAACTTATACACTTATTTAAACTCATTCTCTTCCTTTAACAAATAGTTATTAAGCACCTGCTCTATGCCAGCTTCTGACTAAGCATGGCATACAATGAAAAAACAGGTATATCTCCTGATCTTATGTAACTCTGAAATCTACTGGGGATACTCACTGTGATGGTTAATTTTACATGTCAACTTCACTGGGACACAGGGTGCCTGGATTAAACATTATTTATGGGTGTGTCTGTGGTGCTGTTTCTGGATGAGATTAGCATTTGAATTAGTAGACTGAGGAAAGCAGACTGCCCTCCCCAAAGTGAGTTGATATCACCCAATCCATTGAAAGCCTGAATAAATCAAAAAGGTCAAGAAGGGGGAATTCAAAGTCTGCCTGTTTGAGCTGGGACTTCAATCATCTACCTTCAACTGGTACTTATACCAACAGCCCTCCAGTTCCCACCAACACCATCAGCTTTCTTGGGTTGCCAGCTTGCAGGTGGCCAACTGTGGGACTTCTCAGCCTCCATCATCACATGAGCTAATTCTTTATAATAAATCATATATATCTCCTATCGGTTCTATTTCTCTGGAGAACCCTGACTCACATCAAACAGACATAGAAACACAAAGTAACCACTGCATTACACTTTGCTGCCTGTGCTGTGAAGAAAAACTCAGGATGCCCCTAGAGTAGAAAACAGAGAAAATATAATTCCTCATTTATTTGTCCATATTTTCTTACAACATTCTCTAAATGTCATGCTCTATGATAGTATATTATCCACTAAGATAAATGCAAAAGTACTAGGCTAAAGACTAGCATAGGCATACCTTGTTTTATTGTGCTTTGCTTCATTGTGCTTCTCAGATCTTGCACTTTTTACAAATTGAAGATTTGTGGCAACTCTGCATCTAGCAAGTCTATTGGCACCATTTTTCCAACAGTATTTGCTCACTTCATGTCTCTGTGTCACATTTTGGTAATTTTCACAATATTTCAAACTTTTTTATTATTGTATTTTATATAATTATATTATATATTTTATTATATATGTTATATTTGTTGTGGTGATCTATGATCAGTGATCTTTGATGATACTACTATGACTCGCTGAAGGCTCAGATGATGGTTAGCATTTTTTAGCAAAAAGTATTTTTTAATTAAGTTATGTACATTGTTTTTTTAGACTGTTATTGCACACTTAATAGACTACAGTATAGTGTAAACTTTTATATGCACTGGGAAACCAAAAATTCCGTGACTCAATTTATTGTAATATTCACTTAATTGCAGCGGTCTAGAACCAAACCTGCAATATCTCTGAGGCATGCCTATACATTTTGATTTTGAAGTTATAGTTTATTTTATATTCTCTTTTATTTATTTTTTGATGGGAGAAGGGTGAGAAAAAGTAGGTCATAGGGAATAAGAGGTAAAATAAAATAAATAAATGAAGACTAAAAGCAGGAAGTTTTCACTGCAAGAATAAATAAAGTTTTACTAAATGCATGTGGTCCTAAAAAAGTCTTCTAAAACCAAATTGTTGACAAATAATTTTAAATTCAAAAAACTGTTTCTTGAAACCTCACTAGCTGAAGGACTCTCTACTAAAACCTGCCATAAAACAAAGTTCATGAATAAAAATAATTATTTCCTTTAACATAAACTTATTTCCATTTCTATTATTTCCAAATTTTAATATTCAATTAAGTTTGCTGTGTAGCCAACAATGGGGAAGGATTGCTCTAAGTAAAAAGGGTTACATAATTGTCATTCTAAATTCAAAGTACTGCATATCACCTCCCAACACCTACCATGCTCCCTCCCCACCAAAAAATCATGCCTTAGCAAGGAAAATTTTTAAAGAAAATCTGGAATATTCATTTTGAACCTTTAGAAATGAAAAATAAATAAATAAAGTTGATAAAATGGCTGTATTCTGAACACCAAAGAACAATTCTTCATCACGCACCACAAAACCACAAAGGAGAAGGAATTTGGGGTGAGGCTGTGATGTTTGTTTGTTGCTGGGTTCCCCACTGGCAGTGCCCCAATGATGCTGCCATTCAGTAAGATGCCTGCTGCTAGTCTCTGGTCCTCTGCTCAAAAATCAAAGTGTCAGTAGAGCTTTGCAAGTTCACGAAGTACTGATTCACCTGACTTATGGGTGGTAAGACCAAGGAACTATAGGGAATTCACTCACCCAATGTCAACTGTACACATAATAGTCGGAATTTCAATTCTTAGCTTTCCTCTTACACAAAAAAGGCGGAAAGAACACTATATACTGCTGTATACTCATCACTGTTTATACTTATGTGGAGTTCTTCCAGTTTTGTTATACTTCATTCATGCTTGGTTCTCATTTGATTTCTCCTAGCAGATGCGCCTATGAAAGTGATACCAGAAAGAGGTGCACGAGTGTGCGTACATGTGGGAGGACTCAATATAGATTCTATAACAGCAAGAACCATTGCACTGGAATGGCCCAAATATAGAGTTTGTCTAATGGCTGATGAAACAAACATGAAAATTCTTCTTATATGTGGAATATTTATCATGCTGGAATTGAATAGAATAAGCATTTAAAGTAGATTCTGGGAGGGACAGCATTCAGTAAAATGATCACTCCAAGTCTCAAGTTTATATTAGACAAATAGAAAATTCCCTTTGTACAAGGGCCGCAAACTAAATGGATGCTATGTTATGTAATGAGGCTTTTCATAGGAGTCTTCCCTGCCTATCCACTAAAAAAAAAATTATCTGAAGGATCTTTTCCTGAAACTTTATTCCAACCTAGAATCTAGATATGAGCAAAGACCTTACCAGAATAAAATTCTATTATGTGAGCCTCAGAGATCATTTCTATTCTGGTGATTCCTTAGGCAAGATGAGAAAAATTAGTAGGACAAAAAGATTTTAAAACTCAGAATGCAAAAGAAAAATTATTTCATAAAAAGAGCACAGAAAATATTAAAAGCTTAGCTTTACGACTTGATGAATGAAATAATTACCCAAAGGTAATCAAGTTCATTACTTCAGTCTGTTTTTGTATTTGACTTCATTTTACCACTGTATCTAAGTTTTTATAGCTAATCCATAGTAACTGAGTACTAAGAAATATAAATGCTGAGGTTCTCAAACTCTGCATTTTAACTGATCATTACAACCAAGGCTGCATCCACATATCTATACTACATAGGGTTAAAGGAAAAAAATTGAGCATAACAAAGAGAAAAACTAAACATTTCCTAAATGTTTACCAAGATGTAACCATTTGAAATAAACATGGAATAATTACTCCTTTTCAAAAGTGAACTACCCAGAAGAATCCTGCAGTCTGCCATCTTTAACTTGCTTTGGAAATTATAAATAAGGGCAATGCAGACCAAAGGTGGCTTTTTAACTTTCCCTACTACCATTTAAAGGCAAAACCCAGAAATCTGAAGCAATAGAAAAATAAATGTAACTGGCAGTGTCTTTCAAGCTTGCAAATATAACCAGATGTAACTGAATAATTTAAAATAAGATGCCTACACTAACTTCCTAAAGAACAAAATATAAAACGAAGTATTAAATGACTGTAAACAAGATGAAGTTTAGGCCTTAGGAAAGTGCTGATACCAATATACTATCCAGAAATTCAAAATGTATCAGTAAAGGGAAATGATAAATTATAAAATTGGAGTTAAAAGAAAAAAAGAAGTAAGCATTTTTCAATCTTCGCTTGACACATTACTGTCTGCTTTTTTAGAAGACCCCAACAGCAACCAGGACTTCAAAGGGCTAATTTGCTACGTGAAAAGTGAACAAGAAATAAACTCCTCCATGCCAAAAGAGACAGCAAAGAAAACTGCGAGTCTTGAATCTAGTGCTAGACAGATGAGGGAGAATAATCTCCCCAAGGAATTCATATCCACAAACTAGCCCTGAGATTAAAAAAACAAACAAACACACCCTCAAGCAGAAATCTCATTTAAATGTACCTGAGCCAATAGCGTCCAAGCTAATAGTAGAATCAAAATATATTTCCCCTCTGGAGGAACTCACCTTCAACCTAGGCCTGAAAAAATTACCACCAATAAAGTTCTAGGGAAAGTGAGCAGCTCATAGTCAAAAATAACAAAACCTTAAAATGATAAAGGCAACAGGAGCAATCAAGAGCAGCCACCTTCTCACTGTGTCCTCACTTGGCCTTTCCTCTGTGCATAGGTAAAAGGAAGAAAGACATCTCTGGTGTCTCTTCCTCTTCTTATATGGACACCAGTCTTATTAGATTAGGGCCTCACACATATGACATCATTTAACCTTAATTACATCCTTATAAACTTCATCTCCAAATACAATCACATTAGGGGGTAGGGCTTCAACATATGAATCTGGAGGAACACAATTCAGTCTATGGCAGAAGGCAAAGATACTGATTAAACTAGATTAAGATGAGTATGCATAGTAAAACTGTCTGGGTATCCACTAAAAGAATAGATATGGAGCTTATAGCCAGTGCCCTAACCCTCAAAATAAAAAGAATAGTAAAAGGGGGTGGGAGAGAACCAACCTATTCAAAACAAGGCAACAAAGGAGAGCAGAAAGAGATAGCGCAGAACAGAAAATCCATCATAATGTGATAATAAACCCAAATATATCAGTCTTCATTCTACACATAAAAAGAGTAAACTCTCCAGTTAAAAGCAAAGATCTAGCTATATGCTATTTACAAAAGACATCTAAAAACATAAGAACATAAATCCAACCTGAAAGTCAAAGAGTAGAGAAAGATATATCAAGCCAATCAAAATCTATAGGGAACCCTAAATTGTTTTATTAATAACAATGAAAAGATTAAGTCAAACAGCACGATTAGAGACTTAGAAGGTCATTACATATGAAAAAAGGTTTAATTTACCATAAGAATATTTAAAAATCTAATTGTAAAGGCACTTAATAACAAATCTCAAAATATTCAAAGCAGAAGGTGAATTATGTAGATGAAATTGATAAAGCCATTGTTATAATTTCTCAGTAACTGAATAATCAAGCAGACAAAATCATTAATAAGGAGTAAGAAGATTTAAACAGCACAATTAAAATTTTCATCTTATGGATACACATTGAACACTGCACCCAGAAACTGGAGAATATACATGATTTTCAAGCTACACATGGGACATTTATTAAAAAGGGAACATTTGCCCTAGCCCATGAAGATAACCTCAAAGAGCATCAGAAGACTGGTATGATAGAGACCACATACTGGGACCATATTACAAGTAGGTTGGAAATCAGCAACAGCAACAACAAACTATGTTTAGCAATGAGAAAACAACATTCTCAAGATGGATCTTGCATCTATGAATCAAAGAAACCATAGCAAATATTTAGAACTGTATGATAACAAAAGCACTACATAAAAATTCTGATAAGCAGCTATTGTGATGATTCAAGGTCAACTCCTTGTCCTCTGATGAGGCAAGTTCACAATTAATGAGCTAAGCACCCAACTTAAGAAATTAGAATAATGGCAGAATAAACCTAAAAACATGGGAGAAAGAAAATAAAAGAGCAAAAAATGAAGGATTTAGGGAAAAAAACATGTAATAGTGATGATCAGCAAAGCCAAAAGTTGGTTCTTTGAAAAGATCTTTTCTTTGAAAAGATATATCTCAAGATTGAAGAAGGAGAGGGACTTCCCTAGTGGTCCAGTGGTTAAGACTCCACGCTTCCACTTCAGGGGGCAAGGGTTTGATCCCTGGTCGGGGAACTAAGATCCCACATGCCCAGTGGCGTGGCCAAAAAATTAAAAAAATTAAAAAAAAAGATTGAAGGAGAGACAGAGAGTGAAAGAGCAATAGACAGAGACAGACAGACAGAAACCAGCAGCATCAGGAGTAAAAAAGAAATGGGACATATCACAGATGTGGCAGTGATTAAACAGATAAAAGGATTATCACGGAAAACTTTATACTTATACTTTATGCTTTTGAAAACCTAGTTACAATGACAAATGCCCCTTAAGAGTGAAATGAATAAATTATAGAATTCATGCAATAAAACACTAAACAGAAACAAAAACAAATTACAGCTATGAACACTGATTAATTTCAAAAACATAACAGTGAACAAATGAAGCAAACATAAAAGTATATAATACATATATCATAATTCCCTTTATGTAAAGTCCTAAAATGACCAAAACTAAAGAATATGTTGCTTTAGAGATAAAGCAAGGGTTGCCGTTAGGTGGGGAATGGGTAAACTGAGGGATTCTAGGTATATCATACTTTTTAACCTTGGCAGTAGGTGCAAAGGTATTCTATTTTTTTAACTTACAAATATGTTTTATGCACCTTTATATGTACGAGGTACTTCACAACAAATATTCTTTTAAAAATATGTAGTAAAATCAGTTTCAAAAGCATTTTCTAAACCTCTCCATGTAAACAATGAACATCCACACAATCTCATGAAAAAATGTACCCGTTCAATCTTTACATGCCTGTTAAATTCCATGCCAAAATACAAAGATATGATTCCTGTTGTTTGAGATATTAAAGAAGGACATTATACTCATCTAAACAAAAAATTCATTCTGAAGTGCTAGAACAGGAAAACACCAGGTACAAAGGGAACAGAGAAGCTCAGCCTGACTAGAGAAAGGAGGAAAGGACATGGTCTCCACACAGTGGAGAAGACACTGTCTGAAAAAAGAATAGCTGGCCCAGAAAATATGTTTGTTTTTGTGTGTGTGTGTGTGTGTGTGTGTGTGTGTGTGTGTGTGTGCGTGTGCTTACTTTCTGTTTCCTTTTTTACAGCCAGCACCAAATTCTAAAAATGAAAAATGTACATGAAAATACAAATGCCATTCTGCAGTCATTAGGGTCATGTCTGACAGCTAAAGACAATGTCAGTCATAAAAATGAAAGAGAAAATTTCTCTCTACATTAAACTATCAATCCATAAGTTTTCACACATGTCCTTTTCCTGGTGTTTGCCCATTTTATACCCCTATATTTGTTCCCGGGAGTGACTATGTTTGTGTGGTAGCCAGAGGGATACTTACCTGATTTTAAAACCTAACTTCTGGCTATGATGAAGTTTTGTATTATCGACAGAGAGTGAGAAAGATAGAGATAAATATATAAAATATAGACATAGAGATACAGAGATAAACACACAGAGGACATTAAGAGTCCAGGTGTTGGCAGCAAAGGGCAGAAAATAGAATCTTTAAATCTTAGAGATGACTATACATAAGGAAACAATATTTATTTACTCTACCACACAGCAATTATGTATGTATCAGTAAATGTGGCCAGGAGGTCAGATGGTAATATAGTAAGGAGACCGAAAGTGAAAAAGAGAGAACTCTCAGGGCACACTATCAACTGCTATTCCTGTTTAGGTGGTAACAGCATTTACAGCTATAACTGGGCCCTAACGGATGTTCTGGTGTTGAGGCTGGACCTTATAGATAAGTCTTTGTAAATATCTAGGGTTATTTCATTTGGATAAAGCCCTAGTCACTCAGGTCAGGGTTCAAATGCTATCTGACTTGAGTCTTTCATATTACACTGACCAAAAAAAACTGCAGAAGGTAACCAAGGAAAGCTATGATTAAATCTGCAGATTTATATTGGGACTAATAAAATGCCTTGAGGTCAATAAAAAACATCATTGCCTTTTATCCCTACCCCAAAATTCTACTTCCAGGGTTTTACTCAAAGGAAATAACCACAGATATGTACAAAAGCTGAGCTTTAAGATATTTACTGCTATATAGTAGCAATTTTAAAACTTCCCTGGTGGCGCAGTTGTTGAGAATCTGCCTGCCAATGCAGGGGACACGGGTTCGAGCCCTGGTCTGGGAAGATCCCACATGCCGCGGAGCAACTGGGCCTGTGAGCCACAACTACTGAGCCTGCGCGTCTGGAGCCTGTGCTCCGCAACAAGAGAGGCCGCGACAGTGAGAGGCCCGCGCACCTCGATGAAGGGTGGCCCCCGCTCTCCGCAACTGGAGAAAGCCCTCGCACGGAAACGAAGACCCAGCACAGCCATAAATAAATAAATAAATAAATAATTAAAAAAAAAAAAAAAAAAAGAAAACCTGTCTGATATTATGGCATCTCCCCAATGAAATATGATACATCCACAGAACAAAATACTATTTAGTATTCAAAATATGTTACAGAAGATCACTCTATGATATGGAATGTGGTTCATCTTTGTATGAAAATTTAAAAGAAAAACATATAGTAAGTAAAGTATCACTTTTAGAAAATGAAATATTATAGTATTTTTCTATATGTATATAAAAATATATATCAAAATGTTAATAGGCATAACTCTCCTTTTCCTTTTTTGTTTGTTTTTTTATTTTTTAGCTTGTCTGGATTTTCTAAATTTTCCATGCGTATGAATAAAGAATAAAGATTTGAAACCTCACAATAGCAACTGTACATGAAATAGAGGCACAAAAATGAGAAGTGACCAACATCACTGCACCTTTAAGTAGAAGCAAATTCAACCAAGGCCTATTAAGGAAGATGGAGGAATCTTAAATTCAAAACTCATAATGTACCATTAAATAACTCAATAATTCAAAATAAGGGGAACACATTTGAAAAGTACTGCTGGGAACAAGCTCAAAGGCGTAAAGAACAGACTTTCTGCTAGTGCTGAACAGTGTGAAACTTTAGAAGTGCAAGGTTAATCAAAAATGGAGCAGGAAGACACTATACACTTCATATATAGCATGGAGGAAACGGAAAAAATAAGCTACAATGATGAAAAGTGGATTTTATAGAAGTACACACTTAGGCAAACATTTTTCCCTCTGGAAGGCAATAGATGCTATGCTTGGAATTAGCCCCTTTCCATTCCAACTCCCTTTGAATCTGTATCTTCCCAGGACCAACTTACACCAGCAGCGGACACACTCAGCCAGAAACCATAACCAACACCTGGCACAAACGTTCACTGATTCTTAGGTAACTTTGAGCTGAAACCCTTATTTTGATTGAAACTTCAAGCATCTTTAAATGCCTGCAAATGTTCTTTCTCTAAAATTACCTATGCATTTGTTTTTGTTTGAAAAAAGACAAGAAGAGATGAAGGCACCTTCCTTTGGAAGGTAAGAGCTGCGATAAAGAATCATGTCCCTTCTGCACTCCCTTCCCAAGGCAAATCCTTAGAAATTTTCACATAAAAAAATTTGCCTAAAATATTTTTAAATGCTTTAATGATATAGATTGGGCTTCGTCAATTGATAGAAAAGAAGTTAACCAAGAAACTTTGGTCAAAAACCCCAAAGGTACATAAAGCTTATGACTACAATGACACATAAGGGTTTCAACTTAAAATTATTTAAGAATCAGTTAACATATTTGCTAGGTGATTGGTACAGTGTCTGGCTGGGGATGTTTTTTAATCAAAGTTGGGCCTGGGAGGATTATCACTCAAAGGAAATACTATTAATAATAGTGTTATTATTAATTTCAAGAGATGACCACTAGATTACCCTACTAACTGCAAATATACACTCTTTTGCCCATGACCTGAAAGCTGTGTTAAAATCCAACATTCTCAACTCTTCATTACATTTTTAATGAATATGAATGAGCTTTCCAGTATATTAAGCTAGTTTCATGCTTGAGTTTTCTGAATCTTCTGACATACAGAAATGTGAACAAATTACTTTTTCCAATCCTGTCCACATTTACTGGCACAGAGGCTAAAAGGCACTACATCCTATGTGTCAAACTCAAAGAGTGAAACAGCTTGCTGTCAGCTTCAAAAACCATTTTTTACAAGCATGGCACACTGCCTCAAGCCAACTAAACACTAAAGCATGCCCACACTGCAAATTATTTGGAATGTTCTCCATGTTTTGTGGTTGCAAAAGTACCTATTTGTGGATCATCCAGTTCAAATCAGGGCCACATCTGACCTTAAACAGAAAATTCCCAGGAAACTGAAACTACAATTGACCAAGAGCCCATCAGTTCTGAAAGTCTGTGATCTCATGTTCATAGTCAAACATTTCAAATGTTATTTTTTTTAAGCTGAAGAGACACAACATAAACTCTGTGAAACATGGTACTGTCTGTTTCAAGTAAACACTAAGAACTCACCCTAAATATACACATCATAGTAGCAAAAAAAAAAAAAGGAAAAGGAAAAAATTGCCATATGCAATAAAGTAAAGGGCATTTGTAGCAAATATAAACACATTTCTGGTAAATGTCTAGCAAATGAAAAAAAAGTCTAAAAAATCATTTCATTTCTAACTTTCATACATATGCTAAAATGCAGCAGCTTCAGCTGTGGAACATGATAAGAAATATTCCAAAGCTTTGCCTATAGTGACAGGAGCACTGTATCATAGGTATTATTTTCCCAAGTATAAATGAGTATCTCTCTCAAATCAAATACTCAAGACATCATTTCACAAATTGGAGTACCAAAACTTACCCAAGGCTTGCCTCCCATGCCTTTGATGTCTACTTTCTAAGACCCAGACCTATGGGGAATGCCCTGAAGGTAATTACTGAAGTGTTAAAAGAATAAAACACTATATTAACAAGCTAAATTTTACCAGGGATTCTTCTACTGGAGGTAAATTACTGAAGCTTAAGAAATGCCTGATTCAATCATCCATTGGTGTGATAATTCAGTCCATTTTAAAAATATGCAGTTAGGATCATTGGCATAAGGCTCCCTGGTCCAAGCCTTGTGTGAGAACAAGAACATGCTGATAAACACAGTATTTTTTTAACTTAACTGATAGTGATGAAATTGCTGAAGAAATGACAAGCTGTAGCAAGAAATGTTTTTAGCTTTTTATCTTTCAGACGTGCTCTTCTTAGTGCAGGAGTATTACTGAGTCCCTGAACAGTTTTCCCTTTTATAGATATATAGAGATACATAAATATACGTATACCCGTATCTATGAATAGATATGGATTTTGTGACATATATATTTGTGACATGTATATGTGATATACATATGAATATATATCTTTAGTTTCAAAAAGGATTACTCACAAAACAATCATCTCAATCAAATAAATCACATACCAAATCTCAAGGTACTCATATTAATCCACACAGTTTTAGGAAATAAGTCACATCCACTTTAGAACCCCAAATTCTTACTGAATGCAGTACTTTCTGGCCTAGAGTCCAGCAAACTTAAGATAAAATAGTAACTGCAGTCAGGGTTTTAAGTATGCGACTTTTTCGAAGCAAATTTTTTTCCAAAAATGCTCAGTTTGCTACAAATTTTCAGAAAATGCTTGAGATGGAGAGTTCTTTTTTTAAAGTTTCAATTCTGGTATATTTGACAACAGAGTGACAAAACCATGCTCAGAGATGAAAACCTATATCCCAAACAAAATGTTATCATATTCATGTTTATTCTGGAATGATTTTCTTTCAAAACTTCCCCACTGCACATAAGTTGTCTCCTACCGTATTCCCTGTCTATTTTGGTAATATATCTTTCCACACACAAACTATATGTAAAGCATATACTTGAGAATTTAAATACTTCATGACACTCTTTTCTTTAAACAAGCCCCCACATTCTATTTTTATTTTTCAAAATAATCTGGATGATATAATCAATTACATCACTACAATTCTGGCTATGCAACACTTCACAGAATATAGGGACTTGCCATCAGCACCTCTAATTTGTCCCTGACATCAGATGTATACAATGTGAGTGAAGAAGACAGAAACAAGAAGAGTCAGCTGTGGTAGAGACCTGGGGGTGTGAGAAAATGGGCTTCCTTCACCCACAGGATACATGAAAAAAGAAAACTTAGCCACTTGGGCAATAAATGTACTTATATATTAGGTTTCATCAAATAATTACACCTACTACATACCACATCCAAGAGTAAAACTGTCTGAAGCAATGTCGCATTATGCAAGAAACATCAGGTTTTATTTATGATTCTTAGAAATACTACTCCTAAAATTAACGGGAGCCTTCTTAATCTAAGATATAATGAAAACCAATAAACAAAGAGAAAAATCTTTAAAAAACATGATTGAAATTTTTAAAAAACATGACTGAAACCTCATCTTACCTCACTGAAAAAAAAAAAAAAAAAACAACCCTGCAGCCTACTACAGGGATCTCTGCCTTTCATAAGTGTTAAGACCAAGACTAAATATTTCATGGGAACTAAACAGTCACTTGGAATACTTAGGTCAGCCCCGGGGGGTAAATTTCACAAAAATGCATTGTTGGGTTTTGTTGTAGTGGTGGTTGGTTGGTTTGCTTTAGCATCCGAATCCTCCAAGATATTTTTTTTCTTTAAAAAAAAAAAAATGTTTCCCAAAAGGGGAGGAGGAGGGCGGACGAAAATCAGTGCAACGCTGAAAACCGACCAAGGCTGAAAGAGCCACAGCGCGGAAAGCTCACCCACAAGTAAAAGGTAACATCTCAGGACCGGTGGAGCTCGAAGGAGCCCTCGGACTTGGGCAAACGAGGTGAATTTCACCTCTGAAGAGTGAGGAGCCCACAGTGTAAAAGTTCAGGAAGATTCCATCCCCTGCCTCTCACTCCCAGCGCTTAGCATCTCGAGGGGAGAGCCCGGCAGAGAGAAACCCGGCACCGGGGGCCGGCCAGCAGCGGAGCGGTTTCCTCGAAGGCCTCACCGCTCGGGCGGGCAGGGGACGGGGCAGGGGGCGTCGGGAGGCGAGGCGAGGCGGGACCCGGGGACACCGAGTCCCGGCCGGGCCCCACTGTGTGGCGCTGGCTGCCGAAATCCCTCTAGTCCAGCTGCAAAAACCTTCCCGAAAACCCCGAGCTTCTCCGGCACAACTTCGGTCTCACCAGCCTCGTCCCCCGCCACACACTCCGCCCAACCGCACACCCTTCCCACCGCGACGAATCAAAGCGCTCCCCGCGGGCGGCTACCTGTCCCTGGGGCCGGGGACCCCAAGTCTCACCTCATACAAAGGGCTGCGCGCGGGCGCCTGCTGGAGAGCCCGGGGATCATGGCCCCAGCCAGTCCCTCCCGGAACTTTCCTGACATAGCACTTCTCTCCTCTGCTGCAGAAAACGACGCTTCGAGGCAGAGGAGGAGGAGGAGGAAGAGGAGGCGGGGATGGCTGTGGCGATCCAGGCGGCGGCGGCGGCGGCGGCGGCGACGGGAGCTGGAGCAGAAAGTGAGGAGCATCGCGGCCGAGCGCCGCCGCCTCGCGATCTGCCGAGGGGTTCCCGCCCCCAGGGTAACCGAGCTCCCTCTTAAAGGCGCCGCGTTTTAGGACGGGCGGCGAGGGGGGAGGAAGCAAGAAAATAAGGAGGGAGCCTGCAGACAAGGAGAGATTCCAGGGGCCAGAACCTGGGCTGCCCCAGCTCTCCGCCGGGTCAGGTCGCCCCTCGGCCTGGGCCAAAACAGGGCAAGTGCTGGGACCCGGCACCGGCGGGCCGCCCTCGCCGTTGGCTTGCGCCCAAGACGGTATTGGAACTTCGCCCCTTCTCCTAACCGCCCCCATCCCCCTTAGGGGCTTGTCTTCCCGCCTCCACAGAGGCACCGCCCACACCTATGCCCCCGAAGCCCGTGTGCGCCGCTGGAGACTGCTCAGTGGAATTGCGTTTTCTCCCGTGTTTCCTGCTTTTTCTTCCTGTCTCCAACACAGTGTTGAGAGTCCCCCCCCCCACCCCCAGGAGTGCAGGAGACCGAAAAAACTAAAGACCAGCTGGGGCCCCTAGACTGACCCCTGATGGTGTCACTGGTGTGTCAGGGGAGACTTGCCAAATGCCCTGCTTTACCATGTGCTCTGTTCTCTTCCAATGGCCAGGTGGCCTCCAACTGGACGTTTTGAACTATTGACTTTCATCAGCAAAGACTGGCTGTGAAGATCACCAAACTGAATTCAGGAAGACCCTTCAGAAAAGATACCAACCTTAAGATCAAAATGATACTGGGAAATACTGCTTTCAAGTGACAAGTGATACTGTTTTTCCAGCTATCATCAACATTTGTGATCACTGCACAGCGGGATATGCCCAGTGTGGCGATGCCCAGAGACACAGCATCAGCAGCTGTCAACACCCTAGGAAGAGACCACAGTAACAGTGGGTGTTGGTGTGGGCTTGTTTTTCTACCTCTTGACTCCAGCTCTTGCTTCTTCTTAGTACTGTGGGACCTCAGCACAGTCTTTGTGTCATTTGTACCCTGCCCCGTGTCCTCTGGCTGAGGTGGAGGTGGACAGGCAATTGAAGATTAAAATCCAGCCTGGGCCTCAAAGAATGGGAGTGCTGGGCAGGTGGGGACTCTGAGGGAGAGGTATTTTGTAATACACACAAAGGCAGTCACATCACTTCCCTAAGACTGGACCTCATTTTTTTCTTCTCCTGCCGCTTGCTGTTGTGAAACAAGCACATGTTAACTTTTGGAGGAAGACACCTGGAAGACCACGCACAGAAGGTTGGAGAAACCTTTCTTACCAGATGGAGAGGAAACAAACATTGGGCTCTGTAAAAACAGGAGACATGGCCCTGTCTAAGCAAAGGATAAGATGAGAGAGGAGGTTAGCAGTGAGCAAGAGTGAAGCTATGCTGGTTTTATGATAAACTCCTGTATAGTCAGGATAGTTGGATGTAATAGGTACCCAACTCAAACTGACTTTTGAAAGCCTACAGCAAAGGAGGTTGAAATGTATTGGCTCATATGCTTATAAATCCCAAGAGTAGAACTGGCAAAAAAAAAAAAAATGCTTTTTAAAATCCTTGATTTTCTAGAGGGGTGGGATAGGGAGGATGGAAGGGAGGCTCAAGAGGGAGGGGATATGGGGATATATGTATACTTATAGCTGATTCACTTTGTTGTACAACAGAAACTAACACAACATTGTAAAGCAATTATATTCCAATAAAGATATTAAAATAAATAAATAAAATGTTACTTTAAAAAAAAAAAAAAGCTTTAAAAAAAAAATCCTTGCTTTTCTCCAGGTGCTCAAAGAGTGTTAGGACTCTGTTTCTCTTCATATCGTGGTTGTGCTTTCATTGCACTGGCTTTATTTTCTCTAATCAGGGCCTAGACCTACAGCCCCAGGTTTTCCCCCTCCTCCCACCTCCTTAGCAATTGGTCCCATTAACAAGAAAGCAGGCCAAGCAATGAGTCTCATTGGACTTGCTTAGCTCCTATGCCCATCTCTGAACTAACCATTATAACCATGGATTGGTATACTTGGTATGATAATAAACAGGTAAAGTCCATAGATGGCCTATTCCCCACACCTCCCATTCCCTAACACGCACACATGCACGCAGCACCTACCTCTCTGGCTACTCTGCCTATAGCCTCTGGTTCAGAAGAATGCAAGTAACTGACCCAGCCAGCCACATCCTTTCACCTCAGAAGCCACTCGGAAGGGCCTCAGTGATGTTAACAAACCACTTGCAAACAAACAATACCTAAACTGTAATCGTATTCAATAATTTTTTCCCTAAATCATGCTACCTCTGCCTCCACACGCCCCCCCCCCAACCCCACATTCATTGTTAAGGCTTGTGTTATGATGTGATCAATTCATAATAAGATAAAGAGTCCATGGATATTTCTTGCTACCCATATATTCATTCAACTTGAAAAAGAAATGTGGCCTATGAATAATCACATATCAGAATCCAAATGACCCAGGGCCCAATTCCATTTCCAAACTCCAGTAAGTTCTTCTTTATCTTTTCAGAGATAGCACAGAGGAGTTTATATTTTGCCTACAAAAACTGCCGAATAATTTCAGCCTTTTTTCTTCCCACACAAGAACTTTTCTTTGGTTGCTCATAAAAATGTTTAATGTATTCTTCACTTCTGTATTTATAGAAGAAGTTCATAGATATTATACACAAATAGACTTAAAAACCTGGAGGAAACTTTAGGATTAACCTAAAACAGCCCCCTTCGTTTTAAGGAGGAAGAAATAAAACGTAAGAGATTGACTTGCCTAGGGTCACGGGACAGCTTTTAGCGTTTGTGATCTGCCCTGCTCTGTGCTAGGCACCTCAAAAAGTATAGAAGCAAAAGCATGCAACATGATCACTGCCCTCAAAGAGGTTAAATTTAGTCAAGGAGACATAACCATCTAAGATATAGGACAATTACAGAGCATCACAGTATATCACATGATTTAGTGTAAAAAAAAAAAAAAAGTGTGATGAGCTCTGCGTGTTAGGCACTGAAATAAGAGACACAATGAGCTAAAGCAGTCTGGGAAATGCTTTTCAGCCAGGAACCAACCTGATGGCCTTTTAAAAATGCAGAGAAAAAAAATAATGGTTTTCTAGGTAAGAAGAGAAAATATGAGCAGGATTGAGGGGGAAAAGATCTTGCCATGTGTTTGGAACTGAAAGGAAATCTGCACTGTCATGGTTTATAAGAGTGTTTCAAACTGCAGGTCATGAAATCATTTTAGTAGGTTTTGACTAGTATTTTTTTAATTAAAATAAAAAATATTAAAGTGTATCACACTTAATAAGATTATTTGTTGAACTTGTGTTTCATTATCTTCTGTGTTCTAAGTTATGATGTAAATTTCATTTCATACTTCTGGTCACTTTCAACAATATTTCAAAACACATAGTTCTGAATCCAGATAAAATGAGTGTGAAACTCTTTGTAGCAAAACAGTGAGTGAATAACATCTCTCCAAGCATCATTTTCCTTATGTGCAAGAGATTTCCAGCACAGTCTTTTGCACAGAGCAAGACCTATAAATTGTACCTCTTATTTGCTGGCTAGATTGAAGATTTTCAGCCCTGGCTGCATATTAGAATCACCTAAAGAGATTTTTCAAAATACCAATGCCTGGAACCCACCCTCAGAGACCCAGACTCAGTTCTGGGGTAGAGTCCAGGCATCAGTAAGTTTAAAAGCTGCCCAGGTACAGTCATGGCTGCAAACCCATGGGCTGGACCCATAACTGAACACATCTAGCACCTGAGAAGCATGGTGATACGCTGTCTCTCTTCAAGGGGCATAGTCACCTTCTTGATTTATGTTTCTAATTCTTTACCAAGCAATAGATAGCATACTACTTAGTCAGCAGAAATCTAATTCTTTCTGCTCTGAAAGTCCTCAACTGTGGTGCAATCCACATGGCTTATCTCAGTCAATAACACAGCATGGATCCTGAGTCATAATCTCTTATGTGTCTCTCCACATGTACAATTTATGGTCAGTTATCAGCATACAATAGTTTCTGGAGGTGTTAAAAAACGGTGCCACCAAAAATTCCCTAAGGAAGAAGAAAAGGGCTAGAAGCAAATGGCATTGGAAATCCATAAGCTAAATAATTAGCAAATGACTCATTACATTTCAGCTATTTTCAACCTGATTTTTAATAGTTTAGCTTCTAAATATAGTAATTAGTGATGTGCTTTTTGTAATTTTACATTCAGTAATCCCTAAGTGTTCATATCTCATACATCTTCCCTTGTACAGTCAATTCCTTTGGGTACGAAGCAGGAGAAGCTTTCTTCAAATACAGATTGTCCAAGAGATTCAGAACCACTGGTATTCTGCCTAGTCATTTTGTCTATGTAGATCTTGACTTTTTTTTCTGGTTGGACAAGGGAAATAAATGTAGCATAATTTTGAACCTTGCCAGTGAGAGAGAGCAACTAAGTAAGAAAGAAAAAGAAGAAAACTAAACCCCAAAATCCAACACCCAGACATTATGTGTGTCATGATATGACAAAATCAGTACCCAGAACCACTATAAGGTCTTCTTGCCTGAATCTGAATCTAATCAAGCCTCTAGACCTAATAAGAAATAAGAGGGACAAAGGATCAAGTTTAAAAACCACCTCAAGGAAGCAATCAGTCAAATCTAGAATGTTGAACAGTCAATAAGAAAAATGAACTTGCTTCTCTATCAAATCAATAGCATGGAAAAGCAGGGGACTAATTACAAAAAAGTGAAAGAGATTTAAGAATCATAATCATGAAATGCAATGTGTGGACTTTTTGTTCTCTTTTGACCAAAGCACCTATGAAAAGAACCACTGGGACAGTCAGGAAAATCAGATTATAGACTAAGTCCAGTATTAGGTACTATAAATGAATTATTCTTAATTTTGTTAGATGTGATGATGGCATAACAATTATGTATAAAACAGAAATGTCATCAGAGGTACATACTGAAGAATTTTGTAATCCTGCAAAAAAAAAGAATGGAAGGAGGAATAGATAAAAAATGATTGATAATTTTTGAAGCTGGGGGACAGATACATGGAGGTTTATTATCTTATACTTCCCATTATTGTGTATATTTGGAAAGTCCCCTAATAAAGTTATTTTTAAAAAAAAACAAACCTTGTCTTTGATGTATTTGATGTTGACCTTTTATTAAAATCCTTCTCTTGGTTTTGCCAATAGGGCAGTGATAAATATATGTCAGTGTGGGCCTTGGTGCATCTTGAGTATCTTTAGAAACAAGGATTTAGGCTCAGAGTCTTTTATTATAATATTTTTGGCCAGTATTTACTGGTCACATTCAAAGCATTGTTCAAGTCCATGCACACTGGAGACAAAGCTCCAAAGCCAATCCTTTTGCTAAGGGATCCCTCAGGGGCATAGGGTTGGACAAAAAGAGGGCCTCTGTGGGAAGACTACTCAACTACCCAACACAGCTTGCCCTCTGTATTACAGGTGCCTGCTCTACAAGTGTCTCTGTGCCCCAATAACTATCTCCAATGACTAGCTTTGGCTGCCTCCACCTTGGAATGTCCATGGTAAAGTCTACAGGTAAGTCCATAGAGACTAACTGCCTGAATGTTCCTATTTTTCTGTAAGCTGTAGTGGAGACATGATCTCTTAGCCTTTTCCCTGCCCCCACTTTACCCCATCACACTATTTCCCACCGCCTAGAGCAGGTGCACACTCACACATGAACATACGGACACACACATACCAAGTAAACATTGCAGTGGTAAGATGCAGCAGGCCAAGACCAGTGAGAGGAGATAGAAAGCAGCCATTCAGCCTGCTTTCAGTCTATGTCTTAGGCCAGTGTTTCTCCAACACTGGTGTCTGGATCTCTATTGGCATATGATTTCACTTTAGAAGAGGGTAACCTTTACTATGTGTATTTAATTTGTTATGAATTAGAAAATATAACAAGCACATCAGTCTCCTGGGTATTACTTCTTTAGATGAAGCTAAGTTTTAAAAAATATCAGTTAAAAAAAAAATCAGTTAAAAAAAAACCTAAATGAACAAAAGTACAGCTACTTTGAGGCTATGACCAAATTTGCAAAGGTGTTTCATAAACAACTAAGAGTTTTGAAATTCTACCTTTATCTACAGAAGCAGAAAGAGGCTTCACAGCTCACACAGTGCTAGCCCAATTGAGCAGGAGCTTCACTAGAAGTGCAGGGTAGTGTAGTAGGTAAGTAAATCCTTTGGCATTTAATAATCACAAGTTCTACTTCTAGTGCCACCATGATGAAGGGACACAAGGCAATTATTTAACCTCTTCAACCCTCACTTTCTTCATCTGTAAATTGAAAATAAGAATGAAGTGTTACGAGTATTAAGACATTCATCCAAAACACTTAACAGTCTCCAACACAAAGTTAATGTCAATGCATGTTAGAGCCATCACTAAAGGCACAGAGTTTGTGTTTTCTAGGTATTCTTTTATCTCATTCCCTTTTAGAAAGTTGTGGAATAATATGCAGCTGATTTGAAAATTTTCAATTCAGAAATATAACTAACAATATTCAATGTCAGTGTCACTGACTGTGAGGAGTTTTTTTCAGCATGAATTTTTTAACAGGTGAAGTGGTTCTTACCCTGCTGATAGTTAAGTTTATCACCTTTTATCTCTCTCTCTCTTTTTTGTATTTTGTGGGTTTTTTTGGCTGCGCTGCAAGGCTTGCAGAATCTAAGTTCCCCAACCAGGGACTGAACCTGGGCCCTTGGCAATGAAAACATGGAGTCCTAACCACTGAACCGCCAGGGAATTCCCATTTTATCTCTTTTGTAATCAATCACTCGTTTTTCGTACAATTGATATTTTTAAAAACAATTATACTTGGCCCTTGCAAAGAACTTTTAAAGAATATTTAGAAGTTATAAAATCTCAGTATTTTAGTTTTTTAAAAAATATAATAAACATTTGGTTGAGTTAAAAGGAATGTTGTTCAACTTTTTTGCTTTTCTTGAAGTAAGCAAAAATCCTCCATTTTAGAACAAAAATCACAAAAAGAAAACAATTATTCTCAAAATTAGTATATAAAATCATTTTGTTTCCTTATTTTACATAATTATTTGACATATAATATTCACCTTCTGAAGGTTTTCTGCTGATGTTAGATATGTAACTTTTATAGATAATGGGCAAGCAATAAATTAATATATGAATAGAAATTAAAATGTTGAATAAATAATATGTAACATATAGATAATGGACAAGTAATAAATTAATATATGAATAGAAATAAAAATGTTGAAATAATAATGTTGAATAGCCACTGTGGTGGCTATTAAAATGCACTCAACTGTCCTGCTGGAATCCACATCACTGCCGGCCTAAAGATCCACTGCTGCGTTCATTGGGGCCACACTTCCCTAGGCCTACACTCAGCCAATGACAGAGAATGGCTGGGGAAATAGTGTGGGCCCAGTCCTGCACACCTGGGACTCCTCTAACATGTAACTTTGGCTCCAGGACTCATCATCAGCCTGGCCAAACTTTCTCAGAATTGTGCTGCAGTCTGAGATTCTTTATAGCCAGTCCTCCTTCCTTCCCTCTCTCCAGGCACAGGTGTGAGACCTGCATCATGCTCAGAAGTCTCCCCCTCCTTCCTCTTTCCTCTTCTTTACCTTTCACTGACATTTCCACCAATATATGTGGCAAAACTTATCCCATCTTGGTGCCTGCTTCTTGGTGGGCAAAGACAAACTCAGGTAACATGAATTTGACAGTTAAGAAACAAAAATAAGAGCATACTTGAGATTTAATTAGAAAGGGTAGGGAAGTTGTAGCATAGCCAGCCTAGGGACATGAGGAAATAGTGTATACTTCCTTTTCTCAATACAGGAAGACTTCCTTGAAGGACCATCATGTACATTACCTGTGAAACAGTGAGAAGCCATCTGCAACTTTGAGAAAGGTGTGACAATAGTTACAATGAAGCGGAGACCAGCATTAAGGACTGCCTGGAAAAGAGAACTAAAGATGTTAGCCACAGGAGAGAGAAAGATAAGAATATGAAACAGAATGCAAATAAATGGAAAGATGTCCCATGCCTTGGATTGGAAGAATTAATGCTGTGAAAATGGCCACACTACCCAAAGCAATCTATAGATTTAATGTGATCCCTATCAAAATACCCATGACATTTTTCACAGAACTAGAATAAATAATTCTAAAATTTACATGGAGCCACAAAAGACCCCAAACTGCCAAAGCAATCTTGAGAAAAAAGAACAAAGCTAGAGGCATAACCCTCCCAGACTTCAGACTATACTACAAAGATACAGTAATCAAAACAGCATGGTACTGGCACCAAAATAGACACATAGATGAGTGGAACAGAATAGAGAGCCCAGAAATAAACCTTCACACTTATGACCAATTAATCTAAGATGAAGGAGGCAAGAATATACAATGGAGAAAAGACAGTCTCTTCAATAAGTGGTGCTGGGAAAACTGGACAGCTACATGTAAAAGAATAAAAGTAGAATATTTTCCCACACGTTATACAAAAATAAACTCAAAATGGATTATAGACCTAAATGTAAGACCTGAAACCATAAAGCTCCTAGAGAAGAACATATATAGAGCACTCTTTGACATAAATCGGAGCAATATTGTTTTTTTGGATCTATTTCCTAAGGCAAAAGAAAGAAAAGCAGAAACAAACCAATGGGACCTAATTAAACTTAAAAGCTTTTTCACAGTAAAGGAAACCATCGACAAAATGAAAAGAAAACTTACAGAATGGGAGAAAATATTTGCAAATTATATGACCGACAAGAGATTAATATACCAAATATATAAATAGCTCATACAACTAAATATCAAAAAGAACCCAATCAAAAAATGGGCAGAAGATCTAAATAGACATTTTTCCAAAGAAGACCTATAGATGGCTAACAGGCATATGAAAAGATGCTCAACATCGTGAATTATTAGAGAAGTGCAAATCAAAACCACAGTGAGCTATCACCTAACACCTGTCAGAATGGCTATCATCAAAAAGTCTACAAATAACAAATGTTAGAGAGGATGTGGAGAAAAGGGGACCCTTGTACACTGTTGATGGGAATGTAAATAAGTGCAGCCACTATGGAAAACAGCAAGGAGGTTCCTGAAAAAGCTAAAAATAGAATTATCATATGATCCATCAATTCCACTCCTGGGTATACATCTGGAAAAAAATGAAAACACTAATTCAAAAAGATACATTCAACCCAATAGTCATAGCAGGACTATTTACAATAGCCAAGATATAGAAGCAACCCAATTGTCATTCAACAGACACTAGTGGATCCCATATATCTGTATATAGAATATGTTTTAACCATAAAAAAGAATGAAATTCTGCCATTTGCAGCAACATGGAGGGACCTAGAAAATATTATGTTTAGTGAAATAAGTCAGACAGAGAAAGGCAAATACTGGATGATATCTCTTATAGGTGGAATCTAAAAAATAATACAAATGAATGTACATGCTAAACAGAAACAGACTCACAGACACAGAAAACAAACTAGTGGTTGCAAATGGAGGGGGGAGGGATGAATTAGGAGTATGGGATTAGCAGACACAAACTACTATTCATAAAATAGATAAGCAACAAGGATATATTGTACAGCACAGGGAATTATAGCCATTATCTTGTAATAACTTTTAATGGTGCATAATCTGTAAAAATACTGAATCACTATGCTGTACAACGGAAACTAATATAATATTGTAAATCAAATATAACTTCAATTAAAAAAAGAATATGAAACAGAAAAAGTGAAAACTAGTGTAGGATTACTGTTTTGGTAAGTCAAAGCAATAATAGCAGTGCCAACTAGAGGAAGAGAAAGAAAAGGACTATTTCCAACTCCTATGGGAAGGGGTTGGGGGAAAGCGAAGGGATCACTGAATCAGAAGTCTCCCTAAGTAGGAATGTGTCACTGTTCGGGAGAATAAATCGAAGAGGCCAGTTGATATAAGCAAGGCTGTTAAGTCTTAGATGACAAACGTGCCAGAATATTCCAGAAGGGAGAAGCTGGATTGCATGGACAGGGGGTGAGATGTTATTGCTCCTGAGAGGAACAAGGAGAGAGAGAGTGAAGAGCCAAAGAGAGGAGGAAGAAAGAGAGGGAGAAGGCATGAAACTAGATGAGGGAAGGATCCATGAAATTTCCCAGCGGTGGGGTTCTCAAAGGACCTTGTAAGATTCGTGATAAGAGCTATTCTGCTTGTAGCTATTTGTGCTTTTAGAACCCAGACCACTCCTTCACCTCCTCTCCAGAAATGCATTAAAGTCTGACTAAGTTGCAAATGCTTTGAGGACAATTGTTTTTGGTTGGTGTTTGTTTACTTAAAGATAATTCATAGCTGAAATCCCTGCTTAGGTTTACATGGTACAGACTAGAGTATCTAAAAAAGCAGAAGCAGGACTTCCCTGGTGGCGCAGTGGTTAAGAATCCACCTGCCAATGCAGGGAACATGGGTTTGATCCCTGGTCCAGGAAGATCCCACATGCCGTGGAACAATTAAGCCCATGCACCACAGCTACTGAGCCCACACGCCGCAACTACTGAAGCCCGCGTGCTCTAGGGCCTGTTTGCCGCAACTACTGAGCCCGCGTGCTGCAACTACTGAAGCCCACACGCCTAGAGCCCATGCTCCGCAACAAGAGAAACCACTGTAATGAGAAGCCCGCGCACCGCAACGTAGAGTAGCCCCCGCTCGCCGCAACTAGAGAAAGCCCGCACTCAGCAACGAAGACCCAACGCAGCCAATAAATAAATAAATAAATAAATAAATAAATAAATAAAATAAAAAAGCAGAAGCCTGGGATGTAGATGTGAGCATAAGAGCTTAAGTTCTTCAGGAATTTTCAAAACTCTTGAGAAGACTTTAGACTTCCATGGCCATGAATTTGGAAGGCTCCATTTGATATTTGAATTACATTTACTATTATACAATAGAATTATAGAATTCTTGAGTTCACCTCATAAAAACACGCTTTTTACAGTTAAGGAACTTGAGGCATATAAAGAGCCTCAGTTCCTTTAAATGCATATCCCGACAAGAATTTGAGTGCAAGAAGTTAATTTAGGAGGTGAGAAAATGAGACAGAAGGGAAGAAAATCATTTAAGGGTATGTTTCCACCATGTGCAACTAGAATTAATACTGCTGAGAAATTCTGGAGCCAGGGCAGAGCTAGCCCTTCAGGGTTAGCATGCCCAAGGATGAGGGAGCTGGGATATTTAGCTCCTGTCAGTCGCTAGTTGAGTAGGGAGTGGCAATTCTCTGGAACATCCATCTATCCTGTGCTGGGAAAGAACTGACTCCAGAGGTGGGAAAGAGCCCTCAGGCAGAGAATAAGGTTCTGACAGTCAGAAGTGTAGCTGGCTTGCATGCAAGTATTACTTGACAAGGGGATTGAGCAGGGCGATGACAGCATCTTCTACATGAAGGTAAAGAGACTTGCAGGGAGTCTCACAGAAGAGTCACAGAGTCAGGACCAGGGACAGCATAGCCTGGGAGTGGGTGGGTGGAGACTGGTGTATAATTGGTTAAGCATTAGGCAGACCTAAGTATGAATCCCAGCCCTGTTCTCTAGATTCTGGGCAACCGTAGAAACTTAGCCATTCTGATCTTCAATTGCCTCATCTGTAAAATGGGGATAAGTAGTTTGTAGGGTTGGTGAAAACAGAATAAAGAAATATTGGTAAAGGAAAAAAGAAATTGCCTAGAACAGAGAAGATGACACAATAAATGGTAACTAATATTAATGAGTTATTATTTTATTAAGTGCAATAAACTTGAGAGGGACACAAACAGGAAACAAAAGGAAAAAGCTTTCTTTTTTTCCTCCCGCCACTGCCTTCAGCCATGCTATAGGGAATCTCTCCCTCTTACCTCTGGATCGTAGGTCAAGCAGAGCCCTCTGCTCTCTGGTCAGTTTCAGTTATTAACATTTTTCACTGACTCTAGGATAGATTGGTGTGAAATCAAGATATGTCTTACAATCTAATGAATCTTAGACTTGATGTAGTACTGAAAACAGGACTCTTTGGGGGAAGGAAAACTAATTTTTCATATATTTAAATGTCTAGCCCAAGGATGATATAATGTGGATAGATATTGAAGCTAGAGTAGAGGTATGTAGAATTATTGTATTATTCTCTCTAATTCTGTTTGAAAACTTTCATCACACAAAAATTTATTAAAGTTTATTCCAGTCTGATTAAAACTTTGAATTCACACCCAACACTTCTTAAAAATTAGATCAGAAAAGTTAGATTTTCATGAGTTTATTTTTTAAAGGGAGATGAAACTAAAATGAGTTGTATTATTTTCTTCTTTCTTATTTTTGTTAGTTTTTATAACCAGTTAGCCTTGTTGTGGCATACAGGGATATAAGCATAAGTGAACACAATTTAATCAAATTACATTTGATGAAAATTTAGTAAATAAACATTCAACATAGGATGGGGGAAAAAGAAAGGGGAAGAGGTACATTTTTTCAGGTTCACAGGGCCCTAGTTAAGGATATATTTCTATAATGACTTACTACTAAGAGGGACAATAGTGGGGACAGAAAGAACTTAAGGTCAAAATTAAAAGTTCTCAGGCTTTTCTCTGGATACATCATATGTATCTTGTCTTTTTAGATTAGTGCTCCATGAGATTTGAAAAGTAACTTTAAAGTCAGATCCATTTCCTTTTCATCAACACCATTACAGCGAGCAGAATCTGGGTGAAGCAAGTTTTAGAATTAAATAGTAGTTTTTCTTTTTAAAATTGTCATAAAAAAATTTATTGACATTAAATTCTTAGGTCTGAAGCAACTGACAAGGATTAATCTCCAAAATATATAAACAGCTCATGCAGCTCAATATCAAAAAAACAAACAACCCAATCAAAAAATGGGCAGAAGACCTGAATAGACATTTCTCCAAAGAAGACATACAGATGGCCAAGAGGCATATGAAAAGCTGCTCAACATCACTAATTATTAGAGAAATGCAAATCAAAACTACAACGAGATATCACCTCACACTGGTCAGAATGGCCATCATCAAAAAATCTACAAACAATAAATGCTGGAGAGGGTGTGGAGAAAAGGGAACCCTCTTACACTGTTGGTGGGAATGCAAATTAATACAGCCACTATGGAGAACAGTATGGAGGTTCCTTAAAAAACTAAAAATAGAACTACTATATGACCCAGCAATCCTACTCCTGGTTATATACCCAGAGAAAACCATAATTCCAAAATATACACGCACCCCAATGTTCATTGCAGCACTATTTACAATAGCCAGGATATGGAAGCAACCTAAATGTCCATCAACAGAGGAATGGAAAAAGAAGATGTGGTACATATATACAGTGGAACATTACTCAGCCATAAGAAGGAACAAAACTGTACCATTGCAGAGACATGGATGGATCTAGAGAGTATCATACGGAGTGAAGTAAGTCAGAAAGAGGAAAACAAATATCATATACTAACACATATATGTGGAATCGAGAAAAATGCTACAGATGAACCTATTTGCAAAGCGGAAATATAGACACAGACACAGAGAACAAACGTATGGACACCAAGGGGGGAAAGTCAGGGGTGGGATGAATTGGGAGACTGGGATTGACATATATACACTACTATGTATAAAAGAGATAACTAATGAGAACCTACTGTATAGCACAGGGAACTCTACTCAGTGCTCTGTGGTGACCTAAATTGGAAGGAAATCCAAAAAGGAGGGGATAGGGCTTCCCTGGTGGCGCAGTGGTTGAGAATCTGCCTGCTAATGCAGGGGACACGGGTTCGAGCCCTGGTCTGGGAAGATCCCGCATGCCGTGGAGCAACTAGGCCCGTGAGCCGCAACTACTGAGCCTGCGCGACTGGAGCCTGTGCTCCGCAACGAGAGGCCACAATAGTGAGAGGCCCGCGCACCATGATGAAGAGTGGCCCCCACTTGCTGCAACTAGAGAAAGCCCTCCCACAGAAACGAAGACCCAACACAGCTATAAATAAATAAATAAATAAATAAATAGAATACCATGGCCAAAAATTAGTAAAAAAAAAAAAAAAAACCAAAAAGGAGGGGATATATGTATACGTATAGATGATTCACTTTGCTGTACAGCAGAAATTAACACAACGTTGTAAAGCAACTAAACTCCAATAAAAATTATTTTTAAAAAAAGGCTTAGGTCCCTGAAAACATAGGAGGAGGGATAATGTGGAATATTCACAGATAAGAATAAAGTAATTGTTTAGAGTTTTAAGGTTATTGCACAATATATCTCTCACTCACAGCAATTCTTCCTCTAGACCAGTTCTTCCCTCAGTCATATATTCAGTGTCAAGGGCTATTGGAAGTTAGCAGTGAACAAAACGGTCAAAACTCCTAGGTCCATCCATGTTGCTGCAAATGGCAATATTTTATTCTTTTATGGCTGAGTAATATTCCATTGTGTGTGTGTCTATATATATGTATATATAATGTGTATATACATGTAAAATAGACAAGCAACAAGGGTTTACTGTAGCACAGGGAACTATATTCAATATCTTGTAATAACCTATAATGGAAAATAATCAAAATATATATAGATATAACTGAATCACTTTGCTGTACACCTGAAATTAACACAATATTGTAAATCAGTATACTTCAATCAAAAATAAAACCAACTCCTGCCTTCAAGGAGCTTACATTCTCCTGGGGAGAGACAGACAAGAAACACAATAAATAAGTGAAGTGTACAGTATGTTAGGAGGTGATACTTACTCTGGAGAAAAAGAAAGTAGAGAAGAGCGAACAAGGGGGCTGGAGGAGCAATTAATAAAATTACTGCAGAGTAGTCAGGGCAGTGACTACCTGGGGAAAAGTGCCCCAGGCAGGAGGAACATCAAGGCCATGCCTCTGGTTGAGAGGCTGGAATAGTCAAAGAACAGCCAGGAGATCAGTGCACCTGGAGAAGAGGAGAGGAATAGATGAGGTCAGTGTCTCTTGAAATGAGTTCCAAATTAGTTCCTTAGTCAGTTTGGGAAATACTATAGTCTCTGTTTCCCTTGGAGAATCACAATGTCCTCTGCATATTAAATGCTCTAAGAAGTCCTGCCAAAAGCAACCTGTTTAATATTTATAACACATGCAATGGATGGAATGTTTGTGTCCCCCCCCAAATTCATATGTTGAAATCCTAACACCCAACGTGACAGTATTAGGAGATGGGGCCTTTGGGAGGTGACTAGGTCATGAGGGTGATGCCCTTTTGAACGAGATTAGTGCCCTTATAAAAGGACCCCAGAGGGCTCTCTCACTCTCTTTCTGCCATGTGAAAGCACAGTGAGAAGACAGCTGGCTGTGAACTAGGAATCAGCCCCCTATCAGACATTGAATCTGCAGGCTCCTTAATCTTGGACTTCCCAGCCTCCAGAATGGTGAGAAATAAATGTTTGTTGTTTAAGTCCCCCAGTCTCTGGGATTTTTGTTATAGCAGCCTGAGCAGACCAAAACAATTCAACCTTTCTCAAACTTTCCTGACCACAGATCTATTCTGTGCCCAGCACCTGTTTTTTGAAACACATATTTTGTAAAAGATTGTTCTAACATGTGAACTCCTAGAATAAAGTGTGTTCTTCTTCTTTGTATCTGGTTAAATATACTCTCAGTAAATATTTTTCAAGTGGATCAACCCTCATTAAGCCATAATTATCTAATGCACAATGAAATTGTGCCTTAAAGGAAGAAACCAAACCAATCATTTCCATTAGGTCCTGTTCCTGTGTGCAGTGGGTAAGCCTTCAGCCTCTTGTAGACAATCTCCCCATCAGACCTGGACATCCTCCCCTGTCCTTTCCTGGGTGAGTAAATTAGGAGGTCCAACAGCTTGGATACACTCAATTCAAATGCATAGCAGATACCTCTCTGGCTTAGCCAATTCTGTTTTTACTATAGTCTTGACCTTAAGCATCAGATATGCTCCTGGTTATTAATATATGAGCCTATTCATTGTTTCCCCAGTTGGCTTAGTCCACTCTGTCAGCGAGGGAACCCCAGAGGGGAGGAGGGGGAGTGGTGGAATTTGAGGAAACGTTACACTAACACTAACTCCTCATTCTTCTCCTTCAAGCATGGGTAATAGAGAGTTAACTTATGTGTAAAAGAGATCACAGTTCAAATACTACATAATAAAATAGATGTGCTTTCAAGAGGCCTATGGAATACATATACCATTTGTATTTCTAAGGACATTACAACATTTGTTTCTGAGTGGTTAAGAAATTCACAAAATAACAGATACCAGTATAGGTCCTGAAGAATGACCTGTTGTTAAGATAGCAGTTAACTCCATGAATATTCTTAAAGCACTTAGTGCTAACCCATGGCTCCTTCACTGACAACTGGTTACATATTTACTAAACTATGTTATTGCCAACCATCTAGGAAATTCACATTCCCACAGGGAAATGCACTCTTCAGCTGGTTTCATGGGTACATAGTTTATAAGAAAAGCATCAATTAGTATAGACTTCAGTAAAAAATATCATAGCTATTAACAACGTCACTTGTGTTACTTTTTTGTTTGTTTCAATACAAAAACCAAGAATATGGAGTTATATTATGTTTGTATGTATGTAATGTATATATCACACACACACACACACACACACACACACACACATTGGCTGTCTCCCAACCAGTCTTTTAAAATTTCAGACCTGAAAACCTTATCTTTTAATAGAACTATTTCTAATTAAAAATGGGAATTTGGGACTTCCCTGGTGGTGCAGTGGTTAAGAATCCGCCTGCCAATGCAGGGGACACAGGTTTGAACCCTGGTCTGCGAAGATCCCACATGCTGCAGAGCAACTAAGCCCGTGCACCACAACTACTGAGCCTGCGAGCCACAACTACTGAAGCCCGCATACCTAGAGCCCTTGCTCCGCAACAAGAGAAGCCACGGCAAGGAGAAGCCCACGCACCGCAACGAAGAGTAGCCCACACTCGCCACAGCTAGAGAAAGCCCGCGCGCAGGAACGAAGACCCAACGCAGCCTAAATAAATAAATAAAGTTTAAAAATAAAATAAAAATGGGAATTTAAGTTTTCTCCATCAGTATATTCTTTTCAGGGCATGAAGTGGGGCAGGGCGTACAGGAGGATGTTGATCATCATTTGTGGTAGCAGGGTGTTGAAGGCAACCTGGATGCCCATTATTTGGAGAATGAGTGTTATAGGTAGTAGATACATATGATGAATTACCATGCAGTGGTGAGAAATATATGAAAGCATACTGTTAGGTGGAAAATGTAAGAAACAATACAAGACAATACTACTTATGTAAATGAAAGACACATACATACAAACAACACTACATACTTCTTAAAGTCATATATCTAAACAAAGACACATTTAAAAACATTAGAAGTGAATGTCAAACAGCAAGGGGCTGGATCTGCTGGGGGTCCTTGGGCATCTTTCTCTGTTTCTATGTAGTCTCTCTGCATAGTCTCTCCAGCCTGGTGACCTCAGGGTGGCTGGACTTCTTACATGGTGTGCTTTCAGAGTCTCATAGCACTGGTTTTCAAACTATGGTATGCAACAGAATCTCAGGAGGGTTTTTTAAAACACAGATTTGGGGAATTCACTCCAGAGCTTCTGATTCAGTAGGTCAGGTTGGTGTTCAAGAAGTTGAATTTCTAACAAGTGCCCAGGTGATGCTGACATTGCTGGTACTAGAACCCACACTTTGAGAACCAGAGTTATAGAGGAAGGCATCTGAAAGCTCAGGGAGATGGAATTGTTAGAATGCTTCTAGTGTATGCAATATTCTCAGCCACCTCCTAAACATAACCCTCCATGAGGCCTTAAGGTCCTCTTGTCACCAAGGCATTAAGAAATACATTGAAGAGGGGCCATCATCATTCTTCCACTTCCAGCTCTCTGGTAGCTGCCCTTATTAAGCCATAGATGTTGATAGAAGATGCTGCAATGGAATTGGGTTCCCTGATCTCAGTGACAAAAATGGAATTTCCGAGTAGTAGAGGATGGTGGTACCATCACAAGTACTTGAACCAAAACATTAAATTCAGAATTCCATGTGAGCACACTTATGCAAAGAATTCAGCCCAATCAAGCCTTCTGGTCCATCTTCCTTGAACGAATATCATTACAATTCACTCTCATACATGCTGTTCACACTCCTGACAATAGAATTTGGTGAGGTACTGTAACTTTTGGGACAAAAACTGTTTCCTGATATTGTTTTTCTGGATCGTGTTGTGATATAACTCTTATATATGAACCAGGGGACAATAAAAGACAGTGAGGGGACGGGTCCTGAGAAGATTTGGTATCAGTTTGTGCAACAACAGCCTATAGTGCAGTCATTGAAAGACTTTGATGCAGAGTTAAGCTGCTTTCCTAAACAGCAGGAGAGAGCTTCTATGCCAAGAGAGATTATCAGACTAGAGGGTTTAAATCTCTCAGCTTCACATGTGTCTGCTCAGATATCCTCATCCACACCTTTCCCACCAGCACCCTTGTCTTGGAATGAGAGATCTAGTAGAGTGGAGCATTTCATCGATGTTACACCCTACAGGCCTTCCAACCAGGCCCTCGGGCTTGAGCCTCAGCCATATCTGCCCTGCAATCTACAGGGGAGAGGGACTCTTTCAAAGTTGCCGTGGAAGTTGATTCTCCACGCATGTTCTCAGCTGGACATTCACAGTTTGCATTCCTCCTTTTTCTTATTGTACACTGTCTAGGAGAGAAGACAGCAGATGCTATGATCCTTATCATCATTACTGATCATATAGGATAATATTGCCTCATTGATCATTGTTATCATAGTGATTAACTACACATGAGCTGAGATAGAACAACTGTTACCTGGAGCTGGAACCAAATATCTGGGTGGAGTACTCTGGCAGTGGTCACAGATAGCAACAGAATATGGGGAGTCTGGGACTCTGGGATGAGCCCAGTCTATCATGAGGAGCTGAAATGGTCCTATGTTAGTGACATCATCTGAATATCATTAAAAGCAGAAGAAAATTTTCTCCTCAAATTAGGCTCACAGGATTTCCACCTATTAGGATCAATCAGTGGGATTATTATCAAAGATCATCATACAAGAAAACAATATATGAGAAAGCAAATTAGAATGACTGAGATTCAGAAAACCAACAAACAACAAATTTAGAAGCCAAGTATTGCAGATGTTAGAATTTTATTAAGTCCAGAATATGA
The DNA here is from genome assembly GCF_009873245.2 of Balaenoptera musculus. NCBI lineage: Eukaryota > Metazoa > Chordata > Mammalia > Artiodactyla > Balaenopteridae > Balaenoptera > Balaenoptera musculus. The sequence goes on along the minus strand of NC_045796.1, from coordinate 62,111,516 downwards.
AGCACTTATCCAGGTATGTTCTAAAAAAATGAAGAATAGACTCACAACAGATGATCAACCAAATAGTAACTGTTAGAATATATAGAATAAGCAGACATTTAAAAGTATGACTTCTAGAAATTTAAAATATATTTTTTGAAATAACTCAATTAATTATTAAATATCAGGTTGTGTACAACTAAAACGAATCTGAGAGCTAGACAGTGGCTGCAGTAGATGCAAAGAAATTATTCAGAATGCATAATAGAATAATAGGAGAGAAAACACGGAAGGAACTGTGATGGTTAATTTTGTGTGTCAGCTTGGCTGGGTTATGATACCCAGATATTTGGTAAAACATTTTTCTCGATGTTTCTGTGAATGAAGGTATTGTTTAGATGAGATTAACATTTATATTATTGGTAGACTTTTAATAAAGTTGATTATTTTCCATAATGTGGGTGGGTCTCTTCCAATCAGTTGAAGTCCTTAGTAAAAAACAGACTGACCTCCCTGATGAAGACAGACTAGTAGACCACATTTGGATTGGAATCCAACTGCAACTCTTCTGTGAGTCTCCACCCTACAGATTTTGGATTTGCCAAGCCTCCACGATCATGTGAGCCAATTCCTCTCTCTTTCTCTCTCTCTCTTTAACCCACCTCCCTAAGATGTGTGCGTGTGAGTATGTGTGTGTATGTGTTTGTGTGCATACACATCCCATATTTTTTTGTTTCTCTAGAGAACCCTGACTAATACAAGGACACAAAGAATTGTGAGAGTGAAATGAGAAAGCTTAACATGTATAAAATGAGTCTTAGAAGAAGAAAGAATAGTTATAAGAGAGAAGAGGAAATGTTTAGCAAGCTAATAACAGAAGCATTTCTAGAATTGATTAAAATTATGACTTTACAGATTCAAGAACTGCACACAAGCAGTATAAAGAGAAAGAAATCCACAGCTAGATACAAAGTAGTAGAACTGCAGGACACCATAAACAAAGAGGAGATCTTTAAAAAAAAGGCAGAATAAAAGACTGTTCCCTCACAAAGGAACAGCAATTAGAATGACACACACTCCTCAATAGCAACAATGGAATTGGAAGACAGTGGGATAATGTCACCAAAGTGTTGAGAGAAAATAATCAACCTAGAAATGGGTACCCAGCAAAACTGTTTCTTTAAGAATGCAAGTGAAATAAAGACATTTACAAATAAGCAAAATCTACATTTTCTACCACGAGATCATTGCTAAAGCATCTACTAGAAGATGTAATTTAGCAGGAAGGAAAATAAGCCTAGAAGAAGGGCCTATATCCTGGAAAGAATGGTAAATTAATAAAATGTTAAACAGAAGCATAAATCCAAATCAAAATTTTCTTTATAAAATAATAATGATGATATATACCTGAAACTTATATAATATTGTACATCAACTATACCTCAATTTAAAAAATAATATAATGATAGTTTCTAATTTTAAATGTTTTAGAAAAACACACCCCCCCAAAAAAACAGAACAAAATGCTGGACAATAACAGTACACAAGGCAGAAGGGTAACTTGTTAGTGTTCTAAGGTCTTTGTATGTCCAGGAGGGAGACACAGGGTTTTTTTTTTTAATCTTGAGACTTGGAAAGCTAAATATAATGATAATTTTCAAAGACAAACACTAATAAATGAAAATAGTATATAAATTCAGAATATGTGAAGGGGGAAAATGGAATAAGGAGAAATAAAAAGTAAATGAACACTAACAACTAAATTCAATTTCACCAAAACTAGAATCACAGAAAAAGTGGAACCTAAATAGACGTCAAAATGTAATAGTGTAAAAATAATTCCAAATATCATAATAATCATTGTAACCGTATGATCGATGATCATAACAAAAATATAAATAGATTAAACTCAGTAGTTCAAAGATCTCTTTCTCTCTGTGATCTCTGTATCACTATACACTTATGAATTTTATTTACTGAATACATTAAAATTAATTATATTATTATTCTTTTTTGGTGCTCAAACTGTCCCAAATTTGGCCCATGAAAGAATCTTCTGGCTGACTTCTGCAGCTTTTTGACATTATCAGTTAGTCTTTGGTATTTGCTTACTTGCTGTCATAAGAAAAATGGAAAAATGAAAAGAAAGTACTTCTTTACAGAAGAATGCAGGCTAATAAATGCAAACAGTACCATAGAATTGGAATCATTACCATTTTGCAATTCCCAATGTATTATTTGATCAAGGTAAAAAGTATTTTTAAAAATTATAAAATTATATGAAAGGTTGTCAAGGAACAGTATGTTCTCAGAGTGCAGCATTTCATTTCATCTTGTAGCAAAAAGGGAATGTGGGTTTATCATGGAGATTGATAGGTGATAGCCAGAACTAACTTACCAGTAGTTGCTTCCTGATGTGGTCAAGCAGCAGAATATAACGTCACCTATGAAGTAGTCTTGCCAACAATGTTTAATGTGAACATAATCAAACCTTAAGACACAGCTTCTGGCCATCCCCCAGCCATCACATCATCTGCAATAGCTGATGGCTTCTACAGACCAGCTCTCACCCACCTATGCTCTCCAGCAATGGTGAGCCACTTCTAGAGACCACACTCGGCTTGCCCACACCTTCTGAACTGGCAGGTGTTTCTCATAGACTAGCTCTGGCTGCACCCCCTCAAAACTCTCTTCACCACCAGTAGGCTTTTGAAGAGACCTTTCCCTCTTCAAAGATGTCTGAATCTCAGCCTTGGCAGTGGGAGGTTGGGAGGCTATGCACCTGCAACTTCTGGACCTGTTAGCTTCATCTTTCAGCCCTTTTAGTAGATAAACTACCTTCTATTACTTTATGATTCTTTATATTAAATTTTCCCTGTTCAGATACTTGATGTGGTTTTTTTTTTCCTGACAGGACCCTTGCTGATTATACCACACAACAAACAAAAGATCAGTATTCATAATAAATAAGTGACTCCTACGAATCAATATGAAAAAGACAATCTAAAAAAAAAATCAAGAAAAGATGTAAGTAGGCTTTTTACAGAAGAGAAAAATTGATGGCCAATCACTATATAAAATGTAAAAACTGTTCAACCTCATTAGAATATCATTTCACAGTGGTTGTGGAGAGCTGTTGGATCAATGGAAACTTGATCCAACTTGATATCGCTGGTGAGAGGGAAGACCAATTTGGCAATATCTCTAAAAGCTGGACATTGTTATAGCAGGTGACCCAGCAGTCTCACTCCTAACTTTGCACCCAAGAGAAACTCTGGGCATATGCACACCAGGAGACACAAGAATGCTCCTCATCTCAATACTCCTAACAGGAAGGGGAAGAAAAGGAAAAACAAATGTCCATAGAGACAGCAGAGGAATGGATAAATAAATTATAGTGCATTCACATAATGGAATATCACAAAGATGTTACAATGAACTCGGAAAAAATGCAACACAATTGATTACTCTTGGAAACATAACATTGAGTAAAGAAAGCAAGTCCAAGAAGACTACTTAAAATATGCTACTATAAGTATTTTAGAGTTCAAAAACAAGCAAAACTGAGCAGTGTACTTTTAAGCATCAGACATATAGATGTTAAAACTGTATTAATATGTAATCTACATATAATTACATATCAAATAATGTATTTTTAAAAAAAAAAAAAAAGTAAAGGAAAAAGACATAACAATGCTCTACACAGGCCTGCGATAAAGAAAATGAGTCGCATACCCAGTGCTCTGCACGGACAGTTAGAGAGAGTCATTGGTAATAAACGGTGATGGATTGTGTGGGTTTGGAGGGTGGAGGTAAGGAACTAAATCCCCTTCTATCAAATCCATAAGCAAAATCTGAAATTGATAACTTAAATGATAAACATATCAGTATTTTATTTTGAGATAGAGACCAAAAGGAATACAAGAAGAACAATGAAGAAAAGAGTTAAAATAGCTGCATTTGTAGAGTGGAACAGAAGAAACTTAGATCCAGTCTTGTTACTTTTCTTCCTAGTCCCTCTGTGGATTTTGGTTTTCTTTTTAAAAATGACTTTGTTTATATATGTGCCTTAATAAAATATTTTAATTATGTAAAAATTATAAAATGCAAAGCTGTAAAAGAAATGCTTGGGGTCAGAGTTTAGAAACCCTGGGAGGACGGGGAGTTGGGGTGTTGGAGAGCAGGAGCACCAGGGCAGCAGAAGGCTTGGATTCTAATCTGGACTCTGCCACCAATGAGCTGAGTTGCTTTGATACGTAATTAAACTTTCTGGTCAGAACACCTCATCTGTAAAATGTGAGAGTTTGAATAGGTCATCATTGAAGTGCATTCCAGTTCTAAAATTAAATTTTTCTACCACTATTCCATTGTAGCATTTAACTTCTGATTATAATATTATCTTTTAACTGAGCACTCATATGGGTCCATTATCCTTTTGCCACCCTCTCTGTTAGACTTCCCATGTCTGGTGGCCTGGGAACATTGGCTGAGAAAAAGTTCCCTTTACTTTGGGATCTTTCAAAAATGCTGGGGGACAGCTCCTTTTGTGTTCTCTGCTGTATTCTCCATCAAAAAAAAAGTTTGTTCTTAGGAGAGGAAGTGAAGACAGGAAAGAGGGAGGGCTGGAGAGGCAAGTGCTGCACGTAACTCTGCTTCTCTTCCAACTCAGTGACTTGGTGTTAGAACTCTTTTACCTTGTTGGCAGAACAATTGATGTGCCTATTCCAGACCTCTTGTGCATCACACCTAGATTGTACATTTAGAACATCAAAGCTTAAGAAAATAGCATGTCTTACACTAAGGGTTTCCTTCTTTTATGGCTTCCGAGTTCTAGAGGATGTGCTTACTCTGAAATCATTTCCCCCAAAACAACAGTGGTAGCAGCCTCAGGGATAGTTTCTGTCAATCTGGAGGAGTGAGGACACCCAGACACCAGATGGATCTCCATCCTCACTGAGCCAAAGGGACTGCGCACAAGTAATCCTGCTATTAACTGGCATCTTAACAGTAGTCCTGGGCTTGTGGCCCATCTTTTAGACCTATATTCGTATAAATTTTCCTTAAAAAACAAGACAATTCTTGCTTCTCAAAGAAAATCGAGGCTCTGAGTTTTACAGTTGAGTAGTCAAAGCCTTTTATATCTGCTTTCCTGTTGAATAGATTGCCACTACACCATGTACTGTCCTATTTATTGGTTATGTTTATCACTCTATTCTGTATCCTTAAAGGCCCTAGTTACCGATGAAACAAAATTATACCACTCACAATCACTCCTGGCAATTTTAACTCAGCAAATTTAATTCTTGGATGTTTTGTTGTTTCGGTCATTGTTTTCATATTTCTAATCCCATTAGAAGTTGTGTGCCTGCCTAGCTTCTATTTTTCTTTTTCATAACTGTGTTACTTAGAGTGGTTTTTATGATATATTTTCCCAGTGAAATTTAATGATATGAGATCAAGGTTATAGTTTAGAAAAAGTTCATATGAGTGACTAACTTCAACCTAACTACTATAGAGTCATAAATCCCATAGGCTGTGCTTGGATTATGAGAGAAAAATTCATGGCAAGTTTTTTTTTTAAAGAATTCAACCAGATTATAGCTGATTTTGTCAAGTCTACTGCACATGCAATTGCAAGATGATAAGGAGCTACCATCTTTGAAAGTTGTTATAATGGCTTTGATATCACTTCATTTAACACAACAAGCATATATTGGACAATTGTTTTGCGCAAAGGATTGTGTGAGTACTGGAAAGTATATCAAAGTGGGTAAAACAGAATAGTTATTTCTAAAGAGGGAAGCTTTCTTCTAAAGCAGTTGGAAACAAGTGGTATAGAGTAACAAAACCAAATATGATGGTAATGTGAAAGGGGAGAAGTTTCATTTCATCTCAGGGATATAAGATTTGACTTGGCCCCTGCAGAATTGATAAGAACTTCAGAGGAGGATATGTACACGAAACAAAAATAGATTCCAGCAAAGACAAGGAGTTGTATAGTCTTAATACAGAAGTACACATATACCATGTAATTCACATTGTATATCACAAATATAGCAAAGGATTACTATTTTCAATATTACAATAGACCTGTTAAGAAAAACACTAAAACCCCCAACAGAAAAGCAAGTGAAAGATACATTTACAAAAGAGGAAATGTATGTGACTAGTAAACCATGAAATATGTTCAAGCTCACCATCAAAGAAATGTAAATTCAAACCACTGCAATTTTTTAAGCATTTTGAGTTGCAAAGAGTTTCAGAGATACTGTTCCAGATCTTCAAGGTATAATAAAATGGGCACTCTTGCATAAACTGGTACAACCTTTCTAGAAAGCTGTTTCATAATATAAGTTAGGAGCCACAGAAAAGTTCATATCTTTTGTCTCCCCAAGTGATTCTACATCTACTACTCTATCATGAGGAAATAACAGAAGTATGTCTAAGGTTTATGTACAGTGATTTTCACCATAAAAAGATCCCTAAAAAAGAAGATGGTTAAGTAAGTTATTCTACACATTTCTGATGGAATATCAGTTTACATGTATATATGTATATGTACATGTATATATGTATACATATCTATGTATAGATACATAGAGAAACACTGTATAGAAATGCACCAAAATGTTTATAATAGTTATTTCTGGATGAAACTAGATTTATTTTCTTCTCTATATTTAATTTTCCACATTTTCCTCAATTGAGCATGTAATACTTTTATCATTAGGAGAAGATAACTCTTCAAACGAATTTGGTATCTTTCCATCCTTCCCTCTTCTACATCTAATTCAACACATTATAAACACAACCACATGTCTATGATAGTATGGTCTCCACCTTGGAATTCATGTTTCCTTTGCAAAGCTTTCAGCACTTCATAGGTAGTAGCACTTGCCCAAATCAAATCCAAATCTTCCCTCTGCTGCTTCTACTTCACGGAAATTTCTCTCAAGGCAAGACCCCTGAGTTATCATCAGAGATTTAAGACTTTGCTACTCCACACCCTAGGGCGTTTATCTGAGAACTAACACAAGGAAGATAAAATGGGACTTTGATATAACTTTATAAGCAGGAGTTACCTCAGGTAAGAACTTTTTTCTTTAAATTCCATGTTTCTATTCACGCAAAACAGATCAGATGCTTGTGTAAATCAAAGTTCCCTTTATCCAGTCTACTTAGAAGACGAGACACCTGAAATTAGTGACCAAATGCAGTGAAGCCTGACTCTATCAGAGAAACCCTCATCATACGTGTTAACACCTAATCCTTTTAAACCAGAATTAAGGAAATGATGGGTAGGGAATACTTCCATATATTTGGGGAATCTTGTAAATCTATGGTAATTTTATTCACTCTCAGTATTTGCGTTAGATTCCATAAGACCAAAGTGGGGAGCGGGGAGGGAAGGCAAGTGCTGAGTTCCAGAAGGAAGACAATACAGCCTTCGTAGAGAAGTGTGCATCTAAATTACCCTCACAGAAAACAAGAGCAGCTGCACTGTGAGTGTTCGGATAGAGGCCAGTATTGGGTAAAGCTACGTAGCTAGCGAGAAACTCACTCCACAACCTCAAGCATAAGGGAAAACTTACCTAATTTTCATGAATTCAATCCAAGTTTTATCTTTTTTTTTTTAATTAATTAATTAATTAATTTATTTATGGCTGTGTTGGGTCTTCGTTTCTGTGCGAGGGCTTTCTCTAGTTGCGGCAAGCGGGGGCCACTCTTCATCGCGGTGCGCGGGCCTCTCACTTTCGCGGCCTCTCTTGTTGCGGAGCACAGGCTCCAGACGCGCAGGCTCAGCAATTGTGGCTCACGGGCCCAGTTGCTCCGCAGCATGTGGGATCCTCCCAGACCAGGGCTCGAACCTGTGTCCCCTGCATTGGCAGGCAGATTCTCAACCACTGCGCCACCAGGGAAGCCCCCAAGTTTCATCTTAAAGCCTATCTCACTGGAGGTCAATTCTATCTGGGACATTATTAGGACCCCTAATCCCATCTCAGAGCTTCGTCAGAAACAAGAGGCACGCAGGGTGTCTGGAGACAAAAGACTTCGAATATTCCTTTTGCCGTGGCTGCTGCAGGCATCCTCATTAATCAAGCCTGATAAGGTCTCTTAAACTCTTAGCTTGCATGCCTTGAGCAGGCCTTGGGATCTTCCAGGAGGCAGGCAACTCTGGTACTTAGGGTCTCACCTCCATAGGCTTACCTTGCAGCCATTCCTGGAACGACAGATTCCGGATGCTGTGAGCCCCTTCTACTCCCTACTCCCAGGGGAATCTCATTCCAGGCTGAGGAAGTCCCCCCTTGCCTCAGCTACTCCATGCTATTCCACTTCTTTTCACAAACCCTCTACTCCCTCTTGCTCTTTCACAACGAGCTGTGAAAGCTCACTATACCCAGGGCCTAAATCTTAAAACTATTTTTTCTCTTCTCAAGGGCAGGAAGGGTTGTCTCTTTAAACTCCCCTGGATGGTGAGGAAGTATAATATTTCGATTTATATTTCTAGGGCATCAAAGATAAAATGGAACAAAATTTATGAAGTGTCTAAATTGAACACATCTGAACATTCACATCCTGCCTTCCCCATGTTTATTTTCTCAAGTCATGTATTTTTATGTGCCTCCCAATCACACTAGTTCCACATTATTTTTCTCCACTCATTTTTTCCTTCCTCAAGCCATTTTCAGGTGCCTGAAGCACACACAACTTCGTGCCTCTTCTCTGTTTACCCGCTGAAGCAACTTTGAGATCAAGACAAGTACTCTTTTGTATTTCACCCACTTAAATCTTATATTTATGTCTTTTCAAGTTATTCTGAATTCTTGATTTCTCTGTCTTTCCATTCTCTACTTGTGGTTTCTTTTGAGCATCTTGTGGGATTAGGAAGTGCTATCAGGATAAAAGATCTAGTACAGATGGTATCTCCCTGTCAGAATCTTGTCCCACAAGCCCTTCCTGAAATACCGCAGTATTCTGTTGAACACAAGTGTACAACTCCTTGAGCCAAAGGCAACAATGGGCAAACAGAGGTTTGCACTTTCTCTTACCCTGACAGAATCGTGCCTTCCTATGTTAACTCTGTGACCTCTTCCTACCCTCAGGTTACATTCCTGCCCCTCTAGGTGTGGAGGTCTGGTCTGAGAAATGCTGTGATAGCAGCTTTTCCATCCCCACGAGGACATTCACTGGTCAACCTTGAAAGGCAAACAAACCTCAGCATTTGAGCGTGGCCAATACATTTCTTTCAGCAAAAGGTGTGTCATGAATTTCATTTTTAAGACTTTAGAGCTTTTCCTATTATTTATAATATTAGTGAAGACAATTCTAGCTGCAATTAACAGAAACCAACCCACGGACAGGACAGAAGCCAAGAATCAGCAAGCATCCAGGAATCTCTCTTTCTCCTCTCAGTTTGGTCAGTGTGTCTACTGACTCCTTCTCTCTTGGTACATCCTGGGTTTCTCGCTTTTCCATTCACAGAGCAGCCCTTATTTACAAGAAGGAGGAGTTTCCTGTTTTTGCTGTTGTTGTTGCTGCTGTTTTCACTAGAAGAATTGAACTGGTTATTTTTAATTTTTTTAAAATTATTTATTCATTTATTTTTGGCTTCGTTGGGTCTTCCTTGCAGTGCACGGGCTTCTCATTGCGGTGGCTTCTCTTGTTGCAGAGCATGGGGTCTAGGTGTGCAGTCTTCAGTAGTTGTGGCACATGGGCTCAGTAGTTGTGGCTCCCGGGCTCTAGAGCACAGGCTCAGTAGTTGTGGCGCACAGGCTTAGCTGCTCCGCAGCATGTGGGATCTTCCCGGACCAGGGATCGAACCTGTGTCCCCTGCATTGGCAGGCGGATTCTTAACCACTGCCCCACCAGGGAAGTCCCCGAATTGGTTATCTTTAAAGATTTTTATTCAAATTCCACATAGGAGCATTTGGTTTATTAAACCAACTAGAGTTCAAATTTGGAATCTTAAATAAGTTGTTCCATTTTTCACCTGTTAAGATTTTTTAAATAGAAACTAAAAAACCGAACAAACCCTAAAATGCAGCAACAATAGGCTTGAGCTTGTTTCTTCCACCCATACTGAGCTTTAAGCAAACAATACAGGATTGCCCAGGCCAACTCCACAGTGGCTTAAATACAGATGACTTATTCCACCATTATCAAGGGGCATAAAGTGAAATGATCCTAACTAGATAGGATGGAGTGTGGCTCTGATTGACACCTCTGATTTAGTTCGAGGAGTCTAAATAAATAGCTGAATCCAAGGGAAGCCAAATCTCCATTGAAAGCAAGCCTCCTCCCTCCCAGCTGTACCCAAGTGAGGAAGGAGGAGGAGGGGGAGGCATGGAGCAGGAGGTGGCAGCCTGGTGGGCTCTGGGCAAAGTCTTAGGGAGGATTATTTTTCTTCCTCACATTCAACTACTGTGTTCCCAGCCTCTTTTTTTTCTCTGATCTGAAAGTTGCTTAGAGGCCTGGAATTTCAGTTTATCCCAGATATCCTAATGAGCTCGTCTTGGACTGAGCTCCAGCTGCCCTTCGGGAACGTAAATGTTGATACTTGGCATGATAATGAGGACACGCATTATCTCATGATCATTCACTGGAGGCGAACACAAAGCTTTATGTTGAAAGAGAAGAGGAGGGAAGAGAGTCTGGGTGGTGCTACTGTGTGAAGAGACCGAAGCATACCTGGAATTTGAGGTTAAGATGCAGCCTGAAAGGGCTTCCACTCAAACTCTGGAAGGCATCTCCCTGTCCACTGAAGTATCACATCCCAGCAGTTCCTTTGCATCCTGTGCAAGGTTACAAAATAGGGATGGCTTTGCTATATTCCACAAATAATTTGAAACCCAAATAGCTTCTCTGGAATATTCAAAATTCATACAGATGAGATGTTTCTATCAATGCCCATTTCCTATTCATGCAGCCATGGCTTCCATAACAGGTTTTTACAGACTATGCTCAACTTCCAAACAAGTCTCTTGCTCTTTGCATTGTCGCATGTTGGGATGCTGCTGTAGCTGGAGGGTAGGTTTTAGGCTCTAGAACCAGAGTCCCTGGTCCATCTTCCTGGCTCCTCCACTTAAACAGGGCAAGTTACCTAAACTTTCTCTGCAATAGTCATGTCATCCTAAAAGTGGGGACAGGGGCTTCCCTGGTGGCGCAGTGGTTGAGAATCTGCCTGCCAATGCAGGGGACACGGGTTCGAGCCCTGGTCTGGGAAGATCCCACATGCCGTGGAGCAACTAGGCCCGTGAGCCATAACTACTGAGCCTGCGTGTCTGGAGCCTGTGCTCCACAACAGGAGAGGCCGCGATAGTGAGAGGCCCGCGCACCGCAATGAAGAGTGGCCCCCGCTCGCCACAACTAGAGAAAGCCCTCACACAGAAACGAAGACCCAACACACCCAAAAATAAATAAATAAATTAATTAATTAAAATAAAAGTGTTTAAAAAAAAAAGAAGAAACAAACAATGCAAGTTCGTTATTTACATTACACAAGAAAATGTTTCCTCTCTTTCACCTCCCCTCCCCCAAATCTCAAATCTTCTTTTAAAAAAAAAAAAAAAAAGAGGGGACAAACACACAATAACAGTGCCTAATTCACAAGAGGATCAAAGGAATTTTAGAAATTCCTTGGACAAGTACCTAGTGGACTATAAACCCTTGCCGGTCTTAGATATGGCTAGAATTTGTAAAAATCAATGGGATTTTGACATACATGAAGAAAATTTAAGGTCTAGATAATATAGAAAAAATTGTAAGTCTTGATTTTAAAACTGAAAATAGCCGTTCACAAGTTGCTCTGTGGCATACATCTGGTAAGAGCTGATACTTGAGTTACATTCAGGGCCATCATCAGTAAAAGAGTAACTCTTGCCCTGCTTTCAAGGTCATTGTATTTTAGAGAAACAAACATCCTAGCTTCAGGCCCTTCTGTGGCCACAATTTCTTGTACCCATGAAAGATGGGATGAAGCATCCTCTTTACCAAGCCATCTACTGGGCACAAATCTACTACTTCTTCCGTCTTTTTCTTATCTAAGATGGATCTGCTGTGCTGATAGCCTATAAAATTTCAGTTTCATCCAGTAACAAATACTTTAGGCTTATAAGAATATAAATGGCATGTTTTAAAAACAGAAATTCAGGAAATACTGAGTTACAGTATCAGAAAAGAGGAAGGTTGAACCACCCTTGGTTACCCAAAAAGCCAACAGATTCAAAATTTGAGAGCTCTCTCTCCTTTTGTGTTATGGAATGAATGAGGGAATAATTTCCTAAGCGATGAGGCCACGTGACATGTAGATTTAGTGACAGAACACACCCGAAAAGGAGTTTGGAGAGACTCCAAGAAATCTTGGTATGGAAAACATGACACCAGATAAGAAGCTGATATTTACAAAGATTTGCATCTTGGTCATAGCAGGTAAAATGTAATTCCTATTATAATAAAAATAAACATTGTTTTTCTGTTATAGTACAATTTAAAATTTTCTGTTATACATAGATAAGAACATAAAGACAACAGATAAAAATGAAAGCAGATGGAGATGCTGGAGGATAAGACTGTGAGAGGATCATTTTTTTTCCTTCATTTTGGTTTTATGTGGTTTGGACAATAAATTTTAAAAACATAAAAAATACAAGAGAACATTGTTTTCTCTTTATTAATTCAAATGTTGCTTACAACATTTCAATACAAAGAACTGAATATAAATTTAACTGTAAACGTTTTAATGATGATCATTAAAAGTCTTCCTAAGTGAAAACAGAACTAAGAAAGTGAAATAGTGCTGAAGGATTCAGAGTTAAATTCAATCCATAATTCCAGCGGCTTTTTAGACTGCAAGTACCTCCAAGAGTCTATTCATTCAAGAGAAAAAGTGGACTGTCAAATGTAGAAGAGCATGTTAATTGCTTCAGAAATAAAAATAACTTTATAAAATAAACACCTTTTGTTCCCTATTATTAACATTGAAGCATTCATTTTAAACGTCCTAAATTTCCCTGTCATTGATTAAAGCCGATCTTGTCAGCAAATAAATGTCGAGAATAAATACAATACTTAAATACAAAACAATAAACTTAAGAAATACCGATCCAATGGAAAATGTGGGAAACATTCAAGAGATAAATTATACATCAGCAGAGAACTGTGGCTCTATCGCTCCCTTGTAAATTGAAATGAACTTTTCAACTCTGAACTTCTTTCTCAATCATATAGTGAAGTTCTTTTCCAGAGTCTCAAGCAATCTTACCTCCTTAGAGAGCCATTTGCCTGCCAAGGATGAATAGGAAGATTAGTGAATATATTTGCTTACTAAATAAATTAGAATGAAGGTCACGCATTGAATACTGTCGGCATGGTATTGTCATGACTGCTATAGATAAGGTCACCCTACAGAGACAGTGAGCACTCTACCTGGGGCCTCAGGGAAGGTTTTATAGCCAATGTGGAAAATGAGTTTCCTCTCATAAACTAATACCCACAGATGATGGCTGAGGGAAGAGTCTGTGAAGAGGGATTATGAGGTCACCTCCATAACTAGTGATGTGCGGCACAGGCATGAGTTGGCCGTGTGTGGAGTAGACGAGGGTGCAATTACAGCTTAAGGGCACACATTTTATATTCCTGCAACATCTTCAGGCTACGCCTAATTATCTGCAGTTTCCTCAGTGTATCTTGTTCTCTCTAATCCCTGTGCCTTTGCTTGTGCTACTCCCTGTGCCTGGTACACCCTCCTGGGTCTGGCTTCACTGCTGTGAGGCTCTGTGAGTTCCACGTAAAGATAGAAATGTGAGTAGAGACAGACAACTCTCCTCTTTCTGTTCCAGACCAAAACGATTGAGGAAATGTAAAAATAGGGACTGAGGACGCAGCAGCACTGAAAATGAACCATTGAAATACCAGAAATTTCAAGAGGTATCTATCGGATGCAGAGCAGATGGGTCCAGATTGAAGAACAGCACAGAGTCTGGCTATGAAGTTCATCACGTTAAGGAAGAAGCCTGGCCTCTGAGAAAATGAGGTTGGAAAAAAAATCTCACAAATAATTCCTTGATTGGAAGGGCAAAGGCAGGTTGTGAGATAGATGGGAGGAACTGGGGGGGACAGTTCAGTCCAGCTGGCTCAGGGTGTTGGGAGAGAGGGTGGTTGATGGGGGTAGGAAGGACCCCAGAGTCAGGGCAACTCCACTGAGCAAAGAGCCAGCAGTGGAATGGGAGGGCACCAAGCACCTGAAATACAACTGGAATCTGGGCCCAGCCATGTTGAGGGGTCAGGAGCCAAGCAGAGAAGATCTCCACCAACTGTGATACTTGTTTATTTTTTCCCAGAGAAAACTTTAAAAAAAATTTTTTTAATTAAAAAAAAAAAGTTTTAAAAATAAAAGTAATATTAAAGTTAAGGGAAACCAGAAATGTATAAAATACAAAGCTGCCTCCAATTTATGTCCAACATATACATGCACCCACCCATAAACTTTTCAAAAGATCACTTTTTATGACCTGATTTATATTACTCCAAACATGTTTTATGCATATATACGTCTCTACTCACATATTTAATAAATGGGTTCATACTATCTTACAATCTGATGTTTTCACTCAAAACATATTTTGAAAAACCTTCCATGACAGCACATCATGACTGTAGAGTATTTGTTGTATGAATATACCATGATCTACCTAATTTTTAATATACGAATGTATAAGTTGTTCCCAATGTTTCTGCAAATATAAACAATGCTGCTGTTGTATATATGTGAATATTTCTAATGGACAAATTTTTCTAAGTAGAGTCATTTGCTCAAAAAACATGCATATTTTAAATTTTAATAGATACTGTCAAATTTATAGTCCCACCCACAATATATAAAACATAGGAGAATCTTTCCCCACACCATTGACAATAGAGGGATATCATCAATCTAAATGTCCAACAGCACAGAACTGCTTAAGGCAACTATGTCATACCTACATGAGAAATGTATGCAACTATTTAAAATTATTGTGTAAAAGAATATTTAATCATATAAGAATATGATAATGATATATTTTCAAGGAAGAAAAAGATGCAAGAAAATACTATTCTTATGCTTATATGATACTGTTCTTACAAAGCTTTTCTGAGCTTTAATTTCTTAACCAGTACAATTAAGTCCCATTTTGATAGGACCAAAATGAGATAATTTTCTTGAAAGAGATAAGTAAACCACAAAGTTTCTGACAAATTATGTTTCTCTCATTGAAACTAATGCTGACATTTTCCCCAAAGTTGTAAGTCAATGGTATAATGCAGACCAAACCCACTGGGTTTTGTACAAAGAAGGCCAACCAGAGGCATAGTGAATGGACACAATTTTTGCTCTGTCCGTAGGCTGTCTGACGATTTTGGCAAACGTGGGGACCCTGAGGACTTAAAGACTCGACATGGAACAGTCTGTACAGATTTGCAGAGGGTGTGAGTTTTCCCTCAAGAGCTCTCCCAGGCTCCTTTTCTTCACATTTCCAACCTACCACTTCTAAGAGCATTCATCTTTTCTGTAGAACTTTTCCTAACCACCCAAGTCTCAAATTATTTTTCCTTTTCTTACATTCTTCTCTACATCTGAACACTCGATTTCCTAATGGCTTGCACAGATATTTTACTGCCTTGTACACGTATGTCAGCTTTGAGTCAGGCAGATTCAGTCCAAATCTCTGTCCTACCTAGGGCCCATTGAATATGTGTGACCTCAGGCTAGTTACTTAACCTCTCTGGGCCTCAAATTCTTCATATGAAATATGGGGATCACTGAATTTATCTTAGATGATTATGCATGTAAATTACTTTATACAGTGTCTAGCACAAAATAAGACTGCAATAAATGTTAACATTGTTATTATTGATATAATTATTTCTACTATTATACTTAAAGGCATGTGGCCAGATCTTATCCCAACAAGATTAAGTATGCAATACTTGTTTTAAATGAATTTATCTAGATTTATATATCTTTTATAAATTTGGCCCAGTATTATTTTCTTTAGATGACATTTTGTATAGGTTCATACTCAAACTTGCAGTATTAAAATAATAAAACACGAAAGACTACAAATGGAAAGGCAAATACTTCTTTGGGGATAGAAGATGGGAGGTGGGAAGTTGAAGCAAGAGGGAACATGTGGAAGAAAAAGAATGTGCACGTTTCTCAAAAACCATGCCCCAGACCTGAGGAACTATTAACCAGGCTGAGGTGTGTCAGAAGGAGAAAAAACTAAAATCTTCACAGCAGGATATAAAACATTGAGAGCTAAGATACATGCATATGTAGATAGATGATAGATAGAAAGATATAGAGATATGTAGATACACACATAGATATAGATATATAATATATAACATATGCCTGTATGTATATCTCAGCCCAATTTGAACTCTTCGGCATTTCTATCACATTATGAGCAGTTCCCAGATATTGTACTTCCCTCTTAATCAACCAAGCAAGTGTCATTCAGAGTTTAGGTCTCAACAAAACTCCTGGGCTAAAATTTGATTTAATGATGTCAGAGAGTCTCAAAGCAGTTTGCACTGAGTGAAGCAAAACATCGCTTCCAGTCTCCAGGGTGCTTATCCTCAGCGGAGAAGTACTGAAGCATACGGTAAAATTTCCAGCAGCGCTTCTTAGTTTTAGAATGATTTCAACAACTTCAAAGCCATCCTTTGTTTCACGTAGCCCTACTTGCATGTTTTCAGCCCAATCATGGGAGAAACGAGCTGCCTGTTTTTAAACAACATCACTCCTTTGCGGCTGGTAACAAGCTGCATCTGGGCAAGGCTGCTAATTGGCAATTTTAAAGACAGGTGGAGGCAACCAGTTCTCCTGAGCAACGATCAACAGCCCTGATGTCTAACGGGAAAGGCAACATTGGGGATTAATAGTAGAATGTGTCTATTTTATCTACTTATGTATTTTATTTATTTTAAAGGAGTGCATTTAAACGAGTAAGCCACACAAAGAATCCATTTCTTACAGAAAGCACAAACTGTATTTTAATGTCCTATACTTAGTATGAGGTAAGTTGCAATACATATATAGTATGAAATTATTTTAACCCCACTAAGTGCTTTGATATGGAACCACTCAAGGAACTTAAATTCATTAAGCTTACCCAATGTTTGCTTTTTCTCAGACTCAGTTAAATTGATATTTCAGTTGTAAGAAGAACTAGATTTATAATAGGATTTCAGTGCCACATTGGGTATTGATTAATATTTGCCTATTTACTAACCATAATCAATTTCAAAAAAATATAATCGATGTACTCTGATCATACTCAGAAGCTCAGTTCTTCCTATTAGGGAGTGAAACCATTACGGAAGGGAGAAGGGCAGAGAAAGAGAAAGCAGAATCCTTTTACCTGTACGGACGGGGTCAGCTGTGATGTACCGGCCTTGCATTCCTGGGGTCAGCTGCTGAGTACCACTGCTGCTAAAAATATTCCACAGCTTGAACATTATAAAACCCAGAAAATTCGTAGAATGGGAAAGGTTATACACCCATTTTCCAGAGCATCTTGGCCTATCAAAGGATTTGAGTAGATCCTCTCTCCAGCTTAACAGAAAACTCTGGGAAGAAAATGATACAGGAGGAGGTATCCTTCCACACACCTGGCATCATCTTTTACCTGAGGGGAAACTTTGGGGTCAGGGTTGATTTTTATTTGGGTTAATTAAAACTTTTGAAGTTTTTAAAGATGTAAGTTGTAAATTCATGTAAAGTTTCCACAAGTGATCCACATAAACTTCATTTTATTTTAAAAGAAAATAATGTTTGAAGGTAATTTTGAAGAAACATACACAAAGCATTTACTAATATTAAAATGAATAAGGGAAAATATACCCTTATATATATTAATATAATCAGAGATCACTATATTATACTTATACATTTCCTTTGGGTTTATTTCTCTGTAAGTGAGATTTTATAAAATCACATTTAATTTTCATTTTTTAAAACTATATGTCATTAATTTGCAGGGCTACAACTTTTTATATTCAAAATCTAGAGAATAAACCTCTTTACTTTGTAAATTCAGCATACTGCTTTCTGCTATCATTGTCTTCTTACCACCTAAATATGGAATATTTATCCATAAAGAATTTGTATATTCATAAAGAATATTTATCCATAAAGAATAAAGAATTATCTCTTTTAAGGTTAGAAAAGTCAAAGTTGGAATTGAGTTATTTCAAACATAACTAAATTACTGATTAAATTTACCCATGAAATAATGTTTGCAGGAGACTGCATTTGATAAAATATTTCAATAGTCTCCATCTTGAAAAAGCTTCAAGAGAATTCATGGCTGTCCTAGAGTTCACCAATTCATCTGTCTGGATGCAAAGAAGTGAATGACAAGACCTTTAAGGATCGATTTGAGCTCCTTAGTCTATAAAACCTCAGGAGTGGAAGCAAACCATGAGTTTCCTACATCTACTTGGAATCACATAGAACAGCATTATTCTTACTTAGTACAGAGAACCTGGCCTCCTCTTTACAACACAGATGCCTCTCACAGAGCCAGTAGCTCTCCAGAGGCCTGTTAATAAACTAACCTGAGTGCCTGCTACATACAGCAAGGCATAATATTAGGGGCCAGAGGGCAGGAAAGATGGACATAGTTCCCATCCTGACGTGGCACAGAGAGTGGGAAAGGTTTAATAAATACCTACTTTCAGCTTTGCTACATGAAGCAAAAAGCTATACAAAAATACCAGAAACATTAAACAACTAACTTGCTTCTTTATACAAATATACATACAATCCTCTAATCTACCACAGGGGAAAGTTGAGTGGAGCTACAAAAGTAAACATATAGTCAAATACATCACACATATTTACACATATATGTAGGGATAAGTATACACACACACACACACACACACAAACACAAAACTGATAAAGACGGCCAGATGCTCAGAGTAGGAATCTGTATTTGGCCAAATTAAGATTGTTTTTCTCAGGGAACCCTTGTACACTGTTGGTGGGAATGTAAATTGGTGCAGCCCACAGGCAAAACAGTACTGAGATTCCTTAAAAAACTAAAAATAGAGCTACCATATGATCCAGCAATCCTACTCCTGGGTATATATATGGAAAAAACAAAAACTCTAATCCAAAATATACATGCACCCTAATATTCATAGCATATTCACACATGCACCCTAATATTCATAGTATTTACGTAGCCAAGACATGGAAACAACCCAAGTGCCCATCAACAGATGATTGGCTTAAGAAGATGCGGTTTATATATACAATGGAATATACTCAGCCACAAAAAAAATGAAATATTGCCATTTGCAGAAACATGAATGGACCTAGAGAATATTACACTTAGTGAAGTAAGACAGAGAAAGTCAAATACTGTACAATAGCACTTACATGTGGACTCTAAAAAATAATACAAATGACTCTACATACAAAACAGAAACAGACTCACAGACATAGAAAATGAACTTATGGTTATCAAAAATGTAAGGGAGGTGAGGGTGGGGATAAGTTAGGAGTATGAGATTAATAGATACAAACTACTATACATAAAATAAATAGGCAGCAAGGATTTACTGTATAGCACAGGGAATTATATTCAATATTCTACCTATAGTGGAATATAATCTGAAAAAAAAAATAACTGAATCACTTTGCTGTACACCTGAAACTAACACAATGTTGTAAATCAATTATACTTCAATTAAAAAAGATTTTTTCTCTTTACATTGCCGTATTTTCTAAATATTCAAAACTGTGTGGCTTTTACTTTGATAATTATAAAAAGTTATTAAAATACAAAATAAACTTAAATCTGGACTTTAATTTTTTTTTCACATTTTTTAAAGCTCATTTATCTTCAAGGAATTTGAAAGCACATTTCCAGTCTAGAAATCAAATAAAAAATGTTACTAGTGGAATAAAACCTGCATTTTTGATATCATATCTAATCTACCTTATTAACATGATGAAAGAAGAACAGAAAGTAATATTACAATTTGTATTCTAGTCCAAAATTTTTCTGGGCTTCCAGACACTATGATGATGAGTACTTTAAATGCATGAATGAACCAAAATTTAATATGAAATCACAAGTGCTTCTATCACAAATATAACCAGCTGTGTTTAGAATTTATGTCTTGATATTTTCAAAAACCAACAAATTTAAATGCACCATAGAAGCTAATTACTTCCACAACCCATTTCCTGTGGCCAGTGGCAGAGAAGAATTTGCAAATAAAGCCAGTTTTATTTACTCTCATTGTCTTATTCAACAAACCTTTAAAAAATACTTAATTGTCAGTTACTATGCTGAACACTGGGAATTCAAAAAGTAACACGATTAATTAATAAGAAAAGACAGAAAATCCAATTTTTAAAATGTGTAAAACACTTGAAGAGACACTTAGCAAAAGAGATTCAAATGGCCAATAAGCAAATGAAGGTGTTCAACATCATTACTCATCAGAGAAATACAAATTAAAGCCTCATTACATATCCACCCAAAAGACTAAGATTGGACAACCGGCCTTACCAAGTACTGGTAAAGCTTTGGACCAACTGCAAGGCTAATTAATGGTGGGACAACAAAATGCTACAACCACTTTGGAAAACTATTAGGTAGTTTCTAATAAAATGAAACTTATGCCTCCCTATGATGCAGCAATCCCACCCCTAGATACATACCCAAGAGAAATGACTGTATGTGTTCCAAAAAAAGACATGTACAAGAATGTTAATATCAGCTTTATTCATAATAGCTCAAAATTGGAAACAACTCAAATATTCTTCAACAGGAAAATGATATATTCATACAATGACATAATAAATAACAATTTGAAAAACAACCAACTGATACAGTGATACAAATGAACCTCAAAAATATTATGCTGGGCCAAAGAATATACACTGAATGTTTCCATTTATATGAAATTCGAGAACAGGCAAAGCTAATCTATATAACAGGGATCAGAATAATGGTTACCTGGAGCAGGGGAAGAGGCATTTTCAACTTTTGAGTGAAAAGGAGCAGGAGGGAACTTCTGAGATGATTGAAATATTCTGCATCCTAATCTAGGTAGTGGGTACACGGGTGAATACAGAAGTACAAAGTGAGCTGTACACTACTGTGTGTTTATTTTACTGCATGACAATCATACTTCAATTTTTTTTTTAATTAACACGATTAGGTCCCTACCTTCAAGAAGTTATAATAGGAGGGGACTAATTGTAATATAATATAATAAGAGCAACAATATACTTGGTTGGTGAATGGAGTGTCCACAGAGCACAGAGGAAGAATCAAGGTATTCTGTCTGGGGAAGGTTCAAAGGCATGATAAGCAAGTATGGAGTTAGTGTTTGATTACGACCCTTACCCCAGGGAAGTCTCTCTCAAGGATATCATCATTTTCCTATTTACTGGCATATTAGAATCATTTTTTAAAAATATGGCAATATTCATCCGGAACAACACCATAGGCACTGCAGGCATTATTGCTTTGTACTTAGTCTTCACGTGCTGTGTCCTGTCACACAGATCAATTTTTTGTTTGTTTGTTTGTTTGGCTGTGTTGGGTCTTCGTTGCTGCGCGCAGGCTTTTCTCCAGTTGTGGCGAGCGGGCCACGGCGCGCAGGCTTCTCATCGCGGTGGCTTCTCCTGTTGTGGAGCACAGGCTCTAGGCACACAGGCCTCAGCAGCCGTGGCACACAGGCTCAGCAGTTGTGGCTCACGAGCTCTAGAGCGCAGGCTCAGCAGTTGTGGCGCACAGGCTTAGCTGCTCCGCGACATGTGGGATCCTCCCGGACCAGGGCTTGAACCCATGTCCCCTGCATTGGCAGGCAGACTCCCAACCACTGCACCACCTGAGAAGCCCACACAGTTCAATTTAACATACGTCTATTGGATCCCTTACATTGGGGTGATGGAGCAGGTACAGAGAAAAGTGAAACAAAATTCCTGGCCTTCAAGGAGTTTATAGTTTTTCAAAAATCCTCTCCTATCCCTCTCTTTTCCATTTCTACTGACACCATCTAAGACCAGTTCTCTTTCTTGCAACACCTGGGCAAGTCATGATAGAAACCTTCCTGGTGTCCCTGTTTCCCAGCCCTAACTGTCATGTACACAACCGTCCTCTTTACGTTTCCCTGATGCTGTGACGCCTTTGGTGCCTCCCCAGGGCCAACGCGTCAAGCATAAACTCTTTGGCATGGCTTATAAAGCCCTTCACAATCTGGTTCCCTCAATATCACTGAGGAAAGGGTAATGTCTACTCAGTGGCAGTGTACTCTGAAAACACATGAGAAAAAAACAACTAGCTTACACTTGCTTCAAAACTTGTTTTTTTAATAGAGAACTTCGAGTTGATTTTTTAAATATGTTATATCAATTCTAGATATGATACATGCTGGATTCTGTCTATTTGGAAATCTGCTTGATTCTATTCTATGAATAGACTCTATGAATTCTATTCTAGAATCTATTAGAATGATTCTAATCATTCTATCCAAATGATTCTACTTGGAATCATTCATTCATTCAAAAATCATTTACTGATCATTTTCTCTGTTCCATATTAGAGGAAATGCAGAAATATAAAAGACCAGTCTACTTTCAAAAAGAGGGAAGACCAACATCTAAAAGTCATAGACATAGTTTTTTTTTTTTTCTTTCTTTTTTTTTTAACTTCATGAAATCCTCCTCCTCTGTAGGGGCAAACACAGCTAACACCCAGAAGAGAGCTCCTTGGGGCAGCCATAATTTCCCAAAGAGGATTCAGGAAGTAGGATGGTGGAGAGTATGCTAAAGGAGAATCCCTTTGCTTATCAAATGTTTTAAAAAATAATTTTTAGAAAAGCAAAAAGTTGAAAGAGTTGATCTGTTGCTCTCATCCATAGGGCCTTTGAGGATAGACTTTCCTTCTCTCATTATCTCAGATTTTATACTCATCATGCCCTCAGATACAAGAATCAAATCATTTTCAAGAGCCCAACAACATTAGTTGAAAAGAAGGCATTGCTGTTGAAAGCAAAAATGGCTTCTTATGTAAATGTCAGTATCTTTTAAAATAATCTGATTTTTCTTTCACTAGGAACCATCACACGAGGGTCTTTTTTCAGCATCTAAGGTGGGTAACGTTGTCCGCTAGAGAAGTAAAAATACAGTTACTAGGTCTGCTTTTCTGTCAGAAACGATCTGGCTGATCATTTTTACACATTCACCATTGACGTTTCGCATCTTTCTTCTCCTCTACATTCCAGTCACAGCCTTCTGGCAACATGATGTTTTCAAGCACAGATTTGATATGCATAAGCCATCCGTTTTTCCGGTGATTCACAATCTGTAATTTTAGAAAGACTCGGTTCTTCATCACTTGTCTCACTTTAATAAAAGATCTTTGCTAGTATTTTCTAAAGTTCTTTTGGAAACAAAATTCCCTAAAAGAGTTCTAGTCTGTGAAAGTGACAAACTCATTTAAATAATCTGTTCAGAACAACATTTCTGTTTATGGTAAGCATGCTGCTCTGATATTTAAAGTGGTTTAAGGATATTCAACCAGTGAATATAAAATTAACATAATTGTCTCTTCTCTGAGAGGACATGGAGGCTGCAGGGAAACCAGCAACTCAGAAGACGTGGGGTGTGGGCCTTTGCTCCAAGGAGTAATGCTGAATGCTGAGAGGGTTTTGCACTTTGCAGCCTATGCTTGTTAACTGGATTCTTAAGCTTCCCTTTCCCTCTTTCTTGTGGTAACCTGTTTATCTATGCCATCATTCATCATTCTGAGGCTCCTGATCATTCTCAAAATTCCACTATAAATATCAAATATACAATTTTACACTCAGAAGGACATTTTCTGGCACCAAGGCCAGAGCTTTCAAAAAGTGGAAAGCTCAAAAGCTAAAGTTGTACAACTTGACTCGTTTTGGCTAAAATGTTGAAGGTTCACTTGATTATTTGAGAAAACCACCCCCAGTGGTTTAAGGGGGTAAAAGGGACCAGAGGAGACTCAGGCAGGCTCACCCCAAGTGATTTCCCAGACAACAGAGGTTGAATACAGAGAAGAATTCCCTAAAACACCTGGGAGAGTTCTAAATTAACTGGGACTCTGCAAAGCAGGCTCTGCCCCAAATGGTTTGACTCGCCCAGAAGGGCAGCAAGTCCGGGGCCTCAAGGGGAGCCACACAGGTCAGAGAGGAAGCTGGCCCAGGCCTCTTTGACACAGGAACCTCAGATTGTCCTTCTTCTGGACCAAACCTCCCATCTGGAGAAAGGGAAGGTGCTGGAATGTAGGACAGGGATGGATCCTGTGGAATCAGCTCCCAGGGTGGAAATTTAGGTCCTGCTCTTGGGGATCCAGTTTCATCTCCATGGAAGGTTTTCTTGCCACAGAGCATGAGGTCTGCGTACCAGTCAGTCACACCAGCAAGGAAACCAGTTTGGCCCGTTTCTTTCCTGGAGCAGTACATTAAGGTAGCATCAGTTACAGGTTTTCAACTGTTTCTCCACATTCTGAAAACCACAGCCATCTTTTTGCCGTACATCTTTTTGCCTCACCCACATTTGTTGAAAAACTTTAATGGGTGGCCAGCACAGATGTAAATTACTCTGTCTCTAATTCCATTTTCTTCATCAAATCCAACAATGACTCATTATGGGTTGAAATGTTTATTCAGAACTGGTGAAAGATTACAGCTGGTAAGGCCAGGGGGGCTTTTCATTACAATGAGAAATAAACATTGAATTCTGATGGTAACGAGCCATGTTCTGCCTTGAAACAGGCATTGCAAGCATCTGATTTCAGGAAAATCTGAAGCCCTTATTCAGGTTAAAGTGAACCAGAAATGTAACAGCTCAGGGCTGTGAGCAATTTTAGATTGAGTGTCCTCATTATAGGGTAAAAATAGAAATACCCAGATAATATTATTGTGTTGTTCTGAGGTAAAGTGGGGAATAAGCCTGTATGACTTCAGCGTCTTCTGGAATCCTGAGAACAAGATGTTTATGAAGTCCTTAAGTGTACAAAATAATGAAGAAGACAAATGACGTGTTAAATTGTACACTACATTGAAAAATTAAACATGGATTTGGGATTTCGCAAAAAATATAAAATAGACTTCTGGGAAAGAAAAGAGCTTGAGTCCCAGAGGAAGAAAATAGCTTAATCTCTTTTCTCTGTGCCCTCTGCCATGACAATGAAAGTAAATCAAGACTGCAGCAGATATTTACATTATTTTAGAACTTTCATACTTGTGTTTTTATCTCTAGCTTCCCTCTTCTCAAAAATGATCATTTTCTTCTTTCAGTTTTAGAACGATACGTAAAAGTATTTATACATGCAAATACAATGTTTGAAAATCCAGGGAAGAACACAATTCAAACCATCTCCTTCAAATTCTTGCCAGCTTTCCCTGTTTTCCTTTTCAGAAAGAGAACAGAGCTTCTCTCTCCTAAGTGACAATGGGCAAGCAGCATAAGGAAGAGCTAAACGATGAATTAGATGGCTGTTCCACCTTCACATTTCCGCAAAGAGGTTTCTCATACTGTGGTGTCCATGGCCTTGTCTCAGTCTTTGATGTTTCAAATAGGCCAGAAGGAAATCTAGGCCAACCCCCATCCCCCCAAATCCTAAGTTAATACAGCAGAGAGTGTGGAGGGAGGCTATTCTTTATCTTTCATACCCATAATTGTTCGGAGGGCACCTTACAGCCTGCAAGGTCTGATAGGGCGTCTTTTTAAAAAGACATTCTGTCACAGTCAGCTGGGAGGAGAGAGGTCCAGGAAAAGCTCATCATGATGTCTGGCTACTCAAAACCCTCTTAGTCAAGACTGTTAGATATGGGGAGGAAGAGGGGCACATTTGCCAAAATCTTAACCAATAGGGTGGATTAATTCTGCCTGAAGAAGTCAATAGCTGAGCCTTGAAGAAGGGTAAGGGTCAAGTGTTTACTTGATTATGTTTTAATCATAATTGTTAAAATCAGATACGTAAGCAATAGAACTGGAGAAATAACTTTGAAAACTTTGAATGCTGTTAGCAAAGAATGAAATAGAAAAGATGTATCAGTATTGTTTTCAGGACATGACTATAAATATAAGTCAGGAGGTTCAAAGTGATGGCAGAGGCTAGTCAGAAGAAAACAAGCACAAATATCATAGTCCTTTTCTTACTTTTCCAGGATTCTTAAGCATATTTATTACATATGGAAAATATACCAGCATCACAGACAGAGGTGACATGATAGCCAAGGCCATTTAATGAGAGTGAGCTTTGGTAAAAGATGCTGGAGCCTATTTCCCTCCCCTCAGAGCAAAACCTTTCACCACCCCTTCCTTGCTCAGTCTCTTCTCCCTTAACTATCATCAGAACAATCAACTAACATGCCCTAATTAACATAATAAGATGTTGTCATGAGAGGAGAGAGCTTTTGGTGCATATCTTTAGGAATCTCATTTAGGGAGCTGACCTTTCTTTTCTGAGCCCTTGAGAAGTCTGAGGTATGAAGGTCTAGTTAATCAGCATTTGAAAGCCTCTATCAGCAACTCATCACCAAGGATACCTGGCAGAACCATGTGTGTGCACCTCAAAGGCCAGCACTGATTCATCAAAAATGAGGCAAGCAGCAAGACGGCGAAGAGTCTCAAGACAGAGTGATGATGTAAGATAGGCTCTAGCAATACAAGATAGTCTAGGTGCTCTCAATCTGTGAAAATAAAGAAACCAAAAGCATAATCCTTCCTAGGGGGCAGAGGGGATGTAAGGTAAAAGAATGTAAGACAAACTATTGACCCATACTCAATAAATAAATACTGCATAAAATGACTATTTCCAGTCTTTATATGTTATTCCCTCTCTCTACACTAGACTTTTCTCCAAATACTCATCTCTCCTTTTATGTGTAGCCCAGTAACCACTTCTATAAGATTCATTGTGACATATCACTTCCCTTTGAAATTTATCTTTCTGGGAATCTTTGCTATAGGTCATATTTGTTTCTAGCCTCAAAGTTAAAAAGAGTCTTGCTTGCTAGGCACGGAGCATGACAAGTAGAATACAGGTGTGGTGATGGTAAAGTAGCCCACCACTGCTACTGTGGTCAAGGCCTGGGCTTTAGAGAGGAAGTGCAGCTGGGATAGCCCTACCCCCATTGACTTACAACATGACTGTAAGTCAAGTAACTACTTAGCACTCTAATATCCAGTTTTCTCACCTGCAAACTGGGGATAATAAAAAAAGCTACCATATAGAATAATTGTGAGGATAAAATGAGATAAAAAATGTAAAGTAGTTACCAGTATGTCTAGTAAATAATAAACACTGTAATATATGCCACAAAAAATATCATTATTATTATCAACATTATCATTATGAACTCAGTGGTTCATATATTTATAGTACTCTACAAAGGAATATAACATTTTACTTTGGGGTTTCCAACAGATTATTCATTTCATAAAAATTTACCATCATTAGAGTTAGATTGAAATCTCCCAAATCAAGCGAATGAAATTGGAAAATACACTAGTGACAATATTTTTAGGGAATTCCCTGGCAGTCCAGTGGTTAGGGCTCGGTGCTTCCACTGCTGGGGCCTGGGTTCAATCCCTGGTTGGGGAGCTAAGATCCCACAAGCTGCGCAGCACAGCCAAAAAAATTTTTTCGGAAAGGCATGCAGTTTTCCTCTTGTAAATTCACAGGACAAGCAAAGATGTGTAAATATACACACCTTCCTAAATAGAAGTCTTACTAGAGAAAGAATAGATAATCACACATTTGTAGTTAGCATAATCTCCTCAAATACACAGTAATATATTAAGTCTTTAAAGCAATTTTGAGTTTTAAAAGCAATTTATTCTCCAGAACAAGTTAAATGTGTTCCCAGTACTTGTCTCAAACTAATAGTTTGCTTAGCAAACTATTGCTTGCTTTCTTCCCAGAGATCTCTTTTACTTAAATGATCTGCTTCTGTCTAGAACTGGCAAATAAAAATCCCAAGTGCTGGAGTCTGATTATATTACACATGTATTAAGCTAAATAATTAAGAATTAATCTTCTTTCTAATGTCATATCTCATACTATAACTCATCACAAATCATGTTTGACATTCTTCTTAAATTATTACATCTTTTTACAGAATTCTCTTTGCTTTTAATTGATTAAACTCTCAATTAGTGAAACCAATTTTACTCATAAACTGTATTATAAGTTCTGATAAAATTTCAAAATTGTAATAAAAGTTTATAAATCTGGAAGCACATCTGAAGTGGAAAGTATTTAAATTTACAAATCCATAAATAAAATAATAACATGAAAAAAGAGTTACCACAGACCCAGAAACCATTTTTTTTGATCATTATCACAGTTATGGTAGGGAGATATAAAAATAGTACATTGCTATGATATGGGATCTTTGTTTTATTCTGAAGATTACAAAGATCAGAATTTTATTTCTTCTTATTTTGATATATTCTCACAGCTAAATAGTGGGGGAACTTCACCGCTGGGGGAATGAAATTGATAATGTTTAATTAACTTCCCAAAAGGTGGGAGAAGCTGACATTTTAACACAGGTATGCCTTGCTAATATGCTCTATAACTTCTAATTTACTTATGAAAAATTAACATGGGTATTACATATGGATTGCAAATATTTTCAAAGTGCTAGAATACATTAAAAGCCTTAAACCTAAAACTAGAAACACTACTAATTTTATTTCTGATGAAAAAAGAGAGACTCTAAAATCTTACAGTGTTTCCAGGTCATCTTTAGGAAATTAAGTAGTATTACAAAGCAGGTGCAATATTGCCTGGTGAATTGGGGAGCAAGGACCCTGAGTTCTAGACTCTGCTTTCAATTGTTTGACTTTAGACAGTGAAACTGCAAAATGAAGGAGTTGAATCTGGTCCTGACTAAAATACCATCTAATGCTATTGGATGCCTCAACGGGCAGAGGTCCCAATTATCATTAACAGAAATGTACAGTCTAAACTGCAGCATAAACCAACTTGACTTTATGCAATGCAGAATGCACCGAGATCAAATATGTCCTTAAAAAATAATTATATACAACTAAAATCTGACAAAGGTTGGTGTTACAGGTTGAATTATATTCCCTGAAAATGCCTGTGTTGAAGCCCTAACCCCCAGTACCTCCAAATGTGACTGTATTTGGAGATAGGGCCTTTAAAGAGGTAATTAAGGGGAGAGGAGCTTCAAGATGGTGGAAGAGTAAGAAGCGGAGATCACCTTCCTCCCCACAAATACATCAGAAATACATCTACATGTGGAACAACTCCTACACAACAACGCTGGCAGAAGACCTCAGACCTCCCAAAAGGCAAGAAACTCCCCCACGTACCTGGGTAGGGCAAAAAAGAAAAAAGAAAAAACAGAGACAAAGAATAGGGACGGGACCCACACCAGTGGGAGGGAGCTGTGAAGGAGGAAAGTTTTCCACACACTAGGAAGCCCCTTCGTGGGCGGAGACCGCGGGTGGCGGAGGGGGGAAGCTTCGGAGCCACGGAGGAGAGCGCAGCCACAGGGGTGCGGAGGGCACAGCGGAGAGATTCCCGCACAGAGGATCGGCGCCGAGCAGCACTCACCAGCCCGAGAGGCTTGTCGGGGGTGGGCGGGGGCTGGGAGCTGAGGCTCGGGCTTCGGAGGTCGGATCCCAGGGAGAGGACTGGGGTTGGCTGTGTGAACACAGCCTGAAGGGGGCTAGTGCGCCGCAGCTAGCCGGGAGGGAGTCCGGCAAAGTCTGGAGCTGCCGAAGAGGCAAGAGACTTTTTCTTGCCTCTTTGTTTCCTGGTGCGCGAGGAGAGGGGATTAAGAACTCTGCTTAAAGGAGCTCCAGAGACGGGCGCGAGCCACGGCTATCAGCGCGGACCCCAGAGACGGGCATGAGACACTAAGGCTGCTGCTGCAGCCACCAAGAAGCCTGTGTGCAAGCACAGGTCACTATTCACACCTCCCCTCCCAGGAGCCTGTGCAGCCCGCCACTGCCAGGGTCCCGTGATCCAGGGACAGCTTCCCCGGGAGAACGCACGGCACGCCTCTGGCTGGTGCAACATCACACCGGCCTCTGACCCTGCAGGCTCGCCCCGCATCCAAACCCTTCCCTCCCAATGGCCTGAGTGAGCCAGAGCCCCCGAATCAGCTGCTCCTTTAACCCCGTCCTGTCTGAGTGAAGAACAGATGCCCACAGGCGACCTACACACAGAGGCGGGTCCAAATCCAAAGCTGAACCCCAGGAGCTGTGCGAACAAAGAAGAGAAAGGGAAATCTCTCCCAGCAGCCTCAGGAGCAGCGGATTAAATCTCCACAATCAGCTTGATGTACCCTGCATCTGTGGAATACCTGAATAGACAATGAATCATCCCAAACTGAGGAGGTAGACTTTGGGAGCAAAGATATATATTTTTTTTCCCCTTTTTCTCTTTTTGTGAGTGTGTATGTGTATGCTTCTGTGTGTAAATTTATCTGTACAGCTTTGCTTTTACCATTTGTCCTAGGGCTCTGTCTGTCCGTTTTTTTTTACTTTTTAAAAATTTTTTCTTAATAATTATTTTTTATTTTAATAACTTTATTTTATTTTACTTTATTTTATTTTATCTTCTTTCCTTCTTCTTTCTATTTTTTTCTCCCTTTTATTCTGAGCCATGTGGATGAAAGGCTCTTGGTGCTCCAGCCAGGCATCAGGGCTGTGCCTCTGAAGTGGGAGACCCAAGTTCAGGACACTGGTCCACAAGAGACCTCCCAGCTCCACGTAATATCAAATGGTGAAAATCTCCCAGAGATCTCCATCTCAAAGCCAAGACCCAGCTTCACTCAACAACCAGCAAGCTACACTGCAGGACACCCTATGCCAAACAACTAGCAAGACAGGAACACAACCCCACCCATTAGCAGAGAGGCTACCTAAAACCATAATAAGGCCACAGACACCCCAAAACACACCACCAGACGTGGACCTGCCCACCAGAAAGACAAGATCCAGCCTCATCCACCAGAACACAGGCACTAGTCCCCTCCACCAGGAAGCCTACACAACCCACTGAACCAACCTTAGCCACTGGGGACAGACACCAAAAACAACGGGAACTACGAACCTGCAGCCTGCTAAAAGGAGACCCCAAACACAGTAAGATAAGCAAAATGAGAAGACAGAAAAACACACTGCAGATAAAGGAGGAAGGCAAAAACCCACCAGACCTAACGAAGAGGAAATAGGCAGTCTACCTGATAAAGAATTCAGAATAATGATAGTAAAGATGATCCAAAATCTTGGAAATAGAATAGAGAAAATACAAGAAACGTTTAACAAGGACCTAGAAGAACTAAAGAGCAAACAAACAGTGATGAACAACACAATAAATGAATTTAAAAATTCTCTAGAAGGGATCAATAGCAGAATAACTGAGGCAGAAGAACGGATAAGTGACCTGGAAGATAAAATAGTGGAAATAACTACTGCAGAGCAGAATAAAGAAAAAAAAAAGAAAAGAACTGAGGACAGTCTCAGAGGCCTCTGGGACATTAAACACACCAACATTCGAATTATAGGGGTCCCAGAAGAAGAAGAGAAAAAGAAAAGGACTGAGAAAATATTTGAAGAGATTATAGTTGAAAACTTCCCTAATATGGGAAAGGAAATAGTTAATCAAGTCCAGGAAGCTCAGAGAGTCCCATACAGGATAAATCCAAGGAGAAACATGCCAAGCCACATATTAATCAAACTATCAAAAATAAAATACAAAGAAAAAATATTAAAAGCAGCAAGGGAAAAACAACAAATAACACACAAAGGAATCCCCATAAGGTTAACAGCTGATCTTTCAGCAGAAACTCTGCAAGCCAGAAGGGAGTGGCAGGACATATTTAAAGTGATGAAGGAGAAAAACCTACAACCAAGATTACTCTACCCAGGAAGGATCTCATTCAGATTTGATGGAGAAATTAAAACCTTAACAGACAAGCAAAAGCTAAGAGAATTCAGCACAACCAAACCAGATTTACAACAAATGCTAAAGGAACTTCTCTAGGCAGGAAACACAAGAGAAGGAAAAGACCTATAATAACAAACCCAAAACAATTAAGAAAATGGTAATAGGAACATACATATTGATAATTACCTTAAATGTAAATGGATTAAATGCTCCAACCAAAAGACATAGACTGGCTGAATGGATACAAAAACAGGACCTGTATATATGCTGTCTACAAGAGACCCACTTTAGACCTAGTGACAAATACAGACTGAAAGTGAGGGGATGGAAAAAGATATTCCATGCAAATGGAAATCAAAAGAAAGCTGGAGTAACAATTCTCATATCAGACAAAATAGACTTTAAAATAAAGACTATTACAGGAGACAAAGAAGGACACTACATAACGATCAAGGGATCGATCCAAGAAGATATAACAATTGTAAATATTTATGCACCCAACATAGGAGCACCTCAATACATAAGGCAAATGCTAACAGCCATAAAAGGGGAAATTGACAGTAACACAATCATAGTAGGGGACTTTAACACCCCACTTTCACCAATGGACAGATGATCCAAAATGAAAATAAATAAGGAAAAACAAGGTTTAAATGATACATTAAACAAGATGGACTTAATGGATATTTATAGGACATTCCATCCAAAAACAACAGAATACACATTCTTCTCAAGTGCTTATGGAACATTCTCCAGGATAGATCATATCTTGGGTCACAAATCAAGTCTTGGTAAATTTAAGAAAATTGAAATTGTATCAAGTATCTTTTCTGACCACAACACTGTGAGACTAGATATCAATTACAGGAAAAAAATCTGTAAAAAATACAAATACATGGAGGCTAAACAATACACTACTTAATAACCAAGAGATCACTGAAGAAATCAAAGAGGAAATCAAAAAATACCTAGAAACAAATGACAATGAAAACATGATGACCCAAAACCTATGGGATGCAGCAAAAGCAGTTCTAAGAGGGAAGTTTATAGCAATAAAATCCTACCTTAAGAAACAAGAAACATCTCAAATAAACAACCTAACCTTTCACCTAAAGCAATTAGAGAAAGAAGAACAAAAACACCCCAAAGTTAGCAGAAGAAATCATAAAGATCAGATCAGAAATAAATGAAAAAGAAATGAAGAAAACAATAGCAAAGATCAATAAAACTAAAAGCTGGTTCCTTGAGAAGATAAACAAAATTGATAAACCATTAGCCAGACTCATCAAGAAAAAAAGGGGGCTTCCCTGGTGGCACAGTGGTTGAGAATCTGCCTTCCAATGCAGGGGACACGGGTTTGAGCCCTGGTCTGGGGTGATCCCACATGCTGTGGAGCAACTAGGCCCGTGAGCCACAATTACTGAGCCTGCGTGTCTGGAGCCTGTGCTCTGCAACAAGAGAGGCCACGATAGTGAGAGGCCTGCGCCCCAGGATGAAGAGTGGCCCCCGCTTGCCGCAACTGGAGAAAGCCCTCGCACAGGAACTAAGACCCAACACAGCCATAAATAAATAAATAAATAAATAAAATTTTAAAAGAAAAAAAGGGAGAAGACTCAAATCAATAGAACTAGAAATGAAAAAGGAGAAGTAACAACTGACACTGCAGAAATACAAAGGATCATGGGAGATTACTACAAGGAACTGTATGCCAATAAACTGGAAAACCTGGAAGAAATGGACAAATTCTTAGAAATGCACAACCTTCTGAGACTGAACCAGGAAGAAACTGAAAATATGAACAGACCAATCACAAGCACTGAAATTGAAACTGTGATTAAAATCTTCCAACAAACAAAAGCCCAGGACCAGATGGTTTCACAGGCAAATTCTATCAAACATTCAGAGAAGAGCTAACACCTATCCTTCTCAAACTCTTCCAAAATATAGCAGAGGGAGGAACACTCCCAAACTCATTCTACAAGGCCACCATCACCCTGATACCAAAACCAGACAAAGACGTCACAAAGAAAGAAAACTACAGGCCAATATCACTGATGAATATAGACGCAAAAATCCTCAACAAAATACTAGCAAACAGAATCCAGCAGCACATTGAAAGGATCATATACCATGATCAAGTGGGGTTTATCCCAGGAATGCAAGGATTCTTCAATATACGCAAATCAATCAATGTGATACACCATATTAACAAACTGAAGGAGAAAAACCATATGATCATCTCAATAGATGCAGAGAAAGCTTTCCACAAAATTCAACACCCATTTATGATAAAAGCCCTGCAGAAAGTAGGCATAGAGGGAACTTTCCTCAACATAATAAAGGCCATATATGACAAACCCACAGCCAACATCATCCTCAATGGTGAAAAACTGAAACCATTTCCACTAAGATCAGGAACAAGACAAGGTTGCCCACTCTCACCACTATTATTCAACATAGTTTTGGAAGTTTTACCCACAGCAATCAGAGAAGAAAAAGAAATAAAAGGAATCGAAATCAGAAAAGAAGAAGTAAAGCTGTCACTATTTGCAGATGACATGATACTATACATAGAGAATCCTAAAGATGCTACCAGAAAACTACTAGAGCTAATCAATGAATTTGGTAAAGTAGCAGGATACAAAATTAATGCACAGAAATCTCTAGCCTTCCTATACACTAATGATGAAAAATCTGAAAGTGAAATGAAGAAAACACTCCCATTTACCACTGCAACAAAAAGAATAAAATATCTAGGAATAAACCTACCTAAGGAGACAAAAGACCCGTATGCAGAAAATTATAAGACACTGATGAAAGAAATTAAAGATGATACAAATAGATGGAGAGATATACCATCTTCTTGGATTGGAAGAATCAACATTGTGAAAATGAGTCTACTACCCAAAGCAATCTACAGATTCAATGCAATCTCTATCAAACTACCACTGGCATTTTTCACAGAACTAGAACAAAATATTTCACAATTTGTATGGAAACATAAAAGACCCCGAATAGGCAAAGCAATCTTGAGAAAGAAAAACAGAGCTGAGGAATCAGGCTCCCTGACTTCAGACTATACTACAAAGCTACAGTAATCAAGACAGTATGGTACTGGCACAAAAACAGAAATATAGATCAATGGAACAGGATAGAAAGCCCAGAGATAAACCCACGCACATATGGTCACCTTATCTTTGATAAAGGAGGCAAGAATATACAGTGGAGAAAAGACAGCCTCTTCAATAAGTGGTGATGGGAAAACGGGACAGCTACATGTAAAAGTATGAAATTAGAACACTCCCTTACACCATACACAAAAATAAACTCAAAATAGATTAAAGACCTAAATGTAAGGCCAGACACTATAAAACTCTTAGAGGAAACATAGGCAAAACACTCTATGACATAAATCACAGCAAGATCCTTTTTGACCCACCTCCTAGAGAAATGGAAATAAAAACAAAAATAAACAAATGGGACCTAATGAAACTTAAAAGCTTTTGCACAGCAAAGGAAACCATAAACAAGACCAAAAGACAACCCTCAGAATGGGAGAAAATATTTGCAAATGAAGCAACTGACAAAGGATTAATCTCCAAAATTTACAAGCAGCTCATGCAGCTCAATAACAAAAAAACAAACAACCCAATCCAAAAATGGGCAGAAGACCTAAATAGACATTTCTCCAAAGAAGATATACAGATTGCCAACAAACACATGAAAGAATGCTCAACATCATTAATCATTAGAGAAATGCAAATCAAAACTACAGTCAGGTAACACCTCACCCTGGTCAGAATGGCCATCATCAAAAAATCTACAAACAATAAATCCTGGAGAGCGTGTGAAGAAAAGGGAACCCTCTTGCACTGTTGGTGGGAATATAAATTGATACAACCACTATGGAGAACAGTATGGAGGTTCTTTAAAAAGGTAAAAATAGAACTACCATATGTCCCAGCAATCCCACTACTGGGCATATACCCTGAGAAAACCATAATTCAAAAAGAGTCATGTACCACAATGTTCATTGCAGCTCTATTTACAATAGCCAGGACATGGAAGCAACCTAAGTGTCCATCATCGGATGAATGGATAAAGAAGATGTGGCACATATATACAATGGAATATTACTCAGCCATAAAAATAAACGAAACTGAGTTATTTGTAGTGAGGTGGATGGACCTAGAGTCTGTCATACAGAGTGAAGTAAGTCAGAAAGAGAAAAACAAATACCGTATGCTAACACATACATATGGAATCTAAAACAAACAAACAAACAAAAAATTGTTCATGAAGAACCTAGGGGCAGGATGGGAATAAAGACGCAGACCTACTAGAGAATGGACTTGAGGACATGGGGAGGGGGAAGGGTAAGCTGTGACAAAGTGAGAGAGTGGCATGGACATACTTACACTACCAAACGTATAATAGATAGCTAGTGGGAAGCAGCCGCATAGCAAGGGAGATCAGCTCGGTGGTTTGTGACCACATAGAGGGGTGGGATAGGGAGAGTGGGAGGGAGGGAGATGCAAGAAGGAAGAGATATGGGAACATATGTATATGTATAACTGATTTACTTTGTTATAAAGCAGAAACTAACACACCAATGTAAAGCAATTATACTCCAATAAAGATGTTAAAAAAATAATAATAAAAAAATTTTTTAAATAAATAAAATTAAAAAATAAAAAAGAGGTAATTAAGGCTAAGTGAGGTGATTACCTTGGGCCCTATTCTAATGTGAGTGGTGTTCTTATAAAAAGAGGTGATTAGGTCACAGACAGGTACAGAGGAAAGACCTTGTGAAGACATGGGGAGATGATGGCTATCTTCAAGCCAAAGAGAATGGCCTCAGAAGAAACAGCCCCACCAACACCTTGATCTCAGACTTCTAGACTCCAGAACTGTGAGAAAATCAACTTCTGTTGTTTAGGCCACCAAGTGTATGGTACCTTGATACGACAACCCTAGCAAATTAATATAGTTGGTTCTTCTATACCAGCTATATAATCAAAGGATTCTAATGTGTATAAATATAAATACTAAGTAAAAGGAACGTTAGGTACCTAATGAAATATGAAGATCTGAGAGGTCACACCTTCTCCATAAAAATCAAAGAGGTCCCACTCAGGATAGCATGCTCAGCACAAAAGCCCCATAGTGAGCATCACAGTGAGAGGGTGAGACTACAGTGCATCAGCCACAGCTGTGCTCTACAAGAAAATTAAAATGGAAACAGTAACTACCAGCATAAGAAAATTGAAACCACACAAAAAGCAAATACTTTCAGTAACCGCTCAAGAAATGTGAAAGTATGTTCACAGGGAGTGGAAGACCTGCTTGCAGTCACCAAAGACACCACCCACATCAACAGACTGGGCTCTCTGGAACCTTAATTTTTTGACTAGCTAATTACTTTTACATGATTTCCCCCTTATATGGCAGCTTCATTCTCCTTGAAACAGTAGCATTAATAAAGACAAACCCTGATCAGCAAGGCTTTCATCTCTCCCTCCTATGAATTCCCATTGCATTGTGTTTATACGTCTTAGGGCACTTATTAAATTCTACTCTGTAGTGGGGTAA
This sequence comes from Balaenoptera musculus, assembly GCF_009873245.2. Classification (NCBI taxonomy): domain Eukaryota; kingdom Metazoa; phylum Chordata; class Mammalia; order Artiodactyla; family Balaenopteridae; genus Balaenoptera; species Balaenoptera musculus. The sequence continues at coordinate 62,073,960 of NC_045796.1, read as the reverse complement.
TTTGTACACTTCTCTTATCCCAACAGGAAGCAAGGACTACATTCATTCCTCATCATAACACTTACCTCTGTACCTAGCTCAGAGACTTGCACTCAATTAATACTCAGTAATATTCATCAAACAGAATTGAACTAAATTACCATTCAATAAACCGAAACTGAAGTGTTATTTTGCCATTTAGGTCATAGGCAAATACCTACCTCAGTAGGAAACTAAGTAAGGAAGACTGCGTTCACACTGAGAGTCATGAGAGATGAGTTTGGAGAGATTAAGCAGGCATGGAGCTACTTCTAATTCAAGGAATTTGGATTTTATCCTAGGGGTGATGAAATGAACTTAAAGCAGGGGAACAACAGTTTCACAGTTGCATATTTTTAGAAAAATTAGTCTGGGTGCCAGTTGGAAAACGAATTATAGAGAGTCATGACAGAGGCCAGAAGCTGCAGGTGGGGGTAAGTTAGAGAACAGTCAAGAGGTGTCTGACTTTTTTGGTCTTTGTAATTGGGAGATTAGTAGAATCATTGTCAAACCAACCAAAGTACAACTGGGCAAGGTATAAAGGTGAAGAGTGAAAAAAAAATTTTTTTTATCGAAATAGTAAGCATATTATACTGAAGTATGTAAAATGCTTTATTTTGAAATGAACAGCTTGATGTATTTGTACATAGGTATATACTAATGCAATGTCTGCCCAGATCAAAACAGAGAACACTTTCAGTACCTCTCATGTCCCTCCATAATAAGTTATTAATTACAAGGGAAAAACTAGTAATTTTACAGAGAAAATATGGCAGATACCACCTTAAACAAGCTGTCAAAGTTAACATCATCCAAATGAGACAAACTGACAGCATGCATTACCTGATATGATGCACTGCAAAGGGCAAAGATGACAACAAATTCTTTGACACTTTTCCCATCAGGAGGTATGGCCTATGCCCCCTACCCTTGAATCAAGCCATGCTCTGTGACTGCACTGACAAATAGAGTGAAGAAGTGATGCTCTGACAATTTCTGATGGTTCTACTTTCTTTGTCCTGCAACATTTGCTTTTGGAACCCAGCCAGTCACCATGCTATACGAAGCCCATGCCACATGGAGAGCTTGCCTACAGATGCTCTGATCCAGTCTTGGCTAAACTCTCAGCCAACAACTAGCATCAACTGCCTGTCATGTGAGCGGGCCATCTTGGATGCCCAGCCCAGTTTAGCCTTCAGATAACACCAGTCCCAACCATAACTACACAAGAGATCACAAGGGAAAACTGCCCAGCTGAGCTCCAACAATCTGCAAAACCCTGAAAGATAATAAGGAATTGTTTTTCTTAAGCTGCTAGATTTTGAGATGATTTGTTGTGGAGCAATAGATAATTAAAACAGCAGGTAATGTTGTAAAACTGTAAGTTCCATGAGATTTTGTTATCTTCCCTGCTGAGTCCCTAGCTTCTCGAACAGTGCCTGGCACACAGTAAATAGAGCAATAAATATTTGTGGTGATGAATAAATAAATGAATAGTTATTACTGATTTGAGGAAATGATTTGAAAAGCCACTTCTCTCTTAAACACTACAAAGCAAAGTTGAAATGTTTGTCATCTTTTGGCTTAACAAATTACTTGAGCAAGTAAAGTTTTAAAAAATCATGCTATTAATCTTATACCTACATGCAGAAGTGGGTCACACATTTGACCTACCTAAAAGTGGGTCTCTTAATAAATAGAATGTGGCAACCTAAATATTTAATAAAGGGCTCATTAAGGATGTTGTCTTAAAGGCTTTAGAATCTCTTAAATCTGGTCCTTTTAAAATCTTTTATCTTAATTTTGCTGTTCCTCCTAAAGCACCATGGTCAGCAACAACAGGAAAAATATGTAACAAGAATAACCAAAGAGGAGAAAAGATGCTTATTCGCTTTGGTGACATTGTGGTATTTTAAGTGGTTTTCCATTTCTAAGCACCTTATCTGAACCAACAGCATCAGTTGTGGACCAGCACTGGGAACAGAAAGGCTGAAACAGAAATGATTGAATAACAGATAATGGCCTAAGGAGCAGTAAATAGAGTTAGTAAGAGTTGAATACTCTATGCAGGGGTTTCCCTACACTAATAAAAATTTAAATAATAAATAGGAGCCCACTTGTTTCTTAATTGAAAAATTAAAAAGCAGCATCTGGGGGGCTTCCCTGGTGGCGCAGTGGTTGGGAGTCTGCCTGCCAATGCAGGGGACACGGGTTTGAGCCCTGGTCTGGGAAGATCCCACATGCCGCAGAGCGGCTGGGCCCGTGAGCCACAACTACTGAGCCTGCGCGTCTGGAGCCTGTGCTCCGCAACAAGAGAGGCCGGGATAATGAGAGGCCCGCGCATAGCGATGAAGAGTGGCCCCCGCTTGCCGCAACTAGAGAAAGCCCTCGCACAGAAACGAAGACCCAACACAGCCATAAATAAATAAATAAATAAATAAAAATTAAAAAAAAAAAGCAGCATCTGTTTACTCACTAATTCATATAAATTTGTGTGAAATCATAATGCCATCTATTGAAAAAAGTAAACTAAACAAAAAATAAAATTTAAATATTACACAAAGCCATACTATTGTGCAATAAGCCTCACTGAAAAATGAAAGGAAACTATAGATAATTACAAAATAAAAATAATGATCTTCATTATATAGTTCAGTTAAATTGTTAGATTAATTTAACTGAACTATTATGCTTACCTAGAAATGCAGGAAGGCATTTAAAGAAAAATCTGGCTCTGATATTTCCCATGCATAAGTGCTACAAATTATACTAAAAGAGCAAAACTGCTCAAAATCATTATCTCTAAATGGAATTTTTACTACCAAACATATATGTATTACATTTAATCATTACTTACTCTTCTGGAATAAGAAGGAGGCCTGGGCTTCCCTGGTGGCGCAGTGGTTGAGAATCTGCCTGCTAATGCAGGGGACACGGGTTCGAGCCCTGGTCTGGGAAGATCCCACATGCCACGGAGCAGCTGGGCCCGTGAGCCACAACTGCTGAGCCTGCGCGTCTGGAGCCTGTGCCCCGCAACGGGAGGGGCCGCGATAGTGAAAGGCCCACGCACCGCGATGAAGAGCGGTCCCCGCACCGCGATGAAGAGTGGCCCCCACTTGCCTCAACTAGAGAAAGCCCTCGCATGAACCGAAGACCCAACACAACCAAAAATAAAAAAAAATAAAATAAATAAATAAAGTAGCTATAAAAAAGAAAAGAGCTTTAAAAAAAAAAATAAAATAAAATAAAATAAAATAAAACAAAAAAAAAAAAAAAAAAAAAAAAAAAGAAGGAGGCCTGAGGCTTTTTTTACAAATAAATTAAATACTGCTTTTTTTTTTTCCTCAGTGACCCCCCTCTGTTTCCTGATGTGAATGTCAGTAAACAATCCTACACATAAATCCTTTCATTAGTTTATTTTCTTTGGAGCCACGAGCAGAGTTCATTGTCATTCAGGTGGCATTGTTGTGGCTTTCTTCTTTCAAAATTAGGTAACATTTCCAAAGGTTATATTCTCTCACACAACCAAGAAGTCTTCCTGCTCCTCAAGACTGTACACTGTTACCTATTTCCTTTTATCTCAGGGAATACCTCTCAATTTCCAAGTACTGGTTTATCCCATTTGACTAAATTCTTGTCTCTAAATTATTCATCTTTATAGTGATGTACACGTTGCCTTTTTCCTCACAGGAAGTAAGGAAGAATCAATTTTGGTGTTATGCACTATGTACTTCACAACATTAATACATTAAAACTTACAGAACTTCATCTCTGCTCAGGATTCTGTTCTTCTAACTTCTACAATTCTTCTCATGTATGCTCCCCAAGACATAGTTCTACTGTTGGAGTGCTGACAATGACAAAGAAAAACCATGGAATTAGTCACCCAAATGCTCTGAATGTAAAGCTTTGGTTTTTATATATGGACTCTTGTCCCAATTGTCCTAATGTAATTGGTGCCCTTTTCACTCTCAAAAGTGTTCCAGTTTGGGCAGTAAATTATATGGTGACCCTATTAATGGTAGAACTTTGCCAAATCCACCCACTTGGGCAACATTCCTGAATCAGCTTCTGGGATCCCAGTTCTCCTGCCCACCCTATGATTAACCTTCCTGCCTCTTCCCCTGACCCTGCTAACCCAAATCTTTTCATCTCCAGGAATTCTTTCCTTCCCTTTTTCATGCCCTGGAAAGCTTCCCTCCTTCAAACTCCCTCAAATTCACCCTCCTAACTCCTGCTCCTTTTCTTCTTCCACAGGAAACTTTAGACCCAGACAATGCTGATATTCAAACTGCACAGATGGTCTGCACAATTTGGACAGTCTGGTGTCACACTGGCCATTAAATGTTTTCAAAACATCCTGATCCAGAGCTCATCAACAAAGGGGTCTCTCACCCTTACTAAAGCAGTCAACCACAGCAGAGGAGGCCCAGACACCAATCTTTCCAGAGGTCCACAGACGATGCTCATACACAGTGGGCACTGAGTCATCCTGGCTTCACATGGCCCAGGCACCTTGTGAGCCATCTCACTTAATTCTTTTTTTTTTTTTAAATTTTTTACAATGTTGTGTTAGTTTCTGCTGTATAACAGAGTGTATCAGCTATATGTATACATATATCCCCATATCCCCTCTCTTGCACCTCCCTCCCATCCTCCCTATCCCACCCCTCTAGGTGGTTACAAAGCACAGAGCTGATCTCCCTGTGCTTTGCAGCTGCCTCCCACTAGCTATTTATTTTAAATTTGGTAGCTTATATATGTCAGTGCTACTCTCTCACTTCGTCCCAGCTTCCCCTTCCCACCCACCCCGTGTCCTCAAGTCCATTCTCTACGTCTTTGTCTTTATTCCTGTACTGCCCCTAGGTTCATCAGAACCTTTTTTTTTTTTTAAGAGTCCATATATATGTGTTAGCATATGGTATTTGTTTATCTATTTCTGACTTACTTCACTCTACATGACAGACTCTAGGTCCATCCACCTCACTACAAATAACTCAATTTCTTTCTTTTTATGGCTGAGTAATATTCCATTGTATATATGTGCCCCATCTTCTTTATCCATTCATCTGTCAATGGACACTAAAGTTGCTTCCATGTCCTGGCTATTGTAAATAGTGCTACAATGAACATTGTGGTACATGTCTCTTTTTGAATTATGGTTTTCTCAGGGTATATGCCCAGTAGTGGGATTGCTGGGTCATATGGTAGTTCTATTTTTAGTTTTTTAAGGAACCTCTATACTGTTCTCCATAGTGGTTGTATCAATTTACATTCCCACCAACAGTGTAAGAGGGTTCCCTTTTCTTCATATGCTCTCCAGGATTTATTGTTTGCAGTTTTTTTAAAAAATTAATTTATTTATTTATGGCTGTGTTGGGTCTTCGTTTCTGTGCCAGGGCTTTCTCTAGTTGTGGCAAGCGGGGGCCACTCTTCATCACGGTGCACGGGCCTCTCACTATCGCGGCCTCTCTTGTTGTGGAGCACAGGCTCCAGATGCGCAGGCTCAGTAATTGTGGCTCACGGGCCCAGTTGCTCCGCGGCATGTGGGATCTTCCCAGACCAGGGCTCGAACCCGTGTCCCCTGCATTGGCAGGCAGATTCTCAACCACTGCACCACCAGGGTAGCCCTGTTTGCAGCTTTTTTGATGATGGACATTCTGACCTGTGTGAGGTAACACCTCATTGTAGTTTTGATTTCCATTTCTCTAACAATTAGTGATGTTGTGCACCCTTTCATGTGTTTGATGGCAATCTGTATATCTTCTTTGGAGAAATGTCTATTTAGGTCTTCTGCCCATTTTTGGATTGGGTAGTTTGTTTTTTTGATATTGAGCTACATGAGCTGCTTGTATATTTTTGAGATTAATCCTTTGTCAGTTGCTTCGTTTGTAAATATTTTCTCCCATTCTGAGGGTTGTCTTTTCGTCTTCTTTATGGTTTCCTTTGCCATGCAAAAGCTTTTAAGTTTCATTAGGTCCCATTTATTTATTTTTGTTTTTATTATCATTACTCTAAGAGTGGGACAAAAAGGACCTTGCTGTGATTTATGTCGTAGAGTGTTCTGCCTATGTTTTCCTCTAAGAGTTTGATAGTGTCTGGCCTTACATTTAGGTCTTTAATCCATTTTGAGCTTATTTTTGTATATGGTGTTAGGAAGTGTTCTAATTTCTTCCTTTTACGTGTAGTTGCCCAGTTTTCCCAGCACCACTTATTGAAGAAGCTGTCTTTTCTCCACTGTATATTCTTGCCTCCTTTGTCAAAGATGAGGTGACCATATGTGTGTGGGTTTATCTCTGGGCTTTCTATCCTGTTGATCTATATTTCTGTTTTTGTGCCAGTACCATACTGTCTTGATTACTGTAGCTTTGTAGTATAGTCTGAAGTCAGGGAGCCTGATTCCTCAGCTCTGTTTTTCTTTCTCCAGATTGCTTTGGCTATTTGGGGTTTTTGTGTTTCCATACAAATTGTGAAATTTTTTGTTCTACTTCTGTGAAAAATGCCATTGGCAGTTTGATAGGGATTGCATTGGATCTGTAGATTGCTTTGGGTAGTAGAGTCATTTTCACAATGTTGATTCTTCCAATCCAAGAACATGGTATATCTCTCCATCTGTTTGTATCATCTTTAATTTCTTTCATCAGTATCTTATAGTTTTCTGCATACAGGTCTTTTGTCTCCTTAGGTAGGTTTATTCCTAGGTATTTTATTCTTTTTGTTGCAATGGTAAATGGGAATTTTTCCTTAATTTCTCTTTCAGATTTTTCATCCTTAGTGTATAGGAATGCAAGAGATTTCTCTGCATTAATTTTTTATCCTGCTACTTTAGCAATTCATTGATTAGCTCTAGTACTTTTCTGGTAGCATATTTAGGATTCTCTTTGTATAGTATCATGTTACCTGCAAACAGTGACAGTTTTACTTCTTCTTTTCAGATTTGGATTCCTTTTATTTCTTTTTCTTCTCTGACTGCCATGGCTAAAACTTCCAAAACTATGTTGACTAATAGTGGTGAGAGTGGGCAACCTTATCTTATTCCTGACCCTAGAGGAAATGGTTTCTGTTTTTCACCACTGAGGATGATGTTGGCTGTGGGTTTGTCATATATGGCCTTTATTATGTTGACGTAGTTTCCCTCTATGCCTACTTTCTGCAGGGCTTTTATAATAAATGGGTGTTGAATTTTGTCAAAACCTTTTCTGCATCTATTGAGATGATCATATGGTTTTTATTCTTCAGTTTGTTAATAAGGTGTGTCACATTGATAGATTTGCGTATACTGAAGAATCCTTGCATTCCTGGGATAAACCCCACTTGATCATGGTATATGATCCTTTCAATGTGCTGCTGGATTCTGTTTGCCAGTATTTTGTTGAGGATTTTTGCATCTATGTTCATCAGTGATTTTGGCCTGTAGTTCCTTTTTTGGTGACATCTTTGTCTGGTTTTGGTATCAGCGTGATGGTGGCCTCATAGAATGAGTTTGGGAGTGTTCCTTCGTCTGCAATTTTTTGGAATAGTTTGAGAAGGATGGGTGTTAGCTCTTCTCTGAATGTTTGATAGAATTTGCCTGTGAAGCCATCTGGTCCTGGGCTTTTGTTTGTGGGAAGATTTTTAATCACACTTTCAATTTCAGGGCTTGTGATTGGTCTGTTTTTATTTTCTATTATATCCAGGTTCAGTCTCGGAAGGTTGTGCTTTTCTCAGAATTTGTCCATTTCTTCCAGGTTGTGCATTTTATTGGCATATATTTGCATGCAGTAATCTCTCATGATCCTTTGTATTTCTGCAGTGTCCGTTGTTACTTCTCCTTTTTCGTTTCTAATTCTGTTGATTTGAGTCTTCTCCCTTTTTTACTTGATGAGCCTAGCTAATGGTTTATCAATTTTGTTTATCTTCTCAAAGAACCAGTGTTTAGTTTTATTGATCTTTGCTATTTTTTCCTTCATTTCTTTTTCATTTATTTCTGATCTGATATTTATGATTTCTTTCCTTCTGCTAACTTTGGAATTCTTTTTTTTTTGTTCTTTCTCTAATTGCTTTAGGTGTAAGGTTAGGTTTTTGTTTTTCTGGGTTTTTTTTAGGTAAGAAGTGGATTTATTTAGAGAGAAACACACTCCACAGAGTGTCGGCCATCTCAGAAGATGAGAAAGGCACCAGGGTATGGGGTTGTCAGTTTTTATAGTGGTGGGTAATTTCATAGGCTAATGAGTGGGAGTATTCCAGCTATTTCAGGAAGGGGCAGGGATTTGCAGGAATTGGGCCACCGCCCACTTTTTGATCTTTATGGTCACCTTAGAACTGTCATGGTGCCTGTGGGTGTTTTATTTAGTTTGCTGATGTGTTACAATGAGCATATACTGAGGCTCAAGGTCTAGTGGAAGTCAACTTGTCCACCATCTTGGACCCATTTGGTTCTAATCCGTTTATGTCACGTCCTTGGGCTATGTCATTCTTTCAAAACTTGTGCCTTGCCCCAAGGTTAGGTTGTTTATTTGTGATTTTTCTTGTTTCTTGAGGTAGGATTGTATTGGTAAAAACTTCCCTCTTAGAACTGCTTTTGATGCATCCCATAGGTTTTGGAAACGTCTTTTCATTGTCATTTTTTTCTAGATATTTTTTGATTTCCTCTTTGATTTCTTCAGTGATCTCTTGGTTATTTAGTAGTGTATTCTTTAGCCTCCATGAGTTTGTATTTTTTACAGTTTTTTTTTCCTGTAATTGATATCTAGTCTCATAACATTGTGGTCCAAAAAGATACTTGATATGATTTCAATTTTCTTAAATTTACCGAGGTTTGATTTGTGACCCAAGATATGATCTATCCTGGAGAATGTTCCATGAGCACTTGAGAAAAATGTGTATTCTGTTGTTTTGGGATGGAATGTCCTAAAATAGCAATTAAGTGCATCTGGTCTAATGTATCATTTAAAGCTTGTGTTTCCTTATTTATCTTCATTTTGGATGATCTGTCCGTTGGTGAAAGTAGGGCGTTAAAGTCCCCTACTATGATTGTGTTACTGTCCATTTCCCCTTTTATGGCTGTTAGCATTTGGCTTATGTATTGAGGTGCTCCTATGTTGGGTGCATAAATATTTACAATTGTTATATCTTCTTCTTGGATTGATCTCTTGATCATTATGTAGTGTCCTTCTTTGTCTCTTGTAATAGTCTTTATTTTAAAGTCTCTTTTGTCTGATATGAGAATAGCTACTGCAGCTTTCTTTTGATTTCCATTTGCATGCAATATCTTTTTCCATCCACTCACTTTCAGTCTGTATGTGTCCCTAGGTCTGAAGTAGGTCTCTTGTAGACAGCGTATATACGGGTCTTGTTTTTGTATCCATTCAGCCAGTCTATGTCTTTTGGTTGGAGCATTTAATCCATTTACATTTAAGGTAATTATCAATATGTATGTTTCTATTACCATTTTCTTAATTGTTTTGGGTTTGTTATTGTAGGTCTTTTCCTTCTCTTGTGTTTCCTGCCCAGAGAAGTTCCTTTAGTATTTGTTGTAAAGCTGGTTTGGTGGTGCTGAATTCCCTTAACTTTTGCTTGTCTGTGGAGGTTTTAATTTCTCCATCAAATCTGAATGAGATCCTTGCTGGGTAATGTTGGTTGTAGGTTTTTCCCTTTCATCACTTTAAATATGTCCTGACACTTCCTTCTGGCTTGCAGAGTTTCTGCTGAAAGATCAGCTGTTAACCTTATGGGGATTCCCTTGTATATTATTTGTTGCTTCTCCCTTGCTGCTTTTATTATTTTTTCTTTGTATTTAATTTGTGATAGCTTGATTAATATGTGTCTTGGCGTGTTTCTCCTTGGATTTATCCTGTATGGGACTCTCTGTGCTTCCTGGACTTGATTGACTATTTTCTTTCCCCGTGTTAGGGAAGTTTTGAACTATAATCTCTTCAAATATTTTTTCAGACCCTTTATTTTTCTCTTCTTCTGGGAACCCTATAATTTGAATGTTGGTGCATTTAATATTGTCCCAGAGGTCTCTGAGACTGTCCTCAATTGTTTTCATTCCTTTTTCTTTATTCTGCTCTGTGGCAGTTATTTCCACTATTTTGTCTTCCAGGTCATTTATCCATTCTTCTTCCTCAGTTATTGTACTATTGATTCTTTCTAGAGAATTTTTAATTTCATTTATTGTGTTGTTCATCATTGTTTGTTTGCTCTTTAGTTCTTCTAGGTCCTTGTTAAACGCTTCTTGTATTTTCTCCATTCTATTTCCAAGATTTTGGATCATCTTTACTAACATTAGTCTGAATTATTTTTCAGGTAGACTGCCTATTTCCTCTTCATCTGTTTGGTCTGGTGGGTTTTTACCTTGCTCCTTCATCTGCTGCATTTTTCTCTCTCTTCTCATTTTGCTTAACTTACTGTGTTTGGGGTCTCCTTTTCTCAGGCTGCAGGTTCATAGTTCCCATTGTTTTTGGTGTCTGCCTCCAGTGGGTGAGGTTGTTTCAGTGGCTTATGTAGGCTTCCTGGTGGAGGGGACTGCTGCCTGTTTTCTGGTCGGTGGGGCTGGATCTTGTCTTTCTGGTGGGCAGGGCCAAGTCCAGTGGTGTGTTTTGGGGTGTCTGTGAACTTAGTATGATTTCAGGTAGCCTCTCTGCTAATGGGTGGGGTTGTGTTCCTGTCTTGGTAGTTGTTTGGCATGGAATGTCCAGCACTGGAGCTGGCTGGCCATTGGGTGGGGCTGGGTCTTGGCGTTTAGATGGAGATCTCTGGGAGAGTTCTCACCGATTGATATTACGTGGAGCCAGGAGGTCTCTGGTGGACCAATGTCCTGAACTCGGCTCTCCCACCTCAGAGGCTCAGGCCTGCCAGAGCATCAAGACCCTGTCAGCCACATGGCTCCGAGAGAAGGGAGAAAAAATAAATAAATAAATAAATAAATAAATAGTAAAAAAATTTTTTAAATTATTAAAATAAAAAAATAATAGAAAAAAGAAGAGAGCAACAAAAGCAATAAATCCACCAATGATAACAAGGACTTAAAACTAAACTAAGATAAACATAAAAATCAGAAACAAATCAGTCTCAGACAGCAAACCTGAAGTCTACAGTTGCTCCCAAAGTCCACCGCCTCAATTTGGGAACATTCGTTGTCTACTCAGGTATTCTTCAGATTCAGGGTTCATCATGTTGATTGTGGGGATTTAATCTGCTGCTCCTGAGGCTGCAGGGAGAGATTTCCCTTTCTTTTCTTTGTTTGCACAGCTCCTGGGGTTCAGCTTTGGTTTTGGGCCCGCCTCTGCGTGTAGGCCACCCTCAGGAGTCTGTTCCCTGCCCAGACAGGAGGGGGTTAAAGCAGCAGCTGATTAGCGCTCTCTTGCTCACTCAGGCTGGTGAGAGGGAGGGGTATGGTAGTCATAATTGGAATGCAGGGCGAGCCTGTGGCAGCAGAGGCCGCCATGACGTTGCAACAGCCTGAGGCGTGCCGTGTGTTCTCCAGGGAAGTTGTCCCTGGATCATGGGACACTGGCAGTGGCAGGCTGCACAGGCTCCCGGTGGGGGGCGGGGGGTTGGATACTGACCTGTGCTTGCACACAGGATTCTTGGTGGCAGCGGCAGCAGCGTTAGCATTTTCATGCCCTTCTCTGGGGTCCAAGCTGATAGCCGTGGCTCCCACCCATCTCTGGAGCTCACTTAGGCGGTGCTCTGCCTTCTGTGGGAACATGGGGAAGGAATCCCCTCTCCTCGTGCACCCTGAAACAATGGTCTCTTGCCTCTTAGGCTGGTCTAGACTTTTTACCGGACTCCCTCTGGCTAGCTGTGGCACACTAGCCCCCTTCAGGCTGTGTTCACGCAGCCAACCCCAGTCCTCTCCCTGGGATCTGACCTCCAAAGCCTGAGCCTCAGCTCCCAGCCCCTGCCCGCCCCGGTGGGTGAGCAGACAAGCCTCTCAGGCTGGTGAGTGCTGGTCGGCACCAATCCTCTGCGCGGGAATCTCTCCACTTTGCCCTCTGCACCCTTGTTGCTGTGCTCTCCTCCGTGGCTCTGAAGCTTCCCCCCTGCCTGCCCCCCGTCTCCACCAGTGGCTTCCCAGTGTGTGGAAGCTTTTCCCTCTTTACAGCTCCCTCCCAGAGGTTCAGGTCCCATTCCTATTCTTTGGTCTGTTTTTTCTCTTTTTTTTGCCCTACCCAGGTACGTGGGGATTTTCTTGCCTTTTGGGAAGTCTGAGGTCTTCTGCCAGTGTTCAGTGGGTGTTCTGTAGGAGTTGTTCCACGTGTAGATGTATTTTTGATGTATCTGTGGGGAGGAAGGTGATCTCCAAGTCTTACTCCTCTGCCATCTTGAAGGTCCCTCCTCACTTAATTCTTATAATCCCACAGACAGAAAACATAGTGTAGTAGTTAGGAGCACAGGGTTTTGAAAATAACCTACGAGGGTTTAAATCCAGGTTCCAACGTTTGCTAGGTAATCTTTTAAAAGTTACTTTACATCTCTATGCTGAAATTTTCCCTGTAAAATATGGTTAACAGTACTTATCCTCATGCCTGTGGTAACTATTAAGCAAGTTAATAAATTTACTTGTTCAATGCCTAGTACAGTAACTGCTTTTAAGATGTTAGCAATTATTACCTGTTCTACAGTTGAGGACATTTCTAACATCATATGGCTAGAGGGACGCTGAGATCTACCTCTAGATTTTTCTGAATCTCAACTCCATGCCTTCTGTGACACCACTATTACCCAGCACTCTCCTACCTGTAATAAAAAGCAATAATAGGCCAATGAATGATATGGGAAGTACTTTATTTTATCATGTGACACCACATAACAACAGCTATATTTACAGCTGCCTAACCACAGTGTAGATTTGAATAGGGAAGATGGCTCAGAAATAGCAGTATTAGTGATTCAAGTACAAGTATTGACCTTTATTTGGTAAAAGAAAACAGTTTTGATAATTGAGTTATCGGAGTCTTAAAATACATTTTTATATTAAGAATTCTTTTTTTCTTAAAAGAACTAGTTTTGAACCAAATATAAGGTAGGTATAGTTTATTCACATAATGAAACTGTATTTGAATACAGCTTAAAACTTCCCCGTCTCAGTCAGTTTTTCTCTTCTCAGCATTACAAATGCCTCATTCCATCATCATGCTGAATTCCTCAGCAACTTCCATACCATTTCCAGGGAAATCCCTGGAAAGTAGGGAATGCCTGTCTTCCCTCAGAAAGACACTGATAACCTGGAATTTTTCTTACCACATTCTCTGAAGATTCCCACAACTCACACCTTCTACACTTTTGAGATATATTTTTTGAAAAACACATACCACTAAGACTTTGAAAACCTAAATTCTGGGCCTGGCTATGTCATAAACTACAGAATAATCTTAGCTAGGTCATGAAACGTCCCCAGGCTGCTCTTCTCAGTTGGAAAAAAATAAGTCGAATTTGTTCAGTCCTTTGTAGTCCTTTGTTATCTTATGTATCTTCACAGTAACCCTTTGATTTAATAAGGCAGCACTATACTTTTTATAGAGGAAATTCAATCTCAAAGAGGTTACACAATCGACCCAGAAATCCCACAGGTAGTAATATGACAGAGCTCAAGTTACACAATCTCACTTAAGACCCTAGTACTGGCACACACTGTGCTCAGAGGTTTGTTAAATGGATGAAGCAGCAATTTCCTAAGTCCCTTCCAGTGATCACACTTTATATTTCTACTTGCTATTTTTTCTCTTCTTTCAACCAGCATTTAAATTAGAAAAAAAATATGTATCTGATCACCAAATTCAATTTACCATAGTTCTCTGATTTATCCACTCTTTAAAATTTTCTTGTATTTCTATGCTAAGTCCAGAGAAAAGTTATTTTTTTCAGATAGGTTCCACTATGCCTGTCTCTCTGAAAGCTTTTGAACTTACCTGTTTGTCAAAGCAGAGACTGCTAAAATTTTAAACACGCCAATTCCTGTTTATATTTTTAAAAAGTTATTTCATACATAAACTAACCACCAAAATTGGAAGGTGAAGCTTTGAATGTTAAACAAGGGATTCAGGACATTTCCCAAGAGGTTATATGATCAATTTAAAAGCTGATGATATGACTTGCCTAAAGTACAATAACTCTTTTATTTATAATAAATTTATACATGTGCTGACTAGTCATGCTGATATTACATAAGAACATATGCCTAAACCAAATTAAAGTTTAAAAGAGAACAAAATTAATTCTAACAGCAATCCTGAAAATTCAGCAGAGCTCAATAAATAGCATGCTCTCACAAGGAGGGAGCTTAACACATTTGGTAATTTATATAATTTAATATGCTAAAAATGAGAAAATAAACAGGGTACAGGGATGCAGAGTACATAAAGGAAAAGTCATTTCAAGATTCTCTTCATTTTGATTGTATTGCTTTCTTGCCTTCAGGGGGTAAGATTTTGACTTCAAAAGTAACGAAATATTTGAGAAGGGAATTTACATCTTGCTGATCTAGATGGTATTCTTCAGCTATTTTCTCAGCAGTCCATGTGTCTGGATAAAGTTTATGATTATTGAGAAGTGTCAGTGCCTCTACAATGGAAATTTTGCCTTTGGGAATGTTCTTAACATTCATCATATCAGAATGATGGTCTTTTGGCAACCTGAACTCCTTTGGCTTCTGAGGTGTTCCAGCATCCTTTACCTAGTATCAAGAAACAAAAACCAAAAAATAAGCTTTCAAGATGAGAGCAAAGATTTGACACCTACTTTCATGATTCTAGAATCTTTATTATTCTTCTTCAAATAAATACTACCCATGATTTTCTAAACTATATTTTCTCATTATAATGAGTCATAGTTCAATGGCACTTTTGCCATATCACCATTTCATAACCATAAGTCAATCATTAGAAAATTTAGGTAGTTCTAGAAAATAATAATCAAATGTATACCATCCACTTACCACATTATTTCATATATATTAAAAGAACAACAATAATGCACTGATTAGAAAACATAAAAAACTGCTTTAGAAGGGCAGGATTCTGATGCTGCTCTAACGGCATACTTGATAATCTCCATTCTGTTTCCTAGTTTTGTATTTCATATTCAGTGCCTCCAAACACCTTGAATGAATTCAAATATTGCTAGAGATCTTGCCTCTTCAGAGAAAATAAACTAATGCCTCCAAGACCGCAATAAATATAAATAAAACTACCTATAACACCTGTCTTTCCATCTGTCTGTCCCACCCAAGCTTAACCCTTGCATTTGTGCTCTGTATTCCATTCCTCTATCAGCTACACCAACCATCCCTCTTTACCTTTCCTTTCAAATGCACCCTGCCTATTACTGCTGTTTGGTCAAAATATGAAAATGCTGTAGTCACCAAATTTTACAAACACCCACCAAACCCAAAACCAACACTTCTTTTATGACCAGTTTCCTTCTTTTTAGTTCAAGTTTAAAAGAGATACTTGTGATCTGAAATCCAGAGGATTAGATCTGCATCCAGAGGACACTTTTCAGGCTTTATCTGAACTCACTACAGCACCTGACACTGCTGACCACTCCCACGGACCCACAACTATCTTTCCTTTGGTTTCCATACCACCCCTCTCCTAGTTTTCCATCTGTCTCTGTAGTGGTTCCTTCTGTTTCTTTTGTGGACTATTTCCCTTCAGATGCCCCGTAAATGTTAGTGTGCACCAAGTTCTAGCCCAGGCTGTCTTCTCACTCTACACATTCCTCCCAAGCAATCCCACACACCCCCTTATTATTACTATCTACGTGTTAATGACTCTTGAATCTGATCTCAAACCTCGACCTTTCTCCTGACTTCCAGATCCAAATTCCCAAATGACAAATGGCATCTTTACTTGGATAATCTATAAGCACATCAAAATCAACATGTCTAAAACTGAACTTATCCTTTTCCTCTGAAAATCCGATTCTATCCCCATACCCTCTAGCTCAGTGACTAATACCACCCACCTCCCATATCCCACTCCAAAACCCAGAGCTTCTCTTACATGATACCTAACATCTCCCCCTCTCTCTCATTACAGGCAATCAACGACCAAATCCT
This sequence comes from Balaenoptera musculus, assembly GCF_009873245.2. Taxonomy (NCBI): domain Eukaryota; kingdom Metazoa; phylum Chordata; class Mammalia; order Artiodactyla; family Balaenopteridae; genus Balaenoptera; species Balaenoptera musculus. Next base: position 62,057,897 of record NC_045796.1, on the reverse strand, counting down.
GCTGATACTACCTAAGTCACTCTCCAACCCGTTCACTTCTCTCCCAGTCACTAAATCACCCTTGTCCAAGCCAACGTCTCTTGCAGGAACTACTGCAAAACCCTGGTCTCCTCTAACTAGATAAAATGCATTTCATTCCTTCCCAGCCCACTCTCAAAACTGCCCCCAGAATGAAGCAAATCTGATGTCACTGTTCGACAGGAAACTCTTCAATGATTTCCCACTGCCCTCAGGATAAAACTCAAATTCCTTAGCAAGACAAATAAGGATCTTCATGATCTGGCCCCTATTACTCTCTACCCCACCTCAGTTCTCCCAAATTCACTCCTCATACTTTCTCCTAACTGTATTGAACTCTAAAGGCATCACACTCTCTCCTACCTTCATACTGTAACTCTGGCCTGAAATACTCCTAACAACTTCTTCACTTTCCACTGATGTCCAGAGACATCACAAATCATTAAGAAAATTATGAACTGCCCAAAAGAAAAAAAGGGACATAGAACATAAATAGGCACTTCAACCTTTTCTTCATTATCACTCTGCGTGAGTCTTTTCAGACTTTTCCTAATACCCTCCCAAGAAATTTTAATACCACTGTATATCTCCTATGTATTATAACTACATTTCTGTATTTTATACATAAGAAGTGTTAAATGTTTTTTGCTCCCCAAGAGCCAATTTTTGAATGAGTAAGTACATGTGAGAGAAACAATACTTAGAAATATTATCTAACTCCTGCCTAAAAATAACATAAAGAACATGAACATCAACCCCATACATATATTTCTTATGAGTATATGGTGATAATTGAACCCTATAACTGCTACTGTGTGCAACAATTTACATACCTTATTGTACATGAGTTTTATATCTCTTCTCTAGTGAAAATCATACTAATAACTTTATCTGTGCAAACCGTCTATTGTCTATCTACAGAGAGAGACAACCAGAGAATTTTAGAATGGAAAGATAGGAATTGTCATTGGCAATTCCCTCTCCTTCAATCAAACTCTTCCTCCTACTTAGAACCTTCCTGCCCCACAAACTCATCTGGTTAACTCCCACCCATCCTTCAGGCCTGAGTTTGAATGTCACTTCCTCAGAAACCATCCCTGATCCTTCAGTCTCAAAAAGGTCCCTCTGATATGCTCACAGTGCCTATATTTCTCCTTCGGAGAGTTATTAGTAATTATGTACCTATGGTTGCTCATCTGTTTAATGCCTGTGTCCCTCACAACACTATAAGCACCGTGAAAGCAAGGACTAGAGATGTTTTGTTCTCTGTATGCAAAGCACTTGTGCCTGGCACTTACATACACGTTCCCGTTCCCAGTGTATTCTGTGATCTCCCTATCTTTACGTATTCTATCTTAATAATATTCTTAAAAAACAAAATAAAAAAAAAAACAAGCACCAACAACATAACACTAAAGGAATCTCTGAGATTAAAACATACCTCAATCCACTGAAGTATGAGAAAATAGTATTAAAGCCCTCCCTTGGTCATTCCAGTGACAACCACTAGAATACCTTACCAAATCCTACAAATTCTGAAATAATACCAAATAATTCACCGAGTTGCACACAATCACTACTTTCACAAGTCTTTTAGAATTTCGGAAAATACCCAATGAACGGAGGCATATGTGTCTGGCTTAGACTGCTGTGCTTCAACTTTGCCAATGCTCTGCATTCTGGTCACAAGCACACTGACATTTTTACACTTGCAGAGCGCTCACTCTCTTTTTTACTATTTACACTTCTCTTGGTCATTCTCCTGGAGCCCCAAAGGGTTAAATTATGTATTTACTTAATTAAAACACACATTACCTGCACAAAAGACACGGGATCTTTGGAATCGACATACACATCTTTTAGTAATGACAGCAGTTTGTCATCTTTCCTAGCAATTTCTCCCTTAATTTCTGGATGGCCTAAGGAAAGAAAAAGAATGTCACAATATTTAAAGCCAAAGAAAATTTCCTCTAAGATCCTAAACACTTAACACAAGACAGTCACTTTTAATTTTTTGCTTAATCAACAATCACTCGAACACTACAGAACATGTTTTAAGTGTAACTCAAAATGCTAGGTCAAGCTCGGTGTCTATCATTCTGTGAAGACATCTAGAGAGTTCTCTTGCACACGATCCCTTCTGATTTTGATTCCTTGTATCAAGTCACTGAGCATTAATGACAAAAGCCGGCGAGGGCAGGGGCAGCGGGGTCACAAGCTAACACCGCCAGCACTACGAAGTAGGCGGAGCCGCCGCCTCCACCGCGAGCGCAAGGGGACTGTCTCAATGTCACCGGCCTGGTGGCTCCCCCTTCCCGCGTTCGGCTGACCCGAGTGACTGCAGCCGACCCCGGTCACCCCCACCACTGGACCGAGGTCCACCGGCGTGGAACAGCCCAGCCCGCACAGGCAGCCCGCATCGCGAGGCCCCACGCGCCCTGGCCCACTTACTGCTCATCTGCTCTCGCAGGAGGTTCTTGGTGGAGGGGTGCCTGGGAGCGGCGGAGGGCTTCATCCTGCTGATTTCCCGTTCTGCCCGGTTCTCTAGGTTGAAATTCCTGATTGCGCGAATCACCGCAGCCCCCATCTCTTCATAACATGATGCCCTTAAATTCACACCACACGCGGTTAAACACCGGCGCGGGCGACCTCCGGGACGCACCGGAGCATGCGCATGTCTGGGGTCGCCCTGGCCGCGCGCCGGAAAACGGACGCTGATTGCGCGCCGTTCGCCCCCCAGCGGTCGGGAGGGCGCACGCAGCGTCTCTGCCCAGAGTATCTCAAAGGGAGCGCGCCTGCCTCCGGGGCCTGGATGTGCTCCCACCTGTGGCCGCTTCCGGCGAGATGGGGCGGGACTTAAGGTTCGGACACACGATGGCGCTCCTCTCCCGAGACTGGTGGAGTCAGGCGGGAAGTTTTAAAGCAATTTCGTGCCGGGCCTCACCCCAGATTTTCTGATTTAATTCCTCCCAAGTGAGGCCCGGCGTTGGTTCAAGCTTCCCACGTGATTCGAAAGTTGCGGGCTGAGAAAGTCTAAGCAAATTGACCTTGAAGTCCTTTCACAGGTCAGTGCAACCAAAGAGGAAGCCAGTAAAAATGGAACTAATGGCACCAGGGTAAAGGAAGGTTCTAAAATGGACCTTTCCTGCTTTTGTGAAAGGAAATAATGAAAGTTTAATCATTCTCGATGAATATTTGTTCTCTCACTCTTTTATTTAAATGTCCCTATTTTCCTGTCCCCTTGCCTGATGAGTTTGAATCTGAGCCGTGTTCTCTTTTTCCATAATCTTTGACATCCCTCTCTCATAACCCATTTGATCTAATTGTATCGATTTCCGTTATGCTGACCTTTCCCTTCTCTTGTGTATTTTTGATACTAATTTGTGTTATATCTCCATACTATTAAGTGCTGAGTCACCGCGTCATTCCCTAGCCTATTTCTCCTTTGTTCTGCCTTCCTCATTCTTTTTAAGCCAGGGAGACCTCCTTTAACTTAATGAAAGGAACAGACAGTAGGGAAAAAACAAACAAAAAAAGCGAGTGCTGTACATATTTTCTTTCTCTTTCTGTCTCCCTCTTTCCCTCCCTTTTTCCCTCTCTCCCTCTTCCTCCTCCTGTTTCTGAATGGATTACTGTGTTGCTGCTTTTATTTAAGATTCTTTAGAAATACTGTCATTAATCCATAATCAAAGAACCCACTAGGAAGTAGCAGAGTTTCCAAAGTTTACAGTATTTTTCAGACTGTGGCTGCAAGATCTGTTTTTAGTGTTCTCAGCTCTCCTTAGTGAAATGAAGGTGGCCTCGGCCTGCAGCGGCTTGAAGCAGGGTTTCAGTTCCCGGCCAGTGATTGAGGTCTGGTCGTGGCAGTGAGAGCACCAAATCCTAGCCACTAGACCAGTGGTCAGTGACAAAGCCCTGGCCCTACAGCTTTGCAGAAAAAGAATTCCCACAAAGACGGAAAGTAGTGAAACAAGTAAAGTATTTATTAGGAGAAAAAAAAAGAGTACAGTACATGTGGATAGACACACGGGTGGGCTCAGAGAGTCGCACCCTCGTGGCAGTTTGAATCACTTTTATGGGGCATTTGTTCCGGGTTTCCTTTGACCAATCATTTTGATTTGCCTGGTTCAAAGTCCGTATTTGGTATATCTCAGGATCTTCCCATGTGTGCGCACACATCTCTTAGCCAAGATGGATTCTACCTAAGAGGCATATGGATAGACAACATCACCTGGCATCACTCCCCTTCTGACCTCCAAGGAGCCTTTCTATGCATGTGTAGTCGGGGAGATCTCCTGACTTTGAGAATGAGGAATATGTGGTCTCATGTTCTACCCGGGCAGGGCCCAGCCTCCTCTCTCAATTGTCCTGTTATTCTTGTCTCAGGGTATCAGTCCACAGGAACGAACTCAAACCGTTCGCCCCCGGGGGCCCATCTATCTCCTGCCTCAAAGTTAAAAGCAATGAAATAATTGATGTTAAGACAATTGAATTGAGGTAATAATTTTTAAAAAGAATCTTGAAGTAAAGAAAGGGGCCGTTTTATTTAAAGAAAAATAAGGTAATTATTACATATAATAATAATAGCAAAAGTTTTATAAGGAACATAGCTTCCACCATTGATTATCATGAAATGTTTCTAACTGGAATGGGTAGTCGGAATTTATAGAGGCTAAAACCAGTGTTCTCTGGTAGAGTTAGTTGGAAAGTTGTCCTGAAGGTGGCAGGCTGCTCCAAGATTTCCATCTTTGAGACAAGCATGCCTATAACTAAGTGCTTTATAGCACAGGTATTCATATTTCTATGGATACCAATACATTTTCGTTTGCCTCATGTATCCATGAGCAACTATGGTAGCAATTCCATTCACTGCCTGTTAAAATATTTTAAAAGTGAAAAACTCATTTTCATAGAAATTCCACTATACTTCTGGCAGCAAGAAAAAGTAATGTGAGACAGAAGTTACAGGAAGTGTAGGGGGCTATGGGAATCACCACATGAAAGAATTCCTTGAATTCCCACATTTAAGTAGAGTTTGGAGTCAATATATAAAGGATCATCCAACCTGGGCCAGCTGCTTTGCCTCATCCTGACCTGTTCAAGCCCTCAAAGAGCAGAACAGAAGGCAGGGGTACGTCACCAGAAATGCACAATTGGCTGTCACCCCTTGGGAATCATCAGGAAATAAAACCTGAATCACAAATGCATAATTCCAGTTCCTCTTGTCAAATATGCAAATTAACATGAAGTCTGAACTCAGAACTCTACCTGTGTTTTCTTTAGGGTTGAAGTCAGGTCCCCAAGGAAAGTGTAACTAGGATGATGTTCAGAATTAAGCATCTCTCTGTATGGTGTGTGATGGGTATGTACTGCTGAAGATCCTAGGGTACCAATGAAAAAACCCAGGGCCTTGCCAACACAACAGAATGGAAATTCTATGAGGACAGGAATTATTGTGTTTTGTTCACTGCTGTCTGCATCTCATTGAACAGTGCCTGGTACATAGTAGCTACTAAACAAATGTCAGATAAATATTAAATGAACCCAAAGACGAGAAGGGCCCCTGAGCTGGATGGAGTCTAGGCCCTAGACAGGCTCTCTGCCTGAATGACAGCCCCTCTGCCAGAAGCGAGTCCTTGTGAAAGTCACTCACTCTGGTTATGCTCACTTCTTCATCTTAAAATGGGGACGATAGTAATTATCTAATAGGTTTCACACCATTTAAAAATATAAAGTGTCTAAAGTGTTTGCATTGCTTTCCATTTTCCAGAGGAACAGAGGGAAGTTTGAAAAAGGACTAGATATTCTGAAGCCCTGGTCTATAGGTGAGTAAAAAAACTAAATACCTGAAAGTAAAGTAAGATTCGGGTTCTTTAAGAGTTTAATTTTAGGGCTTCCCTGGTGGCACAGTGGTTGAGAGTCTGCCTGCCAATTCAGGGCACACGGGTTCGCGCCCTGGTCTGGGAGGATCCCATGTGCCGCGGAGCAACTGGGCCCGTGAGCCACAACTACTGAGCCTGCGCGTCTGGAGCCTGTGCTCCGCAACAAGAGAGGCCGCGACAGTGAGAGGCCCGCGCACCGCGATGAAGAGTGGCCCCCGCTTGCCACAACTGGAGAAAGCCCTCGCACAGAAACGAAGACCCAACACAGCCAAAAATAAATTAAAAAAAAAAAAAAAAAAAGACTGCCCCTCACTTCAGAGGCCAATCTCAAGCCCAAGTTGTCACCTGTGCTTCTGACAGCTATAGATCCAAGGTTCCCACAACCTACTCTTTAAAAAAAATTTTTTTTTTAATTTTAAAAAATAGGTATTCCAAATTCAATTTTTATTCTCTGATAAGCATGCTCTGCTCATGTGGTGGTGTTGCTGAGCTCATTAAGGTTGGAAATTGGGTGGGAATCATTAGCTCAGAGGCACAAAATGCCACCTGCCTTTGCCTGTATTGGCAGCAGAAAGAGTCCCTTGCCAGTCCCTCCTTCACCCTCAATCTTTTTCTCTCTGCCTAGACTTTTACCTATGCGAACTCCTTCCTTTGAACATAATTCAAAGGCATTCTGTGTTCTCCAAAGGATTGCAGTCACTAAACCTAAGTGACAGGTGACTCAAGATGCTCAGGACAGTCCCCAGAGGTTTCATTGACCAAACCCCAACTACTAGTGAGCAGCACAGCAGATTTGTGGAGGAATGACTCATATCGGCAGAGGTATCCAGGTTCAGATGGAACTTCTCCAGGCCCCGCACTCCAGCTCCAGGGGCCAAGGAATTTGTGAGTCCAGCTGAGGTCATTTACCAGATTCCCAAGCTTAACCAGTTCCATAGTGATGCATAGTGAGATAGTGTTGTCGGTTTGTGAAACCTAGAATATTTCAGAAAAAAACCAAAACCAAAACAAACTAGGCTTGGACAGATCCAGTATTCAGACTGAGAAACACTAGGTTTCACAGATTAGAATTATCAACCAGCAATTATACCCAGATGCCTGCTCTGTGGCTACTGCACTCATGACTTTTGTCGTTATATTAGTTTCCTATCGCTAGTAACAAATTACCACCGAATAGTGCCTTAAAACAGAACAAACTGTAATGTTACAGTTCTGGAGGTCAGAAGTTGGAAAACTGGAAATGGGTTTTAGGAGGCTAAAATCAAGGTGTCAGCAGAGTTTTCTTCATCTTGGAGGCTCCAAAGGAGAATTCTTTTCCTTGTCTGTTTTGGCTTCCAGACACTTACAGCATTTGGCAGCCAGCAAATGAATCATTTCACTGTCATATCTCCTTCTCTGACCGTGACTCTCCTGTCTCCCTTTTCCCCTTATAAAACACTCTTGTGATTACATTGGCCCTAACGTGGATAATCCAGGATGATCTCCTGTTTCAAAATCCTTAATTTAATCACATCTGCAAAGTACCTTTTGCAGGTTCTGGGGATTAAGAGACGGACGTCTTTGGGGGACCACATTCTGCCCAGCACAGTAACCATCTTCAGAATATCAGTATCTACGAGTGTGTCTATAATCAAATTAGTAAAATTCAAAAATAGAACGATGGAGAGAATGTCTAGTGTTTTTTTGTTCAGCTCTACAGTGTTTATATTCCAACGAAACAAACTAATTGTTGAAAGAATAAAACCATTTCGCTCGGGCAGTTGTATTCTTTCTGTCGGAGTTTGCCTAAGAGCCATGGTAGCTCACTAGCAAATTTGCCACTGCTTTGCCAGTTCTGTACACTGCACAGAGAAGCAATTCTTCTTGGGTCCCAAGTTCTCACCTTTCTGGAACACCTGTGTCTGAGAAGCCTCAGTGAGCAAGAGTATGTATCTTCCTTGTATATAAAGCAGCATGACTACTTTTCCTAATTATGGTGTCTTACAGACACCAGAGGTCTACCACCTTTCTGTTCTTCCCACTCCATTACTTCCCTCTCAGCTTAGAATTTCAAAATCACCCATCCACTCCTATCTTTACGTTAAGGTTTTTCTCCTCTTCTCTACTGTATCCACTTCTAAAAGGCAGGAACTCTTGGGGAATGCAAGCCATATGTGGGAGAGTTTATCAGTTCTCTGGACTCAGACTGGAAGAAAATAGCTGTCTGAAATGTGGGACAGAGAGGGAGAGCAGCTGTTCCTCCTGTTGTTCTCCTTGTACAAACTCTTTAGAAATGAAAAACGTTAAAAGAAGGAGTTATCAATGAGACCTTCAAGATGGCGGAGGAGTAAGACATGGAGATCACCTTCCTTCCCATAAATACATCAAAAATACATCTACATGTGGAACAGCTCCTACAGAACACCTACTGAATGCTGGCAGAAGACCTCAGACTTCCCAAGAGGCAAGAAAATCCACACGTACCTGGGTAGGGCAAAAGAAAAAAGAAAAAACAGAGACAGAAGAATAGGGACAGGACCTGCACCTCCGGGAGGGAGCTGTGAAGGAGGAAAAGTTTCCACACACGAGGAAGCCCCTTAATTGGTGGAGACGGGGGGTGGCGGGGGAAAGGAGGCTTCAGAGTCACAGATGAGAGTGCAGCAACAACGGTGCAGAGGGCAAAGCAGAGAGATTCCCGCACAGAGGATTGGTGCTGACCAGCACTCACCAACCTGAGACACTTGTCTGCTCACCCACCAGGGTGGATGGGGTATGGGAGCTCAGGCTCAGGCTTTGGAGTTCAGATCCCAGGGAGAGGACTGGGGTTGGCTGCGTGAACACAGCCTGAAGGGGGCTAGTGAGCCACAGCTAGCCGGGAGGGAGTCCGGGAAAAAGTCTGGACCTGCCTAAGAGGCAAGAGACCATTGTTTCAGGGTGCGTGAGGAGAGGGGCTTCCTATTCCGTGTGCCCACAGAAGGCAGAGCACCACCTAAGTGAGCTCCAGAGACAGGCGTGAGTTGCAGCTATTAGCTTGGACCACAGAGACGGGCATGAAACACTAACGCTGCCACCGCTGCCACCAAGAATCCTGTGTGCAAGCACAGGTCACTATCCATGCCCCCCACCCTGGGAACCTGTGCAGCCCACCACTGCCAGGGTCCCGCAATCCAGGGACAACTTCCCCGGAGAACACACGGCATGCCTCATGCTTTTGCACTGCCATGTCAGCCTCTGCCGCCGCAGGCTCCCCCTGCATTCCAGTTATGACTACCATACCCCTCCCTCTCCCTGGCCTGAGTGAGCAAGAGAACCCTAATCAGCTGCTGCTTTAACCCCCTCCTGTCTGGGCAGGGAACAGATGCCTGAGGGTGGCCTCCATGCAAAGGCGGGGTCAAAACCAAAGCTGAACCCCAGGAACTGTGTGAACAAAGAAGAGAAAGGGAAATTTCTCCATGCAGCCTCAGGAGCAGCGGATTAAATCCCCACAATCAACTTGATGAATGCCGCATTTGTAGAATACCTGAATAGACAATGAATGTTCCCAAAATTGAGGTGGTGGACTTTGGGAGCAACAGTAGACTTGTAGTTTGCTTTCTGCATCTGATTTGTTTCTGGCTTTTATGTATATCTTAGCTTAGTTTTTAGTGCTTGCTATCATTGGAGGATTTGTTTATTGGTTTGGTTGCTCTCTTTTTTTTTAAAATTACTTTTTAATATATTTTTTATTAAAAAAATTTTTTTTTTGCTTTTGCCATTTGGTTTGGGGTTCTCTCTGTTTCTGGGGGGTTTTTTCCCTTTTTTTTCCTTCCTTTTGTTTGGAACCATGTAGCTGGCAGGGTCTTGGTGCTCTGGCTGGGTATCAGACCTGAGCCTCTGAGGTGGGAGAGCCAGGTCCAGGACATTGGATGACCAGAGACCTCCTTGTCCCATGTAATATCAATTGGTGAGAGCTCTCTCAGAGATCTCCATCTCAACACTAAGAACCACTTCCACCAAACAGCCAGCAAGTTCCAGTGCTGGATGCCCCATGCCAAACAACTAGCAAGACAGGAACAGAACCCCACCCATTAGCAGAGAGGCTGCCTAAAGTCATACTAAGTTCACAGACACCCCCAAACGCATGACTGTATGTGGCTGTGCCCACCAGAAGGACAAGATCCAAGCCCACCTACCAGAACACAGGCACCAGTCCCCTCCCCCAGGAAGCCTATACAAGCCACTGAACCAACCTCACCCACTGGGGGCAGACACCAAAAACAACAGGAACTATGAACCTGCAGCCTGTGAAAAGGAGACCCCAAACACAGTAAGTTAAACAAAATGAGAAGACAGAGAAATATGCAGCAGATGAAGGAGCAAGGTAAAAACCCACCAGACCAAACAGATGAAGAGGAAATAGGAAGGCTACCTGAAAATGAATTCAGAGTAATGATACTAAACATGACCCAGAATCTTGGAAATAGAATGGAGGAAATACAAGAAATGTTTAACAAGAAGCTAGAAGAACTAAAGAGCAAACAAACAATGATGAACAACACAATAAATGAAATTAAAAATTCACTAGAAGGAATCAATAGCAGAATAACTGAGGCAGAAGAACGGATAAGTGATCTGGAAGATAAAATAGTGGAAATAACTGCCACAGAGCAGAATAAAGAAAAAAGAATGAAAACAATTGAGGACAGTCTCAGAGAACTCTGGAACAACATTAAAGCAACAACATTCGAATTATAGGGGTCCCAGAAGAAGAAGAGAAAAAGAAAGGGTCTGAAAAAATATTTGAAGGGATTATAGTTGAAAACTTCCCTAACATGGGAAAGAAAATAGTCAATCAAGCCCAGGAAGCACAGAGAGTCTCATACAGAATAAAACCAAGGAGAAACACGCCAAGACACATATTAATCAAACTATCAAAAATTAAATACAAAGAAAAAATACTAAAAGCAGCGGGGGAAAAGTAACAAATAACATACAAGGGAATCCCCATAAGGTTAACAGCTGATCTTTCAGCAGAAACTCTGCAAGCCAAAAGGGAGTGGCAGGACATATTTAAAGTGATGAAAGGGAAAAACCTGCAACCAAGGTTACTCTACCCAGCAAGGATCTCATTCAGATTTGATGGAGAAATTAAAACATTTCCAGACAAGGAAAAGTTAAGAGAATTCAGCACCACTAAACCAGCTTTACAACAAATGCTAAAGGAACTTCTCTAGGCAAGAAACACAAGAGAAGGAAAAAACCTACAAAAACAGACCCACAACAATTAAGAAAATGGTAATAGTAACATACATATCGATAATTACCTTAAATGTAAATGGATTAAATGCTCCAACCAAAAGACATAGACTGGCTGAATAGATACAAAAACAAGACCCGTACATATGCTGTCTACAAGAGACCCACTTCAGACCTCGGGACACATACAGACTGAAAGTGAGGGGATGGAAAAAGATATTCCATGCAAATAGAAATCAAAAGAAACCTGCACTAGCAATTCTCATATCAGACAAAATAGACTTTAAAATAAAAACTATTACAAGAGACAAAGAAGGACACTACATAATGATCAAGGGATTGATCCAAGAAAAAGATATAACAATTGTAAATATTTATGCACCCAACATAGGAGCACCTCAATACATAAGGCAAATGCTAACAGCCAAAAAAAGGGGAAATCGACAGTAACACAATAATAGTAGGGAACTTTAACACCCCATTTTCACCAATGGACAGATCATCCAAAATGAAAATAAATAAGGAAACACAAGCATTAAATAACACATTTGACCAGATGGACTTAATTGATATTTTTGGACATTCCATTCCAAAACAACAGAATACACTTTCTTCTCAACTGCTCATGGAACATTCTCCAGGATAGACCATATCTTGGGTCACAAATCAGGCCTCAGTAAATTTAAGAAAATTGAAATCATATCAAGTTTCTTTTCTGACCACAACACTATGAGACTAGATATCAATTACAGGGAAAAAACTGTAAAAAATACAAACTCATGGAGGCTAAATAATATGCTCCTAAATAACCAAGAGATCACTGTAGAAATCAAAGAGGAAATCAAAAAATACCTAGAAACAAATGATAATGAAAACACGACGACCCAAAACCTATGGGATGCAGCAAAAGCAGTTCTAAGAGGGAAGTTTATAGCAATACAATTCTACCTCAAAAATCAAGAAAAATCTCAAATAAACAACCTAAACTTACACCTAAAGCAATTAGAGGAAGAACAACAACAACAACAAAAAAAACCCCCAAATTTAGCAGAAGGAAAGAAATCATAAAGATCAGGTCAGAAATAAATGAAAAAGAAATGAAGGGAACAATAGCAAAGATCAATAAAACTAAAAGCTGTTTCTTTGAGAAGATAAACAAAATTGATAAACCATTAGCCAGACTCATCAAGAAAAAAAGGAGATGACTCAAATCAACAGAATTAGAAATGAAAAAGGAGAAGTAACAACTGACACTCCAGAAATATAAAGGATCATGAGCGATTACTACAAGCAACTCTATGCCAATAAAATGGACAACCTGAAAGAAATGGACAAATTGTTAGAAAAGCACAACCTTCCGAGACTGATCCCGGATATAATAGAAAATATAAACAGACCAATCACAAGCCCTGAAATTGAAACTGTGATTAAAAATCTTCCAACAAACAAAAGCCCAGGAGCAGATGGCTTCACAGGTGAATTCTATCAAACATTTAGAGAAGAGCTAACACCTATCCTTCTCAAACTCTTCCAGAATATAGCAGAGGGAGGAACACTCCCAAACTCATTCTATGAGGCCACCACCACCCCAATACCAAAACCAGACAAAGATGTCACAAAAAAGAAAACTACAGGCCAAAATCACTGATGAATACAGATGAAAAAAATCCTCAACAAAATACTAGCAAACAGAATCCAACAGCACATTAAAAAGATCATACACCATGATCAAGTGGGGTTTATCCCAGGAAGGCAAGGATTCTTCAGTATGCGCAAATCAATCAATGTGACACACCACATTAACAAACTGAAGGTTAAAAACCATATTATAATCTCAGTAGATGCAGAAAAAGCTTTTGACAAAATTCAACACCCATTTATGATAAAAACTCTCCAGAAAGTAGGCATAGAGGGAACCTACCTCAACATAATAAAGGCCATATATGACAAACCCACAGCCAACATCATTCTCAATGGTGAAAAACTGAAACAGTTTCCTCTAGGATTAGGAACAAGACAAGGTTGCCCTCTCTCACCACTATTGGTAAACATAGTTTTGGAAGTTTTAGCCACAGCAATCAGAGAAGGAAAAGAAATAAAAGGAATCCAAATCTGAAAAGAAGAATTAAAACTCTTACTGTTTGCAGATGACATGATACTATACATAGAGAATCTTAAATATGCTACCAGAAAACTCCTAGAGGTAATCAATGAATTTGGTAAAGTAGCAGGATACAAAATTAATTCACAGAAATCTCTTGCATTCCTATACACTAACGATGAAAATTCTGAAAGAGAAATTAAGGAACAACTCCCATTTACCATTGCAACAAAAAGAATAAAATACCTAGGAATAAACCTACCAAAGGAGGCAAAAGACCTGTATTCAGAAAACTATGACACTGATGAAAGAAATTAAAGATGATACCAACAGATGGAGAGATATACCATGTTCTTGGATTGGAAGAATCAACATTGTGAAAATGAGTCTACTACCCAAAGCAATCTATAGATTCAATGCAATCCCTGTCAAACTGCCAATGGCATTTTTCAGAGAACTAGAACAAAAAAGTTCACAATTTGCATGGAAACACAAAAGACCCCGAATAGCCAAAGCAATCTTGAGAAAGAAAAACGGAGCTGGAGGAATCAGGCTCCCTGACTTCAGACTATACTACAAAGCTACAGTAATCAAGAAAGTATGGTACTGGCACAAAAACAGAAATATAGATCAATGGAACAGGACAGAAAGCCGAGATAAACCCATGTGCATAAGGTCACCTTATCTTTGACAAAGGAGTCAAGAATATACAGTGGAGAAAAGACAGCCTCTTCAATAAGTTGTGCTAGGAAAACGGGACAGCTACATGTAAAAGGAAGAAATTAGGACACTTCCTAACACCAAACACAAAAATAAACTCAAAATGGATTAAAGACCTAAATGTAAGGCCAGACACTATAAAACTCTTAGAGGAAACCAGAGGCAGAACACTCTATGACATAAATCAAAGTAAGATCCTTTTTGACCCACCTCCTAGAGAAATGGAAATAAAAATAAAAACAAATGGCACCCAATGAAACTTAAAAGCTTTTGCACAGCAAAGGAAACCATAAACAAGGCAAAAAGACAACCCTCAGGATGGGAGAAAATATTTGCAGATGAAGCAACTAACAAAGGATTAATCTCAAAAATATACAAGCAACTCATGCAGCTCAATATCAAAAAAACAAACAACCCAATCCAAAAATGAGCAGAAGACCTAAATAGACATTTCTCCAAAGAAGATATACAGATTGCCAAGGACACATGAAAGGATGCTCAACATCTCTAATCATGAGAGAAATGCAAATCAAAACTACAGTCAGGTAACACCTCACCCTGGTCAGAATGGCCATCATCAAAAAATCTACAAACAATAAATCCTGGAGAGCGTGTGAAGAAAAGGGAACCCTCTTGCACTGTTGGTGGGAATATAAATTGATACAACCACTATGGAGAACAGTATGGAGGTTCTTTAAAAAGGTAAAAATAGAACTACCATATGTCCCAGCAATCCCACTACTGGGCATATACCCTGAGAAAACCATAATTCAAAAAGAGACATACACAACAATGTTCATTGCAGCTCTATTTACAATAGCCAGGACATGGAAGCAACTTAAGTGTCCATCGACAGACAAATGGATAAAGAAGATGTGGCACATATGTACAATGGAATATTACTCAGCCATAAAAAGAAACGAAATTGAGTTATTTTTAGTGAGGTGGATGAATCTAGAGTCTGTCATACAGAGTGAAGTCAGTGAGAAAGAGAAAAACAAATACCATATGCTAACACATATATGTGGAATCTAAAAAAAAAAAAAAAATGGTTCTGATGGACCTAGGGGCAGGACAGGAATAAATACACAGATGTAGAAAATGGACTTGAGGACATGGGGAGAGGGAGGGGTAAGCTGGACGAAGTGAGACAGTGCCATGGACATATATACACTACCAAATGTAAAATAGATAGCTAGTGAGAATCAGCTGCACAGCACAGGGAGATCAGCTCGGCGCTTTGTGACCACCTAGAGGGGTGCAATAGGGAGGGTGGAAGGGAGACACAAGAGGGAGGGGTAATGGGAATATATATGTTCACATATAGCTGATTCACTTTGTCATACAGCAGAAAGTAACACACAATTGTAAAGCAATTTTACTCCAATAAAGATGTTAAAAAAAAAAAAAGAAATAGTTATCAAAACCTTTGGGATGGGGCTTCCCTGGTGGCGCAGTGGTTGAGAATCTGCCTGCCAATGCAGAGGACACAGGTTCGAGCCCTGGTCTGGGAAGATCCCACATGCCACGGAGCAACTGGGCCCGTGAGCCACAATTACTGAGCTTGCGCGTCTGGAGCCTGTGCTCTGCAACAAGAGAGGCCGTGATAGTGAGAGGCCCGCGCACTGTGATGAAGAGTGGCCCCCACTTGCCACGACTAGAGAAAGCCCTCGCACAGAAACGAAGACCCAACACAGCCATAAATAAATAAATAAATAAATTTAAAAAAAAAAAAAAAAAAAAACCTTTGGGATGCAGTCACAGCCATACTGGAAGAAAATGTGTGTGTGTTTCTATTCAATACATTTGTTAGAACACTAGAAAGTTCTAAGATTCAATGAATTTGAATTAAACATTGAAGTCAAAACACACACAAAAAAGACTAAAAGTAAATCCAAAAAATTGTTTAAAGACTGAAGATAAAGCAGAAATTAATTACATAGAAAACAAAACCAACTAGTTCTTTGGAAATATAAAATCTGACAAATGTAAGTAAAAATAAAGGCACAAATAAAAACCCATAGGAATTTTTTTGGAAAGAGTGTGATCACAAATATAGAGAATTTTTTTAATGAGAGAAAATGATGTATGCCACGTTATGTACAACTTTAATATATAATATCTTCTCCTTGAGTGACTTGCTTATAGCCAATGAAGTGTGGCAACTGTGAATAAAATCAAGTAGAACAGGATACAATAGAATAGGGCATAGATATAAAACAGAATAGACTATATAATAGAATATGTCACTCTTGTGATTACCTTACATTAAATAAAACTCCATCTGGGACTTCATTCCAGTGGTTAAGACTCCACACTCCCAGTGCAGGGGGCACAGGTTTGATCCGTGGTCAGGGAACTAAGATCCTGCATGCTGTGTTGTATGGCCTAAAAAATAATAACAATAAATAAATAAATAAATAAGACTCCATCTGAGGAGTCAAAAGTGAGAGTCTCCTGTTGGCTTCAAAGAAGCAAGCTGCCATGTTGTTAGAGAGTCTTTAGAGAGCCTGTAAAGAGGCCACATGGCAAAGAACATCAGGGACCTTTAGGAGATGAGAGCTGCCCCCAGGTGACAGCCAGAAAGAAGCAGGTACCTCAGTCCCACAGCTACAATGAACTGAATTTTAGCAACAACCGCACGAACCTCAAAGAGGACCCCAAGCTCCAGAAATTAATACAACCCAATGAATACTGTATTTCAACTGATTCACAAAATATATTTGGTTAAATTCACTACCCATTAGTAATAATATATTTAGCCAGCCAAGAATAGAAGGAAACCTTCTCTATTTGATAAAGAGTACATATCAAAAAATAATAACAAATATCATACGGAATGGGGCAATGTTAGAAGCAAGCCCAATAAAGGAAGTGTCTTCCCCTACTATCCCTATTCAACATTTTGCTGAAGGTCCTAGCTAATAAAGAACAAGTAAAGGAAGTAAGAACTATTTGTACTTTTGAACAATCAGTATCTCTGTCTTCCTAGAAATTTCGAGAAATCATTCAAAGAACAATTTGATCTTATAAAAGAACTCAATAAGTTAGCTGTCCTGTACATCACTTAGAAAATATAACAGCCAAAAAATTCCATGGACAATGGCCACAAAAACTATTATGCATTTGGAATAAACTTCCAAAAATGTGTAAAACCCAAATTATGTAAACCACAAAATTTATGAAAAGACAAAAAGAACAAGTGGTACACATACCAGGTTTCTTGATGCAGTCTCAAGAGTGTAAAAATGTCAATTATTAATCCATGAATTTGATACCCTTTCAATTGAAATTATAAAGTGAAACTTGACAGCTGATACTAAAGTTCATATGGAACAGAAAATGCGAAAAAAATAGCCAATAAATATTTTTCACAAATGTAGCATACGATATATATTGTTTTGCACTTTCCTCTTTTTTCTGTTTTTCTTTTAAAATAAATTTATACCCCTTTGGGACTTCCCTAGTGGTGCAGTGGTTAAGAATCCGCCTGCCAATGCAGGGGACACGGGTTGGAACCCTGGTCTGGGAAGATCCCGCATGCCGCGGAGCAACTAAGCCCGTGCACCACAACTACTGAGCCTGTGCTCTAGAGCCTGTGAGCCACAACTACTGAGCCCACGTGCCACAACTACTGAAGCCCGTGTGCCTAGACCCCATGCTCCGCAACAAGAGAAGCCACCTCAATGAGAAGCCCATGCACCACAACGAAGAATAACCCCTGCTTGCCACAACTAGAGAAAGCCCGTGCGCAGCAACGAAGACCCAATGCAGCCATAAATAAATAAATAAATAAATAAATAAATTTTAAAAAATAAAAAAATAAATTAAAATAAATTTATACCCCCTTCACCCATTTTTCCCACTCCCCACCCCCTGCCTCTGGCAACCACCAATCAGTTCTCTCTATCTATGAGCTTGTGTGTTTTTTCGTTTTTGTTTTTGTTTTTTTAAGATTTTACATATAAGAAAGGTTGCATGGCATTTGTCTTTCTCTGACTTATTTCACTTAGTATAATTCCCTCAAGTTTCCTCCATGTTGTCATAAATGGCAAGATTTCATTATTTTTATGGCTGAATAATATTCCATTGTATGTATATATACCTTGATTTCTTTATGCATTTATCCATCAGTGGACACTTAGGTTATTTCCATATCTTAGCTATTGTAAATAATGCTGCAGTGAACATGGGGGTGCATATATCTGTTTGAGTTAGTGTTTTCATTTTCTGTGGATAAATACCCAAAAATGGGATTGCTGGATCATATGGTAGTTCTATTTTTAATATTTTGAGGAACCTCCATACTCTTTTCCATGGTGGCTCCACCAATTTACATTCCCAACACCAATGCACAAAGGTTCTCTTTTCTTCACATCCTCTCCAACACTTGTTATTTCTTGCCTTTTTGACAATAACCATTCTTACAGATATGAGGTGATATCTCTTGTGGTTTGATTTGCATTTCCCTGATGATTAATGATGTTGAGAATCTTTTCACATACCTGTTAGCCACCTGTATGTTTTCTTTGGAAAAATGTCTATTCAGATCCTCTGCCAGTTTTTAAATCAGATTGTTTTTCTTGCCATTGACTTGTATGGGTTCTTTATGTATTTTGGATATTAGCTCCTTATCATATATATGATTTGCAACTATTTTCTCCCATTTAGTAAGTTGCCTTTTCATGTTGTTGATGGTTTCCTTTGCTGTGCAGAAGCTTCTTAGTATGATGTAGTCCCACTTATTTATTCTTGCCTTTGTTGCTTTTGCTTTTGGTGTCAGATTCAGAAAATAATCACCAAGACCTATATCAAGGAACTTGCCACCTATGTTTTCTTCTAGGAGTTTTATGGTTTCAGGTCTCATGTTCAAGTCTTTAATTCATTTTGAATTAATTTTTATGTTATGGTGTAAGATTGTGGTCGAGTTTGATTCTTTTGCGTGTGGCTGTCCAGTTTTCCCAACACCATTTATTGGGAAGAGACTGTCCTTTCCTCATTGTATATTCTTGGCTGCTTTGTCATAAATTAATTGACCATATATGTGTGGGTTTATTTCTGGGCTCTCTATTCTGTTCCATTGATCTGTGTACTATACTATTTTCATTGCTATAATTTATAATATAGTTTGAAATCAGGGAGCCTGATGCCTTCAGCTTTGTTCTTTCTCTACATTGCTTTGGAACCAGTAAATTTTTGAAAAACAGCAATGGGGAAGTCCTACCCTATAAGATATCAGAATACAATATAAAACCTTACAGTGTGATATTGATATAGGAATTTATTTATTTTTTTATAAATAAATCAGCAAATAGAACAGTGGCAAGACAGATCTAATTACATACTTGGTGATATTTTAAATCACCCTGTGATGTAAGGAGCTAACTTTTCCCCCCTAAATGGGTAGCCACATTTCCAACATCACTGCTTTACCAGTCCACCATTTCCCCTTCTCCCTGTTCCCACGTGTCACTGGCGTCATTTTCTCCCTTTTTTCTCTTTAGTTTTCCTTCCGTGAGACAGCTTTCATAATGTATCTGTCCTCCAAACCCCACTGTTTTGCTTTTTATAGAAGTAGGGAATATTTAGTCATGGCTAGGTTTTGGTTTAATTCCAATGAGGTAATTTTGTTCTGTCCATAGCAATTTAATCAGTATGGTAATTCACCTTGGCCCCAGCCACAGAAGGTATCCCCAACAATTTGGCAAGGAAAAAAAAAGTGAAAGTCATAAAGAACAAGTGAATACTCAAGAACTAATTTCATATCAAACATTATGAAAACAGGGAATATGAAACAGAATTCCAGGGTTTCCCTGGTGGCGCAGTGGTTGAGAATCTGCCTGCCAATGCAGGGGACACGGGTTCGAGCCCTGGTCTGGGAAGATCCCATATGCCGCGGAGCGACTAGGCCTGTGAGCTACAATTGCTGAGCCTGCGCGTCTGGAGCCTGTGCTCCGCAACAAGAGAGGCCTCGATAGTGAGAGGCCCGCGCACCGCGATGAAGAGTGGCCCCCACTTGCCACAACTAGAGAAAGCCCTCGCACAGAAACGAAGACCCAACACAGCCATAAATAAATAAATTAATTAATTAATTAAAAAAAATTGAAACAGAATTCCAGAAGGACTCCAGGAAAGCTGTGAAAAGCAAACTGCAACTAGAGCAGGTTACCTTAGCTAGTGAACCCAACCCTTCAGAGCTTAGGTCCATGTTTGTATTCTCCATTTGTCTGTCCATCTTCAGGTCTTTCTCCCTGATTGCAACTGTCTCTCTGACTCTTTCCTTAACAGCCGTAGAAAAGCATAATGATCACAAACAGGCTTGGCACTAGACAGACCTGCATTTGAATCTTGGCTCTATTTTCCTGACTGCATGAGTTTGGGGTAATTCTCTTAAATTTTCTGGTAATCAGTTTCCTCATCTATAAAATGGGAATAACACTACTACTCACCAGAGAGGGTTGCTGTGAGACATAATCCATGTGAAGGTGTAGGACTTGGCATATAGCAAACATTCAAAAACTGTTAGTTCTTCTTTTACATAACAAAAATATTAATAACATATGAAACATTTGAATAGTAATAACTTCAGGTTTGGTTCGTACTTTATAGTTTAGAAATTAGTATTTTCAGATACATTATTTCATTAATATGTCTGGCAACCCTCTCTAGAATTTTATCCATGTTAGACAGATTTCAGAAGGTGCATTTAGCTGCCTGTTACTTTTTAAGTGGTGGGTATAGGAAGTACATGAAGTGCTCTTGCCCATGGGCTTTGGAGAGCAGTTTCTTATTGTCAGTCTTTGCCCTTGCAGGCACAACTCTGTCCTTTTACCCCAAGAGGCTCCCCTTTTGCCAGCTTCTCTCCCTAAACTTTAGTGCACAGAATGCCCTTCTGAATCTCATTTCTGTTGGATGTGACACTGTTAGCAGGTAGGCAGGTATGGGAGGCAGAATTGTATGATTCCTAGGGACCCTGAGCACAGAACCCAGATGAGCCTGCCTGGACTTCTGACCTACAGAACCATGAGGTAATAACGGATATTGTTTTAAGCCTCTACATTTGTGGTGACTAGTTATGCAGCAGTAGAAAATGAATATGGCAGGTAGTGTGAAAGTAAGGTTGGGGATGAAGTGGGTGGTGGGGGACCCAGGCAGTCATAAAGCCTGAGGAATATGTGCCCTCCCCAAACCCGCAAATCCAGGAGAGCCCACGGATTGCATCCTCTCCCCCAGATCTCACTCAACATGTCAAGTGCCTGACAACACACCAAAGCACCGTATGAAGTACCGGGGATAAAGTCAAGGTCAGATTCTTGTGACCAGGGGTGACAGTATTGTGACGCAGTGTTATCACATGAGACTAGTAACAGAAAGAACGTACTACGAACCAAAGGCACAAGAGGGTAGGGGTAAGCATACATGAAGTTACATAGATGTTTTGCCAGTAAAAGGGAGAAATCACGACTCATACTTTATATAAAAACATGAGTCAATGATTTGTTTAACTCATGAATGAGGGAACCGGCAAGATTTACAACCAGCTCAAAGAAACAACATACATGCCATCAGGGATTTAAAAAAAAAAAAAGAGAGAGAGGGATGTTAGGAAGAAAGAGGCAGGGCAGGGAGAATGGGATGAAGCTGTTGTTGAGGTCATCACAGATCAACAGGTAGAGGTTTTTAAATGATGGAATACAGAGTTTGGTGTTTATTCTCTACGTGTGAAGGTCTCTTGAATGGAAGTTAGAGAGTCATAGACCTGTTTTAGAAAGATGATTGACATCTACATAAAGGATGGTTTGGAAGAGAGAGTGAGACCAGGTAAGATGCTGTTACTATTGTCCATATGGGAGGTAAGCTTTTTTTGGTCCAGTTTTCTTAGGGACACCTATTTAATGAGGGATCTTTGGAAGGGCACTGTTTACATATATCTGCCCCTTAAGCTGGATGAATAGATAGTGGGATTTGGGATTCAGAGGCTGGAGCATGAAATGTAGTCAGCTATTTTCATATTCTCATGCCACTCTTGGTGTAGTTAATCTTTTATAGAGCTTTTGATTGAAGAGAAGCTCAGAATGTACCGGTGTGATCCTGTTGACTTTCAGGTTCCCAACCCACAGCCACAGGCAAAGTAACACCTATACTTCCAGAGAAAGCTAGAAGTATCAGTTCTGTCTACAGATCTCAATAGTATGATCTAATAAGCTAGTGCAGAGGTTTCTGTTTCTGTCAAAAACATTCATGTACCTAGCTATATTTTGATAAGGAGTTTGACTATGTTTACTGTAAGAAATTGTAAATGTTTATGCAAGTAAGTGGTAATCTTGTTATTTAGCAGTGTAGCTTTATTAGAAAACTAGTGGTAGCCCTTTTAAAAATAACTTTTGATTATGAAATTTCAAACACAAATAAATGTACAGAGTTAGTATAGTGAATCACCATGTACCCATAACTCAGAATCAATCATTATCAGTTCATGGCCAACCTAATTTTTTCTTGTATACGTTCCCATTTTCCTACCTTCCCTGGATATTTTGAGACAAATCCTATTCATCTTATCATTCTAACGGCATCTTGCCCAACAACCATAAAGTAATGGCAGTCTTTTTTAAAAAGCTGTGAGTGAGAAAAAGGTGCAGACTTTTGGACGGCTTTACATTTGGTAAATTTGTTAATATTTGCTTTCAGTGAACTTGAGCAATAACGTCATAGTATGGCTGTTAAACACTTCATGCACAAGAAGTTCTTGAAATTGTGTCTCAACCTCTCTGCACTCCTCATTGCCCACAGGCTTCCCTTTCACTGGTCTTCCTCCCTCCAAAAGTCTCTAGAGTTGGCTGTTCATCCGAAGAGTGATTCTGTAATCTCAAGATGCCAAAACTGAACTCACCCAGCTCATTTCTGTATCAATTCCTGCTACAAGGCCATTTTTGTTTTTAACTGGTTGATTGATCCAGATGACAAGTGAAGAATTGTTCATGTGAATAACAACATCCCATCCCTGCTCCCTTGCCAGCCCCCTAACTTCACCCCCTGAAATCCAGGTTCTGGTTAGTGCCCAAGATGTACAACCAACAGCTCTACTTTGCATGTGAATGGCTAATTAATTTTTCATCTTTTAACTCGGAATTCAATAGAACAGACAGAAGATTCCTATACTCATGAATAGTAGATCATACAGCAAAACTCCTAAACTTAACACGTGGGTCAACTAAGACCTAGAGGTGTGGTAGCCAAATGATGACCCCAAATACATTCAGGTCCTAATCCCTAGAACCTGTGAAAATACCTTGTCTGGAAAAAGAGACTTTGCAGGCGTGATTAATTTAAGGCTCTTGAGATGAGGAGATCATCCTGCTGAACCCTAAATGCATTATAAATTTCCATAAAAGAGGAAGACAGAGGAAGATTTGACACAGAAGATGGTGATGTAATCACTGAAGCAAGATGCTATCTTACTGGCTTTGAAGATGGAGGAAGAGGCCATAAGTCAAAGAAACATACCCTCCCCTAGAGACTCCAGAGGGAACATGGCCCTGAAGACACCTTGATTTCACCCCAGTTAAACTGATTTCAGACTTCTGACCTGCAGAACTGTAAGAGAATTAGATGTGTATGGTTTTAAGCCATGAAGCTTGCTGTAATTTGGTACAGCAGCCATAGGCGACTAATACAAGAGGTCGTCACAGTCCTACCTGAGATAACATGGCCGAGTTGAGGTATAGCTGCTCTAGATCCCATGTCTTCTAACTCCTGTTTTAACTAAAAAGATCTCCACTTCACTAGTCCAGTGCTTTCTAGGCAGCTCCAAACCTTGCTTGTGAAAAGCAGGATGGGATATATGGAGTTTTCCCAAAAGACACACAAATAAGGGAGATAATAATTACATGTTAATAAACAGGGCATCTACAACATCCTGGTGTATGTGACTGTGACCCAGAGTTCATCTTCAAACTTCTTCCCACCTCTCCCAGCTCCCAGGAACAGCCTTAGACTAGACAGTGGGTTTACTATCCTGGCTGTCAAATTCCCCAAATATTTTTACTCCTTAGCCCTGTTAAGTCTCTTGATGCTCACAGATAGACCCCCTCGAGTCTTTTGCTAAAAAGCAACCTTTATAGAGCTAGGGCGAGAGAAAATCATGAGGGTCAGGCTCATCATCTCTTACAACTTTACCTTCCCCTGGGGCTGCTCTGGCTATGCCTTCCCTTGCCTGAGCCTACGCTAACCTCTGAGTGTCGAGCACCTGTGTGGTCTGCCACAGGACACCTGGGCCAGGCCTGCCACCTGTCACATGCTCTCCAGGTGCTGAAATCTTTCCTGAGCCCTGATCCTTGTGGGCAGTCATCTGATCACTCACCCTTAGCTGCTCATAATGAAAACTCTGTCCCAACAGACAGGAGACTTTGAATCAAGGGATAATTTTCTAACTATGGAATTTCAGCCTGTAAGACAGACTACCGGGGATATACCCTTTACCTTCTCAAATCTCTCAGTGGAATGCAGCCTACTTGAGGTTGAGCCTTGTCATGTGCCTTTAGAATCCATGGCTTCAAAGAAGGAAGGAATATCCTGTCTTATGTATCTTAACTCATTAATTCATTCAACCAATGTGTACATACCAGGCATTACTCTAGCCAATGGGGATCCAGTACTGATTAAATAGATAAATATCCCTGCTCATGGAGCTTGTTATTCTGGTAGGTAAAGATAATAATCAAGTACATAGGGACTTCCCTGGTGGTCCAGTGGTAAAGAATCCGCCTTACAATGCAGGGGACGCGGGTTCAATCCCTGGTCGGGGAAGATCCCACATGCTGAGGGGCAACTAAGCCCGCACGCCACAACTACTGAGCTCGTGCTCCTCAGTTCAATTTCAAGATGAATGGAGGGTTTCTTGTGTCATTGTAACCCAGGGTACAAAAGTACTTACTGATGTTGAATTAAGAAATATTCCTGGAAAAGGAGAAAAACACCAATACTGCCACACACAGAGGTGTCCAAGCATAAATATATACATCCTGTGATAAAACTGGGCTCACCTAATGATCTGGCGGGATTGATTTGTGAGACATATGAAGAATGTCACATGAGTGTTATTACCAGGGCTCGGTCACCTGCATGCCTCTCTACATTTACAGTTGTGAATCAGAGTGCTTGGATTCATGCATCACCCTATACTTCTGAATACTCCCGTTCACTAAGCCCTTACCAAAAACAGTTAAGACTGAAAGAGAAAAAGACAAAGCCTTTTCTCTCTCCATCCCACTTAAACGTGGTACTAATTATTTGGCCCATGGAATTGACCACTTTGAATCATCGGATGTTAGAGCTTAGAAATCCTCTGGCATAATCAGCTCATTTATCAGTGAGAAACTGTCTACTGTCCTCCCGCCACGGCCCCATCTTCCCACCACTGCCTGCCCCTCCCATTCACCACTTCCTGGCACTCCAACATGCTTTCTGCCCACTCCTGGCCAGCAGATGAGTTCTGCTGTCCATGAAGACCAGAGCTTTTTACTTGGTGCCTATTTGAATTCTAATTGCTTGGGGAGACCACTTTGTTCTTTTGTTGAAAACAAGAGAAATGAATGGTCACTTTAGCCAAAAAGAAGGTTTATTTGAAAGATACTGATAGAAGAAATGCTTTACAAAGGCAGCTCTGGAGCTCTCAGAAGGAGGGCTGAGATGCCACCATTCGGTGACTCAAGTCCAGCTGCCTTGTGCTGCTGGAATTTTTTCTGCCCCAGATTTAAATTCCCAGCAAGAGGGACACTAAGTGACCTGATGTGGTTCATGTAGTAGGTGATGGAGTATTAGGCATCCCTACCAGAACCTCATGGAGGTGGAGGTGGTAAAGAGAGAGATGCTGCCTGGAGAAAAACACTCCTGTCAGCTCCTAAAATTACCTCTCTGCTCTGGAATTTCACGTGTGTCACAAAGGCTTATTTTGGGGCCTCTTTGCGGTTTTAATGACCTGGTTTTTTGACTCAGCACCTTGTGTGATTGGTCTTGATTTTGGTTCTGGACTATGCTTTGCAACCCAGTTTATCCCACAGCTTTAAAAAGAGCCAGTCTTCTACTACCTGATCCTCTTGTTCTGGGTTACTCTTTAGGTAAGGCAGTCCCATCTCTGAGCTCCATAATGAACAGCTGGGAAGAAACAGACTCAGGAGAGAAGGGGTGACTTACCTGAGATCCCACGGATAGTTAAGGGCAGGTTCAGAACTAGAATCCAGGTGTACTGATTCTCCATCCAGTGCTCTGTCCTTCTGCATGGAATAACATTCAGTTTAGCATTTGAGACCTAACCAGAAAAGGAAAATGGGTAGAGTTATTGCTAGGATATCAGCACATTCAGAAGAGATTGAAAGTGCTGTGTCTTTTATACACAGGGCTGGGATTGTGCTTTGGACACATTAAAAGTGAGAAATAGAATATCAACCATGTTGTCCCGCTGGAATTGTGTAATTATTAAGAAGATCGATGGTAGTTTTGAATCGGAAGATTTAAAGGACTTTGCACTTTTCCATACACACGATGGGTAGGGAAGGGGAAGTGGCCGGAGGAAGACTGGAAGTATGTGCCAGGAGTTCAGAGACAAGGCACACGTAGCCAGCTTGGGAAGTGAGCCAGGTTACTGAAGCCAACTGCAGCTCTGAGATGGCACTTTCCCTAGACCCCATGATAGCAGCTTCTCACTTTAGGAGTGAAGAGCTATACCAGGTTCTTGCACCCACAGCAGACCTTTCCACTACCTACAGCACACCCCTTCCATAGAGTCTCTCTCTTTTGGAACCAGGGAATGGCATCTGAGAAGTCCCAAACCTAGGACCTTCCTGTTCTTAATGACCCTGGTCCTACAGTAGATAATGCAAAAAATAAATAAAATTTTCCTTTTTTCATGGCTAAGTCAGAGAAGTTACTCATAGGACAATATCCAAGGATGAGTTTATATGATAGTGTGAAGATCGACTCCCTTGCTCATGAGAGAAAATGTAAACAGTATTTAGATAAGCAACAGTACCTACAGCATTTTGTGTGGACACTCTAACTTGTGTTGTTTATTGTTTCTCCTTTTGCACTGGCTTTCCCAACTGTATTGTAAGACCCGTGGGGCAGTATCTTTATCACCTTCTCCATAGATCTCCAGCACTGCATATGGTGATTTGAAATACATACTTAATAAATGTTTGTTGCTGATAATAAAATGCAAGTTTATAATTTTTGTTTATTTTAAAAGATCAGTTGTATCTTAATGGAAGTTACTGATTTATTCCTCAATCTTTGCTGTATTTCCACATATAATCCCTTAAGCCTTTTAGGTAAATCCTCAGTTATTAATAGAAATATGATTTTAATCTGGATTACCATGAAGCAATGAGATTTTGGTACAGTTGTTGATAAAATTAGAAAGACATAAAACTAGAAGAAACTCAAGCTTTGACACTCAAGCGGGTGCTGTGCAGAGTAAATAATTGTTCATTTAAAATATTTACTAAATAAATATATTTTATTTAGTAATAAATAAATAAAACTATTTACTAAAGTTATAGTTATTTATACATTATATATGATTAATTTGATGTGAATATGTATTGTAAAGTGAATATGGTTACTTATATGAATAATACAAGGTACAACTGTATTTTAAATATCTTTTAAAAACTACAGATAGTGCTTTGACATTCTGTATTAGTTTTCTAGGGCTGCCTTAACAAAGTACCACAGACTGGGTGGCTTAAACAACAGAAATTTATTGCCTTGCAGTTCTGAAGGCTAGAAATCAGAGGTCAAGGTTTTGGCAGGGTTGGTGCCTTGTGAAGGCTGTGAGAGAGAATCTGTTGTAGGCCTCTGGCCTGGTTTCTGGTGGTTTACTGACAATCCTTGGTGTTCCTTGGCTTGCAAAAGTGCCGATCTCTGCCTTCATCTTCACATGGCCTTCTCCTGTGTGCATGTCTATGTCCAAATCCCCCCTTTTGATAAGAACATCATTCATGTTGGATTAGTCACATTGGTCCCACTCCAGGATGACCTCACCTTAACTAAGTACATCTACAATGACCCCATCTCCCAGTAAGGTCATATTCTAAGATACCTGGAGTTAGGGGGACACAGTTCAACCCACTACACATTCTTATAGTTAAGACGTTTTTCTTTATGTCTAACTAAGCGATTGATTTGTTCAAATCAGTTCCCATTTCTTTTCCTCCTAATTAGAGAAAGTAGGCCTGATTCTGTTCCTTACCTATGGCAGAGAAGGTGAACCCATCTTTCTATCCCATTTTGCTCCCACAAAGGAGCAAGAAGAATGATCAATGTAACCTGACAAACGTTCATTAGGCTGCATTCTTTTGGATGAGGTTATTATGTCTTAAAGCAGGATCCAGGCCTGCACCTTCTCTTTCCCTTGCACTTCGAGCTGTCATCCTGAAAACAGACCAGCCACGGGTCTGCTCTTCCTCCTGGTGAGGGCAGTTTGGGCCAGCTGCAGTGCTAGCAGTTAGAGCTCCCAGGCCCAAGGGCGGCCGGCTCACGCCCTCCCTGATGCATGCCTTCACATCAGTTTTAGCGGAGGGAGTCAGAAGCTCCCGGCAGGCACCACAGCTTCGGGGCCTGAGCCTCATGCCTCCCAGTCACACTGCACTGGGGGTGGGGGAGGGGGTGGTGTTTATCAGGGCCTCTCCTGCCAGTACTGACCCCTGGCCCAGGTGAGTGTGCTTCAGCCTGGCTTTCTCTCAGCTAATGGTGACATCTTACACTTAGGGCTTGGAATAAAATGGGCAGATTCAGGGAGAAGACATAGGATGCCCCCATAATTTAGCCTTAAATATGAGCCCTATGTTCAACCTCATGTTTTGGCCCCGCATTGAAGTTTCTTGGGCACTTGATCAAATGTGAGGAAAGCTGGTCTATTGTTTCCCGGTGGCTCTTGTTTTTCTTGTACGCACCTCTGATACAAGCAACTCAGTGATATGTTAAGTCTGTTGGCATCTTCCCCTTTTCATCCCCCGTAATTCACTGCTGGAAAGAAGTAGAATCATTCTCCACCAAGAAGAGCACTACTGTCCAGTATTCAGCCAAAGGTTCCTGTCGCTTCCTTATTGGAGCCATTGCTTCCTGTTCTCTGCAGCGAGACTTTCAAATCCCTCACCTCCATTCCTAGCTTTTGATAACTGCCTCTGCTCTTTGATTTGTGATTCCAAGGGGCACTTTCCATGATTCACTGAGTTTAGATTCCCACTTAACTCTCACCTCTGAACACTCTGTCTCTGATGCTCTGTGCAGCTTGGGAAAGCCTTTAACTTTGAGAAACCCAGCTGCCAGGCCAGCCCCCCTTCTCTTTAAGCCTGGGCAGAGGGATGGGGAGCCTCTGCTGTAGACTTCCATACTGAGTCTTTTGACACCAGGAAAAAATAGGTGATAGAGAAGCTACGTCTACACCATATAGAATGACAATGTCCAGTTTCCAGCACTCATGGTTCAGCTGGCAAGGGGGGCAGGTGGACCCACCAACACTGCACTCACAAATGACCATCGATCAAAGCCTTTTCCACACCACTGTTACTCCCATATTCTGAGAGATGATATCAACTTTTTTTTTTTTAATTTATTAATTTATTATTTTGGCTGTGTTGGGTCTTCGTTTCTGTGCGAGGGCTTTCTCTAGTTGCGGCGAGCGGGGGCCACTTTTCATCGCGGTGCGTGGGCCTCTCACTATCGTGGCCTCTCTTGTTGCGGAGCACAGGCTCCAGACGCGCAGGCTCAGCAGTTGTGGCTCACGGGCCCAGTTGCCCCGCGGCATGTGGGATCTTCCCAGACCAGGGCTCGAACCCGTGTCCCCTGCCTTGGCAGGAAGATTCTCAACCACTGCACCACCAGGGAAGCCCTTTATCAACTTTTTCTAACACTTTCCCACAGTGTTATACCTATCCAATACTATTTAGCACCAAACCCATTGATCCACCTTCTTCCTGGACACTTCCTCCCAGGTGTCCTATAGGCCTTTCAGATTTAGTGTTCTGAACCTGAACTTGTTATCTTCCCCCATAAACCTGCTCTTCCATCTGTGTTGTCCGTCGCAGTGATGGGCATCACCACCTCTCCAGCGGTCCAAGGTAGACATGGGGAGTATCCTCAACTCTTACCCCTTCTGCAACCCCTTCATCATGCACCTTCATCCCCTCTCATCTCCTTCCTGGATTACATGCTCCTCACTGGCTTTTCTCCCTCTGCTTCCGTACTTATACTGCAGTGATCCTTTTAAAATAAGCCAACTTGCTCATGACCTGGATTAATGACCAAACAAATAAACACTGCTTACCAGGTCCTTTATGATCCAGTCTGTGCTTTTCTCTGTAGCTTTCATAGTTCATCACCCTCCGCTTGAATCTTTAATCAAACAGCTTGTTTTCTTTTCCTGGAACCCATCATGACTTTCCATATGCTGTTCCCTTTACTGGAACAGTCTTCTCTCCAACATCCTTTAAAATCGCTAACTCCTACTCTCCCAGTTCTACTCTCACTATAAGACCTTGGGCAACTTTATTTAAGTTAGCTGTGCTTCAGTTTCCTCATTTGTAAAATGGGGATAATAATTATACCTACTTCATGGGTGTCAGAAGACCTAAGTGAAGTAAATGAGTTTAAGACCTTAGGACTTAGACTGAAGCATGGAAGGTACTCAGTAAATGTTAGTTACTACTACTACTACTACTACTACTACTACTTGTTGGATTCAGTTTATATGTCACTTCATTCAGGACTTGTTGCCTGACCTGGGCAATCTCAGTAAGATGACCCTCATAAATACTTCCAGGAACCAGTCACCCTGCATTGTAATTGCCTATTCATTTGTCTGTTTTCTCCTCTCCTCACCGCCTACACACACACACACACACACACACGCACACACACACACACTTACCACCAAGGTAGCCTGTGAGCCTTCTCAGGAAACATAACTGTCATTTTTACTGTGGTGTTCTATATTCCTAGTACAAGCCCCCAATTTTTGGTTGACTAAAAGAATATGGATGAAACATGATTCCAATGTGATACTGCTATCTGTTCTGCTAAGTCTCCACTTCCTGGACCAGATTTGAAGTGCTTGAGCCCTCATCAAGGGTGGATTTGTGGGTATCTATAACCTTGCTAAGATCAGGAAGTATTATTAACAAAGTATGGCCTTCCTGCTGTGACCACCCAGCTTGGGTACACTGTGACTCCAATGAGCCTTGGCAACACCCTAGCAACTAAGAAACTGAATTCTGTATGTCCTACTGGAGAGCAGAAGCTAATTAGACAAAATTGTAATTTATTTGATTTTGCCATTTGTCTGGGAGACCCAGACTAATTGCAGTAGCTAGCCACTACCTTTGAAATAATGTGGGTCCCAGCCTGCCTGTTGATGGTGCTTTTAAATTCATACAAACTCAGTGGCATGACAAATGTGTAATAGCTACATCTCCCAGGGGAAAGGTGCTAATTTGTAGTGTTTGTTCATTGCCATGGTGTAAATAGTCCTACCTTAGTTGATGTCAACCTGATGTTGCAAAATTCTTGAAAATGTAATAAAAACTTTTTGCAAGCCTTACAAGCTGCCTCCAGTACACCAGTCTGGGTGGGTGGGTAGAGGGACTATGTGAACTCTATTTCCATGAATAAATATTCATCTCATGACTGGGAAAAAAATTCTGAGAGAAAGTGGTGATTTCTGAGACTGGCCTGGCTCAGATGATCTCTAGGCTTTGTCTTGGCATTTATGCACCTCAGCAAGTAGGGCTGTCATCCTGCAAGCCAGGCCTGACGCTTTCCCTCCCAGGGGGAAGGTGTGGCAGACAGAATAATGAGCCCCCACCCCACCCCGCAGCACAGTGTCCATGTCCTAATCTGTGCAATCTATGAATATGTAACCTTAATGGCAAAGGGGAGTTAAGAGTGCAGATGGAATTAAAGCTGGTAATCAATTGACTTTAGAATAGGGAGATTATCCTGGATTATCCAGGGGGCCCAATGTAATCTCAAGGGTTCGTAAAAGCAGAAGAGAAAGGCAGAAGAAAGAGAACCAGAGAGATGGCAGCATGAGCAGGAACTGGCCCAGTGTTCCTAGCTTTGAAGATAGAGGAAGCGTCCACGAGTGAAGCACTGTGGACAGCCTCTAGAAGCTGGCAGAGAGGCCAGGAGACAGATTTGCTCCTAGTTCCTCCAGGAAGTAACTCAGCCCCGCTGACATCTTGATATCAGCCCAGTGAGACCCATGTTGGACTTCCAACCTACAGAACTGTAGTATAATAAGTTTCAAGCAACACAACACTATATTTGTGGTGATTTGTTATGGCAGCAATAGGAAACTAATGCAAAGGCGCATCACTATTAAACACTATCAAGGACCCTCCGCACTTGCTAAGGACTTGCTTAACTTTGACTCCGTATCCTGTGGGCTCCAAATCCTTGGCTCTGCAACCTTAACTATGATTCTGCCTTTGGCCCTTTCATCTTACTCGAACTCCATCTTGCTGGCATTTGAAACCTGACTTGATAGACTGATTGTCTAACTCCGTGCACCACTGCGTATTTAGCAGGCACCAGTCTGGTGACCCTGCTCTGTGGGCTCATGAGGCAGAAGGGGATTTAACTAGTGATAGCCCCAACATTGTTCCTTCCCTTTCCATTTCCTCAGTCCCCTCAGCCACATTCCCAGCACCTAAATCCTGGACAATTACAATAACTCTTCCTCCAACCCATTAGGAAGGTCAGTCCTCCTGAAGAGAAAGAATTAGTATCACCTGTGCCTCTTGGCTAAAGTACCAACACCTTGGGTTGGCATTCACAGCCTCCCGTAATTTTGCCCCAATCTACTTTGCTGAAGGTATTTCTCAATATCCCTCTACTGAAGTGTATAGTTCAATCACAATGATGCCTAAAGCTGTTTTGCATTTCGCTGCTTCTTAACTCGCACCCATGCATTCCTCTATCCGTTTATCATCTAACAAATATTTACTGATTAATTTTCTAACACCTGTCCTGGGCATGAGAGCAAATAAGACCAAAAACAAAAGGGTAAAACTTACAGCCTAATGGAGGATATTGAAATATGCACACAAAAGTTCAGTAACATATGACAGTGAATGATAGGGGTACCTACCAGGTGCCCTGGGAGCTCAGTGGGGGCAGTGGCCTAGCTTCTTCTTTGTGATTCCTTCCCCCTTTCAGAAGCAGCTGCACCTTAATGGAAAGGACACTGAGTTTGTGAGCTGGACACCTGGATTTCAGCCCCATTTCTGCAATTAATTCAATTAATTTCTTGATGAATTAGATGAATTGCTGAGTATTTATTCATGAAGAAAGAAATGGGATAGAGAATACTCATAGAATTGTGAGTAGTAAGAGTGAGAATTAAGAATGCTCTGTAATCTGAAAAGTGTGAAATATATAAGATTCCAGTTTACTTATGAAAGGGATCAGAACATGCCACCCCAAAATATGCCACTTTGGCCTAAGGATTATTTTTTGCTGAAGGCAATAAAGAAGCAGCAAACACAGAAAGAGCTCTTTTCCCTCTATCTGCTCAAATTTCCCTTTGTGAAGGTGTTTCCCCTCCCCTCTCCCGTACCAGGAGAATAAGGCTTATCACTGGAGCCAGAAAATCAGCACAGAGATGGGTCTGCACTTACTAAAGTGACCCTTTTCTTCCATTGGTTTCCCCCAATATTTACCTTTCCACAATTTACCAGCCCTAAAACCCAAACCCCCTTTCTTTGTCTTGTCTACAATTTACTGCCCTTTGTTAAAATGTTTTATAAGCCCCCAGGTATAACCAATTCTTTGTGTCTTCATTTCTTTTTTATGAAGACCTCCACATGCATAAAGTTAAAATATTAGCATCAAATAAAGTTTGGATGCTTTCTCTCCTATTAATCTGTCTTTTGGCAGTTTAATTCATGGGCCTCAGGCATATAACAAGTGAGTAGAGGGAAAGTTTTTTTTCCCTCCCCTACTCTTATTTAAATAAAACCCATTATTAATGGCCTAGGTCAAATACCTTTTTTTTTTCCTTCCTTTAAATTTCTTCCCTTAAATTCCTTTAAGTTGCTATTTTTTAGTGCTCATCATAAAGGAACTGCTTTTTCCATAAAACATAAACGTACAACTCAAAGGATAGTTAAGAAATGAACAATCTTGAACCCTTTTTAGAGTAAAAAAACATAACCAGAACTTCAGGAGCCCCAGGTGTACTTCATATAAGCACTTTTCATGAGCTGCCCCATACTGTTGTACTTAATTGTAAGGATTTTGAAGACAGTTCTATTAGCCAAGATTCTTATGTTGGAAATGATAAAGACCCAAATTAACCTAGCTTAAATAGCAGACGAAAATTGACTGTTGTACTTAATTGTAAGGATTTTGAAGATAGGTATATTAGCCAAGATTCTTATGTTGGAAATGATAAAGACCCAAATTAACCTAGCTTAAACAGCAGACGAAAATGGATTGCACATAAAATCAAATGGTAGGAAGTATGAGAATGGAGCTGGATTTGGGATGACCTAGGATGAAAGCGCTCACTTTCTCTTCTCTCCTTGCTTTCCTTCCTCTCTGCAGGAGAGCTCCGCTGTCTCAAGATGGTTCCCCCCAGAGCCTCTTGCCTTATAGCCTTCAGACCAGAAAAG
Source organism: Balaenoptera musculus (assembly GCF_009873245.2). Taxonomy (NCBI): domain Eukaryota; kingdom Metazoa; phylum Chordata; class Mammalia; order Artiodactyla; family Balaenopteridae; genus Balaenoptera; species Balaenoptera musculus. The sequence continues at coordinate 62,023,290 of NC_045796.1, read as the reverse complement.
AGATTCTCTTTCCTTAGCTTGAATTAAAAAGAAAAACCTGCTGGGGAAGGCCTAGTGTCTGGCTCTCCTGAGTTACAGTCGCACCCCCTGAGGTCAAGGGAGTGGGCTCTGTTACCTGCAGAAGCTTGGGGCCAGAGAGAGGTGTGGTAACAGAAAACAATAGGCATGACAGAAGGATTGTATCTTGTTCAGTGCCCCAAATGATCATTACATTCTCTAAAGAGGAAGCAATTCTACCTTTAATGTTGCAAGAGTCCTGTCAGCCTAAGGGAAGGCAAAGAGGAGATGCATGTTTAGTTTAAAGATACCAGAGGACTGGTGATTTTTGAGGATGGAACAGCTTTGTTCCTCAGATTGTCCCTTAGGCCAGCTCTCTGAGACTCAGGTCTCAGTCCAGAGAAGGGTCTTTCTGCCTCAGCACTAATGGCATTTGGGTCCAGATATTGCTTGTTGGGGGTGTGTGGGGGGGGGCTGTCCTGTGCATTGCAGAACGTTTAACAGCATCCCTAGATCTACCCTCTAGATGCCAGTAGCACCCTCCTTTTCCAGTCATCAAAAACAATAACGTCTCCAGACATTATGCCCCTGGGAGGCAAGATTGCCTTTGTTCTGGAAGAAAGGAGGTATTAAGAAAAAAAAAGTAAGTAAAAGGACAAGAGCTGCTGTCCAAGGCATGAGTGGAGGCAGCACCTACTGCGTCTGCAGCAAAAGCCTGCCTCTTGGGCTTCCCTGGTGGCGCAGTGGTTGAGAATCTGCCTGCTAGTGCGGGGGACACGGGTTCGGGCCCTGGTCTGGGAGGATACCACGTGCCGCGGAGCGGCTAGGCCCGTGAGCCACAATTGCTGAGCCTGCGCGTCTGGAGCACAGTGGAGCCTGTGCTCCGCAGCGGGAGAGGCCGCGATGGTGAGAGGCCCCCGCACCGTGATGAAGAGTGGCCCCCGCTTGCCACAACTAGAGAAAGTCCTAGCACAGAAACGAAGACCCAACATAGCAATCAATCAATCAATCAATTAATCAATAAAAAAATAAATCTTTAAAAAAAAAAAAGCCTGCCTCTTCTGCTACCAAAGATGTGTCGGGTGAGTCGTCAGAGCTCCTGGGGAAAATACTTCTGAGACAGCTTGAAGTGGAGTTGCTGGTTTCTGTTAAGCAACAGGGTGAAGCTGGAAAAATATTTTTATTTTTGACAGTTACACGACCTATTTTACCTTTAGGCTGATGTGACCTGGGAAACATTAGCAAAGTTTGAATAAAAAGATGATTTTAATGAATGAAGTTATTTTTTTTTTCTTAATGGCATGCTTGAATTCATACATTACTGCTGTGGGATTAGAATTTTAGAAGCGTCAGGAACATTCATCTACATTATACTACTGTAAGATAGTGATGAACTTTCTGTGAAAATTGATCCCACACAGATAGTTCTAAGATTAGAAACCAAAATTCTGATGTATCATCAAGTGTTCGATTTAAATTCCATGATAGGTGGCCTAAACATAAGAGAGAGAATTTTCTAAATAGGGTCCCTGAGATGTCATCCTTACATTTAATAGGTTACTCATTACTTTTAAAAGAATTTATATCATTGGAAAGAACTTTCATTAATTTGTTTCAAAATAATTCTGAGGGACTTCCCTGGTGGCCCAGTGGGTAAGACTCTGTGCTCCCAATTCCGGGGGTCTGGGTGCGGTCCCTGGTCGGGGAACTAGATCCTGCATGCATGCCGCAACTAAGAATTTGCATGCTGCAACTATAAGATCCCACGTGCTGCAATGAAGATCCTGCATGCCGCAGCTGAGACCCAGCGCAGCCTAAATAAATAAATAAATAAATATTTTAAAAAACCTCTCAAATCATGTTGAAATAGGGAAATAAAATAGTGTGAAAGGGCAGTGAAATCAGGTAAATATTTAAAAAAATAATAATTCTGATTCTGCCTGAAATATGTTTTGAAACAGTTAAAGGGCAGCAGAGGCGATAATCAAAGGAAATAAAATTCTTTAGTTATGTCTCCATTTAAAAGATGGCGGTAACAAGCAGTTATTGTTTGTGCTTGCACAGCATCCCTTGCCTTTTACTGAGGTAAGAGAACTTCACTGCTCCTTTCCTTTTAGGAACTACTTCTTTCCCATTCCACTCCGTACGGTCAAACCCATCCCCACCACAGCCTCTCCACCACAAACCACATAGTGATGGGCTTAGGACCTAGACTGGGCCAATTAGTCTCTCCTGGGAATTTGAATTTTGGATGGAATGACATTATTTGGGTTTCTGGTCTTTCAAAGCTTGGCTATTTGGATTTTCCCTGCAAGTCCTTCTATTTGTTGAGTCACCAGTATCCTTCCAATAAAGGGCATTCTTGCTTAAGTGGTCCAGAATCAGTGTCTGCAACTTATAACAGAATCCAAAGAACTGTGACTGATACAGGAGACTCTGAGCAAAATATGGTGACTGGTTTGTCACTATGGCTAAAAAAGAAAGGGAGAGGGTCAGGAAGGAGTACGGAAACAGAGTTGAAAGGGAGAAATCTTGGAGAAATATGTTCACCAAGTGTTGGAAATATACAGTTAATTTATATATGTTTGTTTTTTAATCTTCTATCCATACCAGGCTTATATGCAGGTATAGTTATGTAGCTGGCCAGTGTGGCCTGATTAATGTCAGGATTCCCTGACAGCTTGATATTCACCCCTTTCCACCCGAGCCAGTAAAATGGAAAAACATACTATTACATACACATCTCCCTTCTTCCCTCCCTCTCTTCCTCTACTTTTACGCAAACTAGATCATATTATTCCTATTGATCTTCAACTTGATTTTTTACACTTAGTGATATATCTTTGACATCAGTGTGTAAAGATCTAGTAAGTTTTTTTTAGTGGCCACTTAGTATCCTAATAATTTGACTTGTCCCCAGATGATAGACTCTAGTTCTCTCCACCCCACCCCCTTCCTCTCCTCTCTTTTTTCCCTCTCCCTCTCCCTCTTTCTTTTGGATATTACCAAGCTATCACGAACATTCTTTTATGTAATTTTTTGCACTTTTTTAAAAATTAATTTTTATTGGAGTATAGTTGATTTACAAATGTTGTGTTAGTTTCTGCTGTACAGCAAAGTGAATCAGTTATACATATACATATATCCACTCCTTTTTAGATTCTTTTCCCATATAGGTCATTACAGAGTACTGAGTAGAGTTCCTTGTGCTATATATAGTAGGCTCTTATTAGTTATACATTTTTTTAAAGATTTTATGTTTATTTATTTATTTATTCTGGCTGCACTGGGTCTTAGTTGTGGCATGCAGGATCTTCGTTGTGGCATGCAAGATCTTTTAGTTGTGGCATGCGGACTTCTTAGTTTCGGCATGCAAACTCTTAGTTGCGGCATGTGAACTCTTAGTTGTGGCATGCATGCGGGATCTAGTTCCCTGACCAGGGATCGAACCCGGGCCCCCTCCATTGGGAGCATGGAGTCTTACCCACTGGACCACCAGGGAAGTCCCTAGTTATCTATTTTATATACAGTAGTGTGTATATGTCAATCCCAATCTCCCAATTTATCCCTCCCCGCCTTCGCCCTTGATAATCATAAGTTTGTTTTCTACATCTGTGACTCTATTTCTGTTTTGTAAATAAGTTCATTTGTACCATTTTTTTTTTAGATTCCACATATAAGCGGTATATGATATTTGTCTTTGACTTACTTCACTCAGTATGACAATCTCTAGGTCCATCCATGTTGCTGCAAATGGCATTATTTTGTTCCTTTTTATGGCTGAGTAATATTCCATTGTATATATATGTGCCACATCTTCTTTGTCCATTCCTCTGTTGATGGGACATTTAGGTTGCTTCCATGTCCTGGTTATTGTAAATAGTGCTGCAATGAACACTGGGGTGCATGTATCTTTTTGAATTATGTTTTTTTCTGGATATATGACCAGGAGTGGGATTGCTGGATCATATGGTAGCTCTATTTTTAGTTTTTTAAGGAACCTCCATACTGTTCTCCACAGTGGCTGTATCAATTTACATTCCCACCAACAGTGCAAGAGGGTTCCCTTTTCTCCACACCCTCTCCAGCATTTATTGTTTGTAGATTTTTTGATGATGGCTATTCTGACCGGTGTGAGGTGATACCTCATTATAGTTTTGATTTTCATTTCTCTAATGATTAGTGATGTTGAGCATCTTTTCACTTGCCTATTGGCCATCTGTATGTTTTCTTTGGAGAAATGTCTATTTAGAACTTCTGCCCATTTTTTGATTTGGCTTTGTTTTTGGTTAGAGGTAACTGCTGGAGGAGGTCTTCCAGAGGATGTGACCACTGGTTGACCCCTGTGATGGACCCAGGCAACTGAAGGCTCCTCACCCCCTCCCTCATCCTTGGAATGTATGTTCTGCCGACCTTTCCCACAGTGGTTGCTGTTCCAAGGGCATAGTCTTGAGAGAATAAAGTGTTGTTGAGACTGTCTGGATGACATATGTGGCTGAACCCCGTTAAGGCCTCTATATAAACTTTGAAGATTCTGGAGGGCAGGTGCAGAGATCTATTCTTGTGTAAGTTCCCTTGCTTATTAAACCACCCACCTGCCAGTCTGGAGTGGAATGCCTCTTTCTTCGGTCTCTCCTTGCCCTCTGTGTATGAGGGCCAGTTTACAAATCAACAGTAACCCTAGAAGTGGAATTGCTGTACAAAGAGGAATGTGCATTTTTTAAAAAGAGTGGAAATACTGACAAGTTGTCATCCAAAGTGTTTGTAACCACTTGTATTCTCATTAATTCTTATTTACCCATATTCTAATGCTGGGTATTATAATCTTTTTACAACTTTGCCAATCTGATACATGAAAAAATTCAATTTATTTTAGAAGTTGCCTTACTCTAATAAAGACTAAGAATCTCATTTGTATTTTGTTTGTATGTATTTAGTAGAGCAATTAAAACATTCTGTCTTGTGGGTAAGGACTATTTTCTATTCAGTACAGTAAATATTTTCTAAGCATCCATTATGTGTCTACTTGATTAGACTGAATTAGACTGAAAACAACATAAACAACAACACAGTTCGGTATATCTAAACATCAAAAATCTAAATCAAGAATCTAAACATCAAAAATATTACTGGTAAAAGGTCTTCCCATGGCATTACTAGTTTTGAGTGACACTAGCTCCTGATGAGCAGAATGAATTAGCTACAAAATGTACCCAACAGGTAATTGAATAAATTGAGGTGTTAGCTAGAGGTATTTTGTATTTTCCACTTGATAACTGGAGAATATCAGCCAAAAAAATCAATTTAGGTTTTGGCATAATTAATAATGATCTGTTTTCTCTGGAAGTTCAGTAATTAGAAATTTGGCTCAGCGATTCCTTAATGTCACTACTGGTTTGTGACAGAAAACCATGACACTGGCATTAAGAAGGATGCTTAACTCCTCATTTGATATGGGACAAGGCAGCTATGACAGGTGTTTGTTCTGGAATTGAAGCTTATCTCTCATATCACTAGACTGAAACAGGGAAAATGTCTATTTATCGACAACTGAAGCCCTACACTGATCAAACTGTGCAACACATTCTAAGAGCTCAAAAAAATTGTTTTTATTGAACAAATAACTAGTATTCCAAAGCATAGCTTTTGTGAAGCATTGTTTTATTTTCTTAACAAAGAGGCCATATACAATGGTGCCCAAGAGAGAAATAGTGCCTAAAATCTATTTGCTCCTCTACTAACAGTATATTGGAAAACACGCTTGGGTTGAATTTTTATGGCTATCTAACAAATACGGAGTCTTTTATTTCAGAGAAATAAAAGGCTTTCTTAGTTAAAAAAAAAAACCTATGCTTTAAATCAATCTTAAGGAGTCATATAGGGAAAAAATTGCCCTCTCTGAACTAGACATTTTACTAGACCTTTAATATATATTTTCTTATTAAATCCTCAGTATTTATGTGTCAGCAATATTTATTGAGCCCCTAATATGTGACAGGCATTGTGCTAGCTTGTAGGAATACAATGATGAACAAGACAGACCCAGCTTGGGCAGTAAGAAACCCTTCCATAGTCACACAGTTGGTGAGTTGGTGGCATATTTTTTTCTGTGTAAATACTGTTATATTCTTTGCTTTTCTATTTGTTTTTGATAAGTAGCTTCTGTTTATTCTAAACAAACAGATAATCTAATCCTTATAGATGGGGTTTAAAATTTTAAGTACATTCACTTTAGTGACAAATACTTTATGAATCTTAAGGGAATGTTTTATTTATTGACACCAAGTCATTGTCAGTATTTTGGGTTCAAACATGCTTCGACATTTGATCTTCTGGTATAAAACAACACCTAATAAAAAATATAAAACTGCTTATGAAAAATTCTAGAAAATGACACTGCACTTAATGTTTGTAGTCAGTTGTTTGTCATTCTTTTCCCTGTGCCTATCTTGGTGTCCAGGACTTCTAGACAAGTAGGACCGAGGGTCTAAAGTCCAAATACCAAGACCATGGGAATGAAGCACTGAAAGCCAGATGGGCCCCAAGGGAGTGGGTGAGGGGGGGACAGGGCCAGAAAACTTGTGGGTCTGAAAGAGGAAAAAATGATGAACCATTGATTTGAGACTAATGAGAATGTTAGGGACACCTGAAATAGATCAGGGCATGTTCCTAGCCCAAATGTGGAAGAACACACCTGCAAGAGAAGGGACTTGACATTCTGTGAAATTCCATCTTACTAGTACTTTAAACCCCAAACTCCTACATAACACAGCTTACTCCAATTTAGAGTTTCATTTCATGGTTACCACGTTGCATAACTCCACATCGGACCAAGGTTTTCAATTCAAAAGTGAAATATGTAATATTTTTACCTATCAAGATTATTCATTTTGCTTAGGTTTGCGTTTCTAAGCATGTTTTACACAGGAATGACCCGCAAGTGACACGAGTGGGCCAGGCCCCGAAATTTAATGGTGGTATTCTGGGGTTGTTGTCTCTGCAGTTTTGATGCTGAATTAGCTGCAACCAAATACTCTTCCTCATTCCTCAGATTCAGGGCTTCCGTCGTCCATCCCTGGAGATTCCTTGTCATTTCTTAAGGTTACCAGAAAGCCGTTTTCGACAGTACCATAAAGTATGTTATCCTAAGGAGGGCCACGACATAGGTCCTGCAAAGGGGCCACTAGGAATAGGAGCAATTTGAACTTTACAAGTTAGTTGGGTCGAGGGAGGGAAGCAGAGGGCCAGAGCCCGCGGCCACACCAAGTTGGGGCCACGGCGTCTGTTCCCGCAGGTCGTTCTCCAGCCCTGGGAGGGAGTCTGGGAACAGGCGGGCTGGGTCCCAGGATCTCGGTCGTCGCAGGAGGAGCCGCAGCTGAGACTGCAGGCGGTGCAAGAGATCCAGCGGCCAGCAGCGCCACTGTTGGAGAGCAAAAAAGGACCGTTGCGGAGGAGGGCGACTTCCGGGGAGAGCGGGCGCGCGCGCTGGCGCGCCGTCGGGAGCGGACGGGGGTGAGCAGCGTGCGCGCCTCCCCGGCGGCGGGGGCGGGGGCGGGACGCACGCGCTCGCCGGCGGAGGGGGCGGGGTGTGCGTGCGCGCTGGCTCGCCGGAGGCGGGAGGGGGGCGGAGCCCTTCGCTGTCCTGAGCCCGCGCGGTTCCGCCGAGGTGCGTTCCAGGCTGACGCTGTTGCCTAGAGCAGAGCGAGCTGGACGCGCCACCCGCGGGGCTGGCAGTTGCTTTCATTTACTAGGAGACACTGTTTCCCCGCGGGAGAGTCCGGGAGCGCGCAGACACACACACGCTCACTGCCACACACGCTCGCACACACGTTCACGGACACACACATACACACGCGCACACACGCGCTAGCGCGCTCGTTCTTCACAGCTGCATCCCCAAACCGGCAGAACGAAGCTACTGCGGTTTCTCTTAACCTCGGCATCGTCGGGCGAAGCAGGGCCATTGTGCATCAGGGAAAGCCCGGTGCCTGCGCTGCCGCCTCGGGTACGTAACCCCGGAGACCGCTCACCCCCTCGGGTAAGCTAGTCTCTCTCTCTCCTCGTAACCTGTTCGGGGTTGGTGCCTGCACACCGGAGGGAGAGGGTGGGAGGCTGCTTGTGAGCCAGTGGGGGCGAGACCGGAGTTGAAATTTCAGGGGCATGCAGCCTCTAGCAGCGTCGTCTAGCTGGAGCAATTACTATTCCCGGTTACTTATTCTACCCAGCCCTGGAGTTGCTCCCCCTTTTCTCCCCTTCCTCGTAGCCCAAGATGTACTTTGCTCCTTGGTTGCCAAGGAGACTTGCTTAAACATCAGCCTTGGGGCGTCTGTTGAAAGAACTGGTTTCTTAAATGATGCTGTTATTTATTTTGATTTTTAAAAGTGAAATGTACACTGAGGACCTTGTGGTAATTTGGCATTCGTTAATCTGTATTCAAGCGACGGTTTCATTCAACTTCAAGAAAAGCGGTAATTGCACTGTACGGAGTGCTTTAAAAAGGATTCGTCAGATGGATTTTTCAACGGATTGAGTCCTGAATCATAAATTACTCCCATTTTGGTGATCTTATACAGAACGCTGATTCCAATTAAAACCCCTTCTTCCCCTCTCTTTCCATAGTATATTTTGCAGTTCACTCAGGCGTGATTGTCTTAACATTAAAAGCAGAAGATGAATTAATTATGGTTCCCCACACAAGGATGCTCTTCTGTTGTAAAATGACCAGAACAGGAATACATACGTGAATTCCTAATGTAAGGAGATAGCTTTCATAGCATACATCTTTGCTAACATTTCTGTATCCACTGCATCACTCTTTGAGTGCAGTTTTTTGCACCTCTGCCCATTTCTGAGAAGATTCTGTTTTCTTTCAAGTCTCATTGATTTTTGACGTATATCTGTATGTAGGTAGATATATATATAAAATGTGTGCCATAGCTTAATACACCAGATTCTAAGCTTTTAGAGCTTATATTAAAATGTAGAGAGGAAGGAAGCCCAGCTTTGTAGATCCTGTTGGTTTTTTTCTGATAGATTGGATCCTTTACTGGAGCACTGGTGAGGCCCAAGAGGAGGTCTGTCTAACAGGAACCCCTAAGAACTGGGCTGTCAGTTTCACCTTTAGGCCTCAGGCACCTGATGGGTGAACTTATCACACAGCACTTGGAGAGATCTGCAGTCCAGTAATTACACTCTGCACTAACTTCATACCTTCATTACAAACAGAAATGGCCTAGTAAAGACCCACTGGCATTCAACAATTCATTTTGTTTTCCTTTGATATTTGTTCCTTTTTTCTACCTTTTATTAAGTGAGGCCAGAAAATATATCAAATTCTTTTTATTTGGATTTTAAATTGTGTCATACAGAGTGTAATTATAGGAGGAAGAAGGGAAGCGATCATAACTGAGGTAGGTGGAGGGGATTTGTGCTACTGACGGGGGGGCGGGTGCTGTGAAATGAATAAGGATGACAAACATTTTATATTCCAGTTTACAAAGTACTTTCTGTACACTTCTTTTTTAATCCCCATAACAACCTTGTGAGGTCAAGGAAGTATCTTCAGTTTAAAACTGGGGGACCTAGACTCAGAGCTTGCTCAAGGTCACAGAGCTAGTGAATGGGAAAGCCCTTCTTGGATCCAGGCTCTTTGCCTTTTAAAAAATCCTGTGTTTGCTTGTCCAGTGTGTGCAGGGCTTTGGTAGGCAAGGTAAGGGACTGGAGCAGGCCCAGTGGGAAACGCGTGGGAGAGAGGTGGTGTGGATTATGGCTGGAACATGCAAACCACTCTAAAGGGGGCAGCTCCTACTTGCCTGTTGCTGGCTGTTGCCACCGTGGCTTTAAAAGGTTCTCTTTTTTTCAAGAAAAAAAGAAACTTCCAGATTTTTAAATTTGAAGTGTCTTTAATTTAAAAAACTGAAAGGACCACATTAAAAATATATCTGGGCCACAAGTGACCTGGGACCTACCAGTTTGCAATCCGTAACTACTGAGGTCTCATTCAATTCTAAACTGTTTTTCTCTAACAGAATACTGATGTAAACAAATACATCCATCATTATGAGAGTGATTGGGAGTTTTCTGATTTTGATATTAAAATCTCTAACAAACATGCTCAACATCCAATAAACAGGTCCAAGTTTGTTCCTGAGGGTTCCTAGGTCTCTTTCTCATATCTCAGAGAAAATGGAAGAGCATGAAGTGTTCCAAAAGAGGAATTTTTGAATCTGGTGAAACAAAAGCATTTATAGTTTAAAACTTTTCATGCTTATAACAATTTATTCTGCACGTAGGACTAAGAAGTATAGGAAAAGTCAGTTGGGTACCTGTCATTGCAGGAAGAGGTAGAATAGAAAGTTGGTCAGAAAAAAGGAGCATCCTGAACCTTTCAATGAAAAGTTCCTATTAAGGCTTTAGGTAATTAGTTAAAACCTACCACAGAATATTTCAAGGTTCCAAAGGAACAAAAATGTAACTGGAAACTCAAAGGGACATTTGATTCCAGGACCCTGGCAGAGAAAATACTCTTTACTCCTCAAGTAATCTTGTAATGAAGCAAATATTTTTGAGAGGCTGCCACTTTCTCATATGTCTACTAAACTACAAAGATGTCAGTAGACTTCACTGAAGCAGACCTGGTGGTCAAAAAGGAGTGTTATTTTATTTACATCATTTCTTTTGTGGATCCAAATAGGTCTCATTAAAAAAGAAAAAAACCAACACTTGGACAGTCGCTTCTAATAGTTCTGTTATTCTAAAATCATCCTCTGGAAGGAGGCTTTAGTGATAAATAAGTAAATTTCAGTTTTCAATTCCTGGAAATGTGTTGCACATCTAATAAAAGAGCCATGAAGATGTTAGTCAATACTAATATAACAAAGTCCTGGCTGGGTGCTGTGGAGGTAACATCTCTGCCCTTAAGGATTCAAAGCAAACAAACATATTGCTCCTGGCAGCTTCTACTTTTCCAGCCCCTCCTACATGCAAACTGCTTTCCATATTGTCTTCACAACATCCCTATAAGAGCATGTTATATCCATTTGACAGATGAAGAATCCAAGATTATGTGATGTTAAACTGGACCGGTGAAAGAAAACGTTAAACCTCAGCAACTCTCCTCACTTCATACCCACTCTTCTCTGCCAGTTACCTAATGGAGGTTACAGACATGTATATAATTGTGATTTTGAGGCAGCTGTGTGTTAAATGCTACGACAGAGATACAAAATTCCACAGAAACACAGATACAAGAAAAAAATTAAAAAATATTCCGACTGTGGAGGTCAGGTAAATCCTGTGCAGGAGGAGGATTAGTGCTGGACCTCGATGGCTGGGTGTGCTTATAGTCAATGAAGATCCCTTTAGCTGTCGAAAGATGGAAGGTTCTGCCAGACAGTCAGTTGGAATTGTGAGCTGAGAGGATAATGTACATGATCTCTGATATTGATGAGTTCATCATTGTAGCTGAAGGGCTGACACAGGCTGTGGGAAGAAATATGGTCTCCAATTTGAGTGCAGCAAGAAGAAGGAACTGGGGATGTAGGGAGGGGATGGAGGAAGACAAGTTGGTGAAGGAGACCAAGAGGGGAGTTGTAGACATAGGGGAGAATCCATTGAGTGTAGTACTGATTCTTCTAAAAGACTGAACAATAAGGCAAAGGATGAACCAAGTGTTAAGTTCTCTATACAGAGTCTGGTACACAATAAATACCCATTAACTATTATGGTGTGTCTGTATTCTTAACATCTAACAAATGGCACATAATTTCCTCTCATGTTATCACTTTTCTGTGGAAAGAAAGCATATATAGATATTTTACATGAATGCAATTAGAGTGGACAAATACCTGGATTTTTAGAAATGGGAAAGAGATTGTGAAAATTAGATGAGAAAAGAACATATCAGTGTAAACATTTTCTTTTCGTAGGGTCACAGGCTTGGAGGTTAGGGAGGCTCTTGCAGATAGAGATTTTAATGTTAGATACACCTTTGATGAAGTCTCACATCTGTGGGATAAGTGAGGAGACATGTATGCTGTGTGTTCGCTGTTTGGAAATCTATACTCACACCCAGAGAGAAGCCTTTAGTAACAGATAAATGTCCTCTGCTCTTGATCCTGATTGGGTCAACTTTTTGTTTCCTGAGTGGAAATATGAAATAAAAAATGTGACAAGTAAGTGGAAGTTAGACTTGGATTCAAGTACTAGATTTGGAATGACTGGGTGGGAGAACTGCCTGTTAGAATCATGGGCACAAGGTAACAGGATGAAATAAAATGGAAAACATGACAGCCAGCTAGAGTCTAGCACTGAGGACATTTGGCATGACAGGAGTTCGCTTTGAAGTTGGAGGGATTTTAATTCCAGTCAAGTACAGTATAAGCCAATGTGATGATTTGCTCTTCACAGATATATTTGGCAAGTAATGGAAAATATTATGAACACGCGATGTTCGGAGCCCTTCTTTCTTATTAAACAGAGCTTTTGATGACAGTGGAGATAGACCTGGTTTTGTCTCTGTGTCAGGCAGTGCCTTACTTCCCCCTTCCTTCCTTCTGTATCTGGTTCCCATTATCTCAGAATTTCTTCCAGTTTGGAGAGTAGAACTTGAGAATTTATCCTAGAACATCTTGCTTTCCCACTTATTGGGAATAAATAGATGAAATTCGTTTTGTTCATCTTTTCCCTGGTTCTGTGATTCTGTTAGGGTCCCTCATGCTCATACCCTTCTTGCTGAGATCTTTACCTAAGAGGTGGAAGAAGCGCTCAACTTTCTTCATATTTCTTTTGCTCTTGCCATGTTTCATATGCACATTGTGATGCATTAATGCATTTAATTTAACTTGATTTAGACATACGGTGCTATAAATTTCGATGAGATTTTAAGAAGAACTATGTATAAAAAAATAACAGTTGCAAACCTGACTTGGAGTCAGATTAATTCCACATATGGTGAAAGCACTGAAAGCTGTAAGTTTGTCTAAAAGAGTTTTACAAGGTTGGAATTAACTGACTGATAAGATGATTTTTAAATGAAGAAGGAAACTCTTTGGCAGTTTTCGTAGACTCTTGACTTTCTCCTACATGTTTGTTTGAGGTATAATATAGTCTACTTTCCATGCCAGATGAGCTAGTTCCAGTTACTTAGAAGCAGGACTTTTCTATAATCCCCCTACTCCCCAGCACAGCCTGTTTGGCATACAGGATATTGTTCGAATAAGGAGTCCCATCCAAGCTGATCGCTTCAGTGGGAACACAGTCAATGCTAATGGGACAGATGCCAAGAGCAGTGGAGGAGGCATTTTGCAATTTTTTATGACACAAGTTCTGGTGTCTCATTTTAAATCATTACTTAGAAGCCTTATTATTTATAAGTTTTAGTTCTTCCAGTTCTTGCACGTTGTATGTGTGTGCAAGGTAGCGTGGCACAGCCTTGGAGCCTGGATTTGAATGCTAAACCTGACACTTCTTGGCTGTGTGATCTTGGTACTGGCTCTGGGATCGAGCTAACACATCTCCCCTCAGTCTCATTTTCCTCATCTGTAAAATGGGAATTCTATTACCTTGATGACATGGCTATTCTCAGACTAAATAAGATACGCATAGTAAACATCTAGCACAATGCCCGGTGCATAATAAAATCTCCGTACTCTCTAATTCCTTCCCTTTGCCTCCCCTTTCCCTCCTACCTTTGCCTTCCTCAACATGAGGGTAGAATTCACTTAAATTGTATGTCCCATGTAAAATGTCTTAATCTGGTCTGCCAGCCTTAGCGAGGAGCTAGCCTCTTTGTGTAATGCAGCTTTGAGTGAGCAGTGGACCGCTTAGGTGGGCTCTCCTGGGGAGAGGAATGTGTATGTTGGGGTTAATGTCTGTCAGAGGCTCTGGCAAGCCTTCCCCCTCTTTTCTGCAACTCCTGAAGCCACAGGGAAAAGGAGGGAGGGTCAGTTTTCTCCTGTCTAGGCAGCTCACTGGGGCCCTATTATAGGATCTCTTCAGGGGTCCCCATCTGTAAAAAGAACAAAGCTGCCTCTTGTGTCCCCTGTGGATTAATAAAAGCAGCACCTATTACCTGGTGGGTACAGACCTCCTAACCTTTCTGTGAGATCAAGTTCTAGTTGCCAACATCTTTCTATTCAACTAGGGGTTTCCCTTCATGCTGAATTATGTAAATTTTATGAAAAGGTCAAGAGCTCCCCAGGCTCAAAGAAAAAACTCCTCAAATTCACTTTCAAGTCAGATAGGATTAAAGTCTTCCCAAAGAGGATACTTCCCAGTTAAATCTATTTTTTTCTTTTTTCTCTGTGCCACTCTCTGTCCCCTCCCCCGCCCCTGCCAAGCAGGACCTTATCTTCACAAACGGCAGAGTAATTTTTCTGCTTTTTTGATATCATTTAGTTCTCTGATGACCTAGGAGTGCAGATGAGGCTAGTGTGTCCTGACTTTTTTCAAGGTTACCCCCCAGATCATGGGCTTGGGGTAACCCAGACAGCCGTGGGAACTACTAGCAGCCTACTACACTGTTGACTTTTGTAGTAGTGATAACAAAGAACATTTATAGGAAGGTAGTCTGAGCAGTAAATTTTAGGAGCCTATTTACCATGCTAAGTTCTGTTTTTATCATACAGTGAATTACAAAGCACTTCATTATAGAAAAGACTATTTCTTGTGCTAAATGTGCTCTGGTATGTATGTATGTATTTATTTCAGTGTTTCTTTAAATATGTTGCAATATAATAATTCAGATATATGTTTAGTAGTTGGTAAGTAACATTAGTTTAGATACCTAAAATAAGAAAGGCTTAGGGAATTGCTCATGTTAAATTTGTGATCGTTTGTCAAAGACAGAATATCCTTTACCTATGTCTTTACTCTCTGCGAATCCAGAAGAGAATATAGTAAAATTAAAAAAAAAAAAGATTCAGCATATAGTAGATATTAATTATAGTGAGGTTTGAATTCCAGGATGAAAAATATAGTAGCCAAGGTGACATCAGTGCCAGATCTTGTGTTTGCATCTAATTCACACAACAGCAAAGTTACAAAGTCATATTACTAAGGAAAAAAAGTCTTTTAATATGACAATATTCTCAACCACTTCCCAAGTGACAGCTGTGGTTATTATTTTGGAAATTTAGATTCATAATTGAGGTAGATATCCAAATGGAAGAGATTTATTTTGATAGAGTCTCTCTTTGACTTGCTTCCTCATCTATTCTGTTTGACATTCCCTGAAAGGAGACTTTTTTTTTAAAGTGCTGTTTTTGTGATAGGCAGTAGTACAGATATAATCCAATAACCCTTCAGCTGCAAAGATTCACTAGTCTTTCTCAGACTGATGTCTTTGAGCTGATATGACTGATTGGTTTTTTGAGAATTCAAAGCCTAAAGAAATATGGAATGAAGGTTTTGGTTTTTTCTTCTATGGAAACATTAATTACCTACAATCTGATTTAATTTGGACACAGTTTATCTTCTTTAGCTTTGGGTCAAAGCTACTTATCATTTCTTGAAGGTATTTAATATCATCTAAAGATAGGGCTTCCCAATTGATCAAATGTCATTTGAGAAAATCGTGCACAGCCCTAAGGCCTTTCTACACAGTATTTAACTTGACTTTTTACTGAAACTCTAATTTGTGAATCTTAGTGTCATCCGTAGGGTTTTATGGTTAAATTTCCTTTTCTGACCTTGTTATCTTTCACAAAGTTGTCAACTTTTGATTTGTGTTTCATGTTGTTCTATCAATATTGCTCTCCAGAAGTCTGTAGTTAATTTATTGTCACTACATATTATCAGTTGCTTTAAAGTGGAATATTGATATATTTGATGTATGTAACTGCTGAAGAGTTTGCAGATGTGGGTGGAGCTCATTGGCCAGCACCTTGCCTCTTTGTGGCTCAGGGTTTGATAGTGTGGAATTGGGACAGGAGGAGTCAGTTACATGGTTTAGCTATGTATTGCCTTTGTAAATAAGGACATACTTTACCCCTTGTCCTAATGGGGCATGAAATTACCAGACCTTGTCAATATGTGCCTTGGTTACTGTATTTTTCTTTTTGGGCACTGTATTCTTGGAGTTCTTCTACTTCCTCTATATTGACCTCTTTTTGGAAAACCGTATCCTATGATTGCTTAAGAATTATGTTGCTGTCATTCTTTGCTCATGTGCAAACTTGCAATGCCTCAATCAGCAGCTATTGGTATTCTGTTCCTTTTCTTTATTCATGTGTTGATTGATGAAGAGACAGAGGCAAGGATGAAAGAGGACCTCTTGCATCTCAACATTAAGTGAGCCCATTAAGTGTGTTGGAGAGTAACCAGCCATAGAGCAAGATATTTAAGAAGCCCACTAGGGGCAGGACAGGAATAAAGATACAGACGTAGAGAATGGACTTGAGGACACTGGGAGGGGGAAGGGTGAGCTGGGACGAAGTGAGAGAGTGGCATGGACATATATACACTACCAAATGTAAAATAGGTAGCTAATGGGAAGCAGTCCCATAGCACAGGGAGATCAGCTCCGTGTTTTGTGACCACCTAGAGGGGTGGGATAGGGAGGGAGGGAGGGAGTTGCAAGAGGGAGGAGATATGGGGATATATATATATGTATAGCTGATTCACTTTGTTATACAGCAGAAACTAACACACCATTGTAAAGCAATTATACTCCAATAAAGATGTTAAAAACTAACTAAATAAAATAAGAAGCCCAGGTATCACTGACTCAAGAACTTTTTTAGTTCTCTCTCTTCTTATCTGGAACCTCATGGTTGACCTCAGGGATGGGAGCGGATTGAGTTTCAGGAGAGGATTTTTCTATATGGTGGCACAGCATCCATCAGTATCTCAGCCAGGAAAGAGGATCCTCCCAGGAACCAGCCACATTTCCCTCTCAGGCCGACTTTCAGGCTTCCTGAGGGCAGTGCCAGTGTTGATAAGGCCATTTCTAAAGACTGCTCCCACCTGTGGTTGCTTGCGTCCCGGAGCAGAACTGAAAACCCCTCACTGGTTGTATTTCTGTACGTGAGGTGAGCCTGGGGGCCGTGCGCAATGAAGTGGATCGGGAGATCAAGGGCCCTCGGAGTCAGAGTGCTTGAGTTTCCAGCTCTGCCGTGGGAGCTCTGTGCCCGAGTCTCCTTTATAAACTGGGATAATAGTAAGCATCATGAGAACAAAATTAGATATATTTTTTAAAAGCTCTGTGTATACTAAAAGAGCTCCATTATTGATTTGTTTGGCTGTTCTGGAGCCTTGCTTAAGAAAATCATACATGATCACTGTTCTGCAAGTAGGTACAGCCCAGAGGTTGCAACCAGGCTCTGTAAAGAGACGGTCCTCAGAAGGACCTGGAGTTGTTTTAAAAATATAGATTCCTGGAGTCTATATTTATTGTGTTGGAATCTGTATTGGTACTGAGCCCCTGTGTATTAGAACACCCTTCCCGAGTGATTCTGATGGTGGGTCTAATCCCGGAGCTGCAGGTCAAGAGCACAGGGACCTGCACACACTCTGCTCCTTATTCCTACCTCCCAAGGACCCACCGTGCCACCTGGATCTGGGCCTCAGTTTTCTTGCCATTCACACTTAACAAAAAAGAGCAAGGTAAATAAGTTCTGAGGTCACCCAACTCTTTGGATATTCAGTGGACGTTTAAACATTGCAGGCAATTCTTTACTAAGTGCTCTGGATAGGAGTCGTAATGTGTGATTAACATCTTCACTGCTGAAACAGAAGTTAGGATTTTCCACTCAAATTTGTGTACAAGTAATCAGGTGATTACTGCAGAGAGCATCTTTATAAATATCCTCATTGCAGTATTACCCAACATTGAAGCAGTTTGATTGATTAAAAAAAATAGACATTTCTGCACAAGATAAAGTCAGTTACTTTTTTATACCTTTTTAGATTTAGAGTGTTGATGGTGATTACATGGCATTGTATAAGCCAACTGGAGAATATAGTTTCTACCGTGGATAAAGTCCTATGAGTCATTGATTAACAGGTCTATCTGTGGTGAACTGTGGCAGAATAGTATAGATCTTTACAGCAGGATTTCTCTGGGAGCAGAGAAACCGTAATTTTGAATTGTCATTTGCTCTTTATTTTAGGGAAGGTTTGGAGGGTGTTTTGCAGGTTTTTAATAGGCTTTTAAATTTAATATTCTTTCCTCAGGAACTGGCTGAAACAGTGTGTCTATGTGTGTGCATCTTTTATGTCTGAGGGGAATTTCATGACCTTCTTCACTATCATGATCTTAAAGCATCAAAACATTTGAATATCAGGCATTTTGAGGAGATATGCAACTCTTAAGCACCAGCATACAGATAAGGAGAAAAAGAAACCTTGCCATTAAACAGCTTATGAAATTATAAGTGAATTTTACAATCTAAGAGAGTTATGCATGGTGAGGATATTGCCTACTTATAGTTTTAAGAGAAGTCATTTTAAGACGTGTGAGTATATGAAAGAAGGGCAGATACCATACTTATATTTGTTTGTCTGTGTTCGTTCAATCATTATTATGACTATTGTGATGGTTTCTCTGATATTGAGTTAGGTACAAACCAGCTTAATCCCTTTTGCAGGATTATTTTTGAGTTGAAGAAAAAAGGCTTTTGACCTAAAGAATGACCATTTTAGAACTGGAATTGTTTTGTTGAGTTACCTTTTCCTCCTTGGAAAATCAGATGAGATGGTGTGTTTAAAGCTTTGGCAAATTAGAGTTAGGGTGTACTCTTTCTTCTGCTTTTTGTGTCAAGGATGGGAGCAGGGGGAGAGAGGGAGAGAGAGGGAGGAGGCTGAGGATAACTGTAAAATTGCATTTACCATCAGTTGGTTTTGAGGCTGCAGCTTCATTAGGTGGCTCGCACTTGGCCCGTCTGCCAAAATCGTCTCTTTGGCCATCTGTGCCAAATGAGAGGAAGTAATGGCCTTGGGCACAGCTGCTGAGCCTAATGGGTATTTCTAACTCGTGTATTAATGATAACGATCACATGGAGAAGTCCGGTGGCCAGATGTGCAGAATAAATAGAGAGAACCCAACACGCACATATAAATTTAGAAGTGCAAGAAAGAAAAATCTGTATTTTACATCGTGAAATGAGAGTAGGTATTATTTAGGTCTACAGATAGGAATTTAACCTTTTCTACCTTCATCTCTTTAGAGAGCCTTCTTCTAAGGAGAAATAACTCACAAGAGAGATTGACCTTGAATTTTGGCACTTCTTTGTGACACGTCATGAATGTTGCTCTAACACTGATATTTTTATAGGAGATGGAGTTCATTAACATAGCCCAACATTCATTGATTGGGCCTTTTCCCAGCTCAGCGGCTCTGTTTAAGAAGAATCACTGAGGGATAAGTGACTGTCATTGGTGTCACTGCTCTTTTCTGTTGGTTCACTTTGGACCAACAGCAGGACCTTTCCAGGCAGGTTAAATCTAATGTCATTAGAAGCATAATTAAGAAGTTATAAGAAAATAAGCTGTTCAGCAGTCCTAAGAATAAAAAGAAGGCCAAGAATCAGAATTTTAAATAAATATTTCTACATTTTGCATGGCCATTTCATTTCCCTAAAGCACCCCAACTAATGAACGTGTTGGAAGGAAACCTACCTTAGAGTCAAATTGGCCTTTAGAAGAATGTTACCAAAATTATGTGAAGTGACTTTGGCAGATATAATATAGTTTAGTAGCAAAGTTCCCAGTACATGCTTTTTAATTTTTTTCCTTCAAACCTGCCTCATCCGGAGCTTCCCCATCTTTAGTTGCTCAGGCCCAGAACCGTGGAGTCATCCTTGCTTCTTTCTCTGACAGCTCGCATCCAAGCAGTCAGGAAATTCTGTTGGTTTTACCTTCAAGATATACCTGGAATCTGACCGTTTCTGACCACCTTCCTGCTCCCACCATTGCCCCAGTCAACACCAGCTGATGCTTAAACTACTGCAGCAGATTCCTGGCTGGTCTCCTTTGCTTCCCAGAGACTGTTCCCAGTACTGCAGCTGGGGTGATCTTTTTAAAACCTGAGTTAGATCGCCTTACTCTTTGCTTAAAACTGCATTAGATTCCATCCCAAGAACCAACACAATCTACACCATCTATCCCCTCCTATCCTCCTCTATCCTTACCTTCTACTGTCCACTGTCCGCTCCTGCCCTGGTCTCACTGGCCTCCTTTTCTACTTTAGAACCTGTGCACGTCGTCCCTGGTTTCCTCTACCTGGACTGCTCCTCCTCCTGGCTGTCCCCAGCCTCCCCCCCTCACCTCCTTTGGGTCTTTGCGCAAATGTCACCTTCTCACTGAGGTCCACTGTGATCACCTACTTAAAACGCAAACTAACCCCCACCCCACCCCTTCACTCTCAGTTCTCCTTACCCTGTATTACTGTCCCTTCTCCATAGCTCTCATCACTTTTTAAGAACAGCTTTACTAATTTGTGAAGGATGAAACAGGATTGGAGGTTGAAAGCAAGTCCCCCTAAAACCCAGTTCCTCTACTGAGTTTATGATTAACCACTGTATCCAAAACATACCCACGTTTTCTCCTCAACATTGAGGAGTAGCAAAGAAAAGGGAGGAATTGTAATAGAAGCAAGGTGGCACGCAGCTGTTAGCAGATGCACCTGAACAACCGTTACCAGGCAACTGTTAGCTCAAGACCACTAGTGCGGTGGTTAGAGGCCCCGCTGGGCCATCGGTCGGCCGAGTGGTGGTTGTCGCGGCAGAGAGTGCAGTAAGAGGCGGATCGCAGCCTTCTCCCCAGGGTCCTCCAGGCCAGGGGTTACCACGCCCTGGGCCGCACAGCAGGAGGTGAGCAGAAGGGAGCGATTGAAGCTTCATCTGCCGCTCCCCATCGCTTGCATTACCATCTGAACTCTCCCCCAACCCGGTCCGTGGTAAAAGTGTCTTCCACGAAACTAGTCCCTGGTGCCAAAAAGATTGGGGACCACTGCTGTTGGCCCTCCAGCCTCTGGCTGGCGGGTGAGCTGGGGGGCCTGGGGAGAAGGCCGGGGGCTGTGTCCTGTAGAGTTCCAGAGCCCTTGCCATGGCCACCCACTGACCGGGCCCAGGCCTTGGGGCAACGCGAACCTCTCCCCTGTCCCTGCCTCTGTGACCTAGTGGCAGTAGCAGTCTGCATGTGTTGCAGTCTGCAGGACCCGGCATACCCCCCCACCCCCGTGTTTGGGTGGCCTGAGGAGCCTGAGGGCCAGCTGGGTCCTGGGTGCCTTGCTCCCTCAGTGATGACTTCTGGGTAGGGCCTGGGAACCTGACCCTGAAGGCACTGCCAGCTAAGATCTGCCTCTTCATCTGGGCCTGGGCAATGGCGGGAGGACCCAGACTGAGTGCTGGACGAATGCTCACGGACAGGGTAACTGGCCTGAGCGGGGACCCCCTTCTTATGAGGAAGGACCTGGACCTCGGAGGGTGAAAGTTGTGCCTTGGGACCTTGTGCTTTCTTGTCAGAACAGAGAATAGCATTTGTTTTGGTGGAGATTTACAGAAACATCATACCTGACCTCAAGAACAAAGGATCTGAAACCAAAAATTTTGCAACAACTAACCACGCCCCTCCCTCATCTTTCCTATAAATGGGATTTGCTGAAAGCTTTCGGGGAGTTTGGGCTTTTTGAGGCATGAGCCACTGTCTCCTTGCATGGCCCTGCAATAAACCTTTCTCTGTTCCAAAAAAAAAAAAAAAGAAAAAGAACAGCTTTACTGAGGGTGAATTTACAGACCATAAAGTTCACGCATTGTAAGTGCACAGATTAATAACTTTTAGTCTATGTATATAGAGTTGTGCAGCTATCACCTCAATCCACTTTTAGAACATTTCTATCAACCCCCAAAGTTTATTCCCACTCCCATTCCATCCTAGGTAACCTCTGATCTTCTGTATCAATAAATGTGCCTTTTCTAGACATTTGAATCTTGGTCTTCTCTGACTTGGTACCACCAGTGCTCAGGAAGTGTGGGTTAAAGGAGCTGCATGTTTGTGTAAAAGTAAAATATTACCCTATTCGTGTGTGTCTGACCTTACCTGCAGCTAACTAGGCTGTCATCTCAGTATTCAGTCCCCAGGCCTCTCAGTTTCTCCTTCCTGGCATCTCGCATGCCCTCCTCTCCCCTCTGTTCTCCTGGCTGCTTTTCTGATTCACGTCCTCAGCACTGTAGCTTCTTTACTGGTCTCTCTGTGCCACTTTCTTTTTTCTTCCATCCCTTCCTGTGGACTGCTGCAGACTAATATCTTTAGAAACTTGGCTTTCTTTATCTCACTCTTCTTTCTAAAAACCCCTGTGACTCTAAGACCCGTGGCTAAATTAGTCTCAAAAAGCATTTCCCCACCTGCCTTCTAATTCTTCCCAATGTGAACCATCTCCCTTTCTCAGGCTCTGTAAATAAACAGGCTTTCAGGAGGTACTGAAAGGTTTCTCTACAACCTCTAGTATTATGTATATCTAATTCCTAAGCCTCTTTGTCAAGTAATGCGAGATTTAATAAAACAACAACAACGAAAAAATCTTTAAAGCTTCTGGGAGTTGGCTATTTAAAGGAATCCAGTAATTTATCTCTCTTATATTTCCCTATGTTGAGTATTCTCAAAATAACAACACTTCCAAACTTGCTTTATACCAAGGTTTTTAATTTTTGTTTTTATTTAATCAAGGGTTTCTTTGGCCACCAGTGTAGTGAAGGAAAGTTCCAGGATTAATTCCACAGTGGAAACAAAACAACACATGTCTGGCTAAGGCACTCCAGCATCAGGAGCAGACCTCGGCTCTGTTTCACTGTTCTGTGTTCTGTGTTCACACTGTTGTTCCTTGCTGGAGGGTACTGGGCAGGGCTGGGCCCCACAGTGGAGACCTTTTCTTCTGGGATCCAGCCTTCTCAGGTGCTTCTCATGTGCCACAGGTGTCACATCCAGCCTTCTCCGTGCTGTTGTTACTGCTTTTGGCTGCTCTGGCCCTTTTCAATGACAAGTGATATTAAAGCTATCTTTGGTCTACAGTGTCCACCAGCCACTTAGCTCCTCCGCAGCCAGTGGGGCTTTGGCTGCTTGTAGCTGCCTTTCTTAATTTGTGTAGCAGCAGCAGTGGGGTGCATCAGTGGGATGGCTTTAGAGAAAGAGAGCCCTAAGGTTGAATCCTGGTTCTTTCGTTTACTAGTTGTTTGGAAAGTTATTTATCTCCTTGAACCTGAGTATCCTCCTTTGTATTCTGGAGACAGTTATACCTACTCTGCAGTATAATTATGTGGATCAAGTGCGTTAATGTATGTAAGTTTCCTTGTCCAGCAGGAAGTAGGCACGCAGTACATTTTTGCTATCTACTACTATGATTATTCTTAAGCAGAGGCTGGAGGGCCTGGGAGCTAAGTTTCCTCCCCTATTATTGGGGAGAGCAGGTCTTTCTTCCCATTATCACCTCTTCCTGGGTGTGGGGGTAATGAGAATGTAGGCACTTTTATGTTATTGACTACCACCTATGTTTTCCAGTATTCAGTGTCTAATGCTGAAGGACAGCTGTGATTCACGGGCCACACCTGGTGGGTCTGTGTGGCCCTTATGCTCTCATTTCAGGATGAAAGCTATAAAAGATCCTGTGTTGTTGTTGTTTCTTAAGTATGCTGCCATTGGTGTTTTTGCTTATAAGAGCATCGGCAGTTTTCTCATTAATATTATTCTATGCTGTCAAGAATGCTCATTCGGCACATAGTTATGGGGCATCTGTTAGATGCCAGGCTCTGAGCCAAGTGCTGATGATTCAGTGGTGAGGAAAACAGATCAGAGCTCTGTTGTCTTGGAGCTGACACTCCAGTGGAAGTGATGGGCACTCATCAAATGATTTCACAAATATGGGTAAAATTACAACGGAAATAAATGCTGAGAATAGGAGGTTCATGGTGGTATGAAAGTGTAAAAAGGGTTTGACTTGCTTTGAGGGGGTGGTGCGGAAGCCTTCCCTGAGAAAGTGGGGTTGGGGGTCGGAAGGATGTGATGAGTTAATGAGGTGAAAGCCAGAGGGTGGAGAATCCTTCAAATAAGGGAGGAAAAAATTCATATACAGAGGCCCAGCGCAGCGCTGGGGGAAAACAGTGGTGACAACAAGGTACAGTGGGGTGCTGAGAGCCAGGGAGAGTGTGGGGGGAGATGATGCTGGAGGGTGGGTAGGACAGGACCACACCTGGGTCTTTATCCTAAAAACAGTGGGAAGCCCCCGAGGAAGGGTTTTAGTCAAAGAGTGACAGGACCTGGAAGGCTAACAGTGGCTTCTGATTGAAGGAAAGCACTCATCAGTATAGGAAGGTGTTGCTGTCTATTGCTCTGGTTCAGATCAGAGGTGATGGTAGTAGTTTGGCCTGAGGAGGTGGGGAGGAAGAGGGAAGACCATTTAAGGGCTAAGAGGTAAAATTTTCAGATCTTGGTGCTCGATTGGATATTGAGAATGAGGGAGAGAGAACCCTATGAATCCTACATCTGTGGGGGTGGTGGTGCCATTCCATACAGCTGTGTGAGTGGAGGTACCATTTGCATGGATGGTGATACTAATCCATACAACAGCATCGTGGTGACATTCCGTGCAGTTGGGTGCGTGTTGGTATAATTCATCAAGAAAGGGATTCTAGAAGAGGAACTGTTGGGGGCTGGGTGGGATGGGTGAAGGAAATTACGTTTGGTTATGGTAGTATTAAATTTGAGCTGTCTTAAGATGTTCAAATGAGTTGTCAAATAGGAGGTTATTGTATGTTTGGACTTGATAGAAGACTCTGGGCCTGTGATACAATTTTTAATAGGGGTTGTTGGAATTGCCTAGAGATAAAGTAGATCATTGAACTCTAAAGCTCATGGAACTACAGCACATAATGATTAGGTAGAGAGGGAGAAGCAAAAAAACAAACCCCCCCCCAAAACACACAAAAAAATGTGTAGCCAGAGAGGAAGGGGGAAAACCAGGAGAGGATGGACTCATAGAAGCCAAGGAAGTAGCAAGATTCAGGAAGGAGAGAGCATTTATCCGTTTTGGATGTTGCCAATACCCACTAAGTCAAGGACTGAAAATGATAATTGCATTTAATGACAGTCAAGCTAAGGTTACATGGTGACTTGGAGACCAGAGGCACCTGGCAGCCCAGCCCTCATAACTTTACCACAATGTAAATCCCAGAACCATGCCATAACTCTGCTTGAGCAACCCAAGAAGGCAGAGCTTCCCAACTGATAGAATAGAAATTAAATTTGCGTTGTAGAAAACAGGGAGATAAGCTTTTAATTTTTTTGCACAATGAGTTTGCAGTAAGGTTCATACCTACTCTCTAAACAATGTCTACGTGTTCAATCAGCAGACTTTATTGGATATTTTCGTGGAAGGTGGGTGAGAGGTGCTCCGTGTCCTGAATACATTCACAGAACAGCAGAGAGGAAAGATATAACTATAATACATCTATAACTCTCATCTAGACCTATTGTAAGTGTCCCTAGCACAGGCACAAATTGTTGGAATTCAGAGAAGGGAAAGCTTAATAGAAGATGTGGAATGTACAATCAAAAATAGAAACATGAATTGCACAATCAGAAACCGAGCATATTTCAGGGCAGAAGCCTCCTGGAAATCTGAGATAATTAACACCTTAGAATTTACTTTAGAGTGTCACCGATAGCTCACTAGACTTTCTCAGGTGTTGCTTCTTCCTTTGTACTTTTGCAAACAAATTTTTCAAGTCTTTTTCAAAGGTTTGCTTACCAGGTTGAAATTTCAAAAAATAAATTTCTCCTGAAAACTCTTTTAAAGGTACAGCTTTTATGATTCATATGTTCCAATAACTAAATTTAACTGAAGTACCCAGAAAGTCAGCACTGCTTTTGGTAGAAAATAAAGATAGTGAAAAAGGTATGTTTTATTCTTTCAACCTGGATTGACTCTAGTTTTTAAAATACTAATTTTGAGGAATATCCCTACTAAATAAGTGGAAGTGGTCAAATGTGGATTTTGATATTTGATTTAAGAAATATGATGATTTTTGCTTTCTTTTTTTGGAAGCCTGTCTGTATCTCCACTAAGAATTAGCCATACTTGATCTAATTCCTTAAATTAGTTTCCTGAGTGACTTAGACACATTTTATGTGACACTATAGCTCTGAGAAACTGGCTTTATAATGCAAAAGAGGTTTGATATGAGGTGATAATCATAAACCAATTCAGGATAAGACTGCTGTTGTAGCCAACTTTCTATAATCCACGAAAGCCCCTTTTTTCAACACCTCCCTAAAAAGTGAGCCTGGGAAAGTGCCTTCTCACTCTTCCCCTCTGGAGCCTCTGCTGGGTCCGCTGCTACACAAGGATCACCTGGGATGGTGCCAACTAGCTGCTCTTGTTCTGTTTTACCCTTTACTGATTTGCTCCACCTGAACCAGGAGAAGCACCTCCCCCACCCGCAAGGAAAATTTGCAAACACTATAGAATTCTCAGGTTTCCTGTGTTGTGGGTGGGTGGGATGGGGGTCGGATGGGGAAAGCGGTTGTCACATACCTTTTTGAGAGTGTAATGCATTCCTCTTTCCTGTACAAAATGCGTGTATGTGTGTGATTCAGAAGAAGAGTGGCATAGAACAGCAGGGGCTGTCGAGTACTTGAAGTCTGTTTGTGGATCCCAGGTTAGAACTTTCTGCTCTAACCCGTCCTGGGCACCAGGATCTGAAGTTGCTTCCTCAGACACGTGTTTTATTCTAGCGGTCTCTTGCTTTAGAGCCAGTGGTGATTCCACAGTTGCCGCTCTAAGTTCTGGCGCTCTGCAGTTTGCAGCCCAAGGTCCGCAGGCCCCATTTATCCTGGTCATCCCGACCTGGCACTACTCCCAGCAATGGCACTGTCCCCCTCACTGTCTTTCTAGATCGTGCCCTCCTGCATATATTTGATCCTGTACATGCCTGGCCCCTGGCATGCTGCTTTACCTCCCTCTCATTCTAAGATCTGTGCACCAAGGTTTAGCGCAATACCTATTTCCTCCATGAAAAACTGACTCTTGATTAGCTCTACCGTACAATATATTTCCGTACTTTAGAAGTTCTCATCTATTTGCCACTCAGTTTTCTACATAGTTATGTGGTGTCACCTCTGTTGTCCTCTGGTCACCTCAAGTGTTTCCTTAATTAGAAGGTATATCAATGGTAGGAGCAAAGTCCTAAAGTGTCAGAGCAGGAAAGGACATTAGCGGTGAAATTCTTCATCTTTTATTCCACCTCAGCAAACCAGTAGCAGTAACTTGCAGTTGTGATGAGTGTGTGTGTGTGTGTATGTGTGTATGTGTGTATGTGTGGGTGCATTAAGACTGTCCTTTCAGGATCATATGAGAATATCAAGGAAGGAGAGAGAGAGGAGAAAGCATAGAGATGTTGAAAAAGCCTTTCCTCAGGTGATTCTGATGCCACTATTTTCCTGTCCACCACCATCACTAATCCTTTACTGTCCCCATTCTACAGAGAATCACTCCCTAATGCAAACTGGCTTCTGACCTAGCCTGGGAAATAAATATGCAACCTCTTTCACGTCTTCCTTGCCCACATGCCTTGGTTAAAAATTAAATTAGCACTCAGTGCCAGAGATTTAGAGGAGGGACGATAGACAAAAAGGGAAGCAGAGGAATAAGACGGATTGTCTATGCTCCCCTCTACACACACACACCCCCCCACACACATCTACCTACACATACACACATATGCATACCTTTACACACATCTGCACACACATATGCATCCCTACACATGCACACACATTCTCATTCCCCCATTAGTTTTTTTCTAAAAATATATTTGATTTATGGTAGATGCAGATTCCATATTCCCCTAGAACCAGCTCTTAAAGGACTGGGTCTCTTGGTGGTGTTCACACAGGATCCATGCGGTGGTATGATTTTTACTTCTATGGCTGGGCCTCTGTATCCATGGGTTCTGTGCCCACAGATACAGAGGGCTGACTATGGGACTTCAGCATGTGTGTATTTTGGTATCTGCAGCAGGTCCTGGAACCAATCCCCCGTGGATACTGAGGGACATTGCTTTACCTATTTTTGCTGACCCTCAACATTGGATAATTTCACATAGGCTACAGAGAACTCTCCAGACTGATTATAGTTGGATCACACTACTGTCCACATGAGAAAGCAGAAGCCCAGAAAAGCAAACTGGCTTGTGCAAGGGAGACAGAGCTGGGGCCAGGACATGGGTCTCCCAGGCTTTGCGTTCATTGATTGGTCTTCTTTGGTTTTATAGTCCCTTTGGTGTCTCACACCATACACGTTTTGTAAGCCTTCACTTCTTTTTACACACTTTGAGCTCCTGCTGTTTTCCCTTGGCCATATGCACAGACACTCACCCCAGCCATCTGGGGAAGGGAAAAGTCATATCTGGCAGGGGAATGAGTATGCAGATGAATTCTTTTTATAATTACTCAGAAGAAGGTTGTTGAAGGTATGATTTATTTAGCCAGCTTCTTCAGATCTAAATTCAAAAATCATTCTCATGTTCAGAAAATATTTTATTTTGTACAAAACTCTCAGGACATTCATTCTTTCTTAATCTGCGGTCTCACTTTTCAGCATGTCTTTCTGACTCTGGTAGCTCACTGAAACCTAGTACACCACCAGCATCAACTTGACCCCCGGCTGTATTCTTTCCCTGTCGGTTCCTGTCCACCAGGCTGTTGCTCATGGTTATATCAAAGATGGGAGCAGCTGGAATCAGATGCCTGTGATTATTAAAGACAGTAATTACTGATCATGCCAACACCAGCAATATTAACTAGTGCTTGAATAATTGAAAATGTTACCTATGAGGCAAGCAATGATTCAAGGTGTCAGAAAAAAGGCATTATGTAGAGTAGCCTAGGCAATAATAGAATGTTTTCATTCTTGTTTTATTCAGATATTCTGCCTAAAATTGCTCTATGGAGATAATGAACTTTGAGTTTGACCAGTTGTCTTTTTTCACTTCTTTACAAAATAGAATTATGTAATAAGATCTGGAGGAATGCTGTTTTGGGTGAAAAAGTCAGTTTTCTTACCTTTCTCAGGATATTATGAGATAAATGCCCCATCTGCTACAGAATGAGTACGTCGACTAGAGTGAGTTTTATGAGGTTGTTTGCTTAAATTGCACCTCATTGTGTAGAAAGTACTTTCAAACTCATCATTTCATTTAGTGTCAGTGAAAGTATATGTGGAAGAGTTGTGCTACCCCTGTCTTATGTAGAAGTAAATGTTGGCTGAGAAAGGCCAAGTGATTTACCCAGGTTACCCAAATAATACATTGTGAGGTTGGGTTAGAACCTAAGATTTGTTTATGATTTCATAACACTTTCCAAATCTGCGAGGTGGCAGAAAATTCTATAATATATTCTTGCTACATTTCTTATATTCAGGGGAAAATATAAGAAATACTGTCTTCTTTGGTGGAATCTTCTGGATCTACTCTTTATCAGAAGAATAAATAGTCACAAGAAGGAAAAAAATGCTTTTAATAACCATATAGAATTTTCTTCATTGGAAGATTGATCGTCATTTTTTAAAATTAATTTTTATTGGAGTATAGTTGATTTACAGTGTTGTGTTAGTTTCCACCATACAGCAAAGTGTATCATATGTATGTATATATATATATATATTTTCCCTCTTTTTTTGTTTGTTTGTTTTTTTTGGCTGCGTCGGGTCGTTGAGACATGTGGGATCTTTTCGTTGAGGTGCTTGGGCTTCTCTCTAGTTGTGGCGTGCAAGTTCTCTTTCTCTAGTTGTGGCGCGTGGGCTCCAGAGTGCACGGGCTCTGTAGTTTGCAGCACACGGGCTCTCTCGTTGAGGTGCGCGAGCTCTATAGTTGTGGCATACGGGGCTTAGTTGCCCCGTGGCATCTTAGCTCCCGACCAGGGACTGAACCCGCGTCCCCTGCATTGGAAGGTGCATTCTTTACCACTGGACCACCAGGGAAGTCCCTCCCCTCTTTTTTGGATTTCTTTCCCATTTAGGTCACCACAGAGCATCGAGTAGAGCTCCCTGTGCTATATAGTAGGTTCTTATTAGTTATCTACTTCATGCATAGTATCAATAGTGTATATATGTCAATCTCAATCTTCCAATTCCTCCCCCCCACCTTTTCCCCTTAGTATCCATACATTTATTCTCTATGTCTGTGTCTCTACTTCTGCTTTGCACATAAGATCATCTATACCGTTTTTCTAGATTCCACATATATGCGTTAATATACGATATTTGTTTTTCTCTTTCTGACTTAACTTCACTCTGTATGACAGTCTCTAGGTCCATCCACATCTCTACAAATGACCCAATTTTGTTCCTTTTTATGGCTGAGTAATATTCCATTGTATGTATGTAGCACGTCTTCTTTATCCATTCCTCTGTTGATGGACATTTAGGTTGCTTCCATGACCTGGCTATTGTAAATAGTGCTGCAGTGAACATTGGGGTGCATGTGTCTTTTTGAATTATGGTTTTCTCTGGGTATATGCCCAGTAATGGGATTGCTGGGTCATATGGTAGTTCTATTTTTAGTTTTTTAAGGAACCTCCATAGTGGCTGTATCAATTTACATTGCCACCAACAGTATAAGAGGGTTCCCTTTTCTCTACACCCTCTCCAGCATTTATTGTTTGTAGATTTTTTGATGATGGCCATTCTGACTGGTGTGAGGTGATACCTCATTGTACTTTTGATTTGCATTTTTCTAATGATTAGTGATGTTGAGCATCCTTTCATGTGTTTGTTGGCAATCTGTATATCTTCTTTGGAGAAATGTCTGTTTAGGTCTTCTGCCCATTTTTGGATTGGGTTGTTTGTTTTTTTGATATTGAGCTGCATGAGCTGCTTGTAAATTTTGGAGATTAATCCTTTGTCAGTTCCTTCATTTGCAAATATTTTCTCCCATTCTGAGGGTTGTCTTTTTGTCTTGTTTATGGTTTCCTTTGCTGTGCAAAAGCTTTTAAGTTTCATTAGGTCCCATTTGTTTATTTTTGATTTTACTTCCATTACTCTAGGAATGGGTCAAAAAAGATCTTGCTGCGATTTATGTCAAAGTGTTCTGCCCATGTTTTCCTCTAAGAGTTTTATAGTGTCTGGCCTTACATTTAGGTCTTTAATCCATTTTGAGATTATTTTTGTGTATGGTGTTAGGGAGTGTTCTAATTTCATTCTTTTACATGTAGCTGTCCAGTTTTCTCAGCACCACTTATTGAAGAGGCTGTCTTTTCTACATTGTGTATTCTTGCCTCTTTTGTCATAGATTAGGTGTCCATATGTGTGTGGGTTTATCTCTGGGCTTTCTATCCTGTTTCATTGATCTATATTTCTGTTTTTGTGCCAGTACCATACTGTCTTGATTACTGTAGCTTTGTAGTATAGTCTGAAGTCTGGGAGCCTGATTCCTCCAGCTCCGTTTTTCTTTCTCAAGGTTGCTTTGGCTATTTGGGGTCTTTTATATTTCAGTACAGACTGTAAAATTTTTTGTTCTAGGTCTGTGAAAAATGCCATTGGTAATTTGATAGGGATTGCATTTGATCTGTAGATTGCTTTGGGTAGTATAGTCATTTTCACAATATTGATTCTTCCAATTCAAGAACATGGTATATCTCTCCATCTATTTGTGTTGTTTTTGATTTCTTTCGTTAGTATCTTATAGTTCTCACTCTTAAATTTATAACTGTTTATAAGAATATAACACTATTTTGATAACTCTTTTCACATATAGGATATGACTGCCCTATATTGGATAGTTCCAGTATTTTTGTACCGAATTTGTAGATCTTTTATCATGAACTACCCGAAATATTTTAATTTGGAAGGCATTTCCTTGAGAAATTTGATGTAGCTTCCCATACTTCATTTTTATTTGTTGTTTTCAGTCATTGTCCCCTTATCTCAGCACATTGCTCTGCCAGCTCTTCGTGCTGGTTGTAGACAGTGCATAGCAGGTCCAACTCCAACACTTTCCAAAGTTCACCTGATGCCATATAACCTATAACTGTGCTTCTCTCCCAAAGAACTGGAAGCCCACATACAACTCCCGTAGATCAGAAATCCCAGGATGTACCCTAAGATTGAAGCATGTCTGGAGAGCTTGTCGGGCAAGCTCTTCTGGAGATCACAGATCATCTGGAGAGAATCAAAGCTTAACAAGCTTAGTTCCAGCCCTGTGGGCCAGTGTCAGAGCAAAAGTTTGAATCCACATACACCACAGTGTCTGCCACCAGATTGACCCCTTGTCTAAGTCCACTTGGCCTCAAGCCCAAGTCCTAGAAAAAGAGGGATACTTTACAAAGAGCAAGAAAGATAAAAACGCATTGTTTCAAACCCCTAAGGGATCCTGAGTACGTGGTAGCATTGGAGTAGTGGGCAGTGCTAGCACTTAGAGTTGTGGTCGTTTTAGGAAAGGGTACTTTTGGGCAGTGACTCCTTCAGAGGAGTGTCTTTGTGGCACCTAAGGGCTGTCATGGGCTTTACTGCCATTGTTGGTGATTTTAGCATGAGCCTGTGCTCTCTGGGGTATGCATTCGTAGATTCAGCAGTGGGCATTTTTACATAGTGGACAAGTGGGAATATGGAGGCTGAGAGGATGGTTATGTTTTTGAGAGCTGGTGAGACAAACGCTGAAACTGATGACCTGTCTTCCCTTTGCACGTGCAGTTTCCAAAGTTATGGGTGTGGGTGCAAGACCAGAAAGGAAACGTTATGTAACAGTTTCTGGAATCCTAGTTTTTGCTGAAGTGGCTGGGAAATAAAGGGTTTATACAAATGGTAAGATGTGATTTATTTTGTTTTATGAAAAAGTATTTACTTTACTGAAGAAGCATCAACAGAGTTAAGTTTTCAAACATTTAAAATGTGACTTTAGGACAAAAAGTTTATTTTGAAAAATTCATATGTATCATTCTAACCAATATAACCATTCAAAATTATCATAGTATCTATTTTCAGTTTCTGGTAAAAAATTGTTTTTTTACATGACTCCTTCACCCAGATCCAATTTAGCTTGCTTGATTTTTTCATAGCACTTATCACTCCCTGACACACCCTATACTTTGCTTATTTGCCATGGTTAATTGTTTGTCTTCTCATGTAGAAGTTAAGCTCAATGGGGCAGGCATTTTGTCTGTTCCCCTTGCCAATATATTCCAAGTGCCTGGAAAAATGCCTGAAACATGGTGGGCACTCAGCAAATACTTGTTGATTATTAAGTCAAGAATCTGTTATTTCATTGCCTAGGGACTTGGAATTATATGTGTTTTGTATGGTGAGGAATGGACAGTGAAGCATAGGGGCCTGGAGAGTTCCTTTCTGAGATTGATCATCGGGCAGATTACCTATGGGTGAGGGCATGCTTGTGGCAGACCACGTCCAAATCTGTGACTTTTAACTTATGTTTTTGCCCTTTGGCTCAGAAGCAGATGCCAACCCTGCTCGTACAGACCTAGAAGATCCTAATGACATCATCGCTCTTACTTTTATTTCCTTTCCTATTCCTCCAGACATTTTGTCTCATACCTTGGTTATTCAAAAGAAAAAAAACTTAAATGTGAATTGGCTAGCAGAGTAAAAAGAAAGGGAATGGCCATTCAGTGAACCAAGAGCAATTATAGAAAAATGCATTCCATTAGGTTCTTGATACTTACTGAGAGGGGGAATATGTTTCATTCTAAATGTTCTCGGCAGTTTTTGTAAAATGTGAAGCTTGATTAGTTACTTGATTTAAAGCATTTATGAGTAAACAGTAAAAAACAAAACCAATTGTTCAGGAGCATCAGCACAATTCATTTCTTTATACTAGGACCAGAAAGAAATCCCTCTCAAGATTCTCATAGAAAAGGACGCTGCAAAATGAAAGTCATGAGCAATGTCTTCCAGGTATCTTTACAGGGTTATCAGAGCACCTTCTCTAAGGCTTTTATTTACCTTATGCCTTAGTATGTAGAGTGGTAGTAATTTGGGAGTACGGATGAGGAGGTATGATAGAGTTGAAGTCTGTAGCGTTTTTCACTCTGGTGTTATAATGACGACAGCTAAAACTTGTTGATTTTATGTTCGTAGCACTGTTCTTAATACTTACATTGACTCTTTAAACCCCTGTAACTATGCTGCGAGGTAGGTGGTGTTGTTAACATCATTTTACAGAAGGAGGAAACTGAGACACAGACGGGTTACATACTTGCCCAACGTCATATTGCTAGTGAGGTGGGAGTTGAAACCAGTTTAATTATGATATTTGCACAGTTACCCTCGTGCTAAATGCCTTTCTAGAACCCAAGACCAGATTTTAGAGGGTCCACAAGAGAAATGGTTGTGCTGAATATTTTCCAGAAAATTATCTGTGATAGCTGACATCTTGGAAATTATTGAGCCATTATAAAGGAGATTTTGCTTAGTAGAAATCCCTGGAGTCCAGCTATTCTGTGTTGCTAATTCTGGAGACAACATGGTCTATGATGAAGGGTGTGAACTCTAGTCAGACTTGCCTGGGTTTCAGTGCCGGCTCTGTCACTTACTAGCTCACTGACCTTGGGAAAGTTACTTCATCTTTACCTCAGACTTGATGTTGGATTCATATTCTCTGCTTGGTAGGTTCCTATGGGTGACATTCTTAGCAGTTTTCCCAGAGAGACCCAAAGTCGTTGTTGTTTTTGACGGTATGTGGATAAAAAATATTTAACGAAGACATTAGATAGTTCCTGGGACTTAAAATTTTTGTGATGTACGTGGGCAAGTCTATTTTTCTGTTATACACAATTATTGAAACCATGGGATATAATTATAGTGTGCTTTCTTCATGACATAAACATGATGTTGTTTTCACTAATAGTATATAGCAGTATATTACAGTATATCCTATAAATAGGTAGAATATCACCAAAGGGCAATACCGTCTCCATTAGAAAATACTCTTAAAAATTATGTGATCTTAGGTTTTGTGCATTGGGAAAATTAGGATTGATAAAGAAAGGATTCTACTTCAGTCATTGTGAAATATCAACCATGATGGATTTGACAGCCTTTTTTTCCCCTCCACCTCCTCCACACTCTTCTGAGATTTGTCCTCCCACTTGTTGAGCCCACCCAAGCCTATTGACTGAGCCAAGAAAACAGAATCCACTCTCCTCCTCTTCTGACTCATGCCAAAAAGTCATGGAGCAATTCAAAACATGTCTCAAATCACAAAACATAATGTGGAAAACTTTCTTGTCTCTGACTTGGAAATATTCTTTAGTATTTTGTCGTTTGTATGATTAAGTGATGTTTTAGGTGAACTTCATTTCTTTGGAGGCTTTCCCTGACCCCTCAAACCAAACGTCCATCGACTCTGTCACATCACAGTTTTGTTCAGTGTTGCGCTGAAGGTTTAAAGTGACACTAATTTTTTAAATGAAATTGAAATTTGGATATCTTTCTGGTTTTGATATCTTGAAGTGGTTAGGATTATGTGCATATTTTGTAAAAGACTTGGAGTGCCTTTGTAATGACATGGAAAAGTGTTTTTGGAGAGGTCTGGAACTTCTGCATTTGTGATAAAAGTGCATTAACTTCCTAAACAAGAACTATTTATAAACAATTCATTTATTAGCAAGTCTTCTGGGAACAAAGCTCCTTCTAACAGAGATGAGCCGGGCATGGTCCCTACCCCTATAATTCACAGTTAAGATGTCAGTTAAGGAGTAGCTCAACTCAGCTGAAGGAACTTAACCTCATGCCCACGTCCTTTCTTCTACCGTACGTGTCTTTTTAAAAAGAAATGTATGCTTTAAGAAGTGATAGCTTTTATCACTTGTCATGTTAAAAAAAAAAAACCCAGACATTTTGGTTTACAAAGTCATTTTAATCTTACTCTTTATATGCATTCCTGGCGTATGGTAAATGCAGTTTAAACGTTGAATGAGTGAGAGAGAAGATGCTTAGTGAATGGTTGGAGGAATTCTTTGTTATTCAGCCCGGTCAGATCTGTGTTTTCATGGAAAACCAACTATTTTGTCTGAGAGAATGAGCATGTCTGTTATAGGCTTTCCAGATGAGAGGTGCAACACATGCAAAGATATGGAGGCTTCTGAGTTATACTTTTGTAAAATAAGAACCCTGTACTAGCTGGAGATGCAGGATAGCTTACTGGTTGAAAAGAGTGGGTCTGGATATAGACTAGCTAGGTTTTCACCCCGGCTCCCATACTGGTTGTGTGACCTTCATGAAGTTACTTAATTTCTCTAAACCTCGATTTCCTAATCAGGAAAATGGGTATAAAAATAGAACTTACCGAAAGGGCTTCCTGTTAAAGATGGCAGACTGAATACATGTCTACATTGCGTCTCCAGATGGCACAGAGTTCTTATTTTACAAGAATATAACTTGGAAGCCCCCGTAACTTTCAGTGTGTTGTACTTTTCATCTGGAAAGGCTCCTCCTTTCTCTCTGCATCCTTCAGTGCTCCTCCACTTAACCTTCCTCCACTGTTCTCACTGACATCCGTCTTGCCTTTGGTAGGGCGATGTGATGCAGCAGAATGTAACAGAGCTGAATTTGAGTCTCGGCTTCACCAGTTCCCAGTTTTTTTACCTCAAGCATTTCAGCTTGCTGGGCTTCTGCTTTTCTTCTGAAAAAAATGGACTCATTTAATTCTGATAATACTAGATCAATGTAAGAATTAAATGTAAGATTGCACGTAATCCTAGTGTCCTTATTTAGGCACTTGAACTATGGTGCTTCCCCAGTTCTAATGCTTCTTGCAGATGTAAGATACACATCAGCCTTTCAGTACATCAGCAATTGATTTAAGGTACAGCCTCAATTTTAGAAATTTTAAAATGAGAAAAAAATTGTAAATCTCTCAGTTGATGAAAATGCAGAATATCTTGTACTATTAGGGTGATGCAAATGTGGATGTTATGCCTTACTTGCAGATTACAAGCTATTTGAAGGGCAGAGACTATTTTTAATTCTTTCGTGTCTGTCATCACATCTTGTTCAGTGATTGCTGGAAATATATTAAGCCTTTAGTAAATATCTGAATGAATGAAGAGTCCATGGTTTAAAATTTAACAATTAGACTGTTTCTCTGTTTGAAAATGGAGTTAGGATTACATCTAGATCATAGGTTAGAGAACTATAAACTGTATATTTTCTATTCGTTAGAAGGCAATCATTAATCAGAGAAGAATGTTCATTCGCTGATTAATAACTTTTTTATACAGAATTTTCTAATGAAATAAAATAATTACATAAATGTAGCACATTGATTTTTTCCATACAATAATGTTGTTGTCATACAGATAATTTTTATATAGAAAAACACTCAAGATCTACATTTTGTCATCTATAAAGATACAAATGGATGGTTTAATTTTCAGTGGTCTGGGAGCTCTAAGAAATTCTTTAATGAAAAAGTTTTCATGGCAACATTTTTAAAAAGCACCTTAGGATGTTATAATTGCAGGTTAGGTTATTTTGACAAGACTGTGTAACTGATCCAAGCATTTTATGTTTCTATTCATAGAGGAGTGATGGAGCTAAAAATTAAAGTAAGAGCTGAAAAGGGGTGTGTTAATGTGACTGGAAGAACTGACTTAAACATTATATTTTAGTTTGGTTCTTCCCAAGGTCTCCAGCTCTATTCATGGGGGTGACTAGATACTTCATCCTTGTTCTCACTAGAGAAACTTTTAATATTCAGTGCAGAATTTTTGGGGGGCATGCATTTTGATAATATAAACTAAAACATTATGATTTAATATATGCAAATAAGCTGGTATTACAGTCTCATGCTCTTCATTCTAAAACAGAGATACATCATATTTTGCTTTTTCTGCTTTTGGGGATTTTGTGAGAATAATGGTAGTCCGTGGGTTCAAGACAGTGAGCAAGATAGATGTGGATCCTGCCTATATAGACAGGGTGACCAAATCATTTATGATCCAAACTGGGAAACCAAAGGAAACAACTGGAGGGTGCAATTAGTAATTGCGCTGGGAAAATAGACAAAACTGTGGCTACCCCAGGATGGTCACCCTATTTAAAGAGCTTACTGTCTTGGGGTGGAATTAGGGGTGGAAATGAGGCTGAGCCAATAGATTCTGCCTCCCCTTTCCCCAAACAAGTAATTACATAGAGTGCTAATTATGCTGTGTGTGTGAATGTATAGGTATTATTGGAGCTCGTGGGAGAGTAACAAACTCAGACCTAGGGGGGTTTTAGGGAAGGCTTCCCAGAGGAGGTGACATCTGGGACTTGCAGGATGAATAGGAGCTAACCAGGCAAAGAGGACGTAGAAAGTTCTGGGCAGAGAAGATGATTGGTACCAGTATCCTGAAGCGGGAGAATAGCTCAGTGTGGATGAGTGGATCTGTATGATTGTGACCAGGAAACAAGAAATCAAGTGGTAGAACAGAAGGCTGGAAATGTTGGTGGGGTTACCAATTTAAGGAATTTCACTTTTATCACAGCAGTTTTAAGCAGAGCATTGAAATGATCAGATGGTTAAGGGCTTTTGCCTGCATTCATTTGACTGCCAAGTACCCAGGTATCTTGTCTGGGGCTTGGTCTCCACATCCCCCAGCATGTGGAGATGGGCAGTGTTCCCCCTTCCCTGTGTGGGTGGATCTAGATCAGGACTACTTTGGAAAGGGTGCAGACAGTTGCCGTTGTTAGCGACAGACTGGTGGGGTTACCCATGGGAGTTTGGTGGAAGCCCACCTGAGGAAAATAATCACCTGAAGTTTTGTGGAAGGCTCACAGGCGCACATAGCTTGGCCTCAGAGTCCGAGTCCGGGGAGGTGGCAGGTGCTTCAGCACATGACCAGGCTGTGCTTCCACACTCTGGACCTCATCCCTCTCTGCTTGGGCCCCTGCAGCACTTATGCAACCTGGGAAGGAGAGCGCTCCTGTAAAACAAACAAACTATATCCCTAGGAAGTTTCCTCTCAGAGTGGTGAGATTTAGCAAAAGTGAGCCCTGATTGGATATGTGAAAGCCAGGAGCCAGGTGCTCAAGGGAGCGGTGGTGGAGAGGCAGTTGTCTAGGCCCCGTGGGTCCTCCGAGGCTGACATTTCTTAGAGTCACCTGTGATCCAGCTTTGAGCAAGGCACCAGTTATCCCAAACCTGGAGGTAGGATGGTCAGCAGGCCTGGAACAGCCTGTGAGCCTCAGAAGCTTGGAGGAGACTGGCAGGCCATGTCAGCTGTGGCTAGAAAAGACTGATTTCAATCATGGAGCAGAGTGATAGCCAGAGGGCAGCCAGGGCAAGGACCTGCTCCTGTTGGGCTATGCCCTCCCCTGGGGGCTGTATAGTTTGCAGGGGCTGCCATAACAAAGCCCCACAGACTGGGTGACTTAGAAATTTATTTTTTCTTGGTTCTGGAAGTTAGAAGTCTGAGATCAAGGTGTAGGCAGGGTTAGTTTCTTCTGAAGCCTCCCTCCTTGTCTTATAGATGGCTGCCTTCTTGCTGTGTCCTCACATGGTCTTTCCTCTTTGTCTGCATGTGTCCTATCTCCTCTTCTTATAACGACACCAGTCATATCAGGTTAGAGATCACCCATATAACCTCATTTTACCTTAATTACTGCTTTAAAGGCCCTGTTTCCAAGTATAGTCACATTCTAAGGGACTGAGGGTTAGGACTTGAACATGTAAATTTGGGGGGGACCCAGTTCAGCCCATAGCGGGGACCTCAGAGGGGGACACCAGCTAGTGGTGGTTGCAGGTACTGATCCCCAGCTGTTGGCTTCTATGGGTCATGCAGGCCTAGGGCCATTTGAGGTCCCTTCAGAACAACCTTGAATGTGTTATGGTCCCATTTGTGACTTCCAGTGAGGGAGATATTACTTTGCATAGTTACTTGTTTGGTCATTGGGCATCTTAGATTATTGGAAACATTGTACTGAGTCAGAGAAAGTTGATTTTTCCTTGCTTCTCTGGCCCTGGTTCTAGGTGCCTGTGGCTCTTGGTGCTGATGTTTTCAGCACTTGAGGATGTGACTGCAGCCTGGAATATGTTCCCTTCATTAGTGTTAAGTGTGCTGAACATGTGGACTCTGGAGTTAGTCTGCTAAGCCTGGTTCCAAGCTTGGTTTCACCACTAACTGGTTGTGTGGCTTTTAACAAATTACTTGACCTCTTTATGCTTTAATATTTTACTCCATAAAAAAGGATAGTAAAGTATGCAATGGATTAAAGAAGGTATGGAAAGCAATTCCTATGCCAGACACTTAGCAAGTGCTTGGTAGAGGTTGTCCTATCATCTTCATCTTCGCCAGCCCTCCTTTTTAACATGACAGAGAAGCAGCTGCACGGCCACACACAGGATGACCTGTGCAGGTGCAGGAGGACTAGCATTCCGCCACATTTCTCTTAACGTCATCCGAGAGTCAGTTTTTATTTTCCCAGCTTCTTTGTAGGGTTGTCTTTTATTGGACTTTCTGTCAACTAGTAATAACAACCAATGTTTATCAAGTACTTTATAATTTCAGAGTGCCTTTGCTTTTAGTTTTATTCTTATACTGGCCATGAGAGGTATAGTTTATCATTATGCCAACTTTAGGAAGAAACTGAGTCTTGGAATTTACTGACTTGCCTCAGGTTACGTGGTTGGTAAGTGCTGGATTTAGGACACAAATCGAAACTTCCTTTTCTTGTTACCCTTGTTTTTAATTACACACATACAATGTACAAGTTTATCGTAGAAACATTAGAAAACACAGGTAACCAAAATTTTAAAAAACTTTCACATGGCGATAATAATTATTGACACCTAAAATATGTATTTTTACAAAGGTGGTTTTACATAATACAGTATGTATTGATTTATTACTTCTCTCTTAAAATATGTATTTGTTTTGTTAATAGGTATATTTCTCCAGAGTCATTTTGAATTACTGCTTGGTTCTTCATTGAAAGATATGCGCTATTTAATTCATCCTGAACATACAGATTGCTTCTATGTTTTGCTCATATAAACAACACTCCAGTGAACCCCCTTGTACATATACTTTTGTACACTTCTCTGATTATTTCCATAGGGTAGATTTTTAGATGTGGAATTTCTAGATCAAAGGGTTTGCCCATTTTGAGGCCTTTGATACATTTACAAATTGCCTTCTGAAATGACTGTACTAATTTACATACCTGCCTGCATATATGAGTGTCATTTTCCTTGCTCCCATTGGCCGTCATCATTCTTTGCCAATGTGATTAGAAGGAATTGGCTGTTAACGGTTGGAATGGTTTGCATTTTTATTACTAACCAGAGTGAGCATTTTTATGTTTACTGTCCCTTTATATCTCTAGTTTGGTGATTTACCTATTTATCTTTTTGTCCATTATATCCTGTGGAGTCATTCATCCTTCTCTTGTTGACATATAAATACTTTATTTATTGAAAATAGAACAACTATTCATAGTCGTGCAAATTCCTAGGGTTTTTAAAAAATCTCATGTGACTGTTAAGCTACACTTCCTCCATTTTGATAATTGTTTTTTTAATGAAATACAGAAGCATTTCTTGGGCCCTGTTAACCTCATCTTGTCAGATTCTACCTGAGGCTGACTGTCACCCAACCTGTTCAGTTTCTCTTCCAGCTATGCTCTTATCTATACTTTTGCACGGTGTGCCCTCTGTCTTTTTACCTAGGAGACAAGGAAGGAGAGTCAAACTCATGTTTATTGAGCACCACTGTGTACCAAGCACTATACTAGGTGCTTTCAAGTATGTAAAGTGTTAAATAGAATAGTATAGAAGACCTCGAAGCTCTGCTGCATGAGCTTTCATGGATTCCATGGATATTGGCTCTCCTTTCCGAACTTTGAGACGTGTGGTTTCATATCACCCTATTCAAAACAATTGATGATTCCATGTGTTCCGTAATTTAAAAAGAGTTTGCGCTCTCCCTATTATAAACGCCTGTTTATCTGGGATTATTGTGCTGGGCCAGTTTATACTGGCTGTGTGTCCTGGTGACCTTTGGTGAAATCCAGCTGCAGAAAGATATTTAACCTTTTGCCTCCTGATTTTTTTCCCCTCTCATAGAATTATAAGAAATAGGTATCATTATATACCTATTTGTGGCTTATATTGCTAAGAAGAAGTTGCTATATT
Source organism: Balaenoptera musculus (assembly GCF_009873245.2). Lineage (NCBI taxonomy): Eukaryota > Metazoa > Chordata > Mammalia > Artiodactyla > Balaenopteridae > Balaenoptera > Balaenoptera musculus. Next base: position 61,981,177 of record NC_045796.1, on the reverse strand, counting down.
TCTTGTGTAATTTTCACATAATCCATATATTTTGATTTTAGTATGTCTTCAAAAGTAGTAGTTTTATGATTTATTATAAAATTTGGGATTAGAGCAGAATAATTAAGAGTACAAGCTTTGGAGTGAAACAGTTTTGATCCCTGACACTACCAATTCCTAGTCCTGTGCCTTTTGTGAATTACTTATCCCTAGGTTCTTTATCAATAAAATGAAAATAATAATATCTTCTACATCAGGTTATTGTGAGGATTAAATGAGATCATGCATGTGAAGTACCTCTTAGTATAATAGCACTCAAAGGAAAATGTGGCTCATGGTAGTAGGTAAAGTGGTTATTAGTTATAATTTAAAATTTTAACTTAAAAGAGAATAGCAGCTGTTGAATAGAGAGGCTTTAGCGTTATGATCTCAGGAATATGTTCTGAATGATTATGTCTTTTTTCTTATGTATTAAAAGGGTTATAGAGTTTTGTAAGAATGGGACAGTTGTGTTCTTTTGGCCTAAATTTCTGTTCAGGTAGTAAACTGTGCTTTAGTTACACATTGGACCTTTCCTGTTAGAGTTAAGTCATCTCACGTCTTTTTTATTTGGAGGGAGAGCTTAGATGTTTTCACTCTCTGAAAGGGCAAGCATCCTTGTTAACCTTTAGGAATGATGTTCTGTACAGGAAAGTATGCCATGCGGTACCCTTGAATATTTGCCTTTCAGACTAAAGGGATAACTAATATCATTTATTACACATGATGATGTACCGGTGTTAAAATATACTAATTTCCTGGTGTTAAAAATACACCAATTTATGAAATAATCAGAATTAAAGATAAATTATCACCATATGTAATACATAAATAAATATTGATTGGGCCTATTGCATGTGTTCTAATTCTTTTATGCTTAGAAGCAACATTTCCTTTCAAGATACATTAATTTTATACAATTTGTTGTTTGGGATCAACAAGCCTTAAGTATATTGAATCATTTACTGTAAGTAGTTTTTCATGGTCAAGACTTATCCCTATAATTCATTTTTTAAAAATCTCTGGGCTTTCGTCCTGCAAACCACCTCTATATCTCTTGCATTTTACTTTTGTCTGCTTAAAACGCTGCTTAAAACGTGGTGCTATTTCCCCTACTCCCTTCCCGAGTTCATTAAGCTGAGCTAAAAAGCTAATCAAAAGATACTTAAAATTTTAACATATGTTTTCTTAACTATTTTAATAAATATACTTCTTGCCTTTGAATGATATTTAGTGAAGTCAGTAAATTCTCTGTTTACCAAAATAATATTTTGTATATTTGGTGGTTGACCACTAAGCCACAGGCATAAACCTTTTATTTTGCCTCTTCTTAATGAATTTGTGTAAAAAAGCAGTTAAAATTGAGTCTCCAGGAGCTTGGCCTTTTAAAGAATGTAGGGGAAACAGCATTAAATGTCATCGAAATGTGAACATTAGTTTTCTAAACCCTCATTTTCGGGGGAGTTCTTGGAGTGCATTTTCTCATAGAAGCAAGATTTAAAGTTTAAACGGTGGTTAAGTTTTCAGATAAGCTCATAATAAGCGAATATGTGCATCTCTGTGTGTTTTTAAAGCAGCAGAGCCGCCCACCCACCCCCGTTTCTTCACAAACAAAATCTTAGGTAGGACCCTAATTGAATTTCTTGGGAATCTTTTAACCCTCAGTTGAGTTAGCCTAAATAAAACAAGGAATTTGTTATAAATATCTAGGTTGTTTCATGTACTCCCAGAGGCAAGAATGCATGGAAAATCGAGAATGTCCTCTCTTTCCATCTCTTGCCTCTAACTTTTTCCTCTGTACACTTGCTTCTTTTGCTGTTTCTTTTCCTGCAGAATTGTTTTCTTGGTTTCCTAATCCACATGGCAGAAGACAGAGTTGAGACTGGAGTGAGGTGCAAGATTTAAGAGGGCATCAGAAAATTAGATGATCAAGATAAATAATATTTTAATGTAATATTTCAAAGATGATGAACAAAATATAAAAATTTTAATGACGATAGGATTAGTATAAAAGGAGCCATCCCTGTCGGTTCCTGTATTGTTTTCTACTTGCAAGTGAGCCGCACAACTGCTCTGGAGACTGGTGTTTCTAATTCCAAATCCCAGAGAAGGGCTCTGATTGGCTCAGCTTGGGTTCCACCCGGACTCTCAGACCCATCAGCTAAGGCTGGGTGGTGGGAGGTGCTCGATACCAACAGAACCCTGTGGGAGGCTGGGCAGGTACAAGAACAGGTGGTCACTCTTTCACAGTACCAAGTTCATGCATGTGAGGACACTGGCCAGGGTCGAGTAAGCCAGGTAAATCCGACACTTGGTCTCTCCTTCTCCCCACCTTAAGGTTTCTCCTTAGACGCCAGCACTAAACTTACCAAGCCCTGAAAGGGAGAGTTGAGCCCATTTGAACAGGGGATTTAATTTCAGCCAACCAGTGAGTTAGTGCCAGCCAGGTACAAGGCCCAGGAGAAAAGTACTTGGCACGGTTGGTCAGGATAAATGTCTGATGAGGGAAAGTAGATGCCCTCCCTCAGACAAAAAGCCAGAGAGGTTTTGCTGTTGCGGAGAGGTTGATCGTGTGACCTGGTGATTACCCTTGTACAATGGGCCAAAGAGTACAAGGTTGCCTTTTTTTTTTTTTAAATATTTATTTATTTTTGGCTGCATTGGGTCTTTGTTGCTGCGCGCGGACTTTCTCTAGTTGCGGTGAGCGGGGGCTACTCTTTGTTGTGGTGCGCGGGCTTCTCACTGCGGTGGCTTCTCTTGTTGCGGAGCACGGGCTCTAGGCGCGCAGGCTTCAGTAGTTGTGGCTCGTGGGTTCTGGAGCACAGGCTCAGTAGTTGTGGCGCACGGGCTTAGTTGCTCCGTGGCATGTGGGATCTTCCAGGACCAGGGCTTGAACCCGTGTCCCCTGCATTGGCAAGTGGATTCTTAAGCACTGTGCCACTAGGGAAGTCCAAGTTTGCCTTTTGTTCCTTTGGGAATTCTTCTACCTTTCCAATAACTTCCAAACTACGACCAGAGTGATCTTTCTAAATGCAGATCGCATCGTGCAAGTCTCTTGCTTTAAAACCTTCAGTGGAGTCCCACTGGTTTTAGGATAATGACCAAGCAGTACTCTTAACACTGCTTGTGTGATCTGCCCTCTGGCCTCTGATAGGCCCTGCTTCTTTCTGCTTTAGGACCTTTGCCCAGGCTGTTGGCTCTGCCCAGGATGCCTCCCAGAATCCCTTTCCACACCCCTTACCCAGCTGATAATTATCTTTCAGAAATCAGCTCAGATGTCACATCCTCAAGGAAGCCCCTTTTCTGATCACACAGGATGGGCCAAGTTTCCTGCTATGTAAAACGATAATAAATCATAAATAGTACTAGAACAACAACAATAATAACAACTAACACTGTGTGACAGGCACCTTCTGAGAATTCCAGTTTGTTTAATCCTCACAACAGCTCTATGAGGTGGGTATTACTATTTCTAAGATGAGGAAGCTGTGCTTAGAGCCCCTTGCACTTATCACAATTATGATTAAAGAATGAATTATACAGGCACTGTCAGTGGGCCAGGATGGGACTGAAGGGCAGCCTTTTCTTTAGAAGGGGAGGGCTAGGAGCTGGTCTTGAGGCTGTGTTTGCGTAGCAGAGCGCGCTGTGCTCTGGGCTGCATGCTTACCTGGGGTTGCTTTGAGCGAGATGAATGATGATTGTGAAGGCTGAAATACTCTCAAGCCACTCCTTGCTATCCACTGTGGCCCACTACAAGCCCTGTGAAAGGAAAAACTCATGTATTAATTACTGTATCCTAGGCACCCAGCTCCAGGTCTTGCATAAAGTAATTCTTCAAGAAAGATTTATCTCATGAATCAGTGAAAAAAAATCTCCACAATTTTGGAGGTATTTTTGACCAAGCTATATCGAGTTCTGCCCTAATTGTGCAACATTGATGGTGAAGGTTAGTCCTCAGGGATTTCATTTGATCTTGGGCTGAATGATGGATGCCCAGGACTTGAGGGGACACGTGTGGACCCTGGTTAGGAAACAGGTGGGCCAAGGGAGCAGATCTGAGACCTCAGGAGTGCTGGTCCTTATAGTGAGGCAAGGCTGGGAGGAGCATTGTGCCCTAAATGGAAGCATACAGATCAGAGTTGCATGCTCTTTGCACAGCTGATCACAAAGGCTAATTTGGTGGAAAGGAATGTGTTGCCTTGATAGTTTTAGGGCCATGGGTGTGGGGGGCTGAGATGAATATAATTCATCATATGATGATTTGATTCCATGGTAACAACAGGCTCAGAAAATTGTAGATGGTCACAAAGGGACCTTGAAGGTGATCACTCTCAATTAGTAGAAAAAGAGCCACCTCATATGCTCCCAGCCCCACATAGCACTACCCTTAGGGCTTGTGCTAAATGTCATTATATCTCTAATGGGGTGTGAGCAGCCCTAAGAGCTACATGCTTGGAGAGCGACTCTAGCCTTTTTTCCCCACTATTCTGCTTCCTATGGCCCCACCAAGTTGGCTCAGCGCTGAATCCATTTCTGGATTCCAAGGAGGGGAAAGGCAGGAGGCTGGCCTGGATTTCCTTGGGCTCGTGGGAAAAGGTAAGAGCCTTGAGCTGAGAAGGAACCCACATCCCAGGCACAGGAAAAAGTGCAAGGAGACAAGAGGATAAAGAGGTCTGGCTGGCCAAAAGACGTGCTTCATGTAAGGGAAACTTAAAATATAAAATAGAATTAATAAACAAAATGTAGAAACAAGTGTTATTTATACAAAAAGAAAGTTATAATCCAGTGATACAATTTATATAAAATATATGTAGTAAGTTGTAAATAATATGTAGTAAAAATAGTAAATAATAAATAACAGTAATATTCAGGGGTTGAGTCATCCTTTAACTCATTTTAACTCACCTTTAAAATGGTGTTCATTTCACTAAACATTGTAGAATGGAGCAGATTATAACTAGATAGTTTCTGAGGAGAGCTAATTTAGTGAGTTGATCTCCAAACAATAAGGGAATTTATCTTAAGATTTTTAATTGTCATGTTTGGAATGTCTGAAAAATATCAAGGTAAAAGTGTCCTTTAATTTTGGATTATTTTAACTTTTAGGATTCTTATTCTACATTCACCTAGTTATTGGGAGCATTTAAAAATATTAGACTTTCCGAAAGATTAAGGTTTTTTTTCACCTCTCTGTAATAATAAATATTCTTATGCCATCTTAATGCTCAAGTGTCCATCTCTGTTAGTGTTTGTGTTAGGCAGTAAGAGCCTGGAATTTATAACCTAGTTTCTGAAAGGAATCTGTAGCAGTGGTAGGTTGCTAAGAAAGTCTCTTAGCTAATGAAACAACGTGCCTTGAAATATTCTGATCCTTTTTACTGCTCAGTTGTAATGGATCAATTGAAAATGATGCTCATTTTTAGATTTGTCAAAACTTAAATTAGAAATAAATGAAAGTATAGATATACTATTTTCAGTAATTAAAAAAAGGAAGCAAGAAATAAGTATAAATGTATGAAAAATGTTTGAAACAATCTATTCGGTAACAGTGGAATTCTCAGCAAATTATGATATATCTATGTGAATTACTATAGTATGAGGGTTTGGATACAGTGTAACAAATACTATATATTAGTTAGATTGGAAATCATAGGTCTCTCTTTTATACAAATCAGCAGAAATAGGCACAGCTTTACACATTCCTTTCATAAGTGTTTTTACACTGTATTGCTTTTCAAAATGAAACTTAGAAGAGAGCCTGTTTAAGCCTGTTTATCCAAATTGGAATTAATTTTGCTGCTTGGGTGTGTTGGAAAATGGGAGCTAGACCCTCTAATGAGAGTTGTAAAGCATAGTCATGGAGCACGTCCCAGACTTTTCAAATAATTTACTTCTCTGTTTAGAGTTACAACAATGATTGAAAACAAAGGCTGGGGTGCGGAGTGTGAGATTGAATGAATATATAGCCAAGGAGTGATTTAAAGCCTGACAACTTCATCCAATTACGTATTTCCAATTATGCTAATCCTAAAGCTCCTGTAAAAATCTGTTTTCCATTTCCTTATAATTTTCATCCTTTCTATATGTTATTTTTCTATTTTTCAGAAATTCACTCCTTGAATAGAAAATCATCTTTCTGTAGATGCCCAAGACGTAGTTGATTTTAACTTAACTTCACTAAAGGACAAGTCAACTAGTATTTGTGGTTTAGCCTCTGTAACTTTATTTTATCAGTATTTTAAAATTGAAATATAGTTGATTTATAATATTGTGATAGTTTCAGGTATACAGCAAAGTGATTCAATGTTTTATATATATATATATATAGATAGATATAGATAGATAATGTTTATATTCTTTTTCAGATTCTTTTCCATTATAGGTTATTACAAGATATTGAATATACGTTCCCTGTGCTATACAGTAAATCCTTGTTGTTTATGTATTTTATATATATCAATAGTAGTGTGAATCTCTTTTGTAAATAAGTTCACTTGTATTATTTTTTAAGATTCCACATATAAGTGATATCATAGAATATTTGTCTTCCTCTGTCTGACTTACTTCACTTAGTATGATAATCTCTAGGTCCATCCATGTTGCTGCAAATGGCAACATTTCATTCTTTTTTATGGCTGAGAAATATTCCATTGTATATATATACCGCATCTTCTTTATCCATTCCTCTGTTGATGGACACTTAGGTTGCTTTCATGTCTTGGCTACTGTAAATAATGCTGTTATGAACATTGGGGTGCATGCATCTTTTCGAATTAGAGTTTTTCTCTTTTCTGGATATATGCCCAGGAGTGGGATTGCTGGATCAAATGGTAGCTCTATTTTTAGTTTTTTCAGGAACCTCCATGCTGTTTTCTATAGTGGCTGCACCAATTTACATTCCCATCAACAGTATAGAAGGGTTCCCTTTTCTCCACACCCTCTCTAGCATTTATTATTTGTAGACTTTTTGACGATGGCTGTTCTATCCAGTGTGAGGTGATAGATACCTCATTGTAGTTTTGATTTGCATTTCTCTAATAATTAGCAATGTCAAGCATCTTTTCATGTGCCTGTTGGCCATCTGTATGTCTTCTTTGGAGAAAGGTCCATTGAGGTCTTCTTCTCATTTTTTGATTAGGTTGTTTGTTTTTTTGATATTGAGCTGCATGAGCTGTTTGTGTATTTTGGAAGTTAAGCCCTTGTTGGTCACATTGTTTGCAAATATTTTCTACCAGTCTGCAGGTTGTCTTTTTGTTTTATTTATGGTTTCCTTTGCTGCGCAAAAGCTTGTTTGATTAGGTCCCATTTGTTTATTTTTGTTTTTATTTCTACAGTAACTGCTGTTGGGAAAGCTGGACAGCCACATGTAAATCAATGAAGTTAGAACACTCCCTCACACCATACACAAAAATAAACTCAAAATGGCTTAAAGACTTAAATATAAGACATGACACAGTAAAACTCCTAGAAGAGAACATAGGCAAAACATTCTCTGACATAAATCGTGGCAGTATTTTATCAAATCTTAATTTTTCCTTTTGGCTGTCTGATGTTTTAATTTTTACTGTAACTCTTACTTTAGCTATTTTTGGTTCTCAAATACATTTTGACTTCTTAGTCCCTGAGGTTCCAGTAAGGTGAAAAAACTTTAAAAATTAGAAACATTCCAAACCATTGCCTATTATAAGAGCTTTCAGTCAGATTGTTATATCTGGATGATAAAACTCTCCAAGGTGCCTCCTTAGCATTCTAAAGCATTAGCATCATTAAGGCCCAGAGTGTGCTTTTTTGCATTTAGCTCACTGTGCTTTTCTTTCTTGTTTTTTTTCATTCAGCTGGAATGCGTGCCGACTCCTTTGCAAACTTCTGAGGCTGAGACCCTGAGGAACCCAGCTGGAGAATGCCGTCTGAACGCTTCCTCAGGTTGGTCCTGTAGGATACATCTTTGCTTGCGTAGCGAGACATGTGTGACTTGAAATCCTCACACCGCACATTCTAGGACCAAGCACAGGGAGGGGGCTCAGTGTGTATTTGAAGAATTAAGCAAACCAATCTGAGAGTGTGTGTGAGTTTAGTATGGTAGCACAAGGGCTAACCACTGAGATATAGTTACTGGCCAAACCTACATATGTTTAAGGATTCTTTGATACTACTTTTTATCTTTTTCTTATTTAGGACACTAACCTCCCTCAAACAAAAAGTAGACTTCTCTAAAGGTATATAATTTAAAAAATAATCAGAAAACTATACATATATATGATTATTGTCCCCTTTAAAGCAATCACTTTAGGGTGTATAATATGTATTCTTAAAATACTCAGAAGGTTTTACTTTAGTACTTATTTAACAGATATTTATTGGTACAGAGGATCCAGCAGTGAATAAAACAAATAAGGTTCCTGCTCTCATGAAATATATATTCTATGGGGGAAACAGATATTAAACAGATCACACCAGTAACAGCACAAATATAATTGTGAAAAGTGCTTTGAAAGATTGATAGAATGAAGTAGTACCTTCCTGAAGAAGTGCTCTATGACCTGAGATTTGAAGGGTGGGAAAGACATGGGGAAATGCCCTCAGGCAGGAAGTAGCCTGGCACATTCCCAGAACTGAGGGGGCAGTCAATAAGAAAATGCAGGGCATTCCTTTGAATATTCTCAGTGGAGGCAAGTCTTCATCATCTTCCGAGGAAACCGTCAAAAGGATCTTCAAAGCAAAGAATGAGAGAGGTGAGAAGCCTGGGAAATGCCTTCTTTTTAAATACTAAGAATTGAGTATGTCTATGAAGTAATGAGACCAGCTTTCTTCCATGACTCTGAAGCTATTAGAGGTGACTAGTTCCAAAAATGTGTTCAGAAATGGAGGCATTGCTACAGCCAGTATAGTGCCTCTGTGCTCCCCAAGTGAGTGTTGCTCTAGATGGGTGACTCTCAGTGGGGGATATTTTGCCCTCAGGGTACATTGTGTAATATCTGGCATCATTTTTGATTGTCACCAGGATAGGGGGTGCTATTGGCATCTAGTGGGTAGAGGCCAGGGATCCTGCTAAACATCTTAATAATGTACAGGGTAATTCCCATAGCAAAAAATGTCAGAATGTCAGTTTCACTGAGGTGGGGAAATCCTGCTCTGGATCTGGCATCCAGCCAGTGTAGCTAATAGGCTAATAGGATCCTGGCTAATAGGATCCACGTGCATTCTTCTCCAAATGATTTTTTACTTGAGATCTGCCATCTCTGCTTTCACTGATCAACTCTGATCCCACCGCCATCTGTCCTCCATAGCACCATCATCTCTGCGATGGACTTTCCTTCTCTGCTGGGACACAGACACCCCCTTGCGCACTTTTCAAACTTTCCCCGTGCCACGTGGAACTGTTGCACCAGGAACATACATGTGCTGTGCTGTGTCATCTTCCTCACCCTGAAAAACTCCAAGCACCTCCTGCTTTCACTGAGACCTGTCTTCTTCTGAGGCACCACTTCTTTGTAGCCTTCTCAAGTGGTGGCCTTATTTCCTCAAATCTCATGTATTTAAGGGATGGGTAGAGAGATTGTTGTCACCCTGGGACATAGTTTTGCTTCTAGATCATCACTCCTCATACCGGTTGTTTGAGAAGATGACGACAACAAAGATGGGCTCTTCTGAAGGTGGTGCTCTTCAGCTCTCTCCATCCCTTCTTCCTCTCCACTGTTCGCAGGGTCATCTCCCCGCATTCACTGAGCATTTGGCATCTGGCTGACAGTCTTCCTTCTCACCACAGACCCTTTACAACTTCCCAGTGCCCTCAGTGTTTGCCTGGAGGATCTGCCCGACTTCAACCTGCTTATGACCTTCCTCACTGAACCACCTCCTCTCATGGTCACACCATGGATCATGCATCCCCAGTAGTTGCTCTGTTTCTGAAACTTACTGCATCAGCCACTTTATTCTTAGCAGGACCTCCTCTCCTTCTAGCTTCCTGATTTACCTACCTCCACAGTGGTTGTACTTTGACCTCATGGCAATGTCTTATTACTGGCCCGGCCACTTTCTTTCTTTTCTTTTCTTTTTATTAAATTTTTTTGGAGTATAGTTGATTTAAAATATTGTGTTAGTTTCAGGTGTACAGCAAAGTGATTCAGTTATACATATATATATATATGTATATTCATTCTTTTTCAGATTCTTTTCCCACAAAGGTTATTACAGAGTATTGAGTCGAGTTCACCGTGCTATACAGTAGGGTCTTATTGTTTGTTTGTTTGTTTGTTTGTTTGTTTATTTATTTATTTATTTATTTATGGCTGTGTTGGGTCTTTGTTTCTGTGCGAGGGCTTTCTCTAGTTGTGGCCAGCGGGGGCCACTCTTCATCGCGGTGCGCGGGCCTCTCATTATTGCGGCCTCTCTTGTTGCGGAGCACAGGCTCCAGACGCGCAGGCTCAGTAATTGTGGCTCACGGGCCCAGCCGCTCCGCGGCACGTGGGATCTTCCCAGACCAGGGCCCAAACCCGCGTCCCCTGCATTGGCAGGCAGATTCTCAACCACTGCGCCACCAGGGAAGCCCTGTTTATTTTTTTAATTAATTTTTATTGGAGTGTAGTTGCTTTATAATTGGGAGGTTGAGATTGGTATATATATATATATATACACTATTGATACTATGTATAAAATAAATAACTAATGAGAACCTACTGTATAGCACAGGGAACTCTACTCAGTGTTCTGTGGTGACCTAAATGGGAAGGAAATGCAAAAAAGGAGGGATATATGTATACGTATAGCTGATTCACTTTGCTGTATGGTAGAAACTAGCACAACATTGTAAAGCAACTGGCCTGGCCACTTTCTACCAATCCATCAACACTTTCCTTCGCTCATTTCCGTTCTCATCCAGTTTAGAATCATCAGTCTTTTAAATCCTTAATTTCCCTTGCTCTCTGCATTTTTGATCCATTTGCCTGACAAAATCCCAACCCAGATGAACCCAAATACTGTGTTTCCATGCCTTCGTTTTCCAGTGGAGGTTGGTTCCACTGAATCTTTAGATTCAACATGGCAAAAAATGCCCAAAGTTTTAATATTCCCTCCCTCCTGCTACTCAAAAGGCAGTCCTTTCCCACAGCTGAGCCCAGCCCCACTTCTATGTTTTGAATCCTATCTTTCTTCTCAGCAGCCTTTGACTATTGGTTGTCTCTCAGCTGTGTTCTGGAGACACAGCTGTGCTTCGGTTATTCTCTCTATCCACATGAGTTTTACACCTCTAGCCAAGACCTCTTTCTGAGCTCCAGATCCTGTACCATGCCGGCGCTTGTCCTCAGGGTCCCAGCCCTGAACATTCTGTGGACTGTGTGTAAGGTCCATGCCCCCTACTGCCACAGGATCAGAGCATTTGCTGTTCCCCTGCCTGGAAAACTCTGCTGTCCCCTTTTTGCCATGGTAACTTGTTCTCATCCTTCAGCCTGCAGCTCCAGCATTACTTCTTCAGGGAGGCCAGATTATTTTATTAAAGTGTAACTACCTCGCTAAACTGAGGGTTCTGTGAGGGCTGCTACAGAGTTTGGTTTGTTTACCATTTTATCTCCAGTGTCTGGTCCGATACCTGGCACAGGATGAATAAATGTTTGAGTGAATGAAGGAAGGAAGGAATGCAACAAGACTATCCATTTATATTTAAGTTCCTTTCTTTAAGTATCCATTGTAATTAACTTGCATAGTCTTCACTATTTCTTGGTCATTCACTAAGCATGTCGTATTTTCTTTGCTTATTATTTTGACCATTGTTATTAATTGCTAGCATTAATTTTAAGGTATTTACAAATTACAAAGTGTTCTATAAAAAATAAAATTAAGTTCCATGCTGGGTTTTTTTCACAGCCTGTCTGCTTAAATAATAAGATTGTTTCAATATTAATGTATTTAATTTGTATTAAAATATTTTGACTGTGGAATTGAAGTGATTAGGGCACAGTTTATCAATAGGCTGAACTGAGATAATCATGCGTAATCCTAGTACTATCAGGTTTTTTGCCCAGTCCTTTTCTTTTTTGTGTAAAGTAATCTATTTAAGCAATGAGGATCTCTATGCTACTTGACTGTTTTTGATATATAAGTATATAATACCTTATTGGTGACCTTCCTTGAAAACTACCTGAATATATTTTGTATATCTAAATACTAAGTAAACATTGATAGAGAAATTGACTTGAATTTTTAAATTTGAAATACAGATGTTTAAAAACCAGACAGCTGTTTTGGAATTCATGTCTTGCAAACTGACTGAACTCAGTCAAAATTTATGCTATAAAAAAATGAGAATCTGAGAGATTTCTGTGATCAAAAATCTTCACTATGAACTTGGAATAGTGATTTGCACTAACACAGTGCTTCACTGTGAGTGAGCTGTACCATGTTATGAACATCATGCTGTGCATTTGATTTTTTAGTTTTTACCGTCAATTCCAGAGTGAAAGTTAAAGATTTGAAGTCATGAATAGTCCTGTCCTTGAGACCTCATTTATTTATCTCCCTGTTACTGGATGCTGACATTTGGCCAATCAGATGGTTGCTCTGTGGCATCACTAAAAAGCAATTTCTTGCTCAAGGAGTCTGGGGCTTCCCATGATCCCATGTACCTGGCAGAAGCTGGGTCCTGTGAGATTCAGGAACAGCCAGGCTCATTGGCAACCTGATGGGGTACCTGAAGCCCTTCTAGAGTTCAGATGGAAAGAAATGAGGGACACATCCCCAGGGAACTTTTAGACTGTCCCGTAGAACCATAGTGCGAAGTATATATATAATCTAAACTTTTCAAGGAGACACAGTTTTTAAAAAGTAAAAAGAAACAGGTAAAAGGAATTTTAACAATATATTTTATTTAACCCAGTATACCCCAAATATTATCATTTCAACATGTAATCAATAGAAGAATATTAATGAGATGTTTTTGCATTCTTTTATTTCACGCTATGTCCTTGACATCCAGCGTACATTTTCCACTTACAGCACATCTCAATTTGGACTACACACATTTTAAGTTCACAATAGCCACATGTAGCTAGTGGCTATTATATTGGACAGTGCAGTTCTAAGGAATTCCACAGAGGAAAGGGTATGGGGGTTGCCTTGAGGAAGCCAGGTCACCCTCTTGCACCCACTTGTGAATTTTGAGGTGGCAATATTGCTTCCATGGAAGACCTTTCCCAATATTAGGATGGCGCACAAATCTGTATACCCTCGGGAAATGTGACTCCTGTTTTATGGGGTTTTTTGTTTGTTTGTTTTCTTGGTAATTTAGGAAGTTTTAGGAATATACTTTTCCTTTCTTCTTCGTTTCCCAAATAATGGAGGGACATTGCTCTAAGGTGGGAGGTTTAGATTGCTAATTTGTATAATTTTGATGCCAAGGGAGCCATATGCAAGGATGTGTCTGCTTCCCATTCTAATTTAGACATGGTTCATGACAGTCTTTGAATCACCTCCTCCCTGGTTTATAATTATTGGCTTTATCACATGGACCTATGGCTTTCCAGCTGTGTTCTGTGACCACTTGTGCCTTAACTCTTACAGGGTTGAGGTGTTTTGCAGATTTACATCTGAGAGTTGAGTGGGAAGTTTCAGAATACAATAATGACCTGTTGATTAATAAGCCTTTATTCCTTGCCAAATGTTGGAGTATTTGTTTCTGCTTTTAAGGAGTCCTAACACATTGGTTCCAAAATATTTGGAATCTTGTGCCAAGTGTTGCCTTAAATATTTAGCATGCTGTTTTCTTTAAGCTTGAATATTTCAAGCCCAACTGAATGATCCTGTGAAATTGTGTAGCATCACAATTGTTTCAGAGCTGAGCCCTTTATTCTTTGCCAAATTTCAGTTTACAGCTGCTCTTTCCCTGGCAAGATTTATTCGCTGTCTATAGATATCTGAAATGCAAATACTGATTCAGTCTTAATAATAAGGACATGAATTGTGGCTCTATATTTGGAAAATGAGTAAGGAAACATTATAAGGCAATTATTTTAATGTATTCTTCTGTTCCACTACAAATGAAATTTCAAAATACATTTATGTAGCATGTAAGGTGATATTAAAAGGGAGAAAAGTTATGAGAGTTTTAAATAAATGTATAAGTAAGATCTATTTTCTCTCCCCAAACTTATCTTAGTCAGTGCAAAGATAAATGTTTTTGAAGCATGATTTCAAACATTTCCTATCAGTATCTCATGTTATATTATGTGTATTATTTTTCAAAGGTAACTTTGATTTTGAGATTAACTATGCACAATCTAAATATAGAATTAATACGGACTTTGTGATTTTTTCCCCCCCAGCATAGATTTTTGAGATCTTCTTTACAGATTATCATTTTTTGGTTTTGTTTCAGGTTTTGTTTGTTTCTTTTATTTATTTTTTATTTTTTATGTTTTAAATTTTTTTGGCCACGTGGCGTGTGGGATCTTAGTTCCCTGACCAGGGATCGAATCCGTGCCCCCTGCATTGGAAGTGTAGAGTCTTAACCGCTGGGCCGCCAGGGAAGTCTCTGTTTCTTTTATATTTTAAGCAGGAGGACAAATTACATTATTATGTTCATGGTAATAGGTTCTCAAAATGCCTAATCTTGGACCATCAGGTTTCTTATCTGTGAAATGGAGATATTAGTACCTGCCTCATAATGTTGTTATAAAGATTAAATGAATTGATAATTGTATATCACTAAGAATAATTCATGGAACATAGTAAGGGCTTTGTGTTTGTAAAATATATAAAAATGTCATCCTTTTAGGAAGGATTTTTCAAAGACTATCCTAAAGCTTACTTAGCTGAGATAATATTTCTATTACTATTCTATTCCCTCATTTCTTTGAGCTATGCTAATTGATCTCCATTCTAGCCTTTGCATAGCAATTTGTGTGTTATTTATGCTTCTGAGTGTGGTTTTCAATTACTGACTTTAAAAGTCTGCCTGTAGCTAGAGCCGCTAGATGAATATTCGATGACAGTAACCATTTCAAAACTCACTGCTGCATTTCAACTGAAAATAATCCTCCCACCTTCCCACGAGAACTTACTATATCATCATCTCCTGTCAAATTTATTTTTTCTTTCAAGAGTTCTGACATTTTTGAGGCTCCCCAGTCAAAAATGTCCGATAAAGCTTACTGGCTGCACTCTGGCATTTCGCGGGAAGCATTTGGTTTACTTTAAGGTGATTTATGCTGAGCCGTAATTTACCAGCCAGCTGGCGGCAGGAGCATGCAGGCTCAGCTGGTGGCGAGTCCCTGGCTCTCCTGAGAGGCTCTTTCACATTCAGAGGGAGGCACTGGATGTCGAGTTATCAGGGTGGGAGAGACAGTGCCCGTTCATCCTTATGGCAACTTTACTCGGTTTCAAGAAGGGTCGCAGGCCAGAAATAGAGCTTGATGGCCCTTGCTCTCATTCTGGGAGTAACTTACGACTGGTGCAGCTCACTCATCTCAGTCCAGTGTCGGTTCTGAGATCCTAGAGTGCCGTGGAGATTTTCATGTATCTAAGCTGGAATTGTTCATAACTATCTACAAATTCTGTTTGCATTTGGTGTTTGTAGCATTACTTCTACATTATTATAGGAAGATCTGGGGTTTCACCCAGGAGTTTTGAAAGGATATGGGATGAATATTTTAGGTTGAGGTAGGGAGTGAAGGGATAAGTTTCACAATGGGTAAGTTTAGTAATTTCACAAAATAGAGCAGAAAATAGATTGCATAGTCATTCATAAGTCTAATACGAAGCTCACACAAGATGTTGCAGGCTAATAAGATAGATATATTTTACTTTCAGCCTTAAAGTTTTGCTTTACAATGGCATTTCTTTTGATGTTCTCCTGGTGGTGCATAATTTCCTAAGTTTAATAATAAGCCACTGTGGTTTAATTAATGGCCTTTTACATGAAATGGTCACTGGTAGCCTTATTTTCCCCTAACCGACATTTGCTCAGTTTCATTTTATTTATTAACGGAGTATTGTGTCTTGTGGGGAGACTGAGTAACTTCTCGTGTCTCTGGTGAGCCATGCAGTGGGTTCTGTGCTGGATCAGTGCATGGCAAGTTCTGAGCTTGTGCTAACCCCACACAGGTGGTACAAAGCTAGAAAAGGAATCAGAGAGCTAGGGAGGGGGTCCCAGAGTGGAAGGATTTGCACACATATGTACACACATCCGGACACACATCCAGAAAAAGCTTTGCACTCAGAGATGTATACATACCGAGGGGACAGGGGCCCGGAAGCAGAGGCTCACAGGCCTGCAGACATGGGCCAATACACAGACACAGATGGACACACAACAAACACAAATTCTCAAAGAGAGGGACCAGTAGGAAAGAGAAAGAGATCCTGTTGGGGGGGGGGAGGAAAAGAGAGAATTAGAGAAAAAGAAAGCAAGAGGACGGTGGAGAAAAAGACAGTGGGGACTAGGAAGGTCACACCACTATAGGCACTGGAATCCACACTCCCTGAGTTGCTCTTGAAGGAGGGAGGGAGCCTGGGGGCGGCTGGGCTGATAGAGGAACAACATTCACTGGATTGCTCTCCTCGCTCTCCTCCTCGCAGTATTCAAGAAATGCTGACAGGCCAGAGGCTCTGCCACTCAGAATCTCACACTGATAGCGTCCTGGCGGCACTGAATCAGCAGAGGAGTGACGGCATCCTCTGCGACGTCACCCTGATTGCTGAGGAACAGAAATTCCACGCTCACAAGGCAGTCCTAGCAGCCTGCAGCGACTATTTCCGGGTAAGTCAAGGTAGTTTGTTTGTTTATTTGTTTCTCTTAAGATATTAATAAACAGAGGATGACAGTTTTCTGAACTGTCACACGATCATCAGCCAATTAGATAATCGTCCCCAGAGTTGTGAATGTTGGGAGGTTTTCCTGGTCAGACTGAGATTGGGGCCCCGTTGGGATCCTCCCTGGGCTGGACACCTGAACGTCCCTCCAGTGGAGAGCAGACCTCTCCTTTGCATCTGAGCTGAGGGGCGTTCGACACTCTACCACCAAAAGAAAGTGTGGCATTGTAGTGCACCGTAATGGGGGTGCAGGCTGAGGACAGGATGTTTCTGGATTCAGGCTCAGAAGGACAATCTGTAAGACAGTTTATTTCTTAAAAGGTCTCTAAATATATGTAGTGTCTCTGATTTTTTATTTTCTATGGATGTTCTTGCTTTAGAGCTTTCCAAGTCTCTGCTCCAGGGACAGAGATGGAATTGACCTAAAGGATATTTATGGTTGACACGCGCGTGCCTGTTTAGCTGAAGACGTTGTCTTGTTAGGTAGAACTTTGGAGTTTGATTTTCAGTGGCTAATGATATGTGATGATGTGTTTGTTGTTATTGTTGTTTTTTGAAGGTGAGTGTATAGTATGGTTTTAGCTAAATTTAATTTAATTTAGTATTTCCTATGATTCAGGTCATGGACAAAGGACTTTATATACATATCTCATTTAATCCTCACAGCAATCCATTTTGTAAACACATGCACATGCTATAAAAATCACCATTTTACATGTAAGGAAACTGAATCTCAAAGATTAGGTAATTTGAGGTAACTCAGAGGTTAAGTAATAAGTCACACAGTTCCGAAGTGGCAGATCTACAATTGAAATCCATGTCTGAGTCTTAACCAGCATTCCATTCTACCCCTTATATGGATATAAGAAAGAAAATTGTGACAATTAATAACCAGATTTTTTTGAAGTATTAATTTCTGAATATACATGATTTAATTCTTATTTAATTTTTTTCAATGTTATTTCAGTTAACTAGTGATTAGGTAAGAATTTCAAAACATAATAGTATACAATCTCTATATAAATTAGAATATAAATTTAATTGTGAATTAAAAAGCTTTTTCTTACCAAAGTCTCAAATGGTACAGAAACCAAATCCAGCCTGGGGCAGTTTTTTGGTTTGATTTGGAAATTTTCAATAGTAACCTTGTGTTTTGATGTTTAAGAGACAATATCAACTGTACTCAGTTGCTGACTAGCAGTTAAAGAGAATTTTCAAAGATGCCAAATGGTAAAAGAAAGATTAAAAAAAGTTTTAAATGTGATGAAACCTGGTAATGTAGAAGATAAAGAGGTAATTACTTAAAATATCTATCTAAAATTAAAAGTAGGGATTTACGTAATTCTAAACTGCAGAAATGAAGCGGAGTATCTGTAAAGTGCCCTTCTAGTTTCATTAATATAATGTACATTTTATACACTCTCACATTGTCAGGGATTAATCTTCCAGAAAGCTTATATTATTTGGAGGGCTTTTGAAACAACATACTTTGGGTTGTTATATATAACATGTGCACATTATAAAATATGAGTTTTTTCTTCTTGTGGACCATAATATAGACCTCTTGGTGCTTGGCTTCTCTCCTCCTAGGTCTCTGTGGGTTGGATTTTGAATTTAATTGGGGTTTGATTTTGTGCATGTCTGTATATGAGAGAGAGAATGTGCAAATGAGCGCATACATGTGAGCACTGAAGAGTATTTTACTTGCTGCTGGCATTTAACGATGTTTGCAGCTATTCCAGGTTTTTCATCTCTTTCACCACAATGCCCCTCATACTCTGATAGGTCATGCACAGAGTGCCTCCTTTAAAACACTGATGTTATAAAGCCTGTGAAGAAAGCTTTATTATTCCCATTCTGTAGATAAGGAAACTAAAGTGTAATATGTTTAAATAACTTGCCCAAGGACTGCCAGATATTAAGTAGGAGAGCTGATTTTCACACACCAGAGCGCCTGTCTCCTTAAGTACCAAGTTGTGCTTTTTCCACTTAACCATGTGCCCTGCTGGATTCATACGCAGTCCCTTCAATCTCATGACCTGCTTGTGAGGTGAAATTTCAGTGACTTGTGTATTGATTGTTCAGATGGAGAAACCAAGACAAAGTTGGAACTCTTGGCATTTATCTCTCTTCTAGGCGTTGTGATAAGTGCTGGAGTTATAATATTTAACCAGACATAGACTGAACCCTATGGAGCTTGTAATATAGTCACTATACTGGATGTTATTTTTGCCATATGCCCTGTATCTTTTGTTAGCTTTTGTCATAACAAACCACCCCAAAACTTAGAAGCTGGATCGTTCCTCTGGTCTGCCAGTTTCTCTGATCTATGCTGGATTCATTCTTACGTCAGCGGTTAACTGGAGAGTTGCCTGGAGACTGGATGATCTGAGTTGGCTTTGTGTACCTGTCTGGTGACTGGTAGGCTTATGGCTGGAGTTGTAGGGGACACTGGGCATGTATTTCTCACAAACAGGCTAGCCTGGGCTTTTTCACATGACACCTAACTTCTAAAAACAGCAAGAGGGCT
The DNA here is from genome assembly GCF_009873245.2 of Balaenoptera musculus. Classification (NCBI taxonomy): domain Eukaryota; kingdom Metazoa; phylum Chordata; class Mammalia; order Artiodactyla; family Balaenopteridae; genus Balaenoptera; species Balaenoptera musculus. The sequence continues at coordinate 61,961,829 of NC_045796.1, read as the reverse complement.
AACTTCAATGCACAGGTGCTTTTCAAGCTCCTGTTTGTGTCCTGTTTACTAACGTCCCATTGGTCAAGCAAGTCACGTGGCCAGGCTGAGTCAGTGTCAGTGAGGATACCAAAGGGCATGGATGCAGGCAGGGGAAGAATTTGTTGCCATTTTTGTAACCTACCACTGTCAAGAACTGTCAAAGATTTGTGATTTATCCAAGTTGGAAACCAGCAAGTTAGTCTATCACTGGTTCAGAGATGCTGCTAGAAGACATGAAACTCTTAAGTCACACAAAGTGGGTTGGATCATTGAGGGTCATTGAGCTTAGGGAACCTGAATCTTTTATAATGCGTAGGAAACACGTCTGTCTTTTGCTCTGGAAGAAAACATTATTATACTGGGCAGTAAGCATGCCTACCCTTTGCTCTGCAAAGAAACATTCTATCTCTGAGTAAACAGAACTGCTCTTTGCTGTGAAGGGAGATATCACTCTGTCATCGAAGGCCATTTGCTATAGAAACATCCCTGAAATGAGAGTTCAGAACAAGGACAGTCAGTGCCTCACTCATAATACATGCAGAAGTGCAAGAAACCCATGCCTTAAACTAGAATTATGTCTGTCTTCCTTGTGTCTTACACTCTACCACACTGAAACACCTAGAAACAGTATCCTGTCTGAGTAATTTCTGTATCTCTCACAACACTTACAATGTTGCCTCAGGCTTAGTAAGTATTCAATAAATATTTAATAGGTGAATGAAGAAATGTTTTCTAATTCTCAGAAAATTCCATGTGTATTTCAATTTTTTAACATCCTGCATATAAAATATGCAAATTATTCATGGATTTTTCTTTCTAGTGTGATCTGTTCAAATTAATTAGGTAGTCTGACCTAAATAGATTTTTGTACTCTGTATTCTGATATCTGGCAGATTATTTTGAAGCTAAAATAATCGTGGATGGCAAGAGTGAGGAGAAGTCCCAAGTTTTGGTGTAAACTGTTCCTTTACATTGATCTGAGAGATGGTATCAGCTTTTCTTGCTTAAAATATGAATAGTGAACAGTTGAGCACAAAGTACTGTGGATTCCTGTGATCATCAGCATTTTAAATGAAAGGGTTAAAACACATTCTTCAGCCAAATAATAATGATTATTTTTAAAAAAAATTAAATTTAGGCTTAATATCAGCACAACATGGCGTTAGTCAAAAGCTATAACTGTGTTAGACCAGGGGCTTCTTTTATAAGAGTAAAGCAGTGGTGGAAGGAAGAAAGGGAAGAGCTAAGCGTCAGATCTGAGTTTGAATACAGCGGAGGGACCACATCTCCCTGTTTGCCATTGTTTCCCACAGTCCCTGACAAATAGTGGATGCTATTCTAATTAATATCTGTTGGGTTATTCACCCTCTTCACTATTCTTTGAGCATAGGCAAGTCATTTGACTTCTGTAAACCTATGTTTTTTTACCTGTAAATTGGTGATCATAGAGCATAACTCTCAGAATAGGTCCATTCAGAGATTAGAGTGAGATAAGGTACATAATGCACTAAGTGCTATATCTGATACACATCACGCCTTCAGTAAACATTACCTGTTTCTCTCCTTGGGCTAACTTGGGATCCCTGGTCATGCTCTGTCTGGCCCTTTGTGGGAAAAGAAGACTGCTCATCTCTAGGCTCACCTGGTTGCAGACTCCCTCACCTTTTGATCACATTTTGGTCAGAATAGCGTTTTGGATTCATCCTTTCCCATCTTGTTGTTTTCTGAATCTGACACCCCCTTCCTTCTTGCTTAGAACATTCTAGTAGCCACTGAACTTTCTCCTCCTCTGGTTGTCCCTTGACAAACCATCGTGCAGATAATTGTGTGGTGAACTTTCGCTCCCCTGCTCAGGTCCCCCAGAGCTCCTCAAGGCCTTTCTGCCAGACCCCCGGAGTGTGCCTTCATGCTCTGTCATTATCATTCATCCTCATCTGTGTTCCCCCATCTGTTCATTTGATCTTGCAGCCATAACTGTTCTCCAAACACTCTATTCCACCTGAGGGCCTTTCCACCTCTCAGCCTTGCTAATGACCATTCCTTCTACCTTAACCTCCTACTCACCCCTTTGTCTACCTTGTCCATCTTCCAAGGTTTATCACAGCCAACAAGTGTGAAGTCCTCCACAAAGCCTTATCCTGCCCACCCTCTGCCACCTCTCTAAATTCATATGCAAGTTCCCTCTTTTCTGAAGCGTTATAACTGTAGCTTGTCTCACTCATGGAATTAAAGATCAACAAAATGAAAGGGCGGACTTCCCTGGTGGCGCAGTGGTTAAGAATCCGCCTGCCAATGCAGGGGATATGGGTTCGAGCCCTGGTCCGGGAAGATTCCACATGCTGCGGAGCAACTAAGCCCGTGCGCCACAACTACTGAGCCTGTGCTCTAAAGCCCGCGTGCCACAACAAGAGAAGCCACCACAATGAGAAGCCCATGCACTGCAACGAAGAGTAGCTTCTGCTCGCCGCAACTAGAGAAAGCCCACACACAGCAACAAAGACCCAATGCAGCCATAAATAAATAAATAAAATTAAAAAAAAACAAAAACAAAAAACAAAATGAAAGGGCAACCTACAGAACAGGAGAATATATTTGCAAACCATATATCTGATAATGAATTAATATCCAAAATATGTAAGGAGCTCATAAAACTTAATAGCAAAAACCCAAAGACTGTGATTAAAACATAGGCAAAGGATATGAACAGACATTTTTCCAAAGAAGATATACAACTGGCTAGCAGGTACATGCTCAACATTACTATCAGGGAAAACCACAATGAGAAATCACTTCACACCTACTAGGATGGCTGTTACCAAGACAAGAGATAAAAAATGTCGGTGAGGATGCAGAGAAAAGGGAACCCTTATACACTGTTGGTGGGAATGTGAATTGGTGCAGCCACTATGGAAAACAGTATGGTTTCTCAAAAAATTAAAAATAGAACTACCATATGATCCAGCAATCCCATATCTGGGCATATAAAAAAGGAAATGAAATCAGGATCTTAAAGAGACATCTGCACTCCCATGCTCATTGCAGCAGTATTCATAATAGCTGAGATATGGAAACAACCCAAGTGTCTGTCCATGGATGAATGGATAAAGAATATGTGGTGTGTGTGTGCGTGTAACAGAATATTATTTACCCATGAGAAAGAAGGAAATCTGCCATCTGCAACAACATAGATGAACCATGAGAACATTATGCTAAGTGAAATAAGTCAGACAGAGAAAGACAAATGTTGTATGATCTTACAGAAACAGAGAATAGAGTGGTGGTTGCCAGGGGCTGGGGAGTAGTTGAAACGGGGAGATGTTGGCAAAGGGCACAAACTTCCAGTTATAAGATGAGAAAGTTCTAGGGTATCTAGTGTGCAGCAGGGTGACTGTAGTTAATAATACTGTATTGTAGACTTGAAAGTTTCTAGAAGAGTGGCTCTTAGAAGTTCTTAGTACATACACACAAGAAAAGATAACTGTGTAAAGTGACGGATGTGTTAACTAACCTTATTGTGGTAATCATTTCACAATATATATGTGTATCAAGTCATCACATTGTATACCTTAAACTTACACAGTGTGATGTGTCAATTGTATCTCAATAAAGCTGGAAACTTTTTTTAAAAAGGAATTGAAGATTGACATGTATACACTGATGTGTATAAAATTGATGACTAATAAGAACCTGCTGTATAAAAAAAAAAAGGAATTGAAGATGTGTCATGTGTTGCAGTCCCTTTCACCAGTGACTTCTCTGAAAGTGACTGACTAGCTGAGGACTAGTGAAGTCCATCAAAGTACTGTTGAACAGAATTGAATGAGGAAGTATTAAACCAGAGGTAGCAGGAGGAATTAGAGGCCTTATGATCTGGAGTGTATGTGAGAAATGGGATGAGTCAGCCTCTTACCCTCTTCCCTGTGGCAGCCCTGGGCAGTGGGCCACCCTGTAGCTTCTGGAGGCTGTTGTTTACCATTTGCTATCTCCAGCTTCAATCTCCATGAATGCCTGCACTTTCCGACCAAGGAAGCAGATGTCTTGACTGTCTCACATAGCTTTGCATATGTGATGGCAGAGTGATTCAAATATGACATTTTGGAGAGTAAATATTTGACCATCACTTTCCACTAGAGCCTGAGTGTGCTCTGCCTATGTAATTTTTAGTTTTGAGAAAATAGGATAAAGCCCACGATAATAAAAAAAAATCTGTGTTCCCTGTATTTTTATAATCATACTCTCCAGTCACTATTTGATTAAAATGGCATTAAAGGCTATTAAATGAGTATATAATATATAATTACAAATAAATGTTTTTTTAAAATTCGATAAGCATTTGTTACATACCTACTATTTTCTAGATGCAGAATGAATTTATAGTCTGGTAGGAGATACAGACAAGTGGACAAATAACTATAGTGTAGTATAATTATATTAACAGTTTGGGTGGTGTCAGAGGTCTTGAACCTTGTTTTTATCCCTCTTCCTCTCTCTGGCACTCTCAATCAATAATAACTACCACTAATTGAGTATTTACTGTGCTACAGACACTTACTCTAAGCGCTCTATGTGTATCAGTTCATTTCATTTTCTAAAGAAATCTGTAAGATGGATGGTATTATTATTAAGTATCACCATCATCATCTCCGTTTTAAAAATAAAGAAATGGAGACTTGACGTTAAATAATTCGCATTCGGGGCATGGAAGCAGTGAAGTAAGAGCTGCTGGAGGCCTGCCCTGCGGCTGGAGAGGCAGGTTGTGTGTGAGGAGTGGTGAGGGGGAGGGAGGTTGGGCGGGTGGTAGCAGGTAGACTACACAGGGCGCCGCGTGGATGGTGAGGGAGAGGAAGGACCTAAGAATGAGTGAGCTCCTGGCTGGTGGGTGCAAGCGGGTGCTCACACTCACTGCAGACCGGAGGTGAGGATGGAGCTGGGAAAAGGGCAGCCGCAAGGCATTTTGAAGGAATCTGTACCATCGAGGGAGCAAGTGCGGAAGGCTGAGTGCGAGGACTTTAAGTTCCCCTTGAGGGGCGGAGCCAGTGCCTTTTTTTCTTTTCTGGTCCTTGCATCCCCGGCGCCAACTGCAGTGCCTGCCGCCCCACTGCAGACCCTCAGTATTCATTCTCCCCTGCTGCATCTGGCTGGAACAATTTCTTGCTGGGTCACAGGGGTGGGGCCTCCCCAATCTCCACCTCAGAATGCTCTCCCTCAGAACACCCATTACATGCACTGTCTGTTTTACACATTAGTTCATCTTATTTCTTAAGCAGGTTTCTTATAAAGACTTAAAGGTAGTAGCACTGCTGACAGTAAACATATAAGTGAGATCATTGTTGGGTTCAGGCTGTCTCTTATTTGGTGGTTTTAGAGACCCTTCGTGAACATTTCTGATGTTCAGAAATCATATATAAGACATACTGTGTTCATCACATTGAGGATAAACAGCAACATACCATTGACAGTCATTGTTTGCCGCCAAGCCTGCAGCCTCTGCCTTTTTCCCCTGCCTGTTCCTGAGCCTTCATTGATTTTGTGAGCTCCCAATATGCTTCCAATAAACTATCTTTTTGCTTAAACAAATAAAATTAAGAATAAAAATAAATGTACATGAAATACTGTCAAATGCTATCTATGTAAATATTAAAGGACTTTGAATAGTCTGTTTTTGTCTTTTGTTCAGTCACCCCTGGCACCGCTTTCTTCTGGGAACCTTCTGAGCAGTTGCTGGGCTTGATGCTGTAATGAGGATTCACTCTTTTGATCCATAGGACTGTTGTCACTAGCTGATTAGTGCCGTCCTCAAAAATTACACGTTAGCTGGGAGTGATTCAAAACTAACCTCCTTTTCAGAAAAAAAATGAGTAAAAATAATAGTAAAATAACCCTCAAATCCTTCAGTACATATAATAATTATTTTTAGTTTATCTTTTTGATGGTTACTGTAAGCATAATAAATATCTACTACTGTCCTAAAAGGCAAAGCATTACTCTACAGTTATTTAAATTGGTGCCTGAACACCACTAAAATTAAATCCCATGATGTTCAAGATTTTCCATGGTCAGTTTTACACTGACCTGTCCTGTGATTAATTACTTTACTTGAGGCCAAATGAGTACTACTGAGTTCTGTGGTTATTGGGTGTTTATGCTGAAACAGCAGCCTTGTTAATTCTTGCAAGTTTGCACACTGCTGTGTTCTTTCCTTTCCCCAACTTCTGCATTTTGTGTATCAATCACAGAGGCACCGGAGTATCATTCTCATAGTGCACTTGACTTATGCATTTTATGGTAAACTGATTATTGTTTTCCATCAAATGAATACTTGTTTTAACATTCAATGTTATCATATCTGTTTATAGAAATAATTAAAAAGTAGAGCAATGTCTGTTAGGAATTAAAAACTACGGCTAAAGGCTGAGGTTTTACCAGTATTGAAGCTATTGTCAAGAACCTGCGGGGTGGGGGCAGAACTCTTAAGGAAGTTTAAAAAGACTAATGGGCAGATTCTACTGGGCAGATTACGAAGAATACCAGAAAGTGATTCAGATATATGATGCTTTTAAAATGTACATTTCCTTTTTTGTTTGAGTTTTGATAGCAAAACCATCAAGGAAATAATTTATTTTCAGGTTGTAGTTATCTATTTTTACTACATTTGATTGAATTTTGGAATGCAGAACTCCTGGAAATAGGAAAAGGTAAAAATCCAATATTAGGACCATTTTATCCCTGTCATATTCTTTTTCTGATGATAAATTTAATTCACTGTATGCAACTATGAAATAACTAACCTTTAACATTTTTTATTTTTCATATTTTTAAACGTTTCCATTTTAATTTTCTTAGGTTTTACTTAGTATTTAATATTTAATTTTATTTAATATTTTTAACACAGTAACTATTACTACTTCACAAATCAATGTGCTTCTTTATTACTTCTTAATGTGGTAAGAACAGATTAACTCTATAGCTGACAATAGTGCCAAATGATGCACGTAATTCACTACTTTCTCAATTCCGTAGATATTTACTGAGCATCTACTATATGCAGAAAAGTTTGTGCTTGATGTTGCAAGGGGTACAGAAAACATCAACACTCAGCTTCTGCACAAGAGGTGAAGGTTGAGACAGATCTTGGTAACATATGAGATTGCACATCAAGAGGAAAAAGAGAGAGCAGAAAAAAATGTCTGTGGTTAAGACCTAAAGGATGCCTTTAGTCAGGTGGCAGAAAGAGAATGAAAAGATGGCCAAGGGGACAAAAAAGGAAAAGTCAAAGATATATAAAGATAACTACCATGTACATTTTAATCAAAGTGCCAAAATTAAAGGGTTTCAAGAGATCAGCATTTTCTGCAGAAGATCAAGGAGGATGCAAAAAAATTCACTGTTGTTGAAGAAGTTGGTCTCAGTAGTGTGGGAAAGGAAGTCAAAATCTAAGGGGTGATGTATAAAAATATTGATCAGTGCTACTTGAGGTTCATGGACCAGTGCCAGTCTGTGAAATGCTTGTTAACTATCCATGCTAATAATCTGCTGAATGTTAATCAGCTACATCATGAAATACTGTGTTCAGCTGCCAGTTTTTCACAGGAAGCCTTTCTCAAGAAGCGAGTAGTGAGTTTGTGTTCTGGCAGGGACTTTATACCTTGTGTCTGATGGATAAGAAGCAATTTGAAGACAGCCTACTTTGAAGAGCAATGATACAGATAATAACAGTGGAGATTTATACACCATTCCATTTTTATTTTTATTTTTTATCCAGCTTTATTGAGATGTCATATAACATTGTATAAGTTTAAAGTATATAATGTGATGATTTGATACACCTATACATTGTGAAATGGTTGCCACAATAAGGCTAGTTAACACATCCATCACTTCACATAGTTACCTTATTGTGTGCGTGTGATAACTATTAAGATCTACTCTCTTAGCAGCTTTTAAGTCTACAATAAAGTGTGGGTTAACTGTAGTCATCATGTTGTACATTAGATCCCCAGAACTTATTCATCTTATAACTGGAAGTTTATACCATTTGGTCAATATCTCATTCCCCCCAGTCCTCAGCCCCTGGCAACCAACATTCTATGATTGGTTTCTATGATTTTGAATTTTTAAGAGTCCTCTTATGGGTTGGCCAGAAAGTTCGTTCAGGTTTCGCAGTAAGATGTTACGGAAAAACCCGAACGAACTTTTTGGCCAACCCAAGGTAAGTGAGATCATATAGTATTTGTCTTTCTCTGTCTGATTTATTTCACTTAGCATTATGCCATCAAGGTTTATCCATGTCACAAATGGCAGGACTTCCTTCTTTTTCATGGGTGAATAATATTCCCTGGTGTATATGTACCACATCACCTTTATCCATTTATCTGTAGAAAGACATTTAGGTTATTTCCATGCCTTGCCTATTATAAATAATGCTGCAGTGAACATGAGAGTTCAGATATTTCTTCAAGATCCTGATTTCATTTCCTTCGAATATACACCCAAAAGCGGGATTGCTAGATCGTATTCTATTTTTAATTTTTTGAGGAATGTACTGTACTGTTTTCCATAGTGGCTGTACCAATTTACATTCCCACCAACAGTGTACAAGGTTTCCCTTTTCTCTGCATCCTCACCAACACTTGTTATTTCTTGTCTTTTTGATAATAGCAATCTTAGCAGGTGTGAGGTGACTTACTGTGGTTTTGGTTTGCATTTCTCTGTTGATTAGTGATGTTGGACACCTTTTCATGTACCTGTTGGCCATCTATATGTCTTCTTTGGGAAAATGTCTATTCAGATCTTCTACCCATTTTTTAATTCAGATTTTTTTTTTTTTTTGCTGTTGACTTGTATGAGTTCTTTTTTTAGTTTGCATGTTAACCCCTTATCAGATATATGATTGCAGATATTTTCTCTCATTCTATATTTTGCTTTTTCATTTTGTTGATGGTTTCTTTTGCTACGCAGAAGCTTTTGAGTTTGATATAGACCCACTTATTTATTTTTGCTTTTGTTGCCTTTCCTTTTGGTGTTAAATTAAAAAAATTATCACCAAGATTGATGTCCAGGAGCTTACTGCCTATGTTTTCTTCTAGGATGTTGACAGTTTTTGTCATGAAAGGATGTTGAATTTTGTTAAATGCTTTATCTGCATCAATTGAGATGATTATATATTTTTTATCTTTGATTCTGTTAATGTGGTATATATCACGTTTAATTTGCGTATGGTGAACTATCCTTGCATCTCAGGGATAAATCCCACTGGGTCATGGTGTATCATCCTTTTAATGTTCTGTTGAATTTGATTTGCTAATATTTTGTTAGGATTCTTGCATCTATGTTGATCAGGGATATTGGCCTGTATTTTTCTTTTCTTGTAGTGTCCTTATTTGGCTTTGACGTCAGGGTAATAATTGCCTCATAAAATGAGTTTGGGAGTATTCCCTCCTCTTCAGGTTTTTGGAAGAGTTTGAGAAGAAATGGCATTCATTCTTTCTTACATGTTTGGTAGAATTCACCAGGGAAACCATTTGGTCCTGGGCTTTTCTTTGTTGGAAGTTTTTTGATTACTGATTCAATCTTCTTGTTCATTATTGGTCAGCTCAAATTCTATTTCTTCATAATTCAGTCTTGGTAGGCTGTATTTATAGTAATTTATCCATTTCTTCTAGCTTATACAATTTGTTGGTGTTTAATTGTTTATAGTAGTCTCTTATGATCCTATGATCCTTCGTATTTTGTGGCATCATTTATAATATATCCTCTTTCATTTCTGATTACGTGAACTATGGTACCTCCATACAATGGAATATTATTCAGTGATAAAAAGAGATTAACTATCAAGCCATGAAAAGACATGGAGGAACCTCAAATGCATATTACTAAGTGAAAGAAGCCAGTCTGAAAGGTACTTAACTATATGACTCCAACTATATGGCATTCTGGAAAAGGCAAAACTATGGAGACAGTAAAAAGATCAGTCGTGCCAGGGCCTCCGGGGAGGGAAGGATATATAGATGAAGCATAGGTGATTTGGGGGGCAGTGAAACTGATCTGTGTGATACTATTATGGTAGATACATGTCATTATACATTTGTCAAATTCATAGAGTGTGCCTTAATGTAAGAGTACTTTAAGAGTGAACCTTAATGTAAACTGCAGACTTCGGTTGATAATGGTGTATCAATGTTGATTCATCAGTTTTGCCACACTGGTGAGGTATGTTGATGGGAAGGGGTTACGTGGAATTCTCTGTACTTTCTCTTGAGTTTCGCTGTGAAGCTGAAACTGGTCTAAAAAATAAAATGTATTAATTTTTTAATGAAAGAAAAAATATTACAGGTACCTCACTGCTTTCTCATAATTGTCTTATTGTTTTCTGGAAAGATGACCTTCTGATTCTTTTTTTTTTGCATTGAGTGAGCAATTAGATTGTGAAAATGAAACCTACCCCTTAGGGGACTAGTCAGCTTTAATATATAATATGTCGTGATTCCAAGAATAGCAGGAATGGATACATTAAGATGGCGAGCAGCACTCTGGACATGGTCTGACTTGTTCTTGCATTAAAGGGAGTTGCCATTCCTCTGCACAGTGCCCTGAGCACCTGTGTATGCAGGACATTGTACTGACTCTGCTGCAAGAGAGTGGTGCAAATTCCAGTCTGAGTTCGACTTGGAAGGCAGAAGACTGATGCCCCAGCTCAAAGACCGGCAGCAAGAAAGAATTCTTTCTAACTCAGCCTTTTATTCTATTCAGGCCTTCAACTGATTGGATGAGGCCCACCCTCACTGGGGAGGGCCATCAACTTTACTCAGTCTGCCAATTCAAATGTTAATCTCTCCTGAAATGGAACCCTCATACACTATTGGTGGGAATGTAAATTGATACAGCCACTATGGAAAACAGTACGGAGGTTCCTTAAAATACTAAAAATAGAACTACCATATGACCCAACAATCCCACTCCTGGGCATATACCCAGAGAAAACCATAATTCAAAAAAACACATGTACCCCAGCGTTCACAGCAGCACTATTTACAATAGACAGGACATGGAAGCAATGTAAATGTCCATCAGCAGAGGAATGGATAAAGAAGATGTGGTACATAGGAAAAATACTCTTTGACATAAACCATAGCAAGATCTTTTTTTACCCACCTCCTAGAGTAACGAAAATAAAAACAAAAATAAACAAATGGGGCCTAATTAAACTTAAAGGCTTTTGCACAGCAAAGGAAACCATAGACAAGATGAAAAGACAACCTTCAGAATGGGAGAAAATATTTGCAAATGAAACAACGGACAAAGGATTAATCTCCAAAATATACAAACAGCTCATGGAGCTCAATATCAAAAAAACAAACAATCCAATTAAAAAATGGGCAGAAGACCTAAATAGACATTTCACCAAAGAAGACATACAGGTGGCCAAGAGGCACATGAAAAGATGTAAATCAAAACTACAATGAGGTATCACCTCACACTGGTCAGAATGGCCATTATCAAAAAATCTAGAAACATTAAATGCTGGAAAGGGTGTGGTGAAAAGGGAACCCTCCTGCACTGCTGGTAGGAATGTAAATTGATACAGCCACTATGGAGAACAGTATGGAGGTTCCTTAAAAAACTAAAAATAGAACTACCATGTGACCCAGCAATCCCATTCCTGGTCATATACCCTGAGAAAACCACAATTCAAAAAGAGACATGTAGCACAATATTCACTGCAGCACTATTTACAATAGCCAGGACATGGAAGCAACCTAAATGTCCATTGACAGATGAATGGATAAAGAAGATGTGGCACATATATACAATGGAATATTACTCAGCCATAAAAAGAAACAAATTGAGTTATTTGTAGTGAGGTGGATGGACCTAGAGTCTGTCATACAGAGTGAAGTAAGTCAGAAAGAGAAAAACAAATACCGTATGCTAACACATATATGTGGAATCTAAAAAAAAAAAAAAAAATGTTACTGATGAACCTAGTGACAGGGCAGGAATAAAGACGTAGACATAGAGAATGGACTTGAGGACACAGGGCGGGGAGGGGGAAGCTGGGGTGAAGTGAGAGTAGCAGCGACATATATACACTACCAAATGTAAAATAGTTAGCTGGGAAGCAGCAGCATAGCACAGGGAGATCAGCTCTGTGCTTTGCGTTGACCTAGAGGCGTGGGATAGGGAGGGTGGGAGGGAGGCTCAAGAGGGAGGGGATATGGGGATATATGTATACATATAGCTGATACACTTTGTTGTACAACAGAAACTGACACAGTATTGTGAAGCAATTATACTCCAATAAAGAGCTATAAAAAAAAAAGAAAATATTCCAACATGTCATATCTGTTTAATTGTATGTATAAACCTATGTATGCAGTTGATTCATAAACAAACACATATTTGCTTTAAAAAAAAAAGATGTGGTACATATATACAATGGAATATTCTCAGCCATAAAAAGGAATGAAATTGGGTCATTTGTAGAGACATGGATGGACCTAGAGAGCGTCATACAGAGTGAAGTAAGTCAGAAAGAGAAAAGCAAATATCGTATAATAATGCACATATGTGGAATCTAGAAAAATGGTATAGATGATCTTATTTGCGAAGCAGAAATAGAGACACAGATGTAGAGAACAAAAGTATGGATACCAAGGGGGAAAGAGGTGGGGTGGGAGGAATTGGGAGACTGGGATTGACACATATCCATTATTGATACTATGTATAAAATAGACAGCTGATGGGAACACACTGTATAGCATGGGAACTCTACCTAATGCACTGTGGTAACCTAAATGGGAGGGAAGTCCGAAAGGGAGGGGTTATCTGTATATGTATGGCTGATTCATTTTGTTGGGCAGTGGAGGCTAATACAACATTGTAAAGCAACCATACTCCAGTAAAAATAAATTTTAAAAAATGTTAATCTCTCCCGAAACATCTTCACCACACGCCCATTAATAGTGCTTTACCAGCTACCTGGGAACCCTGTGCCCCAGTCAGGTTGACACTTAAAATTAACCGTCACAGACACTGTCTCTGTCCTCAAAGAACTTACAATTCTTAGAAAAGGTAAAACATACACACATAATTATAATTCAAGGCAGAATAAGACAGGAGCGTGTAATCTGAATCTCTCCCTTTTAGGGAGTCAGGTTTCTCTACAAGTTCTACACAGGCTTCCTCTGACGCTGTGTCTCATGTGGCAGTCTGGCAGTCCTCTTTTGTAATTTCCTGCCTCCTGACTTTCTAGTCCCTTCTCCAATACCCTACCACTCTATACAAATTTAACTTATTTATTTGCTCTCTCATTCATTAATTCATTTCTTTAATCATTCATTCATTCAACATGAATGAATGATAGCTATGTATTAGTTATGTACATAATGGTAGTTATGTATTAACTACCCGCTAAGTGCCAGACACTGTTGTAGATTGTGAAGATGCAATAGTATATAAAACAGACAAAATTCTTGCTCCTAGGACACTTCCATTCTAGTTGGCCAAGAATGACTGTAAACAAATAGATAAGTATGGAGTTTGTCTAATGCGGGTAAAGGCTGTGGAGGACAACAGCAGGTGAGGTAGGCAGTGCTGGTCCTAGTGGTGGTGAGAATTGCCTCTTCTTAATAGGGTGGTCTGGGAAGGCCCACTTATAAGTGAAGGAGCAGGCTGTGTACTGCTTGTCAAGGAGCATCCCGGGCAGAGGGAACAGCGAAGGCCAAGCCCTGCGGTGCGAGGCACTAGCAGTGTTTGTGAGCAGAAGCAGGACAGGGGCCGGAGAGGAGTGAGCCGGCAGGGCGAGTAGCAGCATGTGAGGCCAGGTCACGTGTGACCACCTTGCAAGCTGTTGTTAGGGTTTTGGTTTTTGACCTCAGTGAGGTGGGAAGTGCTGAGACAATTTTGACAGAGACGTAACATCACCTGACCTGTGTTCTGAAAAGGTAACTCTCCAGTTTCTGTCAGGAGATGAGAGTGGACGCAAGGATTCTAAAAGGAGGCTCTTAGAATAAGACAGGAACGAGGCGATGGCTTACACTGGGGTAGTGGGGCTCGAGGTGCTGTGGACTCTTGGATACATTTTGAAGGAAGAAAGAGCCCAGGGAATTTGATGGGGAACTGGTCTTAGAGTATGAGAGAAAGAGAAGTGGTTCAGGCTGATTCCAGGGCATTTGCCTAAGGCCCTGGAGGGGTGAGGTTGTCTTTACTATGATTGGGAAGATTGTGGAAAGACTAGTTTTGCAGTCATTAGGTTATGTTCACAGCAAAGTGTAGGCTTTATCACATGTTATCTAGCAGTTGTGCACATATGGTCGCCCCCACCAGGTGGAGGTTTTCCTGAGGGGAAGGGTTTCGGTTGTTGTCATGGGACCTCTGCCTAGCGCAGTGCCTCACACATGGTTTGTGCTCACTGAACACTTGAGAAATGAATATATGGACTTTGCTGCAGGTGGATTACAGATTAAGTGCATTCTGGAGTCTGGTAGTGAAGATATGTAGAGTTGTGTTTTTATAGCGGCAGTGGTTTTTGTACAGATTTGCCATCAGTGGTCCTGTTGGCTAGAAGTAGGGTATTATCTTGGTAATGAAATCATACAGAGATCTTCAGTCTCTGTGGAACTGAAACATCCAGCAAATGGTATTTTTATGTACACAACGTTGAGCCACACCAAGAGCTGGTCTGAAAGCACCAGCTGGGAGCCTCCTCTAGCCTGATAGGGGCCAAGCGTGCGTACTTCAACAGCAAACAATACAGGGGGGACAATAATAATAGTAATAGTAATAATAATTACCAAACCACTCTCTTTTGATTCTTAAAATAGCTGTTTAGGTAGGTGTTTTTATTCCTGGCTAAAACACCATGCTCACTACAGGAACTGACTGCACAGCTTTATATATATTTGGGTGTTAGCTATCTGGGGGAAGAAGTTGAATTTTTTTCAGTTTCCTATATTATCTAGCAAAGTGCTTTGAGTTTAATAACACAGTGAATGTTTTTGCAGAATAAATGAGTGAATAAATAAATAATTTTGAAGGATGGAGAAAACATTGGTCTGTAGTTATCTGGGAGACTTCTTGGAATAGGAGGACCTTCCTGACACAGTAAAGTCCCAGGAGAGCTTTCCAGGCTGGAGAAGCATTAAGGTAGTCCTGGAGGTGGAGAGCAAGCAGAAGAAATCATGATAGCTTGTCTTGTTTTGTGGCAACCATTGTACCAATGAGTTAGTCTCGTTTGATTGTGACATCAACGAGATGTGATAGCTATGCCCACTTACCTAGAAGAAAATTAAGACTGAAAAGGTTGGGGAAGTGTCCCCAAATCCCACGGTTATTAAGTTGTGGAGCAGCAATGCAGAGCCAAGGCTGGCACTTCCGAAGCCCGTGTTTTATCATGTTGCTTATACCATGTGGCACATGGCACCCTGTCCCCTTCCCTCCGCTGGCAAATCGGAGGAGGGTCCTGCCACGAGCTCCATTTCCGTCAGTTCCCTGGAAAGCACACCGGGGCTCAGGGAGCTGCCTGAACTCCTTGAGGCTGGTGTGCTCTCAATTCCTTGACACGACTCTGGGGTATCCCTGGTTGCCTATAATAATTACACGTTTTAAGGTTTCACATAAAAAACTTAATTTAAAAAAGATAAGTTGTACAGCTTAAGAGCAAGAAAGAGAATATATTTTGTACTCCAATAAGGAACTCACATTTTTATAAGAGAATTAATTATAGAGGCAGTATAGTTTTAGACTGAGACCAATCTGGTTTATAACAGCTTTCTTCCAATATTTTCTGGCTGTGTATGTCTTTGGGCAAGTGGCTTTATCTGTAACTTTCATTTTGTCCTCCAAGTGTAAAAGTAGGTAAATTGTCACTTACTTCATGGGGCTGATGTGGAAATTAAATGAGATAATAAATGTCAGGTGCAAACCAAAGGTCTGAAACATACCAGATGCTAAATTGGTGGTTTACTGGTATTAGCGGTGGTTTTTATTTTCCAAGCAGGAGAGAGCAGAGTTTTGGTTTTTAAACCAAAATTCTGTTAGGAAGCAGCCTTGTTTTAAGGCTACTCAAGAAAGATAATTTTTGCCAATTTTGTCTGTTTCTTTGATTTTAATGTTTCTTTTATTTTGAAATTCTTTTTCCCAAGGCAATACTTTTGAAATACAAATCTTTAATCTTTTGAAATGCTCTAAGCTCTCCAGGCACCCCAGATTTTCTTCACTGTTACTTCCTTAGGATTTACCGGCCATGTAGTTGTTTTTGCTTTAATTTAAAATCCAGGATTATTGTAAACATAATTTTAAATGTTTGGAAAGTTGTTCATGGGATTAAAAAGAATGCAAGTGAGGTGTTCCTTTGGTTTATTTTTATGAAAGGGGAATTTGTGTGTGTATTTTGTTGTTGGAGTGTGTTTACTGTTTTGAACTTTGTTTTCCATTTTGAATTCCCTGTTTGATAGAAGTGGGATGAGATCTTGCTGGATAGTAGAAAAGAAGGCTGTGTATATTTCATGCTCACACCTACCCAAAGTATCATATGATTTCATATTTAAGAACAGTTTTAAAAGTGTGTAAGGGGCTTCTTGACTTTAATCCTAATGTCTTAAAAATGTATGCAGAGATTAGCTTTTGGGGGTAATTTGCATTCCTCATGAAAGAGCATTGATACCAGTTCTGGGGACTGAGGGGCATTGTCAGTCAGAGGGCCTCACACACAGGCTACTGTGTCTCCAGCCTGTGAGGACTTCTGTTCAGCCTCATACAGAAAAAGGCAAACTAAACAAACTTAGATGGCCCCAGCAAGCTACTGCTTTTTTTACCCCTTGACTTTGGGGTGAAAAAGGATTGGGGACTTTTTTTTTTTAAAGTGAGCATACAGGAAAATATAGGACACCTTAGGTCATGCACCTGGCTCATTGAAGATTATCAGTAAATGAAAAATAGTAGAAGCAATGGTAGCAGCCGCAGAACAGGTAGCGAGATAAGGTAAGGACAGTGATTGCAGAAGCAACTGTGGTAGGTTCTGGTACAGCTGATGGAGCAAAGGAGGATGGTAGAAGAGAGTCAGGACTTGTACATATGTCTGTCCCTCCCTCATCCCCCTCACCCTTGCTGCATACTCAGCCCTAGGCTTTGCACATAATTAGTATAGCAAATATTTTTTGAAACATTTATGAACATCACTCGCATCATCACAAAATATTTTATAAATTGAGTCCTATAAAATGCTTTGTTCCCCTAAATTATTTCTATTGATACATCATCATGTTATCTTAGATACAGAGGAATTTACTCCTTATCTTTTCTCAATTTTGTGTGTGCATAAGTGAAGAAAGTACTACAAAAGTGCTTTATTAAAGAAAAAACATCTGTTAATATCTTGTCTATTACATTTGGTTCTAATATTGAAAAAAATCCAAATGACTTTAAACCTTGCCAGCTAGGGAAGGAAATAGCAATTTTTTTTAGATCTAATAAAACTAACCTAGAAGAGTAAAAGATACATTCCTCTATATCTCTTATCTTTTTTTTTCTTTTTCTTCTTCTAAGCAGCAAAACAGTCACTAGTTTCACCGAGTCTTTTGGGCAGCAAGTTAGAAGTGTGGAGTAGCAAGGTTACTGGAGATTTTCCAACAAGGCAAAGCAAATATTTGTGAATGTGTGGAAGTGTTTCTGGACCTTAATTCTTATACCTGGTATATGCTACAGTCCCTTATAACAAGATTCTACTTCTAGTTGGTAAGCGAGAGATTCCCCATGGAGCATTATTATATCATGGGGTGGGGCAGTGTTGGAACACAGTGTGTTTATCATATTTGCCATGATTTCATTGCTGGGTTGTTCATCTCTTGTTTAGCCAAGTCCACATTAAATTCCATTAGGTTAGCATTTGAGGTCTCATAATAAAATTTCTGGTTTTTGGAATGGTAGACATGTTCTTCTTTGAATGCTGCAAGAGATGATTGCTGACGATAATATGAACCATATTTTCATGTTGTAGCCAAAAGTCAGTTTCAAGAAGCTTTGTGATAAATCACCTAGAAAAAACAGTGAATTATGTCCTAATAGTTGGAAGGAGACAAGCTTTCTAATAGAAACGACAATTTTAATTATTTATCACAAAATATATGTGTGGTGGGAGCTAATCTCAAAGCTATAATAAAAAGAAGTGTGTGCTTTTGTATATAATGAATGAAAAATGTCACTTTAAAAAGGCAGTGAAGACTCTTAAATTATAAAAATGTTGAATTCCTTTGCCATAAACTTTAAAAACTCTATATAAATTCTTCTAAAACCCCAACTCACTGAAGTTTTGTTTTTCAGATCAATCTTTCATCTTGAATTAAAATTAAGCATCAGGATCATTGCAAATGAACCCCCTAGTTATTTAAATGTTAAAATAAACTTATTTGAAACTACTTAAGGGAAAAGAATATTAATAGCACAAGGATTGGCCAGGAAATGAATATATTCCTTACTAAGGAAGTAACGGTTTTTATTCAAACTGCAAAATCTAAACATTTATCTATTGATGTTATTCATTTAACATCTCTATTTGTTTACTAGCCTCAGTACTCTGTGTATTCACATTCCTTATCTTCATTTAATCCCCCAATAACTATCAAATGTAGACATTTACAGCAACTTTACAGACAAGGAAATTGAGCTTGCTCAGTGTTGAATAATTAAAGTTTGAACAGCTGCCCCATGTCAGAGTCCAAATCCCAGCCTAAGTCCACATGCCTGCAAACTCCCTAAATTTTCCATGACACCAAGCTGTGTGGACCTCAGAAAATTTCCTGTTGGTCGCCATTAGATACGAGCATTGTGGTAGGCAGAATAATGGCCCCGAAGATGTCCACATCCTAATCCCTGGAGCCTGGGAATGTTCCCCTGCATGGCAAAGGGACTCTGCAGATGTGATGAAGTTAAGGACCTTGAGGTGAGAGATTATCCTGGATTATACAGCTGGGCCTGCTGTAATCATGAGGGTCCCTAAAAGACCGAAGAGGGAGTCAGAAGAGTCAGAGTAGGAGATGTGACAACGGAAGCGAAGGTTGGGGTGATGTGATGGCTGTCTTTGACGAAAGGGGCCACGAGCCAAGGGATGTCACAGCCTCTAGAAGCTGGAAAAGTCAGGGAAACAGATTCTTCCTAGAGCCTCTGGAAGGAACACAGTCCTGCTGACACTTTCATTTTACCCGGTGAAACCCATTTTGGACTTCTGACCTCCAGAACTGTAAGATAACAGATTTGTGTTGTTTTAAGCCACTAAGTTTGCGGTAATTTATCACAGCAACAGTAGGATACTGATATAAGCATCTTAACAATAGCTAGCTGAAGTGATTTTTCCCTTGATGTTTTTGTGAATTTTCAGATGTGGTTTCGCTTACAATAGTAAGCTGTAGCCTTGGTCTCATGGACGCTGCCTGATAATGTTGGGAAGTGACACAATCATAGGTCTCAGATTTGAAGAACAATTAAACTATACATGGGGACCACTGAATAAGAAGTAATTGTATTCCTTTATCTCAAAGCAAGATATCCGAAGAATCAAATGGATTTGACGTATTGGTGTAGAAAACTTAATTATTATTATAGCTGTGGTTATTATTTTTTACTATTCCTTCCTCAGCACCATAATTCAAAAGGAGCCCCTTTTTAATGTTTCAGCTTTGCCTTGTAAATAACAAGAGATCACTGTGCCCTCAGATGGTGTGTGACCAGTGAGTTTTGTAACCTTAAATAGAAGAAATCCTATGACTTGTGATTTTGTGAGAAAAGGATATCCCCTTTCCTTTAAATAAGTGAAGTATAATAAGTGCTTTTAAAATAAACCTTGTGGGGAATAATGGTCCTGGTACTTTATGAGGAACAGATTTGTGAAACTGTGTGCCGTAGTAGAAGATGCAAATTTCAGTAGTTAGGATATCAGAGCAGTTTGGTATCAGGAAAGCGCACTGAGCTAGTGTTAGGCGAATTTGTTTTAGAATCTTCTCTCTCTATTGTTAACTTGCCACATTATCTTAGGAAAATTACTTCACCATTTGTGCCTTAGTTTCTTTGTCTATAAAACTGGGAAGTACCTGCTCTGTTATCTCATTAAAAAAATGTGCGGAGATAATATAAATGTCAGCGATTAGAAAAGAACAAAAATAGCTACACCAATGTTGGGTAGTATTTTTGTTATTAATAAGAAAGTCCCTGACGTGTGCACACACACACACATACACATATTCACACACACACACACACACACACACAGACACCAAGTCTAGCAATGAAAGACCCAATAAGGCCTCTTGATTCCATGGAAGGATAAAGTAACATTTAGTAAATGGTGTGTTTATTAAGAAGTTATTCAATCTTTTGATATAAGCTCCACAAAAACCTTCAATCAGAATTTATATTAATTTTTCAGTGTGTCCAGAGCTGAAATGTTTATCACCTACTGACGCAAAGGAAGAAAACAGCAAACTATGGGAATTAAGCCAACTTTGCAACTTTCTGTGACTTATTGAGTTAGACTATTTTCCCTTTTGTCACAATATTTGTCAAAATGGATAAAGGATTAGTTTATAAGTTTGTCGTCATAAAGTTTAAAAGTGTGAAAAATTAGCATAAGTGCAGTGGTTTCTCACCTGGAGCTTTGTGTACCCCTCAGAGTGCAGATGAGCCCTGGGGATGTGGGGGAAACCTTACTATCAGTAAATTTTTATATCAATTTAATTTCTGCTTTGGGGTTTGTTTTATAATGTATGTAACAGATTGGCATATATCTACATAATTTACAAATATATAAATATTAAGGCTCCTGCTCAAAACATGTTTGTACAATCAAAAAGTTTGGAGAACTTAAAAGCTTTTGCACAGCAAAGGAAACCATAAAATGAAAAGACAACCCTCAGAATGGGAGAAGATATCTGAAAACGAAGCAACTGACAAGGAATTAATCTCTAAAATATACAAATAGCTCATGCAGCTCAATATCAAAAAAACAAACAACCCAATCAAAAAATGGGTGAAAGATCTAAATGGACATTTCTCCAAAGAAGACATACAGATGGCTAAAAAGCACATGAAAAGCTGCTCAATGTCACTAATTATTAGAGAAATGCAAATCAAAACTACAATGAGGTATCACCTCACACCAGTCAGAATGGCCATATCATCAAAAAATCTATAAACAATAAATGCTGCAGAGGATGTCGAGAAAAGGGAACCCTCCTACACTGTTGGTGGAATGTAAATTGGTGCAGCCACTATGGAGAAGCTTCCTTAAAAATCTAAAAATAAGCTACCATTTGATCCAGCAATCCCACTCCTGGGCATATATCCAGAGAAAACCATAATTTGAAAAGATACATGCCACCCCAGTGTTCACTGCAGCAGTATCTACAATAGCCAGGACATGGAAGCGACCTAAATGTCCATCAACAGAGGAATGGATAAAGGATATGTGGTATTATACATATACACAATGAAATATTACTCAGCCATAAAAAAAAGAATGAAATGTTGCCATTTGCAGCAACATGGACAGACCTAGAGATTGTCATACTAAGTGAAGTAAGTCAGACAGAGAACGACAAATATCATATGATATCACTTATATGTGGAATCTAAAAAAGGGTGCAAATGAACTTATCTACAAAACAGAAATAGAGTTACAGATGTATAAAACAAATTTATGGTTACCAGGGGGTGGGGGAAGGGAGGGACAAATTGGGAGATTGGGACTGACATATACACACTACTATGTATAAAATAGATAACTAATAAGTACCTACTGTATAGTACAGGGAACTCTACTCAATATTCTCTAATGACCTATATGGGAAAATAATCTAAAAAACAGCGGATATATGTATATATGTATAACTGATTCACTTTGCTGTACACCTGAAACTAATACAACATTGTAAATCAACTATACTCCAATAAAAATTTTTTTAAAAAGGACAAAAAAAAGTTTGGAGAGTACTACAATAGTGAAACAGAACACAGAATGTAATATTGAACATTCTAGCTTTTTTGTGTACTAA
This sequence comes from Balaenoptera musculus, assembly GCF_009873245.2. Taxonomy (NCBI): domain Eukaryota; kingdom Metazoa; phylum Chordata; class Mammalia; order Artiodactyla; family Balaenopteridae; genus Balaenoptera; species Balaenoptera musculus. Next base: position 61,939,768 of record NC_045796.1, on the reverse strand, counting down.
CTAGGATTGTAGTGATAAATGTATTCAAGGTTGCAGCTTTTTTAACACTCTCAGAAACTGAAAACCAGGTTAAAGGAAACAATTGGCAATTTAAGTAACTGGCAATTAGGTTGAAAAGTTACTCCACAGCTGAGGAAAGAAACCTCCATTCTGTAGACAGTGAACTCAGTTCCACTTGAAAGCATTATCAGGGCAGAGATTTTTGTCTTTCTTATTCACTGCTAAACCTGCAACACTTCTAACAGAGCATAGCATATAGTAGGCACTCAACTAATAGTTATTGAGTGAGCGTATGAATTTTTTGGTATTATGTACCAAGAAGCAACATGCCATTTTGCTTATAGTTGCAGAATAGCCATAGTAGCTATCATAAAAGAACCCAAGGTAGAGTTGTGGGGTTTTTTATAGTAACTTTATTTATTTTATTTATTTTTGGCTACGTTGGGTCTTTGTTGCTGCATGCGGGATTTCTCTAGTTGCGGCGAGTGGGGGCTACTCTTCGTTGTGGTGTGCCTGTTTCTTATTGTGGTGGCTTCTCTTGTTGAGGAGCATGGGCTCTAGGTGTGCGGGCTTCAGTAGTTGTGGCACACGGGCTCAGTAGTTGTGGCTCATGGGCTCTAGAGCGCAGGCTAAGTAGTTGTGGTGCACAGGCTTAGTTGCTCTGCGGCATGTGGGATCTTCTGGACCAGGGCTCGAACCCATGTCCCCTGCATTGACAGGCGGATTCTTAACCACTGCACCACAAAGGAAGTCCTGGAGTTGTTATTACTTGAAAGTTTGAGTCATTTTTCTCTCCTTTTTTTGAATAACTGTAAGTGGTGAGTACATCTCTTGGTCCACGGCACTCTCTTTGACTTTCTGCATTTTTGTTTTCTAATTTGCTGTCTGGCTGTTTCTGGATCTCTTTATGCATCTGTCTGTTTTACTTTGTATCACCGTTCTCTCTTTTCTTCATTTTCCTTTTATCTTTTTTCACTGATGATCCCCTTAAAAGTCTCTCCCTAAACAATAAATGCACACTTTGGCTTTACAGTGAGTAGACTTTGAAACACATGTTGATAATTTATCAGTTGGATAAATGGAGCATTTTAAAAGACTTTTCTCAGACAAAACCCATGTTAAATTAACTTTTAATAAAGTTGGCTTTTGGATATTATTTTGGAATAGGAAAAATGTCTTTTCACCTTTACTCAGTTGACTATCTTCACGTAAATGAAACAGTCTTAACACTTAATTCCCATAAAAATACTTGCATTCATTTTTTCATCTTGGTACTTTTCATACAGTTAATTTAAACATTACAACTCTTTCATGGTGGTTGGGGAATAGTTAGTTAAATTTTTAGTTAAGAGAAATGTATTCTTTTTAGATCATTATGTTTAGATTATTGTATGTAATACAATTGGCTTTTTTTTAATGGCGAAATCACGTATGTTGCTATAAGCAGTTTACCAAAAAGGATTTAAAGTTAAATTAAAAGGCAATGAAAACATATAGCAAAATAAACTGTAAACACTGATAAATGTAATTGTCAAGAAGTAAGTAGGTGTGTTTGGGATTTAGGGGATTAACAAACAAAGCCGTGTTGTGTCTAAAAGATTTTACTTGAGCTCAGAGACAGATGGCAAAGCTAATTCCAATGGGAGATTTCTGTATTCCCAGGGTTCTTATCCAAGGTTTAGGCCAACAGAGGGAATGCTCTCATCATTGCGAGAGTAACTGGTGTGCTTACCTATATGTAAAGGTGCTCGTAGCATCCCATTCTGGAGAAGGGCTGATGGAACAGATAATGCCGAACACAAAACAGAAGGCTGGGACTCATGCAAGGATTAAGTGGGCAAAAGCATGAAGCATAGAGAAATGAATTGTGCCACGCTAAGGGGCCAGGGTTTTCTGTGTTTGAAGTAGTGATAGACAAACCAAATAATTCAGCAAGGTATAGAAGCCAGAATGTGGCAGAGACAGCCAGCTAATACCCTTTCCTTCTGGAGTTGTTGCTTGGAAGTGTCTACTCAGTCAGGGACTTCATTTTCTAACACCCCTTGCTTCTAGGTGGGACCACAGGACTCGTTCTTGCCAAATGCATATGGAGAAAAGGTATGAGTTGCTTACAGGGCAAAGTGGTTATGAGCAGGTACGCCTGCTCCATTGTCGTCTTCTCTGTCTAGAAGCCAAATTGAAAGGACTCAGAGGAGAGCAGAGCCCTAAGATAAAAGGACCCTGGGCCCTAAAAAAACACATAGAGAGTGGCTTACCTAGGGATACTCACACTGGAATGTGTGTGTCATGAGTGAGTGAAGCCATGGGAATTTGGGTTTTATCTGTTATAAAACTACCTAATGTCCCATTACCTTAATTAATACAGAATTATCAACAGATTCAACAGATGAATGAAACTATGACAGTGTGGAAAATGGTTATTGATATAATCAGAAAGAGATTTTACATTAAGTATAATTAATACTGAATGAAGAAAACTTTTTTCATTGCTACCTATGTACAAAGGGAAATAAGAAACAAAAAATGTGAAAAATTATAGCACAACATAAGATGGCAGAAGTTAAACCAAATATTTTAGTAATACTTAGTAATAAGAATATATGCGAACTGTTCAAAGTAATTCATTGAAAGGAACAAACTCAGATTGATTAAAAATATAAATCTAAGTACATTTTGTTTGTAAAAAACATGCCTCAGAAAAATATATTAGACACTCACAAAGTATTTATAATAATATTAATATGGCACAGACTAGAATTCAAGAAGAACAGAATTAGGGCTTCCCTGGTGGCGCAGTGGTTGAGAATCTGCCTGCCAATGCAGGGGACACGGGTTCGGGCCCTGGTCTGGGAAGATCCCACATGCCATGGAGCAACTGGGCCCATGAGCCACAACTACTAAGCCTGTGCGTCTGGAGCCTGTGCTCCGCAATAAGAGAGGCCGCGACAGAGAGAGACCTGCGCACCGCGATGAAGAGTGGCCCCCGCTCACCGCAACTAGAGAAAGCCCTCGCACAGAAACGGAGACCCAACACAGCCAAAAATTAATTAATTAATTAAAAAAAAAAAAAAAGAACAGAATTAGAAGGGACAAAAAGTGATATTCCATGCTGACCAAAGTAGCAATCCATCAAGAAAGTAACAGTTATGAACCTATATCCACTTAATAAAGCTTCAAAATATATTAGGAGAATTATAGGATCATAAGGATAAATCAACAAATCCTCAGTCATGGTGGGAGATTTTTAATACTCTTCTCTCTGTAACCGACAGATCATGTAGACTAAAAAATAATGAAAATGTAGCTAGAGGATCTGGATACACACATTCTCAACACTTACGGAGTAGCTGTAAAAACTGTAAAGTAGGTCATAAGGAACTCATTACCAGCAGAAATCAGTAACAAAGTTATTGATCTTACCCCCCATATACTTGCAATTGTTTTCTTAAACAGCACTCAATAATTCATGAGTTAAAAGGAAAATCAATGTCAAAATTGCAAGATATTTAAAACTGAACAGAAATTAAAACATTGTTCTTAACATGAATTTGAAGAAGCACAATTATAGCCTTCTTTGCAGTTTGGGTTCCCTGGGAAGAAGACTTTGGAATCAACAGCCGCAGAGGGAGATGGAGAAAGCATTAGGATTTAGGAGAAGTTGACCTTTGATGCCAGCCCAACAGCAGTCTCAGCTGACTCCATAGGGAACTCTGGAGCTAAAATGCCATTCAGTGTTGGGCCAAGGTGGCCAGGACTTTATATTCTTGCACTGATCACTCATTGAATGTGGGCCACCCAGGAAGGGGCAGGAACTTGGACAAGGCACTCTCGCAGCTGGGCAATCCCTGAAGAGGCTGGCAACTGAAGTCTGTCTGCCCACAGTTCTCCCAGCAGCTGGGACCACAGATTCTTCATTAAAGAGAGATCTGGGGGCCACATCACAGTGTCCTTTCCAAGCCTTGGTGCATTTATTTAAAAGTAGGAAAGATCTAGAATGATGAACTATGCTTTCAACTCCAAAAGCTGAAATGATAAAATAAACCCTAATAAAAGAGCTGGAAGGAAATAAGGATAAAAGCAAGTATTCATGAAATAGCATACATATATATTTTTATATCAAATATTCTTAAACTATTTTTAAAATATGAGTTATTTAGCTAAACTTTGGCCAACTTTAAGAATTGTAAAAAAGGAAGAGGTGATATATAAAAATTGAAAAAATTTTTATATAAAATGAAAAATGTGGCATTTAGAGATGAAGAAAGGAAAAATGATTATCAAAGAAACCACGGAGGGACTTCCTAGGTGGTGCAGTGGTTAAGAATCTGCCTGCCAATGCAGGGGACATGGGTTCGAGCCCCGGTCCAGGAAGATCCCACATGCTGCGGAGCAATTAAGCCCGTGCGCCACAACTACTGAGCCTACGCTCTAGAGCCCGTGAGCCACAACTACTGAGCCCGCATGCCGCAACTACTGAATCCCGCGCTCCTAGAGCCCGTGCTCCGCAACAAGAGAAGCCACTGCAATGAGAAGCCTGCTCAGTGCAATGAAGAGTAACCCCCGCTCGCTGCAACTAGAGAAGGCCCATGTGCAGCAATGAAGACCCAATGCAGCCAATAAATAAATAAATAAATAAATAAATAAATAAATAAATAAATAAATAAATAAACCATAGAAACTTTATACCCATAAACACCAGAATGTTGGTGAATATATTTCTAGGAAAATATAAATTACCACAATTGAACCAGAAGGAAAGGTAAAAAAAAGAAATTGGGGTAGTAGTCAAAGTAGCTACGCACCTCCTCAGAAAGGCAATGGGCCAGATTTTTTACATGCCAGTACTACCAGCTCTTTATGTAACAGCTGTTTCTCATAAGCCTGTTCTAAAGTCTGGAAGAAAATAGAAAGTCACACACCTAATTTTATAAGGCTAACATAATTCTGTCCGCAAAACACAGGGGCAGCAAAAGAAATGAGAACCTAATCTCATTTATAAGCATAGATACAAAAATTGTCAATAAAATATAGCCAAATCCAGTGATCCATTTCCAGTCTTCTTTTTTCTAACTCACAGCATCTCAATTACTTCTTGTTCCTTGAAACACTTTCTTCACTTGGCTTTTGGGTTTTTCAAGTTTTTATCCCACTTATTGGCTGCTACTTCTCAATATTCTTTGCTGGTTTTGCCTCATCTCCCCAACTTCTTAAAATTGGAGTGGTCCAGACTCAGTCCTTACACTTCTTCTATGTCTGCAGCAGCTTTCATGATAATCTCATACTGTCTCATGGCTTTACATATATGTATATATATGCACACACACATACACACATATATGTATAATACATATATATAATATAAAGTGATATATTAGTTAGGGTTCTCCATAGATACAGAACCAATAGAATTTTATATATATATAAAGAGATTTATTATAAGGAATTGACTTATGTAATTACAGAGGCTGACAAGTCCCAGGATCTATACAGTCAGCAAGCTGGAGACCCAAGATGTAATTTCAGTCTGAAAGTTATAGGCTTGAGACCCAGGAAGAGCCAATGTTTCAGTTTGTGTCCAAAGGCAGGAAAAAGCCAGCATCTCAGTGTGAAGGCAGTCAGGCAGAGAGAATCCTCTCTTATTCAGCCTTTTGTTCTATTCAGACCTTCAACTGATTGTATGAGGCCCACCTGCATTAGGGTGGGCAATCTGTTTTACTCTGTCAATTCAAATGTTAATCTCTTGCAGAAACACTTTCACAGAAACACACAGAATAATGTTTGACAAAATATCTGGGCTCCCTGTGACCCAATGAAGTTGACAGATAAACTTAATCATCACAGATAATGAATTCAAAATTTATATCTCCAGAATGGACCTGCCTCTGAAATCCATAACTTGTATATCCAATTGCTTGCTCAGCATCTCTTCTTGGATGTTTAAGAGGCATCACAAATCTGTGTCCAAATCAAGCTCCCAATTTCTTCCCACAAACCTGCTTATTGCACAGTGTTCTCCGTTTCAGTTAACAGTGACTCTATAGTTAGTGCAGGCCCCAAACTGCTGGGTAATTCATGACTCCTTTCTCTTGCATCCAAACTACCAGCAAGCTCCATGGCTCTACTTTCAAAATATATTCAGACTCCAACCACTTCTGCTTCTACCACCCTGGTGCAAGCCAGGATCATTTTGGCCTAGAGTTTTGCAGTATCCTCCTACTTTATCCTCCTACTTTAATCCTTGAGCCCTTGGAGTCTGTTTCGATACTTCAGCCCCAGTGATCTTATTGAAAGCAAGTTGGATTATATCACTTCTGCTCAACACCCTCTGATGATTTCCACTTTCATTCAGAGTAAAAGCCAACGTCTTTTGGTCTACATGATTCTACCTCATTAGGCCTCCTTCCTATGCCTCTTGCCCTTTCTCTCTCCACTCCCATCACACTGGCCTCTTTGCTGTTTCTCAGACATGCCTGGCATGCTGTCACCTCAGGGCCTTTGCACAGCTATTCCCTCTGCCTGCATTACTCTTCTCCTAGATAGTATATAACTTGCTCCCTTGCCCCTTTCAGATCTTTACTCAAATATTACTTTCTTAGGAAGTAAGACTTTAACCTTATTTTTAAAGAAGACTATATTTATGTAGTACTTATGTAGCTATAAAATAGTAAAGACAAAAAGCCACCATTTAGTTTTTTTAAACTTTTGGAGTCATAGGTCCAGTCAGCAAAAGCTCTTTCACCTCTGGGATTTGGTCATATTTATTCAGCTGTGACAAGGATACTTGGGTCCACAGGTACAGTTGTAAATACAAAACTGATCAGTGATACCTGTTTCAACTTTCACAAGTAAAAGTGATTTTCATGAAGACTGAATAATTTTTTTTGTTTTTATCCATACAGATCTTCTGTATAATAGCTGGTGTGAAGGTGGGGAGCAGGATGGCTCAGAGACACTAGGGCACTGACTCTGTTTTCTTCTCATGCTTGAGAATATGACATTGCTGATGCTGAAGTTGAGTTAAAAACTAGGAGAGTGATGGTTATACCAACTCCCCAACATAGAACTTCTTAGATTCTTAGTGGATATGTACTGCTGGAAAGGAAACTTAAATGCTGAATCCAAAAGACTTGTGGCCCAGCAGACATCTTGCTGTTTTCTTGGATCCAACTGGCCTAGTCTAACATATGCAGTATCACCTGAAGCCAATAGGGAATTAGGAGCCCAGGAAAACTGGACAGCTAGCTACTCATAAGTTTTAGAGTCCTTGGCTAATTAGTTGGGACTTAATGTGGTAGTGTTTGGTTGCTTCCCTTCAACTTGTAACTCCAAAAATACCAGAATCTGGTTCAGAAGAGGTACCTAAAATGCTGCAATAGATTTTTCTTTTCTTAAGGCAGTTGTGACTTTAAAAACAATCTACAAACAAACATAGTTCCAAGGAACCATAGAAATAGACAAAAATTACCCACAGTTGAAAATGTGTTCAGTTTCTCACCTAAGTCATAATCATGTGTTGTCTGTGAGTAGATGTTGGCATTCTGCAACCTGTATCTGCTGATTAGTCATTTAGTTAATATCTACCAAGAAGAGGCCTCATGAACTAGCTTTTAAATTTAGCCAGAAAAAAATAGCATCATTAATGATGGCCTTGACATTCAGCAAAGCCAAATTAAGCAGTCAATCTGACATTTTATAGACAGTGTGTTACGGAGGCTCACACCCGGCGGATGTTCGATAAGCATTCATTGCCTGGCTGACAATGAACAGCTACACATCTGCCTGTTATAGAAGCTGTAGTTGTTGAATAACTAGGAGAAGGCTGATTTTAGATATACTGTGGGATAGGAGTATGTGTGTGGGGTTTTGTTTTGTTTTTTAAATTCAAATGGATTCGTAATTTCCTTTTGAAACTGAACACATTCATTATAAATAGTATTCCCTTTGTCAATTCAAGGTGAAGTACCAGTTAATAGTGGTAGTGATCAAATGTTATTTCCTTTTTAAATAGAAAACTGAGAGCCTCTAAACAATCTTTGTCACATCCCCTTTTAAAATGATTTGCACCAATGCCGGAGAAATCATTAACATTTCAGATTAGGTAACTCTTAATTTCATTATTGTGCTCTTAGTGCACTGTGTTCATTACAGTGAATGGAGAATGGTGAACTCTGATCTGCATTTTATTCCTTTATTTAAACTGGTTCACTTCTACTGAATATAAATACCATGAAGCTAGATAAATTCTTGTAATAATAATATCTAATTTTTTATCATTTACTCTCTGCAGTCATTGTGCTAAGCTCTTTATATGTATTTAAGTTTGTATTGAAAGACTTTTTTCGCTTTTTCTGCCATATCTTTTTTATGCTTTTAAATGTATGACTTTCACGCTGCTTTATTTAAAATCACAATTTCACTAATGCTTATTTAATCACAGTAATACAGTCAACCTTAGCTTCCTCGGAAAGAACAAGAACACATGTTTGAAGGATAATGAAGCTGATGAAAATGTTAAACCTTTAGAGATTGAGTATTGAGCAAAGACAGATGTTTTATAAAAGAGGGACAAAGTAGGGCTTCCCTGGTGGCGCAGTGGTTGAGAATCTGCCTGCTAATGCAGGGGACACGGGTTCGAGCCCTGGTCTGGGAAGATCCCACATGCCACGGAGCGGCTGGGCCCGTGAGCCACAACTACTGAGCCTGCGCGTCTGGAGCCTGTGCCCCGCAACGGGAGGGGCCGCGATAGTGAAAGGCCCGCGCACCGCGATGAAGAGCGGTCCCCGCACCGCGACGAAGAGTGGCCCCCACTTGCCGCAACTAGAGAAAGCCCTCGCACGAACCGAAGACCCAGCACAGCCAAAAAAAAATAAATAAATAAAAGAGGGACAAAGTAGCTGATCATGTGAATCTGATGAATCATTGTAAAAAATTATTGGAATATATAGATATGCCCTGCTTCTGTTTATCATTGTTATAAAAAACTGATTCAAAATGAGTTGTCCACTCTGGGATGATCCAGCTGTTTGCTGAATCAATTGCTTTAAATTAGCTCATCTGATGTCGATTGGGTTTTGGGCTTGCATGCCTGGATTCCTGAAGGATTGAATTACCAGTATTCTTCTCATTTAGAGGGATGGGACTCTAAAGTCATATGAGAGATTTTCATATCAAATCATTCATATCACTTTAAAAATGATATACCTATGCATATAGATTTTTCATAGGATTAAAAATCATTCTCATAGGATTAAAAGAAGTTCTTCATCTATTTACTTTTGAAAGGTATTTCAGCTCTTGTGGATTATTCTTAAACTCTTTTTTTCCCCGTTTCGTAAGATGTAGAGACTTGGCATGTAGCCTGCATGGACAAAGCATCAGATGTGTTTGCAGAAGGAGTGAACGTGAGCATATGGGATGACCTGAACACTTCATATTAAACTGGCCTGTTCTGCCTTGGATCAGGAAGGTTCAAGTGAAGTGGTTGCTTAGCAACTAATGGAGTTAGAGGAAACCATGTGTTAGCCGGGCCTCTTGCCCTCCTGTGTGTGAACGCCTAACAGGGGGCGAGTGGCCCCAATATGTATTGCCTGACTTGCAGCTGTCAAACCAAAGTGATGAATAAAATGAAAGATTGAAAAGAGGTGGCACAGCTGGACTGGGTGCCTGTGTTTATAGTCTTATTTTATGTTAACATGTTGAAGAAAAAGATATTAAGGGAGGACATTAAAAATAAAAGAGGAACTGTTGAAATTTGAGGTTAAAATTTTAAGAGTGATCATTAACTTACATTGAGTTTTTAAAGAGTAGAATAATAAGTGGCAATTGAGGTGTTTCCACACTATTATCTTTATTTTTCCAAAAAGTTCTCTATAGAAAAGAGGTAGAGCATTTTATATGATGATGTTATGAATATTAGGACAGAAATAGTGTGTTTTAGTGCTTGTACATATGCATACTTTATGATGCAGGGCTGGCACATCTACTTCTGCTCCCTTTTTATATCTATGACAGACGTAATAACTAGATCCTGACCATTCTCACTTGACGCTGGATGTGGCCTCCACAGCCCTGCCAATATCAGACTGGGCAGGCAAGGAACTACCTTGGCATTCTTTTTTTTTAAATTGAAGTAGTTGATTTACAATATTATGTTAGTTTCAGGTATACAGCATAGTGATACAGTATTTTGGCAGATTATACTCCATTATAGGTTATTACAAGATAATGGCTATAATTCCCAGTGCTATACAGTATAGTTGCTTATCTATTTTATATATAGCAGTTTGTATCTGTTAATCCCATACCCCTAATTTGTCTCTTTCCCCTTCTCTCTCCCCTTTGGTAACCACCAGTTTGTTTTCTATATCTGTGAGTCTGTTTTACATATACATTCATTTGTATTATTTTTTAGATTCCACATATAAGTGATATCATACAGTATTTTTCTTTCTCTGACTGACTTATTTCACTAAGCATAATGTTCTCTAGGTTCATCCATGTTGCTACAAATGGCAGTATTTCATTCTTTTTTTTTTTAAAATTAATTAATTAATTAATTTATGGCTGTGTTGGGTCTTCGTTTCTGTGTGAGGGCTTTCTCTAGTTGCAGCCAGCGGGGGCCACTCTTCATCGCGGTGCGCGGGCCTCTCACTATCATGGCCTCTCTTGTTGCGGAGCACAGGCTCCAGACGCGCAGGCTCAGTAGTTGTGGCTCACAGGCCCAGTTGCTCCGTGGCATGTGGGATCTTCCCAGACCAGGGCTCGAGCCCGCGTCCCCTGCATTGGCAGGCAGATTCTCAACCACTGCGCCACCAGGGAAGCCCAGTATTTCATTCTTTTTAATGGCTGAGTAATAGTGCATTGTATATATATACTACATCTTCTTAATCCAGTTGTCTGTTGATGGGCACTTGGGTTGCTTCCATGTCTTGACTATTGTACCTAGTGCTGCTGTGAACATTGGGGTGCATGTATCTTTTCGAATTAGTGTTTTCATTTTTTCCATATATATATCCAGGAATGGAATTCCTGGATCATGTGGTAGTTCTATTTTTAGTTTTTTGAGGAAACTCCATACCGTTTTCCATAGTGTCTGCACCAGTTTACATTCTCATCAACAGTGTACAAGGGTTCCCTTTTCTCCTTATCCTCACCAACATTTGGTGTTTGTAGACTTTTTGTTGATAGCCATTCTGGTAGGTGTGAGGGGATAGCTCATTGTTTTAATTTGCATTTCTCTAATAATTAACAATGTTGAACATCTTTTCGTGTGCCTGTAGCCATCTGTATGTATTCTTTGGAGAAATGTCTATTCACGTCTTCTGCCCAATTTTTGATTGGGTTGCCTTGACATTCTTTATGGCAAATTGAAAATCCTTAAAAGCTTTTAGTTCTGATTCCGTAGGAATGAGTCTGAGGGATTTGTGTCAGTAGCAACTCTGAGGTGGCCACATGAAGTTCCTCTTCAGGAAAATATAAGAAGGAGATGGACCAGAGAAAGTCAACCAAAGTAGTGAGGAAAAGGAAGGTGACATGATGGATTTGTCTGAAGGCTCCTACCACTGCCACCACCTAAGAACATGGGATGATTTACTCTTTTAAAGGCCTTATTCTTGGGACTGTGGGTCTTTCTTTAAGCTGTAACCTCCCCTCCTTTCCCCATGAATCTGGAGATCAGTCCTCGCTTGCTGGGATTTGGACTCAGGTCTCCTGCCTGGACTGCAGGATTTCTAGCGTTAGCTTTGAGTGCTAACATTTTATGACTCAGAGAATTTGGAGTAGATGCTCTTTCCAATAGGGAGACTTAAGAGCTGTTATAACATGTTGGAAAGACTATTAAGCAGAAAAGAGAGTGAATTTATTGACCTTCTACTAGGACCAAGAAGAGAAAGTTATCCGGAGAGTGATTCAATATTCTAAAAGCATTGTTAATACTTTGCATTCTCCAGTGAAGTATTGGGTGTCTCATCACTTCAAATATTCAGATAGGCAAGGAGTGTTGCAAGGGTGGAGGAACTGACTACAGCCATGCCTCTCAGACTCTGACGTTCATGTGGGTCAGCAGGGGCTCGTGTTAAAGTGCAGCTTCCCATCCAGTAGGTGTGGGTGGACATGAAATTCTGCGTTTCTAATAAGTTCCCTGGTGATGCCCATGCTGTTGACCCAGGGACCACACTCTGAGCAGCGAGGGGTCAGTTATCCCTAAAATACCTTCCAGTTTTAAAATTCCACTTACAGAAAAAAAGCTAGAGTTTTACTCATGATACTTAAAACACACCCTGTGCAGCTCTGATAAGCCGTGTAAGTGCCTCTTCTGTGTCTTACAGAATTCTCCCTGATCGCCTATCGTATTTTATTTATTTTATTATTTTTTATACAGCAGGTTCTTATTAGTTATCTATTTTATACATGTTAGTGTATATATGTCAGTCCCAATCTCCCAATTCATTCCACCAGCCCCCCCCGCCAGCTTTCCCCCCTTGGTGTCCATATACATCTGTGTCTCTATTTCTTCCTTGCAAACCAGTTCATCTGTACCATTTTTCTAGATTCCACATATATGCGTTAATATATGATATTTGTTTTTCTCTTTCTGACTTACTTCACTCTGTAGAATCTATATCACATCTGCTTGGTCACTCCTTCATGCGGACCCCAAATTCTGCCTTAGGACAGCTGTGAAAATGCAGGAAATCCAGGTTAGGTCTTAGTCATTGTGCCCTTAGTAGATTTTGAAAGGCAAGATAGTGCCACTGGCTGCCATATGAGGATAGACCAAAAGGTCTCTACATAGGAAAGATTCATCCAACAATAGCTTATCAAGTATACTCAACAAGGAAAAGTAAAAGTGCTATCCCTAAATATCTGAAAGATATTTAAAGAGAAAATAATGGATTTCTTTACATGGTGGGTAGTGAAGTATTGAAATCCCATACCCATGGGATATAACTATAGACTAGAAAGTAAGAGAAGCACCAGAGGAATGAGGGATCCGAGAGGGTGACCCAACGCTAAAGCCAGATGTGTGGGTGTCATTTTCCAGAGTACCTAACAGGTGATAAAGATAAATACCGTACGTGGATAACCTGATTTCACGCTGGGCAACAGTTTCCGGCCTTCATATGTCCTTTCCCTTTAGCTAAGAAAAGAACAACTTGATTTGTGTCCTTTTTCCATTCCATTCCGTACTCCCCCGGAAGACCTAAGTAGTTTGAAATATGGTCACATCTAGGAGGAGGAGAATTCTAAGGAGAAATAGGATAGGCCATAATCCTGCTGGTTTTGAAGGGCTCATTATCACTATGTAGTTAAATTTAAGAAGTAACTGTGCCAAGAGCGAAGCTGTGAAATACAGTTAGATTCTTTGAATAAACAGGCTACATATTTGAAGATGTTGGGAAAACCAAAATGTTTCACAGTTTTTAGCATATAAGGTAGATTTTTCTTCATATGGTTAAGGTGAGGGGAAACTTGTATTTCAGAAATACTAATTTTTATGCCTAATTATATTTATAGTAATATAACTTTACTGTTTTCATTTGTCCTGACATTTTATTCTCTGAGAGTATTACTGTATTGTTTGAGGGAGAATTAAAACAGCTATAAACGTATAGGGGAAAAATACCCTTCAGTCAAGCATCCCCACTCTTTCAGGCCATTAAGCGCCTCAAATGGATTGGGTTGCTTTTGCATTTGTGAGATAAAAAAGGTAAATAGTCCAGTTCAACTGTGGTCAGGACCCTTTTCTCCTTAATGTCAGGGAAATGGGCTATTGTGGTTAATTGAACAGTCTCATTAACTGAGATTTACTACCTATTTTATATGTGAGGTATAACCAAAATGCAATAAAGGATAATCACCATTAACACTAAATTGAGCAAAATGTAATCTTTGTTGATTCAGAGGTTAGCTCATATCTCTGTAATGCCTCACGCCCGTTGTAAACATCACTAATTACATAACATATAAAAAGCATAGGGGATCAGGCTGGATCTGCCACAATCATTGCAAGTTGCCCTTTTCAGTAACTTCCTAAAACATGTTTGTTTACTTTTACTTCTCTCTCTCATAAAAGATAAGGGTTGAATGTGCCCCCAAACAATCCAGTTATTTCATTTGTAAAATCATTTGTGTTCCTAATCAAATGCGGATTCACAGTACATCTTGCTCATATCCAGTGCAACTCCAAAGCTACGTGTAGTTTACCAGGTAAAAAAGATCATATTTCACCAACTTTAAGTGCTTCACAAAGTCTATCATCTGTCATTCTACTTACCTTGGAGGTTGTAGTAGAATTGCCATCGGTCAGTTTTGTGGCATAATATACCAACCTAAAATTGGTTGTAGCTCATCTTATGACTGCATGACAACTAATGTGACCCAAGGAAACTTAATTCATGCACTGTGATTTTAGGACTCAATTTGTGTCATTTCTGTATGAAGTGCAGGAGGAATGACACTATAAATCCACAACTCTCTCTGTGATAGGCATTTAAAGTGGATTGCATCCTCACAGACTGGGTTTTCCATTAGAAAGATTTGCGGTGGTTGCAGCACATTATCAGCCAAAAGTAAGCTGTGAGGACTGTAAATCTCAGCCTGGCCAAGGCTCTCCCAAAGACAAAACAGTGAGAACCAAGAAAGAGGCTCTGCAGTGTTTTCCTATTTCTAAGCAGAACCCTCCCATGCTTTGGCAGAATGTTGTGGCTTAATAGAGGACATTGCCATATGTTCTTACTTTTTTCTAAATGTCTAGCCTTGAACTCATTTGGTAGATATTCTTTCTGCTTAACTTTCATTACTTTTTAATCCCAGTGTCTAAAACACCTTATATCCAGAAAATTCTTTCTTATGTCGAATTATTTTTGTTTATGACAGTGTCCAACAGCTGGATTTGTACATTGCAGCTGAATTTTTAAAGAGTTTCTCAGTTCATTCATTCATTCATTCATTGACCTGTATTTATTACATGCATGCAGTGCTAGTGTCTAGGGGCTCCATGGTGAAGAAGATGAATATGGTACTCACTTTCATGCATATTACAGTTTACCTTTTCAATAAGTTTGATGCTAAAAGATAGCACCCTTGGTCTTACCACCTTTTCTGCTACCAAAGGAGTCTCTGTTCTTCCCCCATGGTCTCTAGCAGGTCTCCAGACATTGTTTCACAAGCTTAGGCAGCCTAGGCAGCTGGTGTTTCGCTGTGTCAAATGGCTGGGGTCCTTCCTCACTTTGGTGGTATCCAGTGAGGCTTTTCCTAATTGAGGTACCTTCTAAGTTTATTAAACTTAAGACATTGACTTTGATTTAATAGCTCCCTTTTTATCTTTTAATTAACCAGTTTTTCTGATTTTTAAAAATTATATGTTAAATTTGTAACATTAAATTTCTAAGACTCTATGATATGATATCAGAATGGAAGTTAGGTGTTTTTAGAAATAGGGGTGATGGTTTCTCTGATGGCGTCAGTCCTTAAAGTAGGGTGTAGGAGTATGTGGTGAACGTGAAGTCCTGCAGCCAGACATAGGAATTTTGAGTGAAAATCGTCAATAGGAAAGTCTTAGAAAGGAATGGATTTGGTCAGAGGGTGGCGGCAGTGGGGGGTTTGTTTCTTAGCTCTCATTCCAGTTGGGATCAAAGGGAGGCATGGGAGAGTAGGACAATCAGCCTGGATTATTAGAATAAGAATTTCTGTTTATTAAACACCTTCTGTGTACCAGGTATTATTCTTGACATTGAGCATAATTGTATCTAAACCTCAAGACAACCCTGTGAGGTTGGTATGATCCCCACGTACAGGTAAAGGGCCTGAGGTTCAGAGAAGTTAACAAATTAGCCAAAGGTCACATGTTCAAGGTAAGTTGCCCACATGGCAAAGTAAGTTATAGAACCAGGATTTGAATCAGATGTGTCTTCCTGTACAACCCTGAACATTAAAAATAAAACAAAGTTTCAAAAGACCGGTGTTAGAAATACACAGGTAACACATGTTCATGGTAATGATCCAAATCATACTATATGTAAATGGAGTAAAATAATAGTCTCTTCCTATCCTCTACAGTTCATACTCTATAATATAACCACAGTGACCAATTTGGTGTTGCTTTGTTGCTTATACAAACATGTACAAATATGTATGTACATTATTTAAGGGGTTATATTCTTTCCCCAACTCTACTAAGCCAGGTTTCAAGTTCAGTAGTTCACCAGTCTCTGGTTGAGGACAGATACCTGTTCTATGCCAGTTTTTCCATAGTTGCTTTTTTAAAAAATTTTATTTTATTTTGGACTTTAGTTGATTTACAATGTTGTGTTAGTTTCAGGTGTACAGCAAAGTGATTCAGTTATATATATATATATATATATATGTATATATATTCGTTTTCAAATTCTTTTCCCATTTAGGTTATTACAGAATATTGAGCAGAGTTCCCTGTGCTCTACAGTAGGTCCTTGTTGGTTATCTCTTTTAAATATAGTCGTGTGTACATGTCAATCCCAAAAGACCCTTATGAAAGCAGATTCAAAAAACTCCCTTGGCCGCGTGTTCTCTTATTTAACCTTTGCTCTCTGGAACTTTTTCCACTTCATTAACCCAGATAATTTTTTTGCAGTTTGAATCATTTCTGTCCTGCTCTGTACATGAGTTGATGGAGAGCAGCTGGTTACCATATCAGGTGCAATTACAACTTGGAAGACCTGAAAAAAGAAATTAATGTGGGGAATAATAAAAACTGAAACACTCATATAATAAAAAATGGATACTGAAAACAGCTGAAATTTCTTTCAGTTTCTTTTAAAAGCAGCTATACGAAATCTAGCATCAAATTTAGAATTAGATTGAAAGTTTTTTATTGTAACCTGTGCTTTTGTTTGTTTGTTTATTTATTTATTTATTTATTTATGGCTGTGTTGGGTCTTCGTTTCTGTGCGAGGGCTTTCTCTAGTTGCAGCAAGTGGGGGCCACTCTTCATCGCGGTGCGCGGGCCTCTCATTATCGCGGCCTCTCTTGTTGCGGAGCACAGGCTCCAGACGCGCAGGCTCAGTAATTGTGGCTCACGGGCCCAGTTGCTCCGCGGCATGTGGGATCTTCCCAGACCAGGGCTCGAACCCGTGTCCCCTGCATTGGCAGGCAGATTCTCAACCACTGCACCACCAGGGAAGCCCTAACCTGTGCTTTTTAATTTTGAAATTTCAGATCTTCTACAAATGCATAAGCAGAATCCACTTAACATTAAGTCAATTTCCTATTAGCATTTTTTATCTATAGCCATACTTGATTTAAAAAACAAAGCAAAGCAAAAACAAACAAAACCCAGAACCAATACTTCTGATATGTCAATCCTTTTAACCAGAGAATACATAAGAGAAACTTCCTTCTATTTCATTGTTATCATAAAATATAAATTTTTCTAAGAGCTTGCCATGTATCAGGCACTGTATTCAGTACTTTATATGTACTATCATATAATCTTCCAAAAGTTCATGAAATGGGTACAATCTTTAGCCCCATTTTTCAGATAAGAAAACTGAATCACAGAGAAGGTATGTGTTTTTCCTAGTCACTTGGCAGTGTTCAAACTCAGAATTGTTTGGTTACAAGTTTGCTCTTAATCAGTGTACTTCACTAAACTAAGGATTATGTAACTTCGAGTCTAGTGTTCTTAACCTTAACTGCCAGTGGCATCAGTGGGAAGTCAGATCAGCTCACTAACCAAGTTGTCAAATTTACCATATTGGCCATTCACATTTAACAGCTTCTAAAGGAATGTTAGGTTTCATTTATTCATGATAAAGTGAATTTTTGAATTAAATATATTCTGAATGTCTGCTATTTAATATAGCAAATATAATTGCATATGTTACATGTTACATACTCCCAATGTCTTTAGGATACTTTGTTATTTTTTAGTTTCTCAAATTATAAGCATTTAAAATATTCTTTATAAAATTTCTCAAATTGTGTATTTCTAACAGTTAAAAGGTTAACTAGAAGTTATCAAAGAGAATCTTATTCATTATGAAACTTACAACTCTACTGTGTGAGATAGAAATGCGGACCTCCAGAAAGAATAATGGACCATCAATTAAAACCACTTGTCCCATACATATTAATTTAAAATGTAAAGAATTTTGAGAATCAAAAATGAATTTATCAGAATAAAAAATTGCTAGAAGTTTTCCATTGGCAAAACAAAAAAATGACTTTTTAAAATTAGAAAGATTTGGTATGAACTTAAATACTATCACATAGAACAGTGAGGGTTTGTTTGTTTGTTTGTTTTGATTTTTGTTTTACTTCTAAGAAGTTAGCCAAACTGCAAAATTGGAAGAGACAATCCCAATTTTGCAACTTTTACTCTTTTAAAAACAGCTTTATCGAGGCATGATATTACATGTTATAAAATTCACTTACTATGAGTGTATAATTTGATGAGTTTTAGTAAACTCTGAGTTGTGCAGCCAGCACCACAGTCTAATTTTAAAACATTTCCATGTCTCAAAGAGACACCCTGTGCCCACTTGTAGTCACTTCCTGCTCCCATCCCCAGGCAACCAATAATCTGCTTTCTGTCTCTATAGTAATTTTCCTTTTCTGAACATTTCATATGAGTGGAATTTTACAGGCTGTAGACTGTTAGTCTTTTGCACATGGCTTCTTTCATTTAACACCAGGTTTTGGAGGTTGATCCACGTTGTGTGTTCCGGTCTCTCGTTCCCTTTTGTTGCTGAATAATATTCCATTACGTGGATAGACCACATTTTGTTTATCCCTTCGCCAGTTGATGGACATTTGAATTATTCCCACTTTTGGTCTATTACAAACGATGCTGCTGTGTTCACATTCACATACAAGTGTGGGTGTATGTTTTCATTTCTCCTGGGTATGTAACTAGGAGTGGAATTGCTGGGCTGTATGGTGAATTCATGTTTAACTTTCTAAGGAATCACTAATTGCTTTCTAAATTATACTACATTTACATTCTCACCATCATTTTATGAGAGTTCCAGGTTTGCCATAGCCTCATCAACACTTGCTGTTGTCTTTGATTCTAGCCTTCCTAGTGGGTGTGAAGTGGTGCTTCACTGGGGTCTTGATTTGCATTTCCCTAACAGTTAGTGATATTGGACATGTTTGTGGTGAGTAGCCATTCTTATATCTTCTTTGGTGAAATGTCTATTTAAATCTTATGCCCATTTAAAAACTTGATTGTCTTTATTTATGTTATTTATCATGTGTATAATTCACAAATACTTCCTCCCAGTCAGTGGCTTCTTTTTCATTTTCTTCATAGTGACTTTTGAAGTACAGAAGGTTTTAATTTTGAAGTCCAGTTTACAAATTTTTAGAATGAATTTTAGTGTCTTATCTAAGAACTTTTTGCCTAACTGAATTCCCCAAAGATTTTTTTTCTCTTTTTCTTCTAGAAGTGTTTTAGCATTTTAGCTCTTAGGTCTTTGTTTGATTTTTGAGTTGTCATGTATAATGTGAGGTAAGGGTCTAAATTCATCTTTTTTTGCATGTGGCTATCTAGTTGTCTGAAAAAAGTTTGTTTTTTTGTTTGAAGATAAAAACGTTTTCTTCCCCCATTGGATTGTCTTGGCACCTTTGTTGAAAATTAATTGACCATAAATTTAAGGACTTATTTCTGGACTCTTAGTTTTGTTCTGTTGATGTATATGTCTGTCCTTATGCTTGTCCCACACTGTCTTGATTACTGTAGCTTTATAGTAAGTTTTGAAATCAGGAAATAAAAATCTTCTCACTTTATTCTTTTTTTTCTTTTTTTTTTTTTTCAAACTTGTTTTTGGCTCTTCTGGATCCTTTGCATTTCCATATGAATTTTAGCATCAGTTTTTCAATTTCTGCCCCCCCCCCCAAAAAAAAGCCTACTCAGATTTTGGTAGGGATTTTGTTGAATGTACAGATTTGGAGACAACTGTCATTTTAACAACATTAAGTCTTCCAATCCATGAATGAAATGTCTCTACAGTTGTTTACGTCGTCCCTAATTTCTCTCAGCAGTGCTTTGTAGTTTTCAGTCTTATGTGTCTTCTTAAATTTATTCACAATTATTTTAATGTTTGTGATGCTATTATGGATGAAATTGTTCCTTTAATTTCATTTTTGGTTGTTCATTGCTAGTACATGGAAATAGAATTGGTTTTTGTATGGTGATCTTGTATCCTACAATCTTGCTGAACTAATTTATTAGTTCTAGTAGATTTGTGTATGTGTGTATGTGTGTGAGTTCTTTAGGATTTTCTACATGTAAGATCCTGTCTCTGAATAAAAACAAATGTACTCCTTTCAAAAAAAAAAAAAAAAAAGACTTCTCTTATTCCTGACACCAATTGCAAGTTTGAGATTCCTAAAACTACTCTCATGTTCGGTAATTCGCTAGAAAGGCTCACATTACTCACTGAAAGCTTGTGTACTCACAGATATGGCTTGTTACAGGGAAAGGATACAGATCAGAATCAGCCAAGGGAAGAGACACAGAGGGCAGAGTCCAGAAGGGGACCAAATATGGAGCTTCTGGCCCTCTTCCACCTGTGGAGTTATTGTGTTACCCCCTCCTGACCATGCTCTGTGACAGTAAGCACAGAGGACTGCCAAGCAGGGAAGCTCACTCAAGTTTTTGGTGTCCAGAGTTTTTATTGGTGCTCAGTCACCGACTGCCTATGTGGCTGACCTTTCATCTCCAGCCTCTCCTAGAGGTCAGACTAATACCTTTAGTCTCTTGTCCCTCTATTTTTTTTTTAACAGCTTTATTGGAGTATAATTGCTTTACAATGGTGTTTTAGTTTCTGCTTTATAACAAAGTGAATCAGTTATACATATACATATATCCCCATATCTCTTCCCTCTTGCATCTCTCTCCCTCCCACCCTCCCGATCCCAGCCCTTTAGGTGGTCACAAAGCACCGAGCTGATCTCCCTGTGCTATGCGGCTGCTTCCCACTAGGTCACAGCTGATACAGTGTGGACCAAAGCTCCTGTCATAAATCATGTCATTAGACTGTCAGTGGCCAAAGCCCCAGGAAACAGGGATGCTCCTATCAGGCAGGATATTCCAAAGGCCTAGATTACCTTCCAGAAACCAAAGGCAAAGGCCAGACCTCCCTTTGGGTAAGGTTAATTCTTCACTACATAGATGTACACTTTTCTAAACAGTGTATTTCATAATCAGTGACCCAAAATTGAATATTCTCTCTATTACCTGTTAAAGGTGTACAAATTAGTGTGGTTTCTTTTTTGGTGGGGGAGGGGAGTCCATGCATTTGTTTAACTTGGTAAGTTTTCATTTTTAAAATTTTATTTCATTTTATTTTATTTATTTATTTTTGGCCACACTGCATGGCTTGCAGGATCTCAGTTCCCTGACCAGGGATTGAACCCTCACCCTCGGCAGTGAAAGCGTGGAGTCCTAACCACTGGACCACCAGGGAATTCCTGCATTTTTTAAATTTCAAAGTTTTCATTTGACAAACTGATTTTCAATAAGTTGGCCATTTGGAGAATTGGTTTGGAGGCAAATTGATTTTCACTGAATAACTTAAGACAGTGGTTCTCAAATTCAGGTAAGCATCAGAGTCTCTCGGATGGCCCATTACAGCCCAGATTGCTGGGTCCCGCTCTGAATTTCTGATTCTGTAGGTCTGGGCTGGAGCTCCATAAATCTATGCTCTAAGGAGTTCCCAGGAGATGCTAATGTTGCTGACCCAGGGGCCACACTTTGAGAACAACTGGAATAGAGGGTGTGATCTATGGCAGATGAGAGGAATGAGATGCGTCATTGAGGTGGGGCAGAGAAAAGGGCAGAGAAGTCAGGAGACAAGGCACTACTTTCCATGTCTTATGGCAAGAATGTTCGGGACTGCTACCCATATCAGGTTAGCTGTGGGACACCAGGATCGAGAGAATGAGTTCAGGGAGAGAGCCTAAACACAAGTCACCCCAGAGAACAGCTGTGGGATTCAGCGCCACTCTGTGTGTGGGGTGTGCAGAGCCATCTGTGTGTTACTGTAACTATTTGGACAGCTAAGTGATTTGCAGTGGCTTGTGTGAAGGAAGTTTTGCAGAAGCATTTCAAAAACCAAAATCAGTCTTTAACTTGTAAAACTTTTTTCTTTCCTAGTTTCTCTAGGGCTTTGTCTTGTTCTCTTGCTTTTTAAGTCCCATAACTGTCTTCCTTTCTCTCCCACCTCAGGCCATGTTCAGTCTTTGTATGGTGGAAAGTGGTGCTGACGAGGTGAATTTACATGGTGTGACCAGCCTCGGCTTAAAGCAAGCTCTGGAATTTGCATACACAGGACAGGTATGGTACCAAACGTCATCTGAGAGGCTTAACATTTTTAACTGCACCTAAACAGAGGAGATTATCCATGAGATTTAGGTATTTTTCTTGTTACTCACTTTGAGGTTAAAAAAAGTTTTACATCTACTTAAGGTTACAACTAAAATAATGGAAAGGTAAGTAAAATAATTTGATCTTAAATATTTTAATCTTAGCTCAGTTGCTTGCTGGTGTAATTTTAAAATATCCTGAAGAATTATTATATGGGAAAGAGTTTGGAAGATAACTTGAATTCTCACTGTCATCGCTGAAGCTCAGTGACTCAATCATGGCTTTACTGGCTTAAAAACAAGAACACTTCCCCCCCCCCCAAAAAAAACAATCTAAAGCCGTAAAGAGCTCTGTCTAGCATCTTGACACCCTGTCATCTACATACATTTCAGGATCAGGGCCTCAAGTAATAGATTAGAATGTGACGGTTTAAAAGCCAAAGTTGCTCATCATTAAAATTGTTATAGGATTTACAGGAATCTTCAGAGAACATTCGTTTTCTTTCTTTTTTTAAATGAAAGAATAATAGTGACAACTAGTAGAATACAAAAGCCATGTCAGTGTATGACTATCATAGCAAATCAAAACAAAACTTCATAAAGACAATATAAATCCAAATCTGAAGCTTCACGGTTCTTATCTAGTTTCATGTTAGTGCAACAATTATTAGAATACACAAAACCCTTCCTTTTAGAATTATTTTTTAACTGAAATATAATTGACATGTAACGTTGTATTAGTTTTAGGTGTACAACAGTGATTTGAAATATGTATATATTGCAAAATGATTACTATAATAAGTTAACATCCATCACCACATATAGTTACAAATTTTCTGTGTCCTGAGGACTTTTAAAATCTACTGTCTTAGCGCCTTTCAAAAATACAATACAGTATTGCTAACTATAGTTGCCACGCTATACATTACATCCCCAGGACTTATTTACCTTATAACCGAAAGTTTGTACCTTTCAGTTATAATATAAATAACTTCACCCTTCACCCATTTTGCCCACCCTCCTCACCCGCTGTTCTCATTTGAGAACTACTCCACTACATCAAACCAGATACCGACTAGAGGTTTATCTTCTTTTATAGAGTTTTGTTCTTTAATTCCATTTCATCCAACTTATGTTCAGTGTCTGCTGGGCTAAAATAAGGGTTTCTTCTCTTGGCAGGCTCACATCCTGGTGGGAGAGAGAGTTATATACGTAGTTCCGTGTCCTCACTGTGATGGGAGGTATAATAGAAGCAGAATACAAGACATAGTGGGAACAAAAAGGAGAGTGTGGTTAACTGGGGCCATCAGTGCAAATCTTCACAGAGAATGTGGTATTTGGGTCTTGAAGAATGTTGGGAATTCACCTTTTTACTAAATTTTTTTCTTTAGAGGCTTATTAAGATGTGTGATATTATCCATTCTCTTTTCTATAGCTGGTAGAGTTTGAGATATGTTTCATAGAATAACTGAGGCAATGCTGGCAGCTGAAATGAAAATAGTGATAGAAAGGAAAAAGTCATCCATCAGGTAGCAGGTACAAAGGAAAATAGAAAGGAGAGGGATCACAAATTCAGGGTCAGCCCAACCAAATATCATGCCTTAGGAAATTAAGGCAGACAGTTGCATTTCACAGAGCTGCCAAAACATATTCCTAGTGAGGTGAGTGAATAATGTGTTGTATGCTTTGTGGTTTACAGATGTAAAGAAAGACATCAGCTCTCAATTGTGTCTTGTGTATATTTCTTTCTTCACACCTGAATTACAGCTATACCTGCATTTGCCCATCTCTAAAGTACAATTGATAACCCATAGCTCATACTTCATTGGTGTGCAGTGGGGATGCAATAGTAAATACTGTTTTTTGATAAAGCTACCCAAATAAGTAGTTTCTATACTTAGATGCATTAACAACGATATGGTTTAAGCTTAGAGGCTATAGACTGCAAAGCGTGTTTAAATCACTGGTAAACAAAAGAGCACAAAAATTGCTGTGAATGCTGAGGTAAAACACACACTCAAATATAAGTGGCTGCCTTATTGTTGGCCTTGATTGTTTTGTGGTTTCTTTCACAATGGCTAAGTTTACATGTGTATATGTATGTACATGGAAACTTAAATATATGTGTAAACGTCTGTATATGTAAACATATATATATATAAATTTATATATATGTTTCCTTACCCTGAAAGTCCCCTTTGCCTCACCTGTTCATCTCTCCCCCTCTCCCCTTGACAACTGCTAACGGATCTTTTTACTGTCTCTATAGTTTTGCCTTTTTCAAAATGTCATATACTTGGAATCATATAGTATGTAGACCTTTTCTGGCTTCTTTTACTTAGCAATATGCATTTAAGGTTCCTCCATGTCTTTTGTGACTTGATAGATCATTTTTATTGCTGAGTACCATTCTATTGTGTGGATATATAAAGGGCATCTTGGTTGCTTCCAGTTTTTGGTGATTATGAATAAAGCTGCTCTTAATGAGATATATACACACACACACACACGCACACGCACACACACACACACACATATATATGTATATGTATATGAAGTGCCTGTGGCACAAAGGATCTATGAAACATGAGCTGAAGATAGCATAACGGCATTAGGGGAGCTGACTTTCTGAAGGGTAAGGAGACTGCTTGGGAAGAGGGAAGAAGTTTGCAGAAAGACAGCCATATCCTATTGTCTGGGAGTCATATGCTCATATTTCACTTTTATGAGAAAAAGGAAACCAAATAAGAATATATTTTTATACACACACACACACACACACACACACACACAACCACACTCACACACATATATCCAATGTAAGTGCTTAAAAAAAAGCTCTAGGGCAAGACGTAGAGTTGCGTTTATTCTGCCCAGTGACCCACTCTTGACGTGTGCCTCCACACAGGGGTGACAGCCCTGCAGCATATATGGCAGCAACTCATCGGTTCAGATTGTGCACAGAGGGGTCAAGAAGTGGGCTGGCATTTCATGGAGCACCCTCTGCAAGAGCTGGGGCACTGCCCTAGGCACTTCACGTGTGCTGTGTAGCCTAGTCTTCTAGACAGCTCCGAGGAATTCAGTGATCCTCTCTTAAAGATGACGAGCCCCGGAAGGTGCAGTGAATGACCAAGATCAGTCTCCCAGGGCATGTCGACCCAGTGAGTCAAACCCAGTCCTCTTAATTTCAAATCCATTGTTTATTCTTAACCCCTTCATAATGTTCTATGTCATTAAGAAAGGGTTAAGTCATATTTGTTATACTTTATTGAAGGAGACAGGGAAGTGTTTGGACATTTTAGAGAGTGAACTCTTTTTGATGGTTCTCTCAACCTGGGTGCTCTTCCAACACTCAGTTCACGAAGGCTCCGAGTTGGTGCACTTGTACTCTGTATGTGATTATTCTTTGCTGAAACGTGGAAGTTAATACAGTCTTTCTTGGACAACATCCATGGCAGTTTGGTTTCTTAAACACCAAAATGACTATAACAAATCTGTTTTCCCTTTGAGACGTGAACATAGATGATGGCAAAAAGTGGAATTGTGGTATACTTGGGAAATGCAAAAAAGCTTTCTCTTACTCTGGAAATGAAATTAACATTAAGCAAAGAGTTTAGAATATGGAAACGTGAATAAAAGTGTAGTTCTTCAATTTCTTAATTGTTATTTACTATTGCAGACATTCGCTGTTATATGGTGTTTAGCCTTGATATGTATGTAGATTTGTAAAAATCAGAGTTAACATTGTATTTATCTACCTATAGATATTTCTACTGACAGTTGATTATCCCTTTAGTCTGTTGTAGTAAGCATAGTATAAAATGTTAAGTATTTTAAGTGTCTGAAAATGATTGCTGCCTTGGGAAAGAAATTGGAAGTATAGAGTAGGTGTGATGAATGAGTGCCACTGTGTAACAAGGTGTGTGTGTGTTCCTCCTACACACTGTTCTAAAGCATAGCCTTCTTAAAATTGGTCACAGATCCCATCCCATCCAGGAAATTTTAAAGAAAAATCAAATTTTCCTCCTAATGCTAATACATCCTCTGAAAATACATGCACTTTTCTTATCAAGGAACACACACATTCTGCCTTTGAACTAATTAGAGGTGTGTGCTTCCTGTGGGCACACGCTGCTTGGGGTACAGCCTGAGCAGAGCCCCGCACGCATCGCAGCCCTCGTGGGCGACCTTGCACAGCCATGCGCAGCGGAACTGACCATGGAGGGCAGAGGAACCAGGCTTCTCTGCAGGCCCTCTTCTGGGCTGGCTCTGGGAGCTGGGTTCAAAGCAGAGGGTATGATGTAAACTGTCACTGGGCAGATCTGCCTTAGGGAGAAAAGGACAAAGTGAACCTAAGAAAACCAACTCTCACTTACTCTGGTGAGCAAGAGGACCCTGTTACCATGGCCTCCCCAATCTCCTTGCTTTCCAACTCTGGCCAGGAATTCATTCGTAGTTCAGACCAGTCCTGAGTAGAAGAGACATGAAAAAGAAGGGGGCAAAAGGATTCTAATGGAGATGTTGCCTGAGGGGAGGAATCCCGGTCCAAACCGGACAAGAGGTCGGCCACCCAGGAGCAACAAGTGTTGCTGAGAAAACCAGCCAGAGTGAGGAGCACTTAACACCGAGACCCTTTCATAGAGAGAAGAGCCCTTCTCAAAAGGTGGAAGGACACATGCAATCCCAAAGGTCTTGGATATGCCTCTAGGAATTTGAGTAGCTAAGGACCCAAAATGAAAGCAAATAGGACTGAGAACCACAATGAAGTTCACTGTTTTAGCGCTCTGGTTGCCATGATGTCAAGGAAGATAGGCTGTATGCCAAGTACTGTGCTATATGCCTTCATATAGTAGAGCAAGGGGTTCAAGCCAGTTAGCTTCCTCTTACTTTCCTGAGAACTCGCCACCTGTTTTGTCCCTTGCAGTCTGATGGAGAGATTCCAGAAAGCCAGTAAAGAGAGAAACTATGCACTAAACGATAGTGAGATTTGTAGTCTCCTTTGAAATTTCCCAGTAGTACCCCTCCAGGTACTGTAAATCTTGTCAGCCATGAACCAGCTACATCATATCTGGGCAGATAAAAAAGATTCTTTGGTATCTGTTGTTCCCCTGCTTTTCTCTTCATATCCAATAACTCCAGCCCTTGGTTCCTTAACATCATGGAAGAACCCATCTCTGTGGGGACACACATCCTAATTACCTTCCTCTGATGCAGAGAATGCTTTAGTACAGTCTTCACAAGGATATTTTGTGTAACTATTAATATTAATATTTTGAAGTCTTTGGAAATCTGGAAAAGTATGATACTCTGTGAAGTGAAAAATACTTTTTTTTTTTAGG
This sequence comes from Balaenoptera musculus, assembly GCF_009873245.2. NCBI lineage: Eukaryota > Metazoa > Chordata > Mammalia > Artiodactyla > Balaenopteridae > Balaenoptera > Balaenoptera musculus. The sequence goes on along the minus strand of NC_045796.1, from coordinate 61,912,079 downwards.
TATAACTCTGCTCATGCAATTGGGAATTGAAAAGTAAAAGAAATTGCCTCTTATCATACACCATGATCAAGTGGGATTTATCTCAGGGATGCAAGGATTCTTCAATGTATGCAAATCAATCAATGTGATACACCATATTAACAAATTGAAGGAGAAAAACCATATGATCATCTCAATAGATGCAGAAAAGGCTTTGGCAAAATTCGACACTGATTTATGATAAAAACTCTCCAGAAAGTGGGCATAGAGGGAACCTACCTCAACACAATAAAGGCCATATACGACAAACCCAGAGCAAATGGTGAAATCATTCTCAATGGTGAAAAACTGAAAGCATTTCCCCTAAGATCAGGAACAAGACAAGGATGTCCACTCTCACCACTATTATTCAACATAGTTTTGGAAGTCCTAGCCACGGCAACCAGAGAAGAAAAAGAAATAAAAGGAATACAACTTGGAAAAAAAGAAGTAAAACTGTCATCGTTTGCAGATGACATGATACTATACATAGATAATCCTAAAGATGCCACCAGAAAACTACTAGAGCTAATCAGTGAATTTGGTAAAATTGCAGGATACAAAATTAATGCACAGAAATCTCTTTCATCCTATACACTAACGCCGAAAGATCAGAAAGAGAAATTAAGGAAGCAATCCCATTCACCATTGCAACAAAAAGAATAAAATACCTAGGAATAAACCCTCCTAAGGAGGTAAAACACCTGTACTCAGAAAACTATAAGACACTGATGAAAGAAATCAAAAATGACACAAACAGATGGAGAGATATACCATGTTCTTGGATTGGAAGAATCAATATTGTGAAAATGACTATACCACCCAAAGCAATCTACAGAGTCAGTCCAATCGCTATCAAACTACCAATGGCATTTTTTACAGAACTAGAACAAACAATCTTAAAATTTGTATGGAGACACAAAAGACCCTGAATAGCCAAAGCAATCTTGAGGGAAAAAAAATGGAGCCGGAGGAATCAGACTCCCTGACTTCAGACTATACTACAGTAATCAAGACAATATAGTACTGGCACAAAAACAGAAATATAGATCACTGGAACAGGATAGAAAGCCCAGAGATAAACCCACGCACCTATGGTCAACTAATCTATGACAAAGGAGGCAAGGATATACAATGGAGAAAAGACCGTCTCTTCAATAAGTGGTGCTGGGAAAACTGGACAGCTACATGTAAAAGAATGAAATTAGAACACTCCCTAACACCGTACACAAAAATAAACTCAAAATGGATTAAAGACCTAAATGTAAGGCCAGATAGACACTATAAAACTCTTAGAGGAAAACATAGGAAGAACACTCTTTGACATAAATCACAGCAAGATCTTTTTTGACCCACCTCCTAGAGTAATGGAAATAAAAACAAAAATAAACAAATGGGACCTAATGAAACTTAAAAGCTTTTGCACAGCATAGGAAACCAGAAACAAGATGAAAAGACAGCCCTCAGAATGGGAGAAAATATTTGCAAACGAATCAACGGACAAAGGATTAATCTCCAAAATATACAAATAGCTCATGCAGCTCAATATTAAAAATACAAACAACCCAATCCAAAAATGGGCAGAAGACCTAAATAGACACTTCTCCAAAGAAGACATAGAGATGGCCAAGAAGCACATGAAAAGCTGCTCAGCATCACTAATTATTAGGGAAATGCAGATCAAAACCACAATGAGGTATCACCTCACACCAGTTAGAATGGGCATCATCAGAAAATCTACAAACAACAAATGGTGGAGAAGGTGTGGAGAAAAGGGAACCCTTTTGCACTATTGGTGGGAATGTAAATTGATACAGCCACTATGGAGAACAGTATGGAGGTTCCTTAAAAAACTAAAAAATAGAATTACCATATGACCCAGCAATCCCACTACTGAGCATATACCCAGCGAAAACCATAATCCAAAAAGACACGTGCACCCCAGTGTTCCTTGCAGCACTATTTACAATAGCCAGGTCATGGAAGCAACCTAAATGCCCATCGACAGACGAATGGATAAAGAAGTTGTGGTACATATATACAATGGAATATTACTCAGCTGTAAAAAGGAATGAAACTGGGTCATTTGTAGAGACGTGGATGGACCTAGAGACTGTCATACAGAGTGAAGTAAGTCAGAAGGAGAAAAACAAATATTGTATATTAACGCATGTATGTGGAATTTAGAAAAATGGTACAGATGAACCTGTTTGCAATGCAGAAATAGAGACAGAGATGTAGAGAACAAACGTATGGACACCAAGGGGGGTAAGGAGGGGTGGGATGATTTGGGAGATTGGGATTGACATATATACACTAACATGTATAAAATAGATAACTAATAAGAACCTGCTGTATAAAAAATTAAAATAAAATTAAAATTAAAAAAATAAATAAATAAAAGAAATTGCCCCTTAATTTTCATGCTCTTGTATAGTAAAGGTTTTCTTCCTGATTCTCATTTGATTCCCTAATGTGTTCACATGACTTTTTTTATAGCCCTAGTAAGGCAGACACTGTAGCATTAGATTTTGATGATCACTGAAACTGTATTTATTCTCTACAACTAGAATACTTTTCTCCAGAGACCAGCATCAGGCCTGGCAGCAGAGTCACAGGAGTCTTACTTGAAACTGCCTTCTCATAAACCCATCCCTTCAGGGATAGATGTGTCACTCACTTTACATGAGAAAATGTCCCCATCAGATTTACTTATAAACATAACCTGGTTGAACTAAATGGTAGCACATGGAAGAAACCTGGGAGATATTTTTCTTAAATGCTTCTCTTGGGAGCAGCATTAAGACCATTCAGTGGTTTAAATATTTTAGCTGCAGAATCCTTTCTTCACCTGGCAATACCTACAGAAGCCTGGCAAGTAAGAGGCCCCTGAGGCACCCACACTGTGCCCCAGGCTCCAGAGCACACAGTCTAAAATCCACATTCCAAGGAAGGATATTTTGAATTGTGCAGAAAGTGATTATTTTCTTCTTACGTTAATTCTTGTCAGAGCTGTGCCAGAGTCTGTAACTGGATTGTTGACATAGAAAGTGTGAGAAGAGTGAAATGAAGGGAAAAAGTTTGAATTCCATCAGTGAGTTTTCACTTTCTTGAATCTTTTGAAACTCTGTATTATTGCCTTTGGAGGGAGTTTCTCTTTTATCAGTGGATTATTGAAACAAACAAGCAGGCAGATGTGTCTGTTTATTGTTATGGGGTGAAGATGTTACAGGTTCCCATGCATCGTTTCCTGGAAAGTGTCAAACTTGACAGATAAGAACCATTTGCCAAATGAAATTTTTATAGCATCTCAAGATGTCAAGTAAAATGATAAATCCTTGACATGGTTTGGTGGTCAAAACTGGTAAGGACAGGTTGGAGACCTGAACGTTTATTGTGAAAAACTGAGAAGTGAGATTTTAAAAGTCCAGATCCTGACTGATCCCTAGAAGCTTACTTTTCTCAGCTGAGGACCCAAGAACAACGTCACTGGACCCAAAGCCTGTCTGTTCCTCATGGAGAACAGAGATTCAGGCAAAGTGAAGTCATATGGGAGGCCCCCTACCTGTAAAGCAGGGTCAGTTCTGACAATCTGTACCTCGTGCTAGCCAGTTCTCCCTCATGAAATCAGTGTGTGCTGTCTGCTCAGAAAGGACTCAGGGTATAGTTTGTACTGCAGGTATTACAAAGCTGTCTGCTCAGCATAACAATCTCTAAAACGTCTCTGTGTGAGGAAGTATAACTGTGGCCACACTTCTGCGGTCAGCTTTCCCATTTGGTAATAAAACTGATATTTTGATTTTTTTAAAAAAAGTGTTTCCTGGATTTTCCTTAATAATTTGCAAGTTTGGAGTTTCTTAGTTGTCTGATAGTCACTCTGCAGAAACAGAATGGCCCTCTCACCCACCCAACATTTGACTCAGATATTGAGACTGATAACACCACACATGCACCAAGAAGATAGGAAAGGGTTTAGTACTCACATAGTGAGGTTTGCTGGGGATAAAAGGGTGGACCCCAGTAGGTCCAAAAATGACTTCAGAGAGCAGTTAGGGGCGATTGATCGGCTTTGGTGTTTATTGTGGTTAGGGGGTGGGGCTGGAGGGTTGTCCACGCGGGTGTGGGCTTGTGTGGTTTGAGCTTCCACCAGCATCAAGGGAGAGAGGGCTCAAACTTTCTTGTATTTTCTTCCATGTGTGGGGCAAGCAGGGAAGAGGGAGTGGTGGGGCTTGAGAGCTGTCAGCAGTCATACATCAGAAATGGAGTCAGACTGCAGTGCGTTAGTCTAGCATTTTGCTTGAGTCATAATCACATTTCAGGCACAGACATTTTCCTTTGGCACACTGTGAAACTCAGTCACTTATTGAAAACAAAATGTGTTTGAACAATATGCTTACAGCATTTATAATCTTTCTTGGCATCAATTCTGTGCTGAGGAACCCACTGTGGGCCAAGGTGCTTGAGCTCATGCGTACGGAACACTGAGGTAATATTAGATGACAAGGATGAGTGTGGCCCCTCTCTGTTTTAACCTTGTCTTCGTTCTATAAAACTCCATTTAAATGATCTGGATTTGTTGCCCTTGGGTCCTCCCCTCTCCTTCCCACACTTTCTACCTCCCACCTCCACCCTACTGCCAGGACAGGGAATTGAAAGAGAAGTATTCCCTATGTGCTCTTGATAATGGTTTTATTGTCATAAGTGGGGCAAGAAACAATCAGTTCTTTTCTAGTTGATGTCCTCCAAAGTAGAAACAGATAATATACAGCAACTCAAAATAGTAGGTCCACCCCACTAAGCTAACTCAGGATGTATTTTGCATTTCCGTGCATTTGTTTCTCTTTGTTTTGGCAGAAAGTTCCATTGCTAGACATTTTTTATTTTATCCTGTCCATCTGAGTTTTTCCTTTGCTATGGTGGATGAGCAGCAACTCCTGTTTGGAATATTTCTAAGCAGACATCATTACAATTGTGTTCTTTCTTGATCATTGGAATTTCTAAGGGTTGGCTGTACTCAGAATCATTCCCTAAGGAAATTCTGACCTTTCCTTTAGGTGTTCCATCAAATCATCTCTGAGTGGAAGGAGGTTAACAGTTTATTTAGTAGAGAATCTTGATTAGCTCCTTAGTTTTCATAAGAGGATGTCAGCCTATTGATGGCTTTTTAAAAGACATGAACTTTTCCCCTTATTTAGCAAAAGAGAATGATTACACGCCAGCCTCAGCCTGTTTGCTAGAAAGCTCTCATTAAAAGTTCATTGGGAGAAATTATACACATAATGGATTCCCAGAAGATAGGCAGTTTGTCCATCTGGCTTGGTGGTTCTCAACCTCATCTATCAGGCCTTAATATAAAAAGGCCACCTTTACTATCCTGAAATGAAATTCCTAATAATGTAACTTACCCACACAAAGTTACTCTGAACATTAATAAGAATGTCTTAACCATATATAAAGAACACACAGAAGGAAAGAGAGTATAATGAAAATCATACGTATTTCAGTATGTACATGCTGGAGCAGAACTTTTCAGAAGACAGAATGAAATAGTTGCCTGTCTACAGCTATAGGTAGAATCATCATGCTGGGACAGCTGCATACAGATGCAGAATGACACATGGATGTTTTGCTGACAACTGAGATATCACAAGGGTATGCCCTAGGCGACATGATTTTCTAAAATAGTGAACAACTCTTAGTAAAATTCCATACTAAACAAAACAGTTGTCTTCTTTTGGTTTCTATTGTGGTAGCATTCTTGGAAAATTCAGTGTATCTTGACACAAAACAAACAAAAAATTGTGTTTATATGTAAAACAGTTAGATTCTAGGCTTAGAGTTTTATAAACAAGTTTTTCACTTACGTACATGTCCAGCAGGGCACTCAGATATGCAGGATTTAGGGCAGATCTTTGCAGTTGGTGGCTGTCCTGTACATTGCCTGGCCACTGCCCAGCAAAGGCCACTAGTGTCCCCCCGTCTGGGGGCAACCAAAAATACCTGCATGCGTTTCCAAATTGCTCCCTGGAAGGTTGTCCTGTCTCCATTAAAAACCACTGCTCATCTACTCTTAAGTCTTATACCTGGATCAAGGTATCAAGGGAGAAAATCAGAAAAGTGAATGTCTGAATTTTGAAGCATCTCTTTATTAACTTTTACTTTTTATGCAAAGTTTATAAAATACACGTACGACGGTATTGAAAGTATCACCAGGTAAGTCATTCAGTGTTGGTCTTAATTTCTGCAGGAAAATTTCCATTAGATCACAGGGCCTAGAGAAGCTAGAGTTCATTTTAGTATTTTCATCTTTTGTTAGGCTGCATTTCCTTTTTAGTTTTGATGCTAGGAAGCTTAGAGCCATATTTGCAGCCCACTTTTAATAGTTATGAGGATATATATACATAATATATCTCCTCTCCTGACCTCATATCACTTTTTGTTTCCTATTTTCTCCTTGCTTGAGTTATGTTCCTAATTTTTAAATGCTCGTATTGATGCCTCAGAGCCTTCTGAAAATGAGTATATGTAAATAAATAAAGTAAATAAAAATATTTGGAAGCTCTATCTGAAAGTTTTGGTACATTAATGTTATTTGTAGGCATGAAAAAAGTGGTGCTACACCCCATTAGTTCTGCCTGCAAAAATGAGTGTCTGCAGAATCCCAAATTATTCCATAAATAAGCCATTCTACTTGCTTCCTAAAGTTTTTCCACCCTTATTTTCAGAACTAAAATTAAGAAGCGTGCAAATTTTATAAAGATAAATTACTATTTTTCATCTTTTGAAAATGAAAAAATCACCCAAATGTTTACACAAACATAAAGAAGAATGAAAGTGAAAAGCCATATTCACCCAAATTCTCACTTACTTCCACATTATATGTTATCTTTCTTTTTTTTTCTGGCCTTTGCCCATCTTCTGAGTAATTTAATATAGATTTTTTGTGATTATAATTTACTTTAATGTCTTTTCTGGAAATAGATAAAAGTATATTTATCCATAAATGCATAGTATATAAACAATGCTGCCTTATTATAATACAGTTTTTTAAAAATTTGGATTATTTTAAATAAATTCATGGACCTGGAATTACTTGATCAAGAGGAAGAACATCTTTTTTGTGAGATTGCCTTCTGGAGGAGTTTTGCAAGGGCTGCTATTGGACAATGAACTTTATAAACTTCTTTCCTTAAAAAAGAATTCTTGAGCCCTCTGCTGGAAACATTTAGTATTTCTATGGAGTAGTAGTATATGAGAGTTTTACAATTCTAAATGTAAGATTTTTTTTAAACGAAAACAACCTGAAAGCAAAAATATATGGCCTTTGTGGTTAATTTCAAGATAAAAACATAACTAGCCAAACAAAACTTTTGAGAAGATTTATACTGCAAGTCGATATTCCATTTGAGTAGAATAATGATGCTAATATTCAAATGAAGGGCTAATTCAAAGGCACTGAATGTCCTAATTTGTGAATATTTTATCTCCTTTGTATACTTCATAAAAACCATCCATTTATAGTTTGTTCTCAAGTTGAGATCCATTAATTCATCAAATAGTTAATGAGCTCCTACTATGTGTTAAGGACTCACTAGATGTTAGGGCTGCATTGATGGAAATCATGCAGTGAATGCTTTCTCAGAGTGGCTTGAAGAGTGAACGGAAATGCCAGGTCAACACACCATTGCATTTATTGGAAATGGATTACCAGGGGCCTGAATTGTTTGTGTATGGAGCATGGTGAAGCATCTGAGGATGTTCAGTGCTCCAAAAGGTACACTAGTTCAGATAGAAGAAAGAGTAATTGAGCTGTAATGCTTCGTAGAGTACTACCTGCATTTTACTTTGCAGGGATATACGGTAATTGAATAGATGTAGCTCTTGAAAAACTGATTATAGCCGTGCATCCTTGTGTTAGCACATATCTGTCAGGGTAGAAATGGTTTGGCACAGCCCAAAGAGCATAGCCACTGACCTTAGAGGCAACCAAGCTTGATTCCAGCCTGTGGCAGCTTTGGAGACCTGTTGACTAAATTCCACTATAAGTATCAACTCTGCTAGTTGTTGCTGGGAAAAGTTACTGTTATCACTTCAAATCCATGATTCCCAAATCTCAGATGGATACGCATCCTAGCCAGGCAGTGCTAATTTGTTTCCCTAGTAAATTTGCTTTCCTCCTCTCCCTGATAAATTTTTCATTTCTTCTCCTCTCTTTTCAAACCCTTCCCCTCTCATTACCCTACCTCTGGTCACATACCGCAAGGGAGACTCACCTTCCACTGAGAAAATAGATGCAGACAGGAAGATCTTCATCTTTTCACTGTCGGATCTCCAAACCTCCATGTTTCTGAGCACTTATTTTGTTGGAAGAAGTAACCTTGCTTTGTCAAAGGTTAATCTCTCCACTTAAGCTCTGGATCCTTCTCCCTCTTATCCCCTCAGACATCACTCCTGAATCTTCATTTCTGTCTCTTCTATCATCAGTTTCTCCTTCTCCACTGGAACATTCCCACCAGTATGGAAACATGCTTTATTGTTCTTTCAGAATCCTTTTCTTGTTCTTCTATTCTTCTTCAGCTACCATTTATTCCTCTACTTTCCTTCACAGCAGAACTTATGAAAAGAGTTGCGTAAACTTACTCACTTTTCCTCATTTTTTACTCACATTTCCACGCATCAAGTCTGGAGACTTCCATCTTCAGCATTCCACTGAAACTGTCCTTGACGGTCACAGATATTGTGAAACCAATTGAATGATATCCTTGTGACCTCTCAGCTGCATTCAACACAGTCAACCTGCCTCTCCATCAAAGGCTTTTCTCTCTTGGCTTTTGTGACACCACACTCTGTGGGTTCTTATTCTGTGGCCCCCAGCTCCCCTCCCCATCATTCCTTTCCAGGTGTCTTTGCTTGCTTCTCCCTCCATAGGCTCTGAATTCCTCAGGTGTCAGGACCCTCCTGTTTAGTCTAACCAGCTTCCTGGATAGTGTCATCCAGACCCATGTTATATGGTACAATCTTATGCTGTTGACTGCCAGCCCCCGTCTACACTCCAGACTAGGGATCAGCAAACTTTTTCTGTGAAGGGTGAGATAGTAAATAATTTAGGCTTTGCAGGCCATATACATCTCTGTTGCAACTACTCAACTCTGCTGTTGTAGCATGAAAACAGCCAGAGACAAATATGTAAATGAATGAGCATGGCTATGTTCAAATAAAACTTTATTATGGATACTGAAATTTTAATTTCATATATCTTTTTACATATCACAGTATATTATTCATCGTTTGGGTTTTTCCCAACTATTAAAAAAAGATTAAAACCTTTCTTAGACATTAGCACCCAAAAATGAAATACTTAGGAATAAATCTAGCAAAATATGGACAAGATCTATATGAGGAAAATTACAAAACTCTGATAGAAGAAATCAAAGAACTAAATAAATGGAAAGATAGTCCACGTTTATGGATAGGAAGACTCAATACCGTTAATATCAATATGTCAGTCTTCCCCACTTGATCTGTAGATTCACTGCAATCCTAATCATAATCCCAGTAAGTTATTTTGTGGATATTGACAAACTGTTCCTAAAAGTTCCATGGAGAGAGGTAAAGGACCCAGAAGAGCCAACACAGTACTGAAGAAGAACAAGGTTGGAGGACTGACATTACCTGACCTCAAGAGTTACTATAAAGTTACAGTAATCAAGACAGTGTGTTATTGTCTGGAAAGAATAGACAAATAGATCAATGGAACAGAATAGAGAGCCTAGAAATAGACCCACATAGATATAGTCAACTGATTTTTGACAAAAGAGCAAAGGCAATGCAATGGAGCAAAAATAGTCTTTTCAGCAAATGGTGCTGGAACAGCCGAACATCCACATGCAAAAAAAAATGAGTCTAAACATAGACCTTACACCCTAAACAAAAATTAACTCAAAATGGGATCACAGACCTAAATGTAAAATGCAAAACTATAAAGCTTCTAGAAGATAACATGAGAACACTTAGATGACTTTGGGTATGGTGATGACTTTTTAGCTACAACACCAGAGGCATGACTCATGAAAAAAATAATTGATAATGTGAATTTCATTCATATTAAAAACTGCTCTGCAAAAGTCAATATCAAGAGAGTGAGAATCAAGCCACAGATTGGGAGAAAATATTCACAAAAGACACAGCTTACAAAACTGAGCATATTCTTACCATATAATCTAGCAATCATGCTCCTTGCTATTTACCCAAAGGGGTTGAAAACTTAACATTCACACAAAGTAGGCAAATGGATAAACAATGGAATAGGATTCAGCACTAAAAAGAAATGACCTATCAAGCCATGAAAAGACGTGGAGGAACCTTAAATGCATATCACTAAGTGAAAGAAGCCAACCTGAAAAGGATACATACTTTGGGATTCCAACTATATGACATCTTGGAAAAAGCAAAACTATGGAGACAGTAAAAAAGATCAGTGGTTGTTAGGGGCTTGGGAGAGGAAGGGATGAATAGGCGGAGCACAGAGGATTTTTAGGGCAGTGAGAATACTCGGTATGCTACTATAATGGTGGGTACATGTTGTTATACATTCATCCAAACCCAACACCAGGATTAAACCCTAATGTAAACTGTGGCCTTCGGGTGATAATAATGTGTTAATGTAGGTTCACCGATTGTAACAAATGTACCACTCTGGAGGGAAACGTTGATAATGGGGGAGGTTATGCATGTGTGGGGGAAGGAGGTATGTGGGACTCTATACCTTCTGCTCCATTTGTTGTGGACCTAAGAGTGCTCTAAGAGATCAAGTTTATTAATGAAAAATTAAAATTTAAAAAATGCAAGTAAAAATTTTATCTTAAACCATTCTTAGCTCACAGGCCACACAAGAATATGTGAAAGGAAAATTTGATCTGTTACTTATAGTTTGCCAACTAGACTCATATATTTTTGTCCACTTGATATCTCTATTTGGATGACTAATAGCCATCCAATAAGCCACAAACTTAACATATCCCCGAAATGGAACTCTTGATCTTCCCTCCAAACCTGTTTCTTCCTTTGTTTTACTCTTGTCAGTTGATGGCACCACAGTCTACCCGGTTGGCCAAAACCTAGACTCTAAGTGCCATAAGATGAGGAAACTTGTCTTCTTTATGGTCATATCCATAGTGCCTAGAAAGGTGCCTAGAGCACTGTAGCACTCAGAAAAGATTTGCTGTTTGAATGGGTGAATTTCTCTGCCTTCAGTTTCTTCATTTTCCATGTGGGGTTAATACTTACCTTGCAGGAGTGAGGAGTGGGGAAGAGTATAAGAAGGAGAGATAACATGTATGACATTACCTCACATGGTACCTGGTACATAGTAGGCAATGTGTGAACACTAGACATAGGGTCATTATTTGCGAAGTAGATTTATTTTTTCATGGAATTAACAACAACAATAATAACAATAGCAGCTACATTTTTTTACCCTGTGAAACATGCCAGGCATTATTCTAAAAATTTTACCAGGATTATCTCATTTTATCCTTTTGAAGACTTTAAGAAAATAGATAGTAGTCATCTCTCATTTTTTTATACGATGATGCTAAAAACATATGTGTCAATGACCTGCCCACATTCCTACAGTGGCCCCTAGAGCCATACTTTTACCTCCACTCCTTATAAAGCAAATGCAAGGAATTCTCCAAATGAACATGGAATTGGATATTAATGATGTACTTTTTCATGTGAAAGATTATTCTACAGCTTCCTTCAATGAAATGAGGCATCCCTAGCCAAGTGCTCCTACAGTATCCTATGTCCACGCTATCTTAGCATGGATTACACCACAGCATAATGATTCCTTTTGGCTCTTTGCTTCTGCCTCTACTCAAGCACCCAGCAGTGACACAGTTGTAGCCAACTATATATGAACATTGGCACCAGCCCTATTCATTCTTCGGGAGACCTTCCATCTTTGGATATCCATGTTTTATTTTTTTATTTTATTTTTAATTTTAATTTATTTATTTTTGGCTGTGTTGGGTCTTCATTGCTGTACGCGGGCTTTCTTTAGTTGTGGTGAGCAGGGGCTACTCTTCGTTGTGGTGTGCAGGCTTCTCATTGTCGTGGCTTCTCTTGTTGCAGAGTATGGGCTCTAGGTGCGTGGGCTTCAGTAGTTGTGGCTCACGGGCTCAGTAGTTGTGGCTTGCGGGTTCTAGAGCGCAGGCTCAGTAGTTGTGGCGCATGGGCTTAGTTGCTCCATGGTGTGTGTGATCTTCTTGGACCAGGGCTCGAACCCGTGTCCCCTGCATTGGCAGGCGGATTCTTAACCACTGCACCACCAGGGAAGCCCCGGATATCAGTATTTTAAAGTAATGTTTATTTCTTCTTTGGCCATGCTAGCTTTGTAAGAAACTAGCTCTGTATGGAGAAGCCCAGATTCATTAGTAAAGCTTAATGCGATGAAACCTCCCATGTTCATCACACTTGAAAGAACACTGGTTATAGAAGTGAGTCTTAATAATTAATTTGACTTTTCTTATAACCTGTAATGACCTTCATGTTTCATCATATTTAATTGCTGGGACTGCTTTTTTCTCTTAGAGTTAGAAACTATCAAAAACTTGTTCTGCCTTTTCAAATAATTAGGCCAAATTTTTAAAGTAATGTTAAGTATATATAATTCATCTTTACATTTTGTTAAATATTTTGTTAATTTAAACACTGAAGAAAACTATGCTGGAAATGACTGTCTGACAGAACTATTGATCTTAGAGCTTTGAAATGCCAGAATTATGCTAATACAGAAGGGGCTAAAAGAAAATGGGACTTGCTCATATGAGGGGACCAAGTTTTTTCATATGAAGAATTATTTCAGTTTCAATGAAATAGGGCATCTCCAGCCAAGTGCTCCTATAGCAACTTGTGCCCACCTCTATCTTAGTATGAATTACACCACAGCTTAATAATTCCATCTGACTCCTTTCTTCTCTCTCTACTTGAGACCTAGCTCAAGTATTTAATCCATCACCCTTCCACATGTCCCAAAATCGGAAAGGAAGAATGAGTAGCAACATCTACAGACCTTCAAGTTGCATTAATGGTAATAAATAAAATTTTTGCAGGACAGCATGTAGTTTCCTAGTAATGTAATACTAGTGTCCTTATCTATTTAAGGTTTCTTCTTGGCATCTTAGAGCCTGTGCTTCTGCTACCTGCCTGTAACCTTAGAAATTTCAAATGACCCAGATGAGAATGTGTAAACTTGCGAAGAAAGATAATAGAATCTCCAAGTGATTTCCACACCTTTCTTTTTTTTGCTAGTATGTTTTTATTATGGTTTTACCTTTGTGGTTTTTAACATTTTTTCAAAATATTCTGAAAGTCAAGTCTAGTTTTCTCTTTTTTCATATTCTAATAGATGGAAAAGTTGATTGCTTTTTCATAAATTGAAAATAAATTAGTATTTTTAAATGTTTGACTTGAGATCTTGTAGAAATTTGTACAAGTGTACTATGTTTGGAAGAAAACCACCTGATAAAATTTGTAACTTAAGGAATCAATAATCAAATCACGAATTTATTATATAAAACCTCAAACCAAAATGTGACCTTTATTTGGACATATTGCTACAACTGTTAGTTGAAATGTCTATTGTGTCCTCTTATTTAACTCTTTCAGCTGGGTAATCCTTGATGAGGATTAGCATGTGACAAGGCTCCCCCATGGAGACTTTTGACATCTTCTAACATTTTCTCCAGGACCTGTATTTTTCAATCCTGTAAATTTCTTTACTAAGTAATTCCTGAGGTATTCTTCTAGAATGTTCAACAGCAATGAACATGAAATAGGATGGACCCTGCCATCAAAGTCTCATAGGTAAAACATAAAACACTCTCACATAACTCATTCAGGGCAAAAGCACTTAGTCACATGAAAAAGAAATAGATAACAGTTAACATTTATTACAGATTTATATAAACATATACTGTGCTAAGAGCCATGGTGGCATATACTCTGATTGCCTGCACAATCCATTTCCTCTTTTTTCTTTATATAGAGCTCCAATTTAATTTGGGACAATAGTGCATCTAGCTTTTCTTTTTTTTTTTGCTATTAACTTGTGTTATCTAACTTTAAAAACTTAATTTCCCAGGTTCTTTTACCGCTTTGAGTAGCCACATGACCTAGACCTGGCAGATGAAATGTCAGTGGAAGTCTGCGTGGTAGTGTTCATATGAAACCTGTTGTTTTCTAATAAATAATGACAGACTCAGCTGGTATACTATTTCTGTTTCTTTGTCATCTCTTTTCTTTCTGCTTTGAGTGCAGATGCAGTACCTGGAGGTGTGGCAGCCTTTTTGTGACCATGAAACTACAGGCTAAGATTGGCCAAGTAGGAAAATGCAAGGAGCCTGGTTTGTTGGCACTCCAAGCTACCTAATTCATGTTTCGTGAGAGAAATAAGTTCCAAATTGTTTAAGCCATTTTGCTTACACAGCCATACACAATTGTTACAATACATATGCATTTTCCCAGTCCTTAAAACAATCTTTTGAGATAGATATTATAATTTAATCGTATCATTGAGGAAACTACTCAACTGATAATTAAGTCGTTTTCACAATATCATTCTGCCAGCTAGTATAGGAGCCAGGATTTGAAGTCAGGTGGTGTGACCTAGAGCCCATGGGCTTAGTTCATCAGACATCTCTGGTGGTTTGGAGTCCCAGGAGGTTAATCCCAATTGCATATTGGGGTGAAAGAAAATCTTGCAACACTTTATATAGGAAATGGACTTAGAGTTGAATTTTGAGGAATGGGTAGGATTTTGACATATAGAGATTGAAGAAGTTAGGAGAAGGGCATTCAAGGTAGAGAAAAAGATATTGCCGATATGTGGAGAACAATGGGCTGTTGGCTTTAGCAAAGGAAACATAAGGTTGCAGAATTGGAAATAAGTTTTATAAATTAGGTTGGGACCACATCATGAGAGTTTCTGAATACAAAGACAGAAAGTTTGAACTTCTAATATTCATAAATTGGGACCTGATTTATGGAGAACTACTGATCGGTGTCACTCAGATCAAGCATTTCAACAGAAATATTTATGAACATTTCCCAAAATGATAAATACATTTAGAAAGTAGAATTCATATACTTTATTATCCTTATTTGAATTATTATTATTTTTCTTAAAAATAAAGTGTCTGTCATAAAGATGCAGTATATGAGTAATTTAGAAAATCCTTTTACTTTAAACATAGGCGCCACCTTGTGGTTTAAAAAATCCTTAGGGTAATGGCTTTGAAGCAAAAAACTAAATTGATGGCAATTTCTCATAGCTAGATCTTATGGTTCAAATTCGGTCTATAAGAAGTCTCTTGAAGAACTTTATACAAAAGGTTTTATGTGTCTTGAATAAAAGTTATTTATGCTGTTGTGGCTTCCGTGGTGGCACAGTGGTTAAGAATCCGCCTGCCAGTGCAGGGGACACGGGTTCGAGCCCTGGTCCGGGAAGATCCCACATGCCGCGGAGCAACTGAGCCTGTGCGCCACAACTACTGAGCCTGTGCTCTAGAGCCCGCGAGCCACAACTACTGAAGCCTGTGCGCCTAGAGCTCATGCTCCACAACAAGAGAAGCCACTGCAATGAGAAGCCCTTGCACTGCAATGAAGAGTAGCCCCCGCCCACCACAACCAGAGAAAAGCCCACACGCAGCAACGAAGACCCAATGAAGCCAAAAAAGTAATAAAATTAAAAAATAGAATTAAAAAACAAAGTTATTTATGCTGTTGTATTCAGTTTACTTGTTTTGATTTATCAGTTCAAAATTGTGATAATTTGCCATTTTTTTCTATGTTACACAGAAAAAAAATCCCAAAGAAACAAGTATAAAGAAGAATAAATGTGCTCATTTATTCTTATAAATAGCCTTAGGCCACATCTAATTTGCACTTACATGAGAGCTTTCAAAAGTGCTTGTGTTCCTGTGTGCATAGTTGTTTGTTTGGCTTTAACGTGTTCGATTCCTTCAGGCTACTCTATCCACAAACCCAGAAGTAAGTAATTTAAATATCTCTTAAAGCAAGAAATGAGGAAGATAACTTTGAAGAACTGAGATACAAAAATTTTTTCAAGATGCCAACTCACCTATTCATAAAGCAGGAAAAAAGGTCACACTGAGACTTGCCATGGCTATTAAAGACAGTCCCTACTAGCGGCTACTCCAAGAAGCAAGGTAAAAGTGAGAGGGAAAATAAAGAGAAGAAAAGCAACAAGGAGGCAGAATTAAAAGGATGCACGGATGCTTGGTGATTTGGGAGAAGGAGCTGAAGAAGGAAAGGCAGGAATGCCCTGGGGTCTGTGTGCTGCCTTAGTGCAAGCCCGGTGAGGCCTGGGCACTGGCGGAGAGGGCCCATCTCATCGTAGGCTGTGCAGAATCTGACCTCGCCTCCCACACTCCTCTTTCATGAGTGTCTGGCCTCGTGTCCTGCCTGAGGTTGTCGCTGGGACCAGGAGGCCCAGTCTCATTCCAGTTTGGAAGGCCTTCATTAGAGATTGTGCAGATTCAACCCTGCTTGGATCGGTGGCCAGATGACACCTTTGGACTGAGTTTTCAAGAGTGCCTCCTTGCGGCAGGGGACGTGGACCCCTTCAGGCCTGAATTCTGATGCAGGAACTCTCACTGGTGTCTTTGGAGACCACCACCTTCAACTGCAGTTGTGGCTTTTACCTCTGTTACTTTGTCACCCCACTCAGTGTCACCCTGACTACAGCCACGGACCAGTTCTTATCCTCAGTTGATCAAAATGAGTGCAGAGTCCTAGCATTTGGGGCAGGGGTCCGCTGTGGACCTTTCCTCAGTTCACCTGGCCTAGCGTGCCACCAGCTGCAGGAAAAGCTTATGTAATGAGATCGTTACCTCCGCAGCTAGTACTGTCCAGCTCCCCTCTTTCAAGTTCAGCCCCCTGTATTCTGTTACCCGGAGGTCAGGTGTGAGTGGGTGGCCGTGAGAGCATACTGCATACAGATGGCCTATGAACAAGAGGTGCCGGTGCCCCACCTGAAATTGCATCAGAACCTCTTTGTCCAATCTGAAGACACCCTCCTCTGTCTCCACCCAGGCAGGGGAGCATCGCTGAGGAGAGAGGCAGTGCCCAGCCCAGTTGGGTGGCTTTAGTGGTTTTCGTCTTCCCCACTGCTTTCTGGACCACTTGGCTTTATGCATCCTGCATTTCTTGATCTCTTTTGTTATTCAGGCATTTGCCTTGTCCACTGTTGATGGCTTGTCTGAGCTAAGCTCCTCCAGTCTGATGAGTGATTAGATGTGTCAAGCTCCTCCTCCACCACTCTGTGCTCTGAACTGTCAGGGGATACCCTTCCCTCCTGTGGGTGGTCCTGGAATGATCCTTCCTCCCGTCTCTTCTGCTGTGAGTGCCGGACTGGATGTGGATGGGTATGCGTTTCTGCAGCACTTAAACTTAGCGATCTTGGTTGTCATCCATAAACTGACATGGGGGAAAACCATTCCTTCTACAAAAAGCCATTTCACCCAGTTCTTCTAGGCAGTAGATAGATTCACCATACTCTATCTCGTGAGGAGATTGGACCTTTGTTTTTCTGCCCAAACACAAATTCTCTGGAAAACTATATGAGGACAACCAGTCACCAAAGAGCAACAAAGCTGAATTTAAAAGACTAGTGTAAGTGGAACTTGGAAATGCTGGTTTTGTTTCCATAAGTGAGACCCAGCTTTTCTGGTAGGTTTTTTTGTTTTTTTTGTTTTTTTCAAACCACTCCCTTTATCTTTTAGAAAAACTTCTGTTATAATGAGAGATGAAAAAAAACTACAGAAGGAAAAACAAGAAACAAAGACAAAAACAATCCCAGTATGGGTTTCTCTTGTGAGGTTTCTCCAGTTGGCCCGCTGGACGTGTTACACGTGCTGTGGAATATTCATCTTGTCTCTCTGTGATATCTGTCTTTGTGCTTGGCATAACCGAGCCTTAGAGGTTATCATGAATGCCAGTTGTGTGAAATAAGCGCAACTGACAGGATTTAAAGGCTAAGACTAGCCTTTCTAATCCATCTATTCCCCATTCTGTGCCTTAGGCCATGCCTGTTCTGTAAGAACACACTGCATCCTTGCTCCTGTGAAGGGAGCTGCAATCATTTCCTGAATGTCAGTCAAAACCTCTCTCCGTGAGGAGTTGGAGAAATTCAGATTTCTCCCTCTGACTAGACAGGAAAGGAGCTATAAAGAATTTTCAGAATAAGATGAGTGTTGGTATTTTTGCCACACGTGCTTAGCTTTTTCACTTCTTTAATAGTTCAGAAATAAAATGTATATATAGTCCTTTTCCCTCTCTCCTCTCATGTTAGGCTAATTAATAAAATTAATTCTGAATTTAAAAACATATCTAGAGGACTTCCCTGGCAGTCCAGTGGTTAAGACTCCGAGCCTCCAATGAAGGGGGTACAGGTTTGATCCCTGGTTGGGGAACTAAGATCCTGCATGCTGCGTGCGGTGAGACCATAAATAAAAAATAAATAAATAATTTAAAAACCCATTCTAGATATAAATTAATTCATCAATAAATTATTATAAGGTAAATTCATCAATATTAAGTGAAAGCTTTTTGTTTGGCATTGTTCTAAGTGCTGGGTATACAAAATGGACCAAGTCCCTACTCTCCTGGATCTTATATCCTAGTGAGTGGAGGAACAGAAAATCATCAAATAGACAAATAAATATGTACTATGTTGAGAGATGTTAAGTGCTGTGAAGAAGAATAAAGCAAAGTAAGGAGATTGGGAATAAGGGTGATGGAGAGTGGGGTACTGTTTTACATAGGATGGTCAAAGAAGCCCTCTCAGATAAGATGATATCTGGACAGAGGTCTGAGGGACCTGAGAGAGTGAGTCTCTCTGATGTCTTGAGGAAGAGTGATCCAGGCAGAGACAACAGCTAGTTGTAAACACCAAGGTGCTCAGCGTATTCAAAGAACCTTATATGGTATAGTGAAGACTTCGGATTTTTTTTTTTTTCAATGAGATAAAAAGTCGGAGAGTTCTGAATAACAGAGTGACATAATTTCATTTGTGTTTTTAAAGAACCCGTTTGATTCATATTATTAAAAAACAGTGCGAGGAGGCAAAGGAGAAAGCAGTTCAACTAGTTAGGAGGCTGTTACAGTAAATCTAGGAAGACGGTGAGTTGGGCTAGAGTGATAAGGATGGAAGTGGTACTGAGTGTGATTGGGTTCTGGAACGATTTTGAAGATAGAGCTAACAGGAGTGGCTGATGGATGAGATGTGAGGTGTGAGGAAAAGAGAATCAAGAATGCCTCTGGGGTTTTAGTGTAAATAACTGAGAGTTGCTGTTTGCTGAAATGGTGAGATTGGGGTAGGAGCAGGTTTGGTGACTGGTGGAGAGGATGAAGAGATCAGTCTGGGGCACGTTGAGTTTCAGCTGCCCGTTAGACATCCAAGTGGTGATACAGAATAGGCAGTTGAATATCAGAGTCTGGAGTTCAAGGGTGAGTTTGGGGCTGGAGAAACAAATTTGAGTGTAATCAGTGTGTAGATAATTTTAAAGCCATGATATCATCCACGGAGTAGGTAGAGAGAGGAAAGAAGAGATCTGGGGACTAAGCTCTGGGCATCTCCAAAGCTTACAGGTTGGGAAGGGGATGGAAAGGGACTCGTTATTGAAGTAGAAGAAACCAAGAGAGGGAGCGTCGTCCTAGAGGGAAGGGAAGAAATCACTCCAGAAGAGGAGTAGTCAGTTTTGCTAACTGCTGTTGGCTTGAGTAAGATTAAATACTGAGAAATGGCTGTTAGTTTTAGGGGTCACTGGTGACCTCGATGAGAGCATTTTTAGAGGAACAGTAGAAACAAAACTCAACAGGAGTGGGTTTGAGACAGAGCAGCGCAGAGCAAACAGCAGCGTTTTATACAGACAGCTTCCTTGAGGAACTTTGTTATGAAGGGGAGCATGGACGGATCTGTGGATTCAAGGGAGGGAATTTTTATGTCTTAAGATAAGAGCTATAATGGCATATTTGTATGCTGATGGGAGTTATCATCCAGGAGAAGAGAACAGACGATGACGCAGGAATGAGAGGGGATGGTATCAGGCAGAGGGAGATGGGATCTAGTGCACAAGGGGAGTGTTGAGGAGAGGAGAATGTCCTGGT
Organism: Balaenoptera musculus; assembly: GCF_009873245.2. Classification (NCBI taxonomy): domain Eukaryota; kingdom Metazoa; phylum Chordata; class Mammalia; order Artiodactyla; family Balaenopteridae; genus Balaenoptera; species Balaenoptera musculus. The sequence goes on along the minus strand of NC_045796.1, from coordinate 61,891,868 downwards.
ACAGATATGAATAGGTGGGTTGGTAGACTTGGTGGTGGGAGCCTTGGGAAGATCGTGAGGTTGAAGTAAGGAAAGAGACGAGGAGGTGGAAGCTTGAGGAAAGAGGAGCGAGTGAGAAGGAATAGAGGGTGAGAGCGAGCTGACCCCATCAGTGTTTTTCAGGCTTCCCTGCATCAGAAGCACTGGCTTCCCTGCATCAAAACATCAGTTGCTGGGCCTCACCTGAAAGTTTCTGATTCAGTTAGGTCTGGGGAGGTGCCCAGGAATTTGCAGTTTTCACGAGTTCCCAGGTGATGATGCTGATGCTGGTCCAGAGACTAGACCTAGCGCATCACTGGGCCCGGGAAATGCGTTAGGATGGCTGGAGCAGCCCTAAAGGCCTCCTGTGCCTGGCCATCTTGGCATGTAAAGTGAATTTCGTCAACTTAGTTGTGTGTTTTTCTCCAGCCCTATTCACCAGCTCAAGAGCTGGCAGCAGTAGGCACAAAGTTGGACCTAACCAGGAGAAAAAGAAGAATTGGTATCACCAGTGTATTTGGGAAGTTTTGCTTCTCTGCGATGCCTTTATATTCTGAAAATACTATTTCTACATATTTTATTTGAAACATAAAGGATTAGAGAAGCTGAGATTGAGAAGGAAAAAAAATGAAACTTTGTGGTTGAAGTTTACTATCGTAGGACTTAGAAGTAAAATGGAGTAATATCCACCTCTGGTCCTGTATTTCAAGGAGAACCATAAGCCCCATTTCTCTAAAATACCTGTGTTAACCGTACTGTTTCTGTGATTTACTGAAGAAGAACATTCTGAAATATACTTCGAAAAACTAAAATTCAGTTCTTTTGTGTTTATAAGATTATATTCATCATAAACTGAATTTGAAGACTATTATATTGTTCTTTGCAAATGTTCATATCCTCCTACAAAAATAAGTGGTTAAGTATGGATATGAGTATTGGAAATGAGAACTTAGCTGTTAGAGTAAGGACCACAGCTCATTAATCAGAATAGGAAAAAAAGAACTGACTTCCATAATAAGGAACAGTATTAATTCAGATGTAGTATGTTAAGCAGCAATTTAAATACAGTGTATTTGCATAGTAAGCAAGTATTAATTTTTAAGTAACTGATAGTTTTCTTTTATTAAAAAAAAAACAGATTTTGTTGGAGCCAGGCGTGATCCAGGATGTGTTAGCAGCTGGCAGTCACCTACAGCTGTTGGAGCTTCTCAATTTATGTTCCCACTATCTCATCCAGGTATGTGAGCTTGCATCCTGCTAGTATACCCTGCACATTCCTTCTCCCTGCAGTACCCCACCGACTGGAGCCCAGTGACAGGTAAAATGGAAGGGAGGGGTGGGTGGGAAATGTGGCCTGTGGTGGTAGAATTTCTCCAGGACACAGGCTGAGAGGCTCCTAAGAGGGCAGCTGCAGCTCTCACGTCCTACTTCCTGTCCCCGACCCTCCCTGCCCACCTTGCTACCCTTGGGCGGCAGAGTAACTCAACAGCCACACACAGGGTTCACTACTGGGGCCCTGGGAGATGACGCTGGGAAGGGTCTTGATTTGAAGCAATGCTCTCTGGTTGCAGAAATGCATGAGAAGTTGGAAGTTTAAGATTTCAGTAACAGTAGCTAACATATCATGAAGTCATACATAATTAATTGCTGCATGAACTTCCCGGGCAATAAATGCTGGAGAAATGATGAGTGACCTGTGCGTTCTTGCCCTGATTTGCTAGGGTTTCAGGAAAGGCTCTGCGAGGGGGAGAGAAAACTCCCATCCGCCGAGCACCTGCTGCTTGCTCACCCATGCTTCACGTTTGGTCCTCACAGCAACGTTGCACATTTTTATAAGCAAAAAAAATCAAAGATTTGAAATATACCCAGTTTGCCCAAAGTGACATAGCTGGTGAGTGATAGGCCTTTCTGATTCCAAAGACCTTTTTTTTATTCTTGGATGAAAACCGTTTGTTTCAATAGGAAGATATGGGACATCTTGGGCAGATAGTACGGATGTGAGTCTCTTTTATTTCGCAGAGAGTTAAGTACTAACCCCCTACATTGAGATCCTCCCATTTATTCCACTCGTATGACCTTTAACTTGCATTTATTACAGCATTATAACAACAGTGAAAATAAACTTTAAAAAATAATAAATCCACATAATTTAATTCTACTGTCCTTGTGCACATGACATGTTATTAGTAAGTAGAAAAATCTTATTTTTTTTCTGCCTAATTACGTTATTTCCTTCCTAATAATTTCTCTAATTCTAAATATAGCCTTTACTTCTGTTACTCATTAGGTCATTTCCAAAGCTCTTTCTCATCTATCATCTTATTTCATCCCCCCAGCAACCTCAGGAAATAGGAACCAGTGTCTCCTAGGGAGACAGTGGGAGGAATGTCAGCCATGTTCACCTAAGGAGCAGTTCAAATACAGCATATGAAAGTTTTATCATTATCTCAGCATACTTAATCTAACAGTAAATGTTTAACTATTTTATCTTATTTTCCTTTCTTTTCCCCTCAATATTGTTGGGTGATATGGGAGACCCGTTTTAATCCCTTTCTGCAAGTAACAAATGGGAATAACATAGAAGGGTTACAAGACTTCAAAGGTGTGTGTTTGACTTGTGAAATTGAAATTACTTTTATTTGACATTTCTACATCAAATATTGCAACTTGTGCTTTCTGCATCATCACCTGATTCACTTTTTCCATGGCAGGTAATAATTAATGATGTGTGTTGACAAAAGTTTGGTTATAGTGCTAGTTATCATGAGGCACATTAAAATACAGTGTATATACAGTGTGTGTGTGTGTGTGTGTGTAAACTTAAACCTATAATTCTCTCTAAATGAGAATTCCAGATGAACATTGGAAGTTCATGGGTATTTTTCCCTATCCCATCAGATGAGCCTGTTGAGATACCAGGTGACTTGTGTGCACTTTGGAATTTAATTCTTGCAATTCATTATTTTGCTGAGGAAAAAAATGTAGCTTGCAAACAGATGTATTTTGTGGACAGTTCATTTATTATTAGCCTGCTTGAGCAGTGGTTAGAATTTTCACTGTCTTTTCACCAGTGTTTGCATTTCATTCTCTTATGTAACTTTCCTTTTCTTTTTTATCTGTGATGTTGCAAGATGTCCAACTTGTAGAAGGAAACTTGGACTTTAAGGACCAAAACCCTGTGTATGCAGAAACCTTCATTATGTCACTCCTTTTCAAATATATGCCCTGCCTCTCTTTTAGGATTATCAAATTACCAGAAGGGGTCAGTCTGCTTTCATATTTTGACATAGTCAAATAACTATACCTATTTACGATTTTTGGTTATTATTGCTCAACTGATTTTTAATTTCCTATGGAATCATTTTACTGGGTATATAAAATATTTTCTGTTAAAATGAAAAATCTTCAGTGCTTAAAATGTACTTAGACATTAAGACCCATCAACCAAGGCTAATATATCCTCCATTCTTGTTCGGTACTTTGCCCAATGAGGAGTTTGTGAAACCGTTTTCCTAAGGTGTCTGGTATTGTTTTGTTGTTCTCAAATTACCATTATTTCAGAGATGTGGAGGGTAGACCTCGGCTCTCAGTAGACCTCCTGCTGTCCTCCAGTGCGCATTAAGAAGCGTATGCCAGGAGAAGTGCTGGGTGGGCACTTCCTGAGCTCCCCAAGCCTCCCTGAGCTTCCGCGGCCATCGGCTATTGCATTGACCTGAAGCTTCTTCTGCACATGCCTAGACGCTGCTGCTCGCCCCCAGCCAAGGGAAGGGACACTTTGAGGCCACTGTGTGGGCTCCTTTCTCTTGCTTTTCCTCTGGCAGGCTGCTGAGGGCCAGGACCCCACACCACAGGAGCAGTGCCCCTCTTGTCAGTGAGGACAGCCATCAAATTAGCTTCCCAGGCTGTGAGGTCTTCCCCGTATTCATTTTTGGCTCCAGGCCCTCTAATCAGGCCTGTCATTGAGAATACACACGGTCTCCGTGCATGTTGCTGAGATTAACTGGTAGCCTGGCAATGAAAGCAGCTAAATGATTTGGGGTGGGGTGGCTACAAGGGGAATGGCTACAGTAACAGCCCATCATCCCAAGATGAGGGATTTACAGACAACTGCTCAAGCTTGCATCCTTTCTCACTTGCTTTGCATGGAAATTCTGTAGGACTCTGTCCTGTGTAGCCTGTCGTGTTATATATCATTAATAACCGTGACCTGTCTGACTTATCTGCTGAGATTCAGTCCCAAATGAAATGTGGATGCTTCTTTCCCTTTTCCTCCTTCTGCTCCTCTTCCCTGTCCGTTGTGCTGTTTTTAAAAATTTCATCAGAAAGATGAACCAGTTCATTAAAGAGCAATATTTGTGTATAAAAAGGGCCCAGTAAAACGCGTAAATTTTCTTGTTTTTCAGCGTATGCATGTTTACATGAATGTCATTCACTCTGTTAAGTCTTGTAAAGGAATCTCTGCAGACCATCCTCAGAGAGATGGGCTATGGATAGAGAGATTCTGTTGTGTCTACTGATTTACCGAGTCCCTCAGATAAACATTACAAACTTTTTGAGTACAGTTTGTTTTCCCAAACTTTGATTTTCTTCTAACCTTTTTTTAAAATTAGCTTCTGAACATCTCTACCAGAACATCACACAGGCAATTCAAACCTAACATGAGAAAACCTGCCCTTTTCTCTGTTGATGGTACCATCAATCTGTTAGTTGTCTAGAAATTTGGACATAGTCTCAGACCCCTTCCTCACCACCATATCCAATCAATTACCAAGTTGGGTTGATTCTACCTACCAGATATCTCTCAGACCTGATTCTTTTCTCCGTTGCTAATTTTCTTACCTTTCTTTAGACTCTCACCATCATTAGCTATATGTTATAAGAGTTCATAATTTCCTCCTAAGGGGTCTGCTTGTTTCTATCCTCTATCTATGCCAAACCATAGTCCCCAGAGCCATCATTATCTTTCCCAGGAAAGAGAACCAGCATTTATTGAGAGCCTATCTGTATTGAGTGTTTTGCACAAACATTCCCATTTCTCCTCTGCTAAGCAACCCCTTAAGGCAGGTGAGAGTTCTTTTATTTTTACAGATGGAGAAACTTAAATTCAGAACTAGGATGTTGATCGGGTTTGGAAATGTCTACTAGCTCCCCTAATGACCATTTGGCAGCATCATTTCACCTGCAGAAACCCTTAGCCTGGTCTCCAAGGCCAGGCCTGTTCTTCCCCAACCTCATCGCCAGTCCTCATGCCTTTCCTAGTCTGCTCTGTTCTGGACCCTAAGGCCTTCCTTTCATGTTGGAACTTGTCATTGGGAGGGAAGACTAGGTGGTAGAGATCCTGAGTGACAAGCAGAGCCTTCAGTCATTGCCTTCAGCCTTGGTACAATCTCAGCCTTGGTACAATAGTACCAAGGGTCAGGAGTAGGGAACACACACACACACACACACACACACACACACACACACACACACACACACACCACCCTCCCAAACCCTCCCCTGTCATAAGATCAGGGTACTGGCCACTGGACTTTGTGTTGTATCCCCTGAAAGTGATATATTAAGAGATACACATGCTTTGCTGAAAATGTCTTTTTTTTGTAATTAGCTTTCAAAAAAAAAATTTGTACATTTTAAATATATTGACAAGAAAGAACCCTCACTAGACTTTCTGAATAAGACCACCAAAGTGGTGAATTAACTCCTTTGATAGGAATATACTTTTAGTAGCTACTCCTAGGCAGCAGGTGGCAGTGTGAATCCACCAGAATTCAGTAGTTAATTTAAAGCAAAAATCAGAAAAAATGAAAAGAAAAATTATTTATTTTGCTACATATTAGTTTTCTGACCTAATCAGTAAAAAAGTCATTATTCACACCACACTGGGCAATATGCATTGTAATTTTTAACAAATAATAGGAAGCTGTTAATGTGTTCACAGGAAATACAGTTTTGTCTTGGGCTGCTGTGGTCATTTATCACTGCACTTTGTGAAATCACTCATTTGTTCTAATTTGAATGTAAATGACTCTAAGGTTTTACAAATAAGGTGACAGACTCACATAAATGTAATTGCAGGGTTCATCTCCCTCTTTTTATATATCACTCATTAGGTTATGAATTAAATACATCGTATTAAACCAGGGGCATGTCCAATGATGATATTGTAATGGCAAATTACTCTATGCTATTAGAGGTGTATTTTTTATTCATGGACATTAATTTGTCATTAAGCGGCATTAGTTTAGCACTTTTATGGGGAAGACGTGACCTGAAAGAGGAGACGTGCTGCTGTGATGTGAGAGGAAAGGGACAGGAGTGCTCTAGGTAGAGCATTTTATCACTGTAACGAAAACGGGGCTCGGGATGGGGGTTCTATTCTGTTTTCATTTGTTTTTGTTTTCTGCTTTTACAAGCATAAAAGATCATTTCCCCAGACTGAAGGCGTTGTTCTGTTTACAGTGTGCACATTTGGATCGTCTCGTAGAGCAAAGCCAAAATTCTTACTATTAATCATTCAGAAGCCAAGTAAAGGGAGCAGGAGGGAGGAAGTGACTTCCTGCCCTAAATCTCCCTCCTCTGTGACTGATGCTTATTAGTCATCCCTTGTCTTCATTTAGTTTTACACTAAATGGGCTACCATGAGAATTAGTTATTTTCTCTCTTCAGTGAAGGTACAAAGGTTTAAAGAATGTTATTCTCTCATGAGGGTATTAGGAAGAATTCTGGGTATTTCTGGGGTTTTTTTACATAAATGGTGATTTTACTGTTCTTTTACTTAGAAAGTATTTTTTTCCTTTCAACTCTGAGAAACACAGGATCCTTGAAATAGCTTCACAGAAGCAGAAAGTATCTGAGTGCTACTTTTGCATCAATTTCCTCATGGGCTTAATGTGGTTGGAAAGTGTCTTACCCACCCCAGTTATACTGTGGGACTCTTGAAGGCAGGGGTCATGCCTTACATCTCTTTATATCTTACCCCCTCCCTCCCATCGCATCACAAGAGCTCAGCGTCTGTATTGGTCAGCTTGGGCTACCACAGCAAGATACCACAGACTGGGTGATTTAAACAGATATTTATTTCTCACAGTCTGGAGGCTAGAAGTCTAAGATAAAGGTGCTAACCTGGTCAGGCTCTGATGAGGGCTCTCTTCCTGGCTTGCAGATGGCCACCTGTGTTCTCACATGGCAGAGAGAAAGAGACAGCAAGCTCTCTGGTGTCTCTTCTCCTTTTTATTTTAATTAATTTATTTTATTTTGGCTATGTTGGGTCTTCATTGCTGCGTGCAGGCTTTTCTCTGGTTGCGGCGAGCAGAGGCTACTCTTCGTTGCAGTGCGTGGGCTTCTCCCTATGGTGGCTTCTCTTGCTGCAGAGCAGGGGCTCTAGGCGCGTGGGCTTCAGTAGTTGTGGCACGCGGCCACAGTAGTTGTGGCTCACAGGCTCTAGAGCGCAGGCACGGGCTTAGTTTCTCCACGGCAAGCGGGATCTTCCCAGAACAGGGTTCGAACCCGTGTCCCCTGCATTGGCAGGCGGATTCTTAACCACTGCGCCACAAGGGAAGGCCCTCTGGTGTCTCTTCTTATGAGAACACTGATCCCATCATGAGGGCCCCACCCTCATGACCTCATCTAAACCCAACTGCCTCCCAAAGTCACATCCCCAAGTACCATCATACTGGGGCTTAGAACATCAGCATATGAATTTTGCAAGGACACAGTTCAGTCCACAGCAGTGTGTATTGAGGGAACGAATGGTGCATCCATTCAGTAATTTTTTTCTTGCTTAACTATTGAAATTTTATATTATGGGAGGAAAATATGTTAATAAGTCAGTCTTACATTAGTTTTACCCATTGAATACAGTTTTTTTTAAGTTGAAAATACTTTCTATGGGGATTGCATTTGGCACTGAAGATCTTGCGTATTTTACAGTATTTCTTAATAGATTATCATTTTTTTTTAAACTAAGTAATACTACAATGACTTATAGGAGGTTATCTCTTCCAAACAATGTATTATTATAATTTTTTTTTTTTAACTTTGGGTTTGTTTATTTATTTATTTATTTATTTATTTATTTATTTATTTATGGCTGTGCTGGGTCTTCGTTTCTGCACGAGGGCTTTTTCTCCAGTTGGGGCAAGTGGGGGCCACTCTTCATCACGGTGCGTGGGCCTCTCATTATCGCGGCCTCTCTTGTTGCGGAGCACAGGCTCCAGACGCGCAGGCTCAGTAGTTGTGGCTCATGGGCCCAATTGCTCCGTGGCATGTGGGATCCTCCCAGACCAGGGCTCGAACCCGCGTCTGCTGCATTGGCAGGCAGATTCTCAACCACTGCACCACCAGGGAAGCCCTATTATTATAATTTTAATTATTAAATTAGCAGTATCTCCTAAATACATAATATATAGTGGGTGTTCTGAATAGAATAATTTATCCTCAAGGTTGAGAGGTTATAACTTACACTCATTTTTCTCCACTGCTGAGCTATTTTTTTCCCACATTAGATAAGACAAATGATTATACCAACATATATATTGAATATGCCCCTAATCAAATACACTGAGTGCTATTCCATAGTTCACTAGAGCTGATACTCTTGTATTTGGAGAAAGTTAAAGTACGAATTTTGGAAAATATATTACAAACAGTTTAATCTTTCAGATTTTTTTTTAAGTCAGTGAAAATGATCAGAAAGGGTAGAAATGTATCAGCCCTACTAAATCATAGCCAGCTACTAATTATTTGTTCTAATCATGAGTATTTGCTATCTGGCATGGGTGATCCAGAATATCAAATTTTTCAAATATCATTAATATTTGGCTCTAAAATATATCATAAGTTTTTTAGCAGCCATTTTAGGATCCCAATTAATCTTTTCATATGCTATTATGTTGGCTTTTCTTCCCAAAGCCCACACCAAAGGCTGTCAGTGACAGCCCAGAGACACACTGGCTGGCCAAGGAAGTCATTTTGGCATTTTAATTTGTTATGTGGGTAATCTAGTGTTCACTATGTCTTCCTTGTTTGTGAGTTTTTAAAGACAAGAAAGATTGTCTTGAAGGATTTTTCTAATATTAGTAATTTGTGTTCTAAACTAACTATTGTGTGGTGGGCAATTTTAAAATCACTTTCAGCCTATTTTTCTCAAAAATAAAATGTTTCCAATATTTTACTAATGCTAGAGTTCAGAATCAATAAACAAAGCAAACAAAATCAATCTCACTTAATTCCATTATCAATACCTGAAATTAGGGGCATTAAAAGAAAATCTATGTTTCATTTAAGAGATTCATCCTCCTGTTCACCCTCCACCTGCAAATATTTCTGCCCATAGTTAAACGTCTGCCCGATTCTCTAAGGCTAAACTGCCTTTCAGCAACTTGATGCATCAGGTACCTCCTGTGTTTCCCATGGTTTCAATGCCTTCTCCACTGACACCTTCCTTTCATTTTTAAAATAGGATCAATAAGATGGGAGAAACTTTTCTTCTTCTCTCATTATCACAACTCGCTCCTTCCATTCACTACCAAACTGGGAACAGTGTCTGCACTTCCTTACCTCCTATTCATTCTTCAGTCCTATTGAACTCAGTCCTCTGCCTTCATTACTCCTCAAAGGCTGTGCCAATAAAGGTCCCCAAAGCCTCCAATTCATCAGAGGCAGTGGGCCTTTTATGGTCTTTAATGTGACCACTCTACAGCCTTTCGACAGTGGTTATTAGCTCCTTTCTTTCCTACACTTCTGTTTTCTCAAGACTCTCTCCTAGTTCTCCTCCTACTTCTTTTCAGTTCCTTTACAAACTCTTCTTCCACCAGCTCTGTGGATATCCCTCTGGGTGCAGTGATGCCATGTGGGTGCTCTTCTCTTCTGCTCACCATCACTCTCTTTCATCCGCATTTGGAGGATTGCAGTCTCCTCTCCTGAGCGCCAAGCTCTGTGTTCAGCTGTTTCCACTTGGCTGGCACATCCACATGCATCTCAGTTCACTGTCAGCCAGTCTTACTCACCTGTTCCTCCTCCCACTCTTTGTGAAGGAACCATTATCCTTGTAGTAACCCAAACCAGAAACCTTGGCATAATCCTATGTTGCTCCATGATCTCATGAATCCCAATAAATTTTATTGGTTTAGCCTCTTAAATTGTTCTCACATATGCCTTCTTCTCTTTCTTCGTTGTCACTGCCATCATTCAGATCTTGATTATTTTTCCTAGATGTTCCTGCAGTAGCTCAACTGAGCTTCCTGTCTGTTGACTAAAGCTAATCAATACTTTGCTGTACAACCTAAGTTATTTTTCCGGCCCACAGAACAATTTCTTTCCCTAAAACACAAGCTGGATCCCTGTCTCCTGGTTACAAACTAGGTTTCTAACCTTGTCCTTTTAATTTCTTGTCTCCTTCATGTGCCCTATTCTTACTGTACCCAAGGATAGCATGTTTTATCATCTCTAAGCCAACTGCCTACTCAGCATTTCCTGTTGGATATCCCACAGGCATATGACCTTTCTGAGTGTTAACCCAAGCCAGAAACCCAGGAGTCATCCTAAAATATTCCGTCTCCTTGTGCTACACATAGGCTATCACCAAAACCTTTCACTTCTACCTCCCTAACTTTTTTTTTAATACACTGTTTTTAAAGAGTAATTTTTAGGTTCGCAACAAATTTGAGAGGTAGATACAGAGATTTCCCATGTACCTCCTGCCCCCATATATGAATAGCCTCCCCCATTATCAACATCCTCCACCAGAGGAGGTACATTTGTTACAATTGGTGGACCTACTATCACTTCACTATCACCCAGAGTCCACAGTTTACATTAAGGGTCACTCTTGATGTTTTACATTCTGTGGGTTTGGACAAAGGTGTAATGACATGCATCTACCATTACAGTATCATACAGAATAGTCTTAGTGCCCTAAAAATCCTCTGTGCTCTGCCTGTTCATCCCTCCCTCCCCTCCCCCAACCCCTGGTAACCACTGATCTTTTTCTATCTCCACGGTTTCACCTTTGCCAGAACGTCATATAGTTGGATTCATACAGTATGTAGCCTTTCTAGATTGGCTTCTTTTGCTTAGTAATATGCATTTAAATCTCCTCTATGTCTTTTCATGGCTTGATAGCTCATTTCTTTTTAGTGCTGCGCAGTATTCCATTGTCTGGATGGACCACAGTTTACTTACCCCTTCACTTACTGAAAGACATCTTGGTCACTTCAAGTTTAGGCAATTATGATTAAGCTGTTACAAACATCTGTGTGCAGGGCTTGGGTGAACCCCCTTAACTTTTTAAATCTCTCTCATTCTCTCTATTTCTGTTTCCACCATCTTAATTCAAATCCTCAATACTTATTTCTTGGACTAAAGAAACTTCCTGCTAACCAATGGACCTACCTGCCTTCACTCTTGCCTCACCCCAGTGCCTCCTTCAAAACAAGGTTCATTCCTCTTGAAGTGGTTCACAGTTTCCATTTTTATTATGAAACTTCCTATCGCTTTAGCCTTTTTTTTTTAAAAAACAAGTTACTACCCACATGCTATACCGCAATCATTGTGAACTTCGTGCATGTCCCCGTGCCCAAACCTCTTTGTATGAAGCCTTCTTCTCCATGGATTATTCTTCCCTCGTTATGTCACCCTATGAGTTCCTCTTTAACCTGCAAGTAGTTTGCTCATGTGTTATAGCTCCTCTTCCAGAGCTGCCTGATAAATCCACCTAGTTGGAGTTGGATTTCCCTCCTCTTTATTAATTACAGGCATTCTTCCAGAGTGCTGATCACACCATATTATTTTTATTGATTTACTTATCTATCTCCCTGTGATATAAGTTCATGTCCTAGAGTTGTGTGACCTTGGGCAAGTTACATAACCTCTTTGCCCACAGATACAGGTGTGATACAGATATGAGACCGTATATAAAATGTACATCTTAGGAGTGTTGGAGTGTTCGTGAGATAGTGCATGCAAAGTATCCTATAGCATGGTATCCTACACGCAGTAGGTACCCTGGAAACCAGAGCCAGGAGAATTGCATGCTTCACTTGTGAATTTCTCTATTAATTCCACAGTTAACCTTCCTACCCACTTCCGTCACTCCTGTCTTGCTTCATTCCTGGAAATGTCACAAACTTTACTACCTACTTCCAATCAACAGCATATTGGACAAGGCTGTTCCTGAATATTTTGGAAATAATAACCATTCTGTAAAAGGTATTTTTCCTCTGCGCCACTTCTCTTGGCTTATGTAGAAGTGCATGTATTGTTTTAGAAAAAAAAATTCACAAATAATTATATGAACCATCACTTTCTCCCTGCCTTTGATAAGTGAAAACATCACACTGAAATTATACTTTAATAAATAGTAAAAATTGATGCTTTTAAAAGCAACATAATACTTGGTGTTGCTACTTTTTTATTTATTTATTTATTTATTTTTTATTGGAGTATAATTGCTTTACAATGGTGTGTTAGTTTCTGCTTTATAACAAAGTGAATCAGTTATACATACACATATATCCTCATATCTCTTCCCTCTTGCGTCTCCCTCCCACCCTCCCTATCCCACCCCTCTAGGTGATCACAAAGCACCGAGCTGATCTCCCGGTGCTATGCGGCTGCTTCCCACTAGCTATCTATTTTACGTTTAGTAGTGTATATATGTCCATGCCACTCTCTCACTTTGTCCCAGCTTACCCTTCCTCCTCCCCATATCCTCAAGTCCATTCTCTAGTAGGTCTGCGTCTTTATTCCCATCTTGCCCCTAGGTTCTTCATGACCATTTTTTTGTTGTTGTTTTTTAGATTCCATATATATGTGTTAGCATACGGTATTTGTTTTTCTCTTTCTGACTAACTTCATCCTGTATGACAGACTCTAGGTCCATCTACCTCACTACAAATAACTCAGTTTCTTTTCTTTTTATGGCTAATATTCCATTGTATATAAGCAGCAACCTAAGTGTCCATCAACAGATGAATGGATAAAGAAGATGTGGCACATATATACAATGGCGTTGCTGCTTTTTAGATAGGAAGTTTTGTTTTATTGTTTCCCCTGCCCTTCCTGTAAATAAAACATATTGCTGCATCGTCATATACAGAATTCAAGAAGAAATTGGAAAAATCTTTTATTTCTAGCTCTAGTGCATAGTAGTTGCTTAGAAACTCATGTTTGTTTGTGGTCCTTCTACATGTGCCAAGAGAGTTCCCTGTGATAGGAATTTTCTGTAATACAGTTGCATGGTGTCCTAAGTTCCCCGACTAGGGGAAATACAGGCAGTGCATTTGTTTAACAGAAGAAAGATCTAAGTTAGTCCTTACTAGGAGACTGCTGTCCATATGCCTCCCTCTCTCCAGGTGTCTTTCCTTCCTAGACATCTCCCCCACCCCCTTTCTCGCTCTCCCTCCACAGATATCCTTTAGAGCAGGCTGCCGACCTTTTCCTTACTGCCTTTCGAGGGACATGTGCTCAGGCCCTGGGAAATGACTGCTTATCTGTCGTTAATTCAGCTTCAGGTACTGTGGCCTCAGCCCCATACACTGAGTATAATGTTTGCCCACTTCAGCGTCTGGGATGAGGGACTGGGGTCATGCATCTTGTTCTGCTGTAAGAATATATTTATGCAGGTTAGAGTCATTTCTTTCTTCACTCAAATGTGTACTCTGTATCAGTGGTTCTTAAACTTGACCGTGTGTGGAATCACCTGAATAGCTGATTAAAGGAGACTGGTGGGCCCTACCCATAGAGTTTCTGATTCAAGAGGTCTGAGGAGGAGCCTGAGAATCTGCATCCTAACAAGTTCCCAGGTAATGCTAATGTTACTGGTCTGGGGACCACAGTTTGAGAACCGCTGCTTCAGATGCTCTTGCCACCTCAATTCACATCAGTTACCAGCCTGTTAAGTCACTGATATTCAGATTTTGAAAGTGTCATAATATCTAGATAAATTTGAACTGGTCCCAGTTATAAATATATGAAAAATTAACATTATATATAAAATATATAAATATGTAAAATATTGATATTATATATCCTGCATAGCATCCAAAATATAAAAAGCCAAAACAATGAAGACTTGAAACAAAAAACCTTACCAGTCTTCATTCTTATGTATAATAATGATTAAGACAAAAGTCTATGTGGATAACGGAGAGATTATTGAAATTCTGCAGAATTGGACTAATTTTCAGCAGCTGACTTTGGGTAACAGCACTAACTAAGGAAATATACCAGAATTACTTCCAGGCTCTACTATTCTTTAAAAAAATGTTAACCTGATTTTGCCTCTCATTGTTCAAAAAAGGTTTGTGATTATTGAAATTTTCATTTTAAAGCTCCAGTTGCTCAGATAGACTATTTTTGATTCAAGAAAGAAAAGTATACATTAATTTCCTCTTTATAGTCCGTAATTCAGTGGTAATCACCTGATGTGCTGAGACAGCTCTAGTAAACTTTGCAATAGCATTTTGCAGCACATCGTGACTGGGGCCAGAATTATTAGTTGTTGATGATGGCTGTGTCTCTGTGCTTCCTTCATACTGGATTTCCAGCTTACTACAGACTTTCCCAAGGAACAATATAAAATTATTCATGAGCCTTGGATATTATGCATACGGTTGATTATGAAAATGTACTAGTAACCTAATTGTAGAATTCCTCTGTTATACAGCACAAATATATTTAAACAGGCCTTCAAAGACTCTAAGAATTAGAGCATGCTGGGTTTTTTTCTTGTATTTTTGAATTGCTGCTAATGTTTTGTTTTAGTTTAATCACACTCTATCATATGCATATTTGTATCAATACATGAATATATAGTTACATTCAGCTGTCCAGATATGTTTGTTTGTATACAAATATATCTCTCTCTATATTTATACAAATAAAAATACCTGGTTTTACATTATTTTATCATATCACAAATAATCTGGCCTGCATTGTCAATGATTTGCTCATTTTTACTTCCATAACTGTTAGATTTTATCCCATCAACTCTAATATAATATATTATGGAGAAAACTTACAGGTCCCTTTATGTACATGATATGCATGATAACTTTTTTCCTACATGATTCATCCCAAGGTCTTGGGTTTTGTTTATTTGTTTGTTTCAACATGTTCCAAAGGGCCAGCCCTTCACCACACATCCACAACAAAGCCCTTTATGTTGCTTTCTCTAGTCCTGGAGTGCAATCCTTTTCTGCAGCACCAGGTCGTGTAGTCATGTAATACCTTGATTTATAACTAGGTTGTAATCCAAATAGGAAACAGGTGGAATCACAACTGGGTATGGTGCCTTGGATATTAATGGCTTGGCTCAGAAGTGGAATTTCTAAAGCTGTATACACTCTTTTTTGCCTTAATTATGCATTCATTAAAAGCTTTTATACCCAACAGAATAAAGTAAATATTTTTTGATCTCCATAGTGTGCTCCCAGAATGTAGATTTGCACAGCAGGGTCTTGATAATCTGAATAAATTGTATTTCTCCAAGGAGTTTATCTTTCAAATAAGGTCATAAAGAAATGCAGCTCCTCCATCCTTAGATTTCTCTGTGTGTCTTTTCTGCTGTGTGTAATATAGAACATGGGAACCAGAGTACATTATAGTAATACATACTTGGTGATGGTCCAGTGTAATGTCTCAATCTATTCTCCTTTTTATCTCTGGTGAAGTGTTTTTTAAGTACAAAAGAAATGAATGATGTTACACAACAGCTTTGATTTTTGCTGTTACTTGTAGAAAAACAAAGTCCATATTAGACATTCAGTGTTTTCTTCTCTTTACCCTATCAGTGAGTAAAATTTGTGGAATATGCAAAGCTATAGCTTAAGCACTGTTGGTAGTATTTTTAAAAGGGAATAATAATAATGAGACAGCTACTGTATGTTGAGCATCTACTACGTGGAAGGTACTTTACATATGTTTTTGGAAATCCTTATCACAGATCACCTTTCCGATTTTTCTAATGAGATGTTAATCACTTGCTGAGGCTATCCATATGTGTCAGCTTCAAATCATGTGCTTTCCTAAAATCTGTTGACTTTAAATGAAAGAGACCACTTTTGATGAGCGGGCCTCATCCAATCAGTTGAAGTCCTTAGGAATAAAAACTGAGACTTCCTGAAGAAGCAGGAATTGTGCCTCAAGACTGTAACACAGAAATGCTGCCTGAATTTCCAGCCAGCGAGCCTGATCTACAAATTTGTGACTCAAGACTGTACCTTCAAATCCTGCCTGAGTTACCAGCCAGCTGACCTGCTGTACACATTTGCCAGCCCACACAATCTTGTGAGCCAATTCCTTAAAATCTGTCTATGTATCTCCTGTTTTTCTGGAGAACCTTGACTGATACACTAATGAAATTATTTTAACAACTCTTTAAAAAAAAAAAAAATGTGCTTTTTCTACAACTCCAAACTAAGCATGCAGCCAGTTCCTTGTCTCCACACTTACAACCTAGTGAAAGTGACAGGGAAAATATAAAATTATAAACTCAAATAAACTTGCACAACAAGCTGAACTTATAATCTTTCTGAGTCATACAGAATAAAATGGCAGTACACCTGCTATTGAATCGTAGCCCCAAAACAGCATACAGTTGTGAAAAGTTTAGGCAATAGCTATTTCTTTTCTCTCTCTTTCTGGGCTGCCATATTTATTTCCAGAGTGGCTAACATTCTAGGCATTTTTAATATTTAAAGATTAAAATATTTAATCAATTTATTTAATATTTACTATACAAATATTTAAAATATTTGAATAATTTTAGAGGAGCAGGAGAATCAATGTTTTCCTGTAAACTAAGAAGTGAAGGCAATAAAAGTTCACTTTTTTTTTTTTCTTTTTTTTACCCTAACCCTAACCCTAACCCTAACCCTAACTCTAACCCTAAGCTACCCTTGACTGCTTCTGCCTCCAATAGATTTCCTAAGCACTAGTGTTTTAAGGAACAGGTTAAAGAGAGAATCCTAATGTGATTTCTTTATAATGGGTGTGTTCCTTATCTTATCCTAGTGTCTGAACTCTTCTCCATGGCTGGACCCCAAACAGTACTCCTCCACGTGCTAAGTGGTATCTAGAGAGTGGGATAGGTTTAATAAATACCCTAACCCTAACGCGTACCCTAACCCTAACCCCTACCCTAACCCTAAAAAGTACCCTAATCCTAACCCGTACCCTAAACCGAGCCCTAACCCTAAAACAAACCCTAAACCTAACCCTAACCCATACCGTACGCTGTACCCGAACCCGTACCCGAACCCGTACCATAAGCCGTACCCTAACCCTAAGCTACCCTTGACTGCTTCTGCCTCCAATAGATTTACTAAGCACTAGTGTTTTAAGGAACAGGTTAAAAAGAGAATCCTAATGTGATTTCTTTATAATGGGAGTGTTCCTTATCTTATCCTAGTGTCTAAACTCTTCTCCATTGCTGGACCCCAAACAATACTCCCCTACGTGCTAAGTGGTATCCAGAGAGTGGGATAGGTTTAATAAATACCCTAACCCTAATGCGTACCCTAACCCTAAGCCCTACCCTAACCCTAACACGTACCCTAATCCTCTCCCGTACCCTAAACCGAGCCCTAACCGTAAAACTAACCCTAACCCTAACCCTAACCCATACCCTACGCCGTACCCGAACCCCTCCCCGAACCCGTACCCTAAGCCGTACCCTAACCCTAACCCTAACCCTAACCCTAACCCTAAGCTACAGTTGACTGCTTCTGCCTGCAATAGATTTCCTAAGCACTAGTGTTTAAGGAACAGGTTAAAGAGAGAATCCTAATGTGATTTCTTTATAATGGGTGTGTTCCTTATCTTATCCTAGTGTCCAATCTCTTCTCCATGGCTGGACCCCAAATAATATTCCTTTACGTGCTAAGTGGTATCTAGAGAGTGGGATAGGTTTAATAAATACCCTAACCCTAACGCGTACCCTAACCCTAACCCCTACCCTAACACTAACACGTACCCTAATCCTAACCCGTGCCCTAAACCAAACCCTAACCCTAAAACTAACCCTAACCCTAACCCTAACCCATACCCTACGCTGTACCTGAACCCGTACCCGAACCCGTACCCTAAGCCTAACCCTAACCCTAACCCTAAAACTAAGCTACCCTTGACTGCTTCTGCCTCCAATAGATTTCCTTAGGACTAGTGTTTTAAGGAACAGGTTAAAAAGATAGGATAAGATAAGGAACACACCCATTATAAAGAAATCACATTAGATTTCTCTTTTTAACCTGTTCCTTAAAACACTAGTCCTAAAAGTTGACTTTTTAAAGGTCTGATATTCTTTCTTATCTACCCACTATCCATCAGTCAAAATTTATAAAGTGCTCTTTGTGAAGACTGAGAGGAAGATCTAAAAAAGTACAGATACAGTCTGTACCTTTATACACAACTAGGGAAAAAAGTATGTAACCACTGGCAAAGGGTGAAATAAATATTCAAGTATACAAGTAGCTCCTGAAATTAGAAGTCAGAAGAAGGAACAGTCCTTGCCGCTGGAGGGGTCTGTCTTTCTTAGGAAGAGGAATTCCGGTTGTCGTCCTCCTCCCCAACACTGATAATGCTTGATATACTTTTGGCATAACAGCATAGACATTTATATATTTCTGGTTATCACTAAATACAAAGAGAAGTAAGGTTCCTTTTTGGCATTCTAAGAAGGAAAGAAAAATCAACATGTAAAATGACAGGAGACCCGAGATTCACTGTGGAAGCCAGGCCCGATGCATCTGGCACCACAAGTGGGTGTTCCCCCATGTTTACCAATTATATAAAAGCCCTGATGGGTAGTTAGCATCAAGAGAGAATTTTCTAAGTTCAGATCAAATATTTGAGAGCACCTTTCTCAGTTAATTGTGAGCAATCTGTTCATTTTGCCCAATTGTAAAATCAGACCTATACCCAAACTGTCATTTCCTCTTTCCATTTGAAGTCTTGGGGGTGCTTTTTTAAAAAAAAAAAAAAAACCAACTTTTTAAAAACATGTTGCTTTTTAAAAGTCATAATCCAACAAATACTTTTGAAATTACAGTCTGTGATAAAGCATTGTGATTGGCATTGTACAGGATACAAAAAACATAAGATGTAAAACCTTCTTACTAGTTTACTAGGAATGTTTTTACTTATTGGAAGATACATGCACGAATAGCTTAGTGACAAGTTCGTTGGTATGTGACAGGAGACTTGAAGTGGGAAGCATTAGGACTTACTGACAAAGGGCTTCAGATTTATTATGTCTAACTTGGTACTTGGTCTCTATAAGCAGCCAATACAATAGTTTTATTTAACTTTTGGTTAACATTGCTAAAAATCAAATCATACTGATTTGATTATGTGCAGAGTCCCTGTATCTGGCTATTTTGAATCTATTTGGGAATAGTTTTTTTTTTTAATTAATCAATCAATTAATTAATTATTTTTGACTGCATTGGGTCTTCATTGCTGCGTGCGGGCTTTCTCAAGTTGTGGCGAGCGGGGGCTACTCTTTGTTGCAGTGCATGGGCTTCTCATTGCGGTGGCTTCTTTTGTTGCGGAGCACAGGCTCTAGGCGCATGGGCTTCAGTAGTTGTGGCATGCGGGCTCAGTAGTTGTGGTTTGTGGGCTCTAGAACGCAGGCTCAGTAGTTGTGGTGCACGGGCTTAGTTGCTCCGCGGCATATGGGATCTTCCTGGACCAGGGCTCGAAGCAGTGCCCCCTGCATTGGCAGGCGGATTCTTAACCACTGCGCCACCAGGGAAGTCCCGGGAATAGTTTTTAAAAAAAGATTTCTTGACTTCTGTAACAAGGGTGACTTCTCATTTAGAGGACTCCTCAGAATGTGATGTAATATCAACATTTTATAATAGAACTTCAAGTTTCATGCATGCTATTACATGAGAGGCATAGAAATCACTATCTCTCCTGACCATCTTTATCTGTAGTAAAGTATTGACATGTGGTAATTGAGGTGACATTTTGAAGGGGGTATAAGTGAAGAGCATCAATAATTGGAAAAGAAAGGTTATAATTATAACAGTGAAACACAGCATTGTCAAAATAGTCACATCTTTTGAGTGTTATTACCTAGAAAAATGTGGAATCCTGTTCAATTTGGTTATCTTAGAAGGGGGAGGAGGGAATTCAGGAAATCAAAATGGCATTTACTTTTTTTTTGACCTTGAGAGAGGTTTCTTATTATCTTGAGCATAAGTCATAGTCTTCCATTCTTATAGTACAGGTTGCTGATGCTTATTTTTGTTTTGTAAGTTAGTAATGTTCTCAGAATTACATGAGCCAACAAGAGAAATAGGTGTTAATAGGTGTTACTAAGGCCATGTTTTGCATGGGTATCCTTAGTATTAAAGCATCTTCATCAGATTTCCTAATCTGTCAGTTTAACAAGGACTCTTAGATTTGAGGAAGAGTATTTGTGGGGCAGATTTTGGGGAGAGTCTACAGTAGATGCAGTCACAAGATGACAAATATTTTCTGTGTTCTGCATAATTCCCCTGCCAGGGCTATGATTAAACTGCAGTGCTGGATGGTCAAGGGGTTACTGACAGGCTGGGACACAACATGGGTGTGATTGAAACTAAGATAGACTATGTATTAGAAATATGCATTATTGATTCTCAGCTTGTATCACTGTTGGCACGCATCAGCACGTCTCTAGGCTGTGGCATACATGAGCTAGGCTGTGGGTTATGTGCAGTGAACATGCAGACCTCAGCTATAAGGCTGCACCATTTTCTCCCATTCAAGAAAGTGTATTAGAATGTAAGTGAGTCTGGGTGACATTGGTTCAGGGATAGGCTTAAATCTTCTCTAATCTTTCTTTATGATATAAAGAGAGTCTTGTATGGAGTTTCATCACTAATTATTAGTACTTGCTTAATTGGGATATTGAAAGACACTTGCTAATACAATGGCCAATCACTCAGCTACTGATGAGAACCCCACCAGGAGACATCCATCACAAAGGTGGACTTTTTTGCCTCCCCTGGTTTGGTAAAAGGGCCACAGGGTTTACCCATGACCCCAAACTGCCCTACTTCCTCCCACTTATGTCCTCACCACCCAGTAATTTGCCTCACAAAAGTAATTACATTTGAATGTAAGCCAAAATAAGATAGTATTTCCTTTTCTTGTGCTTTCTTTTCCCTACCATATTCAATAGTTAATCTGGGGAATAACCATTTTAATTAATTAGAGAAATAAGCCACACCAAAAGACTGAATTTGGGGAATATATAAGGTTTAAGAATTATTGCACTTAGAAAACTGGTGTTTATTCCATAGCTGGTATAGTATTGGGGACACATTTTATGGTTCTTCTTCTGTTATTTGACTTGTTGTTCACACTGTAAGAAACAAATAGAAGGGAAGAGAAAAGCCAAATAGCCCTAAACCAGAGGAAAATAAATACTATTTAAAAAGATTCCCCAAAGAACAACAATGTATGCACCATAATTCTGAATAGAAACTAAATTTAAAGTGAGAAGCAGTGTGACAGAAATGAAACCTTTTTAGAAAAATAAAAGAAAAAACTTTCCTTTTACTCAAGAGAATTTCTTGTTGCTGAGCTGTAACTTCAATTCAAAACCACTGCCCCTACCTGGGTACTTGGATTTCTACGTCACAGAACGTAAGAGAAGGGAGACAATCTCATAACTAGAACAAGGAGAAGATGCAAGTTTGCAAAAAATAAGTTCAATGTGGGCATGTTGAGTTCAGTATAGCTGTGGAATATCCAAGAGAAGATGTCCTCTTATCGGCAGTTGGGAAAATGAATTCAGAGCTTAGGAGAGAGATTTGGGCTAATAATATAGATGTGAGAGGCATTAACATGTAAGCAGTTTACAACTCAATTGCATGGTTTTTACTCTGGCTATCCTCCTTTTCCCTGATTTAATGGTGCAGCTTACTTAAGACTTTGATATCTAAAGGGACCACATTCTCTATTTTGACCTCCTTGCATCAGTGATGAATCAGGGATTATGGATGCCAAACAACAGTGCTCAAATGTACTTTATTGTTCCTTGCCTGCCAAATCTACTGTCTACTTTCCATGTGCCAAGCCGTGCGGTAAGTGCTTTTGATTCATTATCTCCACAACGACCCTATGAACTGGGTGAACTCTCTGTTTCGTAAATGGGGAATAACAGAGGATCAGTGACTGACCCAGGGTCATGGCCAACAATAAGAATTTGCACTGGATTTGAACCAGGTCTACCTGATTCTATGGCCTTTGCTCTTCTCCATCAACCTGGGTTGCCTCCAAGTGCCTATGGCTGTTGACAGTTTGTTCTGCTCCTGAATACAATTGTTCTTTCTTTTTCTTTGATATATAAAAGACTTCTTTCAAAAAAGTCTAGAAATATATACAAAAACATTAATAGTGATTATCTCTGCATGGTGAAATATGAATCATTTTTGTTTTCCATACTTTGTACTTCCTGAATTCTATGAAATGGACAAATTTATTACTTTTTTATAACCAGAAACATAATGGCACTACTTTCATAACAGTGATGATTTTTCTTCCATGCAGAGTATTACAGGTGAGCATTTAATGCAGTTTAACCATTGCTTCCCACCTCCTTAATCACATTAATGGGAATCCTTAAAAGCAGCATTATTGGTGATTATTTTGCTTACATATGGTCTTAGCCAAAAGAACAAGAAGTGAAGATTTTGCTTACGACTCACATAAACACATTGGCTCCAGTAGGAGGAGCGTATATTGTGGTATCAAGACCTCAATGAAGGTTTTCTTTTTTCCCTCAACTCCCCAGTTTACACAGTGTAACTACCGAGGTGCTAAGTATGCATGGCAAGGAGAATGGAAATCTTTGACATACATAAAAAGCACAGGAGATTTGGGGAAATTATGTTTTTAAGCAGAAGAGAGGAGAAATGAAAAGGTAAAGATAGGGAGTAGACTTTTTAAAAATTTATTTATTTATTTTTGGCTGTGTTGGGTCCTCATTGCTGCGTATGGGCTTTCTCTAGGTGCAGCGAGCGGGGGCTACTCTTTGCCATGGTGAGCGGGCTTCTCATTGCGGTGGTTTCTCTTGTTGCAGAGCACGAGCTCTAGGCGCATGGGCTTCCATAGTTGTGGCATGCAGGCTCAGTAGTTGTGGCGCACGGGCTTAGTTGCTCCGGGTCATGTGGGATCTTCCCAGATCAGGGCTCAAACCCGTGTCCCCTGCATTGGCAGGCGTATTCTTTACCACTGCACCACCAGGGAAGTCCAGGAGCAGACTTTTAACTGCTGTTTCTCTTGTACACGGGTATGTGTCAGTTCAGTTCCACTTTGCTCTTCACTTAGCCATTGACACTTGTGCATTTAGCCTTAGTTCTCCACTAATATCAAATGCTGTGTTAGATTGGATTTGGGAGTTATATAAAATTATACCCTTAGGAAACAAAAACATTTCAGGACTGTGGAAGCAGGCATTAAATAATTACATTCAAAAGAAACACAGCAGAAAAGAAGCACACTTTTTAAAATCCTGTATTAAATTAAATTAATTCTCTGGTTGTCCGCAGTTTTGAATTGGCCTGTATTTAAGTTGCAGGCTTCTAATCGGAAGAAACCCAGTGTCTCTATACAAAGATATAAAGATGCTTAATAAAGAATATTTGATTGCCGCTACATAATCCAGCCCCAAACTCACAGCCGTATACGTCTTTTTGGCAGAATGAGTGAGAAAAAAAATCACTGTTCCTCAGCTGTGCCCGTCCACCTTTTACTTTACAGAGCTTGCTTGTTTCCGCGTCTGCATGCTCATCTTTCTGTGTGGTGCCCTAGGACCTTGAACCAGGGCTTGCTCATGCGCCCAGGGTACCTGAAAGGCACTGACACTGCTCCCCGACCCCCATCACGCGTCTGGGGGACTGCAGAGTGACTTACTGGGACACTGAAATCGTATCCAGGGTCCTGGAGCAGTTAAACTGGCTTTATAGATGTACTGACCAGAAATAACTTATTCATCCCGAGGAGATGGTCCTAAAGTTCGTTGTGGAAGCTCCATGTGCAAGGGTTACATCTTCTTTCCTCCCGTAGTAGAATTTACCAATAGGAAAAAGTAAGATTTGAAGAATAAGTTTAAACATTACTTGAAAAAATTGGTGCTGGAGGCAAAATATGCAGTATTCCTGTGATAAAATCTGCTGGATGGGAAGCCCAGATATTTTAATTGAATGGCTACGACTGGACCCTTAGATATTTGAGTTGTAATGGATTTTAGTGGTCAACTGTGGTAAACTTCATTTTATAGATAAGTATTTATTCCTTTTCAATTGTGTTGGCCAGTAGAGCTATTAAGAGCCAGAATCTTATGGCTGATTCCTGAAGTCATCTAGCTTGACTCCTGTTAGGAATGTAATTAAAGTGTCATCTCCCACCAAAAGAAATAGAATCTAAAGTAAAACAAAACAAAACAAAACAAACAAACAAACAAACAAAAAAGAATCAGGTAGCCATGGTGATGATGCAGCTGTTTCTCTGAGATCTATTTTTACACTTTCTTCATTATACATTCCATTATTTAGAACAGCATTGTACAATAGAAACTTAATGGAAGCCACATATGTTAATTTTAAATTTTCTAGTAGCTGCATTAAAAAGTAAAAAGAAACAGGTGAAATTAATGATAATAATATATTTAATCCACTGTATCCAGAATAATACCATTTCAACATACAATCAATGTAAAAATTATTAATGGGACATTTTATATTCTATTTTTCTTACTCCTTGCTTTCAGTATATATTTAACACAGCACATCTCAAATCACACTAGCCACATTTCAAATGCCCAGTAGCCACATGTGGCTAGTGGTTACCATGTTGGACAGTGCCGATTTAGAACATATTCCTTTAAACCTTAAAATTTTATGGAAACAGATACATTAAAATAGAATATAAAGATTTTAGAAAGAGCTCTTAATACTGTTAGATTACTAGAAAAAGGGATAAGTATGTTGAAAATACCTAATAAATCAGTGGAGTAAAATAGCTATCTGATGGTATTCTGCATTCCTTAAGTTACTAGAAAATATTGTAATAATAATTGCAAGTTGAAAATGAGGGAAAACTAGGACACAGCCCACTCTCAATCTACTTGAAATAGGTAAGTTTTCTATCAACAAACCTGCATGCCCACTATGGTTCTTGCAGAGTTACAAGGCAAAGGTTTCACAGGTGTCCTGGCTCTCTGGGGGCATTATTTTAGAGCTCTGGCTCTGAGTTTGAGAACTTGTAGAGACAGGTAGAATCCCCCCACAATGAAGCATTGCTATAGAAACTCTTTGAAAAGATTGTCATTGATTGCCTGAATTTTTGAGGCTAACAAAATGCAAAGAACAATTATAAATCGTCCATCTCAGGTGGATTCAATATAGAATTATTCAGGACAGGAATCTGTGAGATGTCTTCATTTCCTGAGACTTTACATGTAAAAATCTTTGTTTTAGCTCATTAAGTCAGGATAGGTTGTTTTTAACTCAAATTTGTACTTAATTTGAAGTTTTAGAAGAAGAGTAGGGCTATAGTTTTTGTCATCTAGTCATAGCTCCCACTCTACCTGCCCTCATATTATCTTTAGTAGAAAAAACTTACCACCTGAGAGCTATAAAATATGGTAGACAAATTGTTTTCTTTGGTAAAATGTTTCTTAAAAGTTGCAAAGTAACATTTTAGCCAGTAAAACCAGAAACCCCTTTCAGTCCCTTTTTTAAGATGTCTTTAAGTATATTGGTTTTAAGAGGGGCAAAGTAAGGAAAAATGTTAAATTCTAGAACAACAGTTCTCTGCCCAGAGCCGTATAATTGAGGATTTTGTTGCTGTTGTTTTTTACATTATCAATGGAGTGCAGTTCCCTTTCTCCCACTCCTGTCATGCAGACTTTAGGGAGTCAGTCTGAATTTCTTGCTTGCTCTTTCTTGGGTTGATTTCTAAGAGATCTTTTTTCCATTTTTTTTGGCACCAGGAATTAAATAGCTTTAATTACTTGGATCTGTACAGACTTGCTGACCTCTTTAACCTCACTTTGTTGGAGAAGGCAGTGATCGATTTCTTAGTGAAACATCTCTCTGAGCTCCTGAAGAGTCGCCCAGAAGACATTCTAACGCTCCCTTATTGTCTGCTTCAGGAGGTCCTGAAGAGCGACCGCCTGACCTCCTTGAGTGAAGAGCAGATCTGGCAGGTAAGGGCACTCTGCATGGGTCCTCTTTCGGCGTGAAGTCGTGATTAAAAGGAATGATTAAATGTTAAAGGATTGAGGAACGACGACAACGATTTTGTCTGGTTTGGTCCACATTGGAATTGAAGTCCTAGAAGTCAGTGCTCCTTGATGGGCAAGTAACTGGAGAACACCAGCCCTTGAGGCTTGAGGCCTCAGCCCACTCAGCTTAGCTCAGGGAATCGCAGGTGAGGTTCCTCACACCCTCACCGTGGTTTCCCAGAACCTAAGGTGGTTACATCAGAAAGAGTCAAGGGTTTTTATTCCCCTGCGAAACATAGTTACTTAAACTGAATATGAGAAGGATGGATTGTAAAGTGGTATTTATGCCTATTTAAGACCAATGGAATCAGAATAAATTCTGGGCTTTCCTGTAAACAATTCAGAAACCTTTCTTTGTTGCAGCAGAGAGCAGCTGGGACCTTAAATGAGAGGACGCTCTCCTCCCTTCACAGTGGAAAAATCTCCCTCCTTAGTTCATTCTGCATTCATTGCTATTTTCCTAAGCCCTGCTTTTTCACCTGACATAGCATTCTTTTCAGATACCCTTTGCCTAGGGGACAGGAGGATGTTTTGTGTTTTCAATTTGATTATTCAATTGAAATCCATTTCTGCTCATCCCCAGTGATTATCCTTGAACAATCCACACGGTGTCTTTGGGAAACAGTCAGAGCCCATCTTCCCCTGCTTCTTATACTGTCTGTCTTACTCTCTGAAGCAGTGGCTAAGCCATCCTGTTACTTCTAGGGTGCCATACTTTCAAGATTTCATGATCATTTGAAAAATATTTATATACAGAATACAAGGGAAAATATGAAGTCTTCTATTAGTTGATGAGGCAGTGAATACCTTGTATCTTATCAAATGACATTCAGAGAATACTTTAATTCTGGACAAAATGGAGTCATAGGTAGCTGTTAATTATCAGCATCTGATTCTACTGATTGCTAATTTTCCCAATGCCTTTCTCCCTTATTTCTTTCTTTATCTTACTTTAATCAGCAACTTCCCTCTTCACTGTTGCTTCCACCAGT
This sequence comes from Balaenoptera musculus, assembly GCF_009873245.2. NCBI lineage: Eukaryota > Metazoa > Chordata > Mammalia > Artiodactyla > Balaenopteridae > Balaenoptera > Balaenoptera musculus. Next base: position 61,864,571 of record NC_045796.1, on the reverse strand, counting down.
GAGGATAATAAGACCTGCAGTGTACTGAGGGCCTTTCAGGACCCGGGCTCTTTGCAGACTTATTAACTTATCATCACAACAGGCCTGAAGGATGGTTGTTATCATTCCATCCTCCAGACAAGCAAAACGAGGCTTCAGTGTCTTGCCTCAGGGTTACAGAGCAGAGCCAGCCTTCACATCCAGCTTTGTTGACACCTGCCCTCATGTCTCCAGTATTCCACGCTGTCTTGAGAAGAAAATATCAGTGAAAAAATACAAGCCATAAATTATTTTCTGCTTCTTAGGTATTTCTCATCATGGTTGTTCAAGCAGAGGTCAAAAGTGTTGGTGAGGGTGAGTTTTTGGTATGAATTTTAATTACCTATGGAAAACACAAATCATCAGAATTACTCTGGTCAGCTCAAAGTGAGGAACTGCCAAATTTTTCTTTCCTTCCCAAAGGGAAAAACAAAGACTTAGAATGAATTCTGTATTTAATTATTTCTAACCTAATTGAGATGTGAGCCAACCATCCTTGTGGCTTCTCTTCTTGTGGCACAGTTGAAGGCACTGCCCGATATCGACATGGTAATGTACAGATGTGTGAGTGTCCAAAAAATTCCATACTATTCACATAAGAGTTATCATAATTGCCTCTCTAAATGTTACTAATTTTATAACGTAGAATTTCAAAAGCTGCTTTCTGCTGCAGGCAATGTTTTCTTATACCTGGTCCTCAAGAAAGGATTAAAAGACTCACATAAATATTATCAATTTAGTCATTCAGTAGGCAATAAGAAACTGTTTTTGCTTTATCTTAGTAAATAAGTAATTCCCTCGCACTCAACCCAATAGATAAAAATCAAATCAGTCCAGTTATATTGCTTCAAGTATAGTTAAGTTCATGATTTTTGCTGAGGTTATACTAGTAATGCAATATACCATGGAAGAATCTAATATTCAGCCCAGGGTGAAGATTGGGTATGCCAGAGGATTAGTGTCAGGGTGCTTTATAGAAGTGAAACTTGATGGACAGGCTGGAGACAGATCTACAGAATCTCATTAAGTTGCTGAATTGTTCATTACGGAACGTTCTCACTGTAATAAAGTGCTCATTGACTTTGACAAATCCCTATCCCATGTCTTAAAGAAGGACAGTGAAACAAGGGGTGTTGGGGAGAAAAATGGAAATTGGCACAAAGTAGGACAAGTAATAGAAAAGCGGATGGAGGGGTAGTGCTGTTTGATTATGTGCAACTGGTAACTTATGTGAGAATGCAGCAAACATACACACACACATCTACGCATGTGGCTCTTCCACTGTCTAATCTACTGATAATGTAATCTGGGATATTCCCTTTATTTGGCAAAAGGCCCAATTTTTACTATTCACCAGACTTCATGCAGTTTGGCTCTAAAGATGTGTCATAAGAACCATCAAGTTATCCTCAGGGAACAAACTATTTTTTTTTTACTTTTTCCTGCTGTCCCTTATCCAGTCCCTTTCCTGCTAAAATGTGTTGCAGGCCGTGATAACCATTCTGTGAATTTGGAAACCTATGAAATCCCCCAAGATCGTGCTTTTTGTCTCCTCTTTTTTTCCATCTGACCTTTTAAAACTTTATCTTGTGTCCTCTCTCACAGAAGCCTTCTTCATCCCCCCTAGACATTTTTTTCCTCCCTTCCATAGCCTGAAACTACTTGGTCTATTCATTAACTTCACTTTATATTCACAGGTAATGTAGAGACTGCCCCATATACACACTTTTTTTTCTTTTAACATCTTTATTGGAGTATAATTGCTTTACAATGGTGTGTTAGTTTCTGCTTTATAACAAAGTGAATCAGTTATACATATACATATGTTCCCATATCTCTTCCCTCTTGCATCTCCCTCCCTCCCACCCTCCCTATCCCACCCCTCTGGGTGATCACAAAGCACCGAGCTGATCTCCCTGTGCTATGCGGCTGCTTCCCACTAGCTATCTATTTTACATTTGGTAGTGTATATATGTCCATGCCACTCTCTCACTTTGTCCCAGCTTACCCTTCCCCCTCCCCGTGTCCTCAAGTCCATTCTCTACGTCTGTGTCTTTATTCCTGTCCTGCCCCTAGGTTCTTCAGAACCATTTTTTTTTTTAGATTCCATATATATGTGTTAGCATATGGTATTTGTTTTTCTCTTTCTGACTTACTTCACTCTGTATGACAGACCCTAGGTCCATCCACCTCACTACAAATAACTCAATTTCATTTCTTTTTATGGCTGAGTAATATTCCATTGTATATATGTGCCACATCTTCTTTATCCATTCATCTGTAGATGGACACTTAGGTTGCTTCCATGTCCTGGCTATTGTAAATAGTGCTGCAGTGAACATTGTGGTACATGACTCTTTTTGAATTATGGTTTTCTCAGAGTATGTACCCAGTGGTGGGATTGCTGGGTCATATGGTAGTTCTATTTTTAGCTTTTTAAGGAACCTCCATACTGTTCTCCATAGCATATACACACTTTGGATATATAAGGACAGAGAAGTCCCCTCAAAAAATCCTTTTTTAAAAAAGTTCAGTTCGATTCAGCTCAACAGTTTGGTCTTAGGGTTCAAGGCCAGCAATTTCTCAGGTTGCAGATGAAAGACACTAAATTGGTTATTGGGCTCAAAGAAAGAGGAGACTAAAAAATGAGCAAATCAGCCAAGGAAGAAACATGGGGCGTGAGGTCACTGGCATCCGTGACCTGGCAAATCTCCACTGTTTTATTTTGCTTTCCGGTTTTAACTTTGACTTAGGATTTTGTTTCAACAGGGCCCTGTTAAATTTCTCCTGTTAGATTCAACGTATATTTTCAGACTACTGAGCCAGGGGGTCCTGCTCTAAAACTTAGAGTGAAATCATGAAACAGTTCCATACCACTCCCACATATTAGGTCTGTTTTCATTTCATAGGAAGTGCTGGCTAATCTGTTTTTTCTCAGGAAAGTGCATTCTCTGCCTTTTATATCTCAGGTTCTCCTTTCTGAGAATGAGGAGGAGATTACTTTCCATGAGAGTACAGTTTGTAGAAAAACCTGAATATAATGTAAATTCTTACATTTGCTAGCATAGGGAGAAAGTGTGGCTGTCCATCCATCAGTATTTATTGAGCACCTACTAAATGCCCCAAACCATGGAATGTAAGGCAGGGTACAGGCTAGCTAACTCCATTTCCCTCTCCAGGCCTTACCGCAATTGGGAGGGATCCTTCTGATTTTAAACCATTATCTAGCTCTCTGGATTATTATTTCATCTCTGAAGTAGCAGAAACAAGAAGGACATTTAAAAATGGATAGTTTGTGGAAGTACAAATGGGTATTTCTCACGCGCCTATTATGTGCTGGGCACAGTGTTAGAAGCTAGATCCTGGGGTAAAAAGCTTTATAAAAGTGTTCAATTATTAGGTTAAAGAGATTTAACTTTATTTCTGAATGTGGAGAAGTTTTATTTACCTTTAATTATTAATCTCTTAACTGCTTCCTACTTTTAGTGAAGAGGACTTACCTTACTTTTTAAAAAAATTAATTAAAAATTAATTAATTTTTGGCTGCATTGGGTCTTTGTTGCTGTGCGCGGGCTTTCTCTAGTTGCGGTGAGCGGGGGCTACTCTTCGTTGCGGTGCATGGGCTTCTCATTGCGGTGGCTTCTCTTGTTGCAGAGCACGGGCTCTAGGGGCGCAGGCTTCAGTGGTTGTGGCTCACGGGCTTAGCTGCTCTGCGGCATGTGGGATCTTCCGAGATCCTCTGCATTGGCAGGCAGATTCTTAACCACTGCGCCACCAGGGAAGTCCTTATCTTACTATTTTATAAGGATAGTACATATGTCAGTGATTTTCTTCCTTTATTAACCTTGGGTTGAGGGCTCCTCCTTATATTTTGAGTCTAACTTTGCCTGTACTTCAGTGGATAACAGGACCAAACAATTCAGTGGTCACATCACTGATGTCAGACAAGATCAGACCTTAGCAGGGAGGGTCCCCTTTATCCTAGTCATGTCCCATTTTAGTTTGGCAAAGAGGGACCATGTCACCTGGTTTGTGGCTGGGGAGGTAATCATGTTTACATCTGTCTTTGATTCTACATCCCCAGAGGCAGAGGCTGTGCCTGTAGGGTTTGTGTTGAATGCTACCGTGTTGTTCTCTTACACTCTATAAATAATAAATAAAAACAATAATGTATAGTTTTCATATTAAAATGTACTGAATGGATAATAAGACATCCTACTATTCCTACAGAAGGCTGGATTTATTCTAAGAAAATTGGTATACACAGAGAGTTTCACCTTTTAAAACTGCGTTTTTCCTGGTATTTTTGTTGGAAATTTGCTTCCATAAGTCATACTGTTAATAACACATTCACTTTATATCTCTAGAGACGTAAGTCACATACTGTTTAGAGTAGTCAACAACCTCAGATGCGGTGATTTTTGTTTTTGACAAGCCCCTCCTGGGCTTTTATCTACTCCACAAACTACCCACCTTAGAATTTGATTTAATCATTTTCCTCAAAAGGAGTCCCAGAAAGTGAACAAAAAGCTACTATCCCTTTATAGTTGGAAAATAGAGGACACTAGTGATGTACTCAGCTTTCGTCTTTTATCTCTTAGATGATAAACTGTCCCAAATGCACGTCTGACCAGGGAGAAGCAAGGACTTCAAACAGTACTGTGTGTCCAACAATACTATCATAATACTTCACATTTGAATATCACATCACAGTTTCCAGAGTGCTTCTTCATCTCGCATTGCTTTGCGCTCCTTTGCTTTGTGTCACAAATGGGAAACTGAAGTAACAAAGCTAGAAATCAAATTCACGTCTTCTAATTCTTGGGTTTTTCCCACTTTGGTCCACAGCTTCTAAATTCATAATAGAAGTGCAAAAATACTTGGGCGTGGTGGACGGAGAGGTGCATCAAATTAATCCCATGACTTTAAAAGAAATTAGGAAGGGTTTGGCCATTCCTGTTCTCTGGTGTAGTGCCTGCAGATTGAAGGGGTAATGGCCAGCTCTGCCTGCCTTCATGCCTGTGTCACGTTGCTAACTCTGACTCTCTGCTCCATGTGCTTAATTCAATCTTTCGTTCATTTTAAAGAGTCACCGAGTGTCTACTCCACCCAATCGCATGCTCTCAAGCACCACTGCTGCTGCTGCGTGATGGGTTCTGGGCAGTCGGTTGCAGAAAGGTCCCATGTGGCCCTGCTTTCATGGATCTCACAGAGTCTGATGTGGAACTTTCCACTTGCTATTCTTTCCCCCCGCGCCCGATTCCTTCCCAGTGGGGACCGACCTGTAGTGATTTCTGTGCTAATTTTGGCCGTGTTGAAATGATATGGGTGGATTGGAAAATGAAATCCTTTTGTTTGGACATTTCAACACCACCCAGTGTCCCTTTGCCTTTTCTTCAGTGCTCGTTTCATTGGTAATTCTTGTTCATTGTATGTGCCCTCTAAACAGCTTTGCAAACCTTTGTCCATCCCTGTAGTACAGTCCAAGCCTCAAAGAAATCAAACTGCGGGTGACCATTTAACCAAAAAATTCCGCTAAGTGGTGTCCTCATTCTTAACACTAGGACCTTGGTAACTAGAAATGGAATAAAATACTGTGACCTGAGAACTCTCATTCCCTCATCCCCCCGCCCAAATTGCAATCTTTCATCATATCTGCACCCTTCCTCAGTTTAATTTCATATATGCATGTCTCATTACTATTTTTTAAAATTTTTTTTTGGAGAGGCACTTTCTGGGCTTCTTCATGATATCTCGTTTTATTTTTTTACTTACCATTCCTTAAAGTAATTAAATGTGTACCACTTCTCAATTTTCTTCCTGAAACTTCTGGCAGTTCCTCCCAGGTAGCTACAGTCTTTTCTACAAATGTGATGAGGATATCTCCATTTCCTTTTTACTAAATGTTAGTGAAGAGAATAAATAGTGGTTTGTTCACATCCCAAATAGTGCTGTGCCTGGAGGATGTTTGATCCTTGGAGGACCCCCAGCTAGACACTGAGCGCTTCTGCTATTTCAGGGCTTGGTGCTCGAAGCTGCCAGAGTGTATATTTAGTCATTCGTCCTGATCTACATGCAGCTGATTCCTCTGGGAGGACTCATCCCCGAGGAGCTTGACTAGTGGCCCTGCTGTTGTTTGTCTGGATCGTGTGCCTTTGCGGGACACATGACCCATTTATTTCAGAGGGACTTTGCTCCAGCTGATTCTCAGCGCTAGAGCTGTGTGTTGTCAAGTAGCTGTGAGGGGCAGTGATTATTGGAAATTACAGGAGACCTGACTTGTATTTATGTGCTGCTGTTCCCATGAGTTAATAGCTCTTTTTCCTTCCTTTTTTTTTTTTTAAATGAGCACAACAGAACAACAAGGTGATTTATGAGATATAACATATTTATGTTCTCTGCTTCTAATTTTCATTGTGATTCATGTTGTTTCCAGACTGATATTTTTGTTGTTGCTACTGTGAGAAGGAAAAAGATGACTGGAAAATATTACTTATGTATTGGTAGCCAGCAGTAATATTGCTGCTACCTGGGTTATCAGGGATTTAAAAATAAAACCCAACTGTATGCTAAACATGAGGTAGAAACCTCGAGGCTAGGCACAGAAGTTCATCAATAATAATAGCAGCAATGATAATTTTTACAATCCTTGGAGAGCTTTATACTTTTTAAGCATTTTTGCACACATAATCTCATTCAAGTCTCTCATCAGCCTCGTTAAGGTTGAAAAGGCAAGTATTACCCAGATTTTAACAAGTGAGGAAATGGAAACTCACAGAGGATAAATGGTTGACTCCCTTCACAGTACGGTTTCAATGTGGGTCTCACTGTATTCTCTTCAAATACTCCAAATCTCTAAGAAAACAGAAACTCAAAGTACCTGATACATCTTCTCAAAAGTCAAAGTGGTCATATTACTCTGTAATGAGTGAGCCAGCAGTATACGTTTCCTAATAAATTATTTCACTTTCACCTGTTGTGCAGCTCTGGGAAGTTGCAAAAATGACTCTAATAAAAGTCATACAAGAAAGTGTCGCTGAGGGTCTTTCTTTATCAGAGCCTGGAAAATTGAGGCTCTAGATGGTTTGTTGAGAAGGAGTGAATGGCGAATTCTGGCAGAGGTAGGGAACCGCCTTTCATTCCTTCAGGGTATAAAGTGATAAAGTGTAAAGCAGGAAGAGAAGGCCCATAAGGGAGGATCACTTAAAAATCCGATCAAGAGATTTAGATCAGTGTGAAGAAGAACCTAGAGCGTGGTTATTTCTGCTGCAGCCCTACAGACTGCGTGGTGGGAAGTCTGCAGACTGTTGTTAGAGTGTGGATGGAACAAATGGAAATGATTAATCATGATATCTTCATTTTATACCTGAATATTGAAATTGAGAAATTTATGCAGTAGAAATTGACAGCTGGGTGATGGCCTAGATATGGGGTTTAAGAGAAAGGGAGAAAAATATTAATTCATTAGTATTGATAAATGTTAGCCTCTTTCCAATAGAAGTGAGCCTGTGCCCCATGTCCTGCATCGCCAAACTATTTCTATAGGAATCCTTATCAAGCCAGTTGAGTGCTCACTGGCCACGGTGTTCATGCCAGTTGGCCATGTCAGACCATGGAGATCCACCTGTTCTGGGCATTCTAGAGGAGAGGATCTAAATTTAGCTGTGGAGTGACCTGGAGGCTCTAGACTTGTTTATATTCCAAAGAGATGTCTGGGGAAGCCTTGGCATTAATTGTTGAATACTGACATCCTTACACCCTGCTTCTCCCACTCCTGCCTCCAGGACTTCTGCTACAAGTGAAAACAAGGAAGAACATCTCTCAACTCAACACACCTGGAGGGGAAAGGTGGCCATTCTAAGACAGTAATTGTGGGCTGCCTTCAGAGATAAAGATAATTCTTAGACTTCTTTTGTGTCCACAATACAGAGTAATGCATTCTCTGTGGTGAGGTTCTCCTCCTTAATCTGACTACTGCTTTGTTACTTGAGATGCCACACTGGAGGGATGAAAACAGATTTCAATATTCTGGTAGACAAAACATAACCAGGAAGAAAAATTCTCTTAGGAAAAAAAAATATTTGATGGGTTCTAAAGATAAATAGCACAGGTTTTTGCATTGTTCCCCTGTGTCTATAGGAAGTATTTAAAAATTTTTTTCTTTTATAATTAATTTATTTTTATTATTTATTTCTTTATTTTTGGCTGCGTTGGGTCTTCGTTGCTGTGCATGGGCTTTCTCTAGTTGCGATGTGCAGGCTTCTCACTGCGGTGGCTTCTCTTGTTGCGGAGCATGGGCTCTAGGAGCGTGGGCTTCAGTAGTTGTGGCATGCGGGCTCAGTAGTTGTGGCTTGCGGGCTCTAGAGCGCAGGCTCAGTAGTTGTGGTGCATGGGCTTAGTTGCTCTGCGGCATGTGGGATCTTCCCGGACCAGGGCTCGAAACTGTGTCCCCTGCATTGGCAGGTGAACCACTGGACCACCAGGGAAGTCCCGATAGGAAGTATTTCAAGTCAGTTCCAGTAAGTGGAACAGATATTACTTATGCTTCAAGAACAGAAGCTAAAAAGAGCCGGGCCAGCTGAATGCACTTATCTTCTTTGTGTGTGTTCTTGTTGATGAGAAATGCCCACATGCCACCTCCTCTGGCCACACAAGGAAATCAGGTAATTGAAGTAGTGATGGATGGTGCGCTGAAGTTTAAACGTTTTAGGAGGACCTGTCTTATTAACACTTTAAAACAAGTGAGCATAATATCATTAATTTGATTAATTCATTTGCTCTTAATATAGCTTTTAATTTGTAATTCTAGGTGAATTACAATGTAATTTGGCATAAATTATACTAAATTGACTCTAGGTCAGCCAATCACAATGGAAAATTACTCACAGCTGAAAGTAAAACTAGACTTCTCCAGCCAGAAAGGACGATGCTTAGTTAAGAGACAGATAGACTTTAGGCGTCCCTCTGTTCGGCTGTGAGAATGACATTGAACCTGCCGAGGGCTGTAAGTGATTTCTTATTCTGCCCACTGCTGGGACTGTATACTCTGGAGTGAAGCCCAATAGAAAGAGTAAATAATAAAGTAAACAAAGGGGTTGATTTGTCAGGTTGCCAGGTCCCCTGAAGAATCTTTCTGCTCTTTTCATCTCTTGTACGACTTAGGCCATGTAGAGGGGCTGTGTAGTGCTTTCGAATGATGAATTCCACACCTCTTGGATTCGAGAGGTTAGAACAGGTACTGACCCAGGTCGGCCTGCTTTTCATCGTCCTGTTCTGTGAACCAGCTAGGAAATCTTTTAAATCCCATGTGCTGTCAGTATCCCAAAGCCACTCCTATTTGACCAATATACAAACTACCTTCCGGGCAGAAGGAAGTTGTGCCTTAAAAGCCAGTGCCACTCTGGGAGAAGAACGAAGCCCTCAGGAGATGACAGAGCCCGGTCATTGATAAAGCTTACTGGAGGCGCCTGTGTGCACATGAGAAGTAAGGTGACTACTGAAGGATGGGGTGCTTAAGGAATTGGTGGGAGAACAAGGATGGATTTGGAAATACTTGTGTTTTAACCATGTGCCGGATATCTTCCTTTGAGAATTGTCTCCTATAAAAACAGTCAAAATGAAAACTTTGAAATGCTACAGAAAGTCATATGACAGATTTAGTAATATCCTGCTTGAGGTATATTTACATGTAAGTAGAACTATGGGAATTTTGTGCATTCTCAATACTTTTGCTGTGAGCAATTAACCCATAAAATGAGGTCTAGCTATGAGGGGACAAATTTTGCTAAATATTGCATGGAAAATTCCAGGCTGTTTTTAATAATTCTTTTTACTTTGTTAATTATGTACCCTTATCGTATCGTTCCAACTCACAATCTAGCAAATAAAATGGCCTAAGTTTTATGTAACAATTTTGAGTAGAGAGGTTAAAAACTACCCTGTCCGCTGTCTCTTACACATATACAGGTGGGGTTCACACCATACACACGCTTGCAGGTAGACACACACACACACATACACACACACACACGCACACCACAGGTTGCATGCATATTAATTTTTGCAGCTAAAAAACTTTCCTTTGTTTTGCAACACTGACCTGAATCATAATTACTCTCATTATTGGCTGGTCGATCCCAAGATTAAGGAAGAAAATAGAAGTTAGGAACTTATTTTTGCTACTCCAAGTGTATATTTCGTTCATGATAAATTTTTTAAAGATATTAATGTCTGTAGTCTGGATTGTTGCTCTATGAATGCAGCTGTATATTGTCTTAATTTTCTCCAAATCCCTTTTATGCCAAATTTAGCCTGGCCTAGCACAGAAATTTTTATTCCTTTTCCCAGAATATTCTTCTTGATATCAGCATAGGGTTGGGGGGGTTCCAGTCTCTCCTGCCCCTGTGGTTTCCAGTATAGCTTCATGTTCTTAACTCAAAACCACCCTTATTTGATCCATACCCTCTGATGGATGAGCTCCTTTGAGGTCTTAATGGGGTGTTCTTCGAGAACAGTAAGGATTTGGGGCAGAGGAACTAGTACTGAAGTAAGCAGAGCAGAGGGGTTGAGAGAACACATTTACAGGGTATTTCTGCCCTCGGTTTTATCTTCTCATCATTTAGAATGCCAGCGGAATAAATGGGTCTGTTAATCAAACAGCACTGAGAGGTTAGGTCATTGGAAGCCTTTTTAGTCATTTTGTGCTTTTCAAGAGTGAATTGCTTAGAATTATGCTGAAGACCCACTTGAAGCCTCAGCTGATAACCCTACCTGTGTTTTATAACTCTGCACCGTCAGAACTCATAATAAGTCAAACATTCTTTCAGTGGTACTCATAAGGGAGGGGAAAAAAGCCCCACAAATTTAAGAGTAATTTCAGATCGTAAATGAAAAGGAGAGGCACGACTGTGCATTTGCACCAATCATGCCTTCCTTTCATCTGCTCTGATTAGGCCTGGTGCGGTTTCATCAGACCCCTCCATCACCGAGCTGTCACTCCAGCCGTCTGTTGATTGAAAACAATCAAGGCTCTGATGGCACAATTATTCTGACCCTTTAACTAGAGGCTGCTGTGATAATGAAAGGTTGATTATGATAGTTTGTGCCTCTTTCAGTTTGCCAAGAAGGTTAATTTGGGCATCAGACGGATGTTTAATGGGCGCTTGCTGGCTACACTGAGGTAAATGAGAACGTGCAGTCTTGGATATTGCACGGATATAGTTTGGCTGTCAATCATTGTCATTTGGAGTTTGTGCCTCACACTCTGGAAATCACATTTTATTTTTTCCTTGGGATTTAATTTATTCTGTGCCCTGAGGAAGTTCTTTCACTCGGTGACCTTCACAGCAGCTTTCTCTGCCTTTTTTTTTTTTTTTTCTTTTTTCAAATGGAGCTCAAAGGCACAACACATCTAGAAGAGCATTTTTCTTTCATTTTCACTTAAAAATGGAAACTTTAAAAATCCATCCTTATCACTGCCTTCCAATAGAGCAAATGTTTCCATCCCGGTTGTGCAGTGGGGAAGTATAAACGACAGGGATACTCTGGCCAGTTTGCTAATGCCGCAGCTCCCGCAGTTGTTCTGCCCTGTTTCTTACACCAACCAGCAAAGCTAGTAAATTCAAAATGGGCGCATATATGGAACTGAAGGCTCCATTCTCCTTATGTTTCTCTCAGCAGCATGTCTCGGAATAGTTTGATGAATTCTTGTTTCCAAGGGCAACATCTGACTCCTTTTCCCTTCTTGGGAAGCATGGGGGAGGGGTTGAGCCAGGGAGACAGATATTTGTCTGCAGGAGTACGAAGGTTATTAAAAGTTGCAAATTTCAATTTGTATAATCCCAGCGCCTAATCTTGTTGCTTTTTGAAGCATAGGGTAAAAAAGATGCAGACACCTAATAGTGCTGGTCTTTACAATGTGTAGCTCATTACAATCTTCTTTTATGCATACCTTTTAAAAATAAAAATAAAGGAAAAGAAGAAATAAAGGAAACCTTTAATTCTGTCTCCAAGCTGTGCATAGTGGTCTCCTAGATTAGGCACCTAAGAGCCAGAATCATTGTTCTGCTTTTTCATTTGTGTTGTCTTCAGGTTTTTTTCCCCCAGTGAACATTCAGCAGCATATTTCCACCTAGCCTTGGACGTTTTTTCTCACATGTCAATTGTAAAACAATTAAGTCTATAGATGTTAAAGTGACAGCATCATAATGATTATAATTTTATTTCAAGTGTTCTATTTTCACACTATTTATTTCTTGCTTTAAAAAAAAAAAAGCTATTCGTTTTTGAATGGTAAAGAGAGTCATTAAGCGATAATTCAGTCTCACGTGAAGAGGCTCAAAAAATGAATTGTCATTGAATCCAGTTACTGTTTTAATGCAGCCCTTATTTAAGCAACAGTGCTGTTTAAAATATTTTAAAAGATATGCGAATAGGATTGTGCATATATATGTGTAGTCTCACCAGATTCTTCACTGCACTAGACCACAAATGATGATTTTTGTTTAGCTCTCTGGATAGCATGCATAAAATCACCCTCAGGGATGCTTAGTAAAGTTACTGATTAGTTATGTCTTGTTTTTATTCCAGCAATGGGGAGTAAAAAGTTAAACAGGGGTGAAATGTCAATCAAGAGAGATTTTTTTCGGTATTTAAAAAATAGTGTGACTTGTCACAGTGGTATCTATATTTTATGTTTAGATTCACTATGTTTGTTTACAAATTAATGAGACTTACGAAAAAAATTTCTTCTTGAAGTATAATTCATTCTTTCAAACTGTTTTTTGTCCAAGCCTGACTGGGTTTCTGCCTTCCCCCAACCTGTTGAACCCTTTACCTGTTGTGGAAAACTGATATCCAAAAACCAAGGACTTTCCCTTATGTCCTCATAAGCTCTCCACCACATTCCCAGAACTGTGCTCTCACGCTGACTCCGTTCACTGAAACTGCATCCCCTCAGCAGTGATGTCCCCCTTCAGAGGGTCCTCAGAGTGTCTCACACCTCATCTCCCGGCCTGGGCTGGCATTTCCTCTGCTCGCAGGGCTGGCAGTCATTGGACCCAGTTTCTCTTTCCTCTTCAACCCTTCTGTCTCCGCCTTCAAGGTTCCAACACATTGTTCCTCCTAACCTTATGAAGATGTCTTGGATCTGTGATTTCTCATAATTCCCACAGATTTCCTTCTGGGTGCCTGGCCCTGGGACTGAGACACGCTCCTCCTCACCGGACAGCCTTTGGAACGGCTACTACCTTCCAGTACTCCTTCCCTCCCCCATTGCAGCCCCTTCCCCGCTCACAGGTCTTCTGAGATTGTCAAGCCACTGGTTCTCCTGCACTGGGCCTGTCTGCCCACATACCCATTTTCCGTACACGACTATTATAAATTGGCTCTCTAAGCCACTTCCCCCACTCAAAAATATGTCATCGTTGTGCTAAAAAAAATGTATCTTCTTTGACAGAAATATCACTTGTATATTATACTCAAAGGTGCTTCAAGGTGCGAATAGAGGATTCAGCGTTCCCCACTTATTTATAGGGTGATGAAATGAAGTTGGAGAACGCAGTGTGAAGTATTCTTTTCAGGCATCAGTAGGCAGGGTGAAATTCACATAGTGAAGGAGGTCAGTGGTCGGCATGGCATTTATGTGTGTTCTTTGCAACTCACTGAGGGTGTAGGCCCTGGCACCGCAGCCCACCAGCTCCATCCCCTTGATAGTAGTGTCTGGCCCCTGACCGTGTTTAGTCATGGGCTTCAGGTACTGGGTTCCCCACTCCAATCACTGTACTCTGTAGCTCTAAATTAACGTTGAAAGTGACCTTTGAGGATTCTTTTCTTTTTACTTGAAGGCTGCCAACATTAACCCTGAAATGCAGCATAGGTACTTCCTGAACATCTAAATTCATCACAGTACCACTTGTTTGAGGGATTTGACTGTCTCTGTATCTGTGACCTGGGGCAGCTGCTTGAGCCTGTGAGCTCCTTTTGGTCATTAAAGGTTTCATTTCAGGTGGGGAGTGTATGTGCCAGTGAACCTGTAATTGGTTCATTATTATTGAATCAGTTTATAAAGAAATATTCAAAGGCTTGATGCCCCCAGGATGCTCCAGGGCATGCTTACAAATTAAACAGCTTTTTAAAAAAACTATAAAGTTTAAAAATGTACCAGCAATATTTAAAACACCCATGAGGGAAATGGAAACATAAAAAGGTGGTTTTTGCTTGTGTCTGAAAATCTGCCTACAATAGACTGAATCTTCCAAACTTGTAGGATTTTTCTTCCCCTAATTTCATACTCCCTGAGTATATTTTACAGGGATATGTTAAGACACTTGAGGTTAAGAGTAAGGCTTGAGCTTCATGGTATTAACAGAGCTTGAAAGTGAATGGCAAGTAAGACTGTATATATGTGTACCAATGAGGATCTTCTTTCTCACCAAGTAAGTTCCTGACAGATATTGGGCACTCAATAAGAAATTGAGGAGTGGATGAATGAAAAAACTAAAAGAAAAGATTCATGATTATATCATTTACCCCAGAGCAACAAAACAGGAAGAAAGTAATCAACTCAATCAATCGTTATTTTAGTTTTCTCAAGCCAGATAGCTTAGTTTATATATATTTTTCCTTGCCACTAAGTTAACTGAGTTGAGATTTGAAGGAACTGATGGACATGAATTCAAATATTTTTAATGGGACACTCAAGCCAAGTAAAGAAAGTGAATATATACTGAGTGTTATGCAGAGACAAGTAGGTTTATGTCTGTGTCTCTCTTTTCATTCATTCATGTTTCTGTGACTGGGGTTTAACAAGGCCACATACCTTTAATAACTGGGTTAGAATACTGAATTCATTGGTGTGGAAATAGGCTTATCATAAGGGCTAGTTTGTAATCTGCAACAGATTATCTGCCATGCTTTTATTATCAGTTTATAGCATGTGAAGTATTTAATACTGTGTAGCAAATTCCTTATCAACTACAGAGATCTCTCAAAATTTGTGTCAATATCACACAATATTGTGTTGTATAAGAATTGTCTGTGCTGGCTTTATCATGAATTCAGAAGGATAATTGAGTTGAGGATTAGCTCCATCTCTTGGTGGTGCATTGCCATCATATTAATTCTGTTTATTGTCTAAATGTCATAGTTTACCAAGCACTTTCACATGTTATCTCATTCAATCCTATGTAGACCCTATGATGTAAACAACATCATCTTTGTTTTACAGGTGATGAAACTGAGCCTCAGTATATTTGTGTTTTTCATAAATGCTCAAATGTGTTAAGTTACAGAAACAGGTCTTTTGACATCAAGTCTTGTCTCCTTTTCATTGTGTCATATGCACCTCTATGGGCATGTACCAATTAGCGGTAGAAAAGAGCATCAGGATTTCCCTGTCCTTTCAGTTGACTTCACCCTGATAATGCATCCTCAATGCATGCAGTAGCTGGAAAATAACGTGAAGTGGTGTGACCCAGCTAGGGTCACTTCTACGCCCTGTTGCCAGTGGGATACAGCAGGGTTTTCTTCTATTGACCAAATTGGTTTTCTCTGATTTTCCTGTGTTGTTCTGACAATATAAGCTTAATATCTCACTGACCGCATTACCTTTTATACCCAGAAGATCGTCATATATAAATATGCATCACTAATATCTTACTTAGAAGTCTCACCCATCAGTCTAGCCTCAAATGATACTCTGATGCTATCAATGATTAGATGAATGAGTATTATCTTTTGGTTCAGAGACCATTGGAGGCAATTATAGGAAGCTATTTCTAATTGTTCCTGTATTTTGCTCAAGTGTGAGGAGACCAGGAATAGGTTCCATTTTCCCTGCAGCATCTTTGGCATAGGTGACGTTGATTGTTTTTCTTGTCCTGTTGGACATTCTTCCTATATAAAAAGCTTTGTATATTCCAGATATGGGGGTGGTGTATTTAAAGACTGTCTTGAGGTAAAATTTCATGTGAATAGTTTACTAAATATTTTCATTTCTAAATAAAATCACGTTCTGGGATTTTAAATAAATAGTACCTTGAAGCAGTCACTTACAAACTTGAAATGTGTGTTCTTTGGCTGAGATTATTTTATTCTTATGTGAACCTGTGTACACATGCACTTTCACATGCCACACACTTGTATATTTCTGTTGAGTTCAGAATTACAGACAAAAAAACCATCACTTTGTTTTTCTGAAAAGAGATTTATAAAAGCTATTTGTGCTATAGAAATCTGTGACTTGGATACTAGACACAGTGATTAATTTTTATTGTCTCTCCCACCTGTAGGAATGTTGGAGGATTCTACTTTATGGTTTTTTTTTTTTTAAGTTTTCAAACTTTTAATTTAAAAATTTTATTATTTTTTTTTTAGGTATAGTTGATTTACAATGTTGTGTTAGTTTCAGGTGTACAGCAAAGTGATTCAGTTATACATACATACATATATATGTATATATTCTTTTTCAGATTCTTTTTCCTTACACGTTATTACAAAATATTGAGTATAGTTCCCTATGCTATACAGTAGGTCCTTGTTGGTTATCTATTTTATATATAGTAGTGTGTATATGAGGATTCTACTTTAAAATATTACTTTTTGGTGGATCTGTAAGTGACATACATCCTAGAGATAAAAGAGACTCTCTCATCAACTCACTCGTTTTACAGATGAGAAGCCAAATGACTGGTCCAGTGTCGACTACATACTCTTGCTGTTCTTTGTATTGACTTTTCAAAGATCAGCTCAAATTGGTGGCCAATTCTCGAGGTGGAAAAGACATGACAGTATACTAACCTCATCTCTTTTCCTATCTTTGTTTTCTCTTCATCTTGATACACAATTTACCTTTTAAAAGATCGCCTTGTGTTATACGACTGAACCAACTCAGGTCACTTGCATTTGCCCTCACAAATACCTGGAACTTAAATGTGGCATGCCTCAGGGCAGGTTTCCTTGTGTTTCCTATGTGTTTATCGCTATGTGTTTATCGCTGTCTACGGGAAAGAGACATCCTTGGTTGCAAGGGCTCTTGCTTTTGATGCTTGGCAGTATGTATTTTTTTGAAAAAAAATATGTATTAAAGATGGTTATCAGCACTTTTTTTGTTCTTTCAATTTTCTATTTAAAAATAATTTCAAACTTATAGAAAAGTTGCAAGAATAAGAACAGTAAAGAACACCCGTATGATTTGCTCATTTCTTAAGCAAATTACTTCGTTTGCTTTATCATATGTTCTCTGTCTCTGTCTCACTCTCTAGATATCTATCTATCTATAAATATCTGTAGATATATGCAGTAGGAGAATAGATAGATATCTAAACAGAGAGAGAGAGAGAGAGAGAGAGAGCGTGCACGCACATGTGTGCTTTTTTTTTCCTGAGCCATTTGAGGGTAAGTTGTATACATCATGTTTTTTTTTTTTTTTTTAAACCCCTAAAAAAAACCCTCACAACTGTTCTTTTCCACGGAAATCTTTAGTAAAAGGCAAAAGATTTATACAATCTGAAGAGAAACCAGAGTATTATCAAGCACAAATTTTTTGCTAAAGGTGAAAATAAGAGCATTTGTCAGTCTTCCAGCTTCATAAAGTTTTAAATGAACAATGAAAGAATATGTGTTATTATCATATCTACTAAGCTGAATATTCTTTTTAAAATCTGTCAGGTCTTTTTTTCTGACAGTATATGAACCTGGGACCGCATCAGATTTGATTCTATTGAAATATATTTGTTAGAGGAAAAAATAGCCTATGTGTCTTATATAAGTTTGTAGTCAGCTATAATGGTTAATGTACAACCTCCCTTGAAAAATCTGTTTTACAAGCAAAATGTTGACACAGTTTTAATTACAGCACTCAAGTGAGCACTGTTATAATTTTTAATATTCCTCCATGGTACCATTTTCACTGTTCTGGTAGAGCAACATACCCTGATCTTATGTTCCTAGTTTCTGGTGTCTTTAGATATGAATGTTGCCTTTTTGAACAGAAATCTTTCATTTGGTCTCAAAGAAGAGAATAGGGCTGTAAAATTTTGTGCACTTTTTATTAATACGAACTTTCTATGTCAGTCATTATTCTGGTTTAATATGTCACTATTTAGAGCTTTAACATGACTCACGTTAAAGAAATGAGATTCTATGTATCAGTAGTTTAACATGGCAAGTCTCAACACCTGTTCACATACAGGAGGGAAACTTTCCACATTTACCATCTAAAGAAACTTTATAATATTAAAAGGGTATCTTGCTAAAGTTTTATGTTTACGTTTATTTGAATTTAAGGCATTATAAAATAATATACGAGATAGTGTACTTGAATGAAATATATAATAGTCAGTGCAACTTCCCTTTGAGGACATGGATTAGAAGATGGTGAGCATCCTTGATCCTCTGTTTGGAAAGGAAAAATTCTGTCTGTGCATTGTCATTCATTCTATTAAAGCATTCTCTTATGGCTCCCCACTCCTTGCTGCCCAAGTGCTCTTTAACATCAGCTTCAGGAGCTTCTGGAATGCCAGGTGGTTGCTGATTTGTTCCTGTGCCCTTCCTTTGTTCCTTTCTGAATTTGCAGAACTGTGGAATTTGTGCTGCCTTTTGGGCACTGAGTGGAGACTGGTGCCCTGGCTTATCTCAGTGGGATGACAGGACTGGCAAGGATATAGACACTTGTGCCTTCACAGCATGGGCTCCTGCAAAAGGCGGGGCTCAGTTTGCCCCTTCAGCAAAGCTGTCTGCAACCAGGTTTTAAAATAGGAGAATAATTATAGCTGCCCCGGGCCAAGGGGGCAGAATCAGACTGTGGGCAAAAATACCAGTTCTTGCTTATTCAGCTCTGGCTGAGGAATTCTGTGATGAGAATATCCTCTTCAGTGAAAACGAATTCTTGTGAACCAAGAGAAAGAAATAGCTACTGCTTTTCAACAATGTTGTAAGAGCTTTATCTTTTGTCAGCGTTAGTTAAAGACATTTGATCACTCATCTGATGAGAACTGCTTTTGTAAAGGGCATTTTTAATACATGTTTGCAAGATATAAAGGCAGTTTTATGGAAGAGTGCATTAATGTGTATTCTTGGATTTGAGATGACTTCATAATTCATATATTTTCCAGGAAATATGTGCGTGTAAAATTTCTTATTGTTTTGGCATTGCTTTGGGGTCACGTTGGGTAGTACACATATGTATGGACATATATAAGCAGAGGTAGATTTTAAAACAGCAGCTTCTATCTGGGTGTGTTTGAGCGAGAACAGTAAAGGAATTTGGATCATAACTTGACGGCTTATAATATTAGGAATGTAACATTCGTTCATATAATTGACATATTTCTGAAATACATATGAATAGATTATATATTTTAATTGAATTAGAGAAAATTTTGCATAATTTAAAATTATATGCTTTTATATTTAGTATTATATATTATATATTCTATTCACAGAATAGCAATCAGTGGGGATACACTGAGAACACTAAAAGGAAGGGATTATTTTCCATATATTTTTGAGCCAGGTTTAGTTAACAAGGAATGACCTAGAGTTAAAATACATATTCTCATAAAAAGTGAAACAATAATTCAATACTCAAAGGATGCCCTTTCCCCTAAAGACTTATTCTTTACTTACAAACTCTTTAATCCATACAATTAAATGCATGGGTTTTATGCAAAAGTAATCCATAAATGAGACTCATTGAAAAATATTGTCACCTATCTAGAAGCAAAGTATACATGTTTAAAAAACAGACTTTATTTTTCTAATTTAGACAATATGGACATTAAGTTTGGTTTTGAGTGCATTTGGTTTTGAGTGCCTGTATTCTACCTTAAAATAATTATTGATGGAAAAATAATGATGATATGATATAATAGAAGAACACATTATATAACTTAAAAACTGGATTTCTGGTTCCAGCTTTTCCATTAATCAGCTGCATGACTTGCAGTA
Organism: Balaenoptera musculus; assembly: GCF_009873245.2. Classification (NCBI taxonomy): domain Eukaryota; kingdom Metazoa; phylum Chordata; class Mammalia; order Artiodactyla; family Balaenopteridae; genus Balaenoptera; species Balaenoptera musculus. The sequence continues at coordinate 61,844,606 of NC_045796.1, read as the reverse complement.
AGTCAAATAGCTTGTCTGGATTTAATTTCTACTAGTAAAATTGAGAAGCTTGAACCAAAAGTACTCTAAAATTTCTTCTTGCCCTAATACTTTATATTTGAGGGATTAACAGATTACGATGTTCATTGCATTGCCAAGAATGTCAAATAGAGGTGACCAGCACCAGTTATGGAGGGAGTAAAACAAGTGCCTTATATAAGTAAGTCCAGTACATTGCATGCTGCCGTGGGGAGTTTTGTGAGCTTATAAGGGCTTTATAGGAAAGCCACAAAGATGAGATAATAAAATAGGAAATTGAAGACTGTGATAGATAGATAAATATATTAAGGAACTGATGTTGTTGGTTCAAGAGAAATATGACAAATAGCCTAAGAATAGTTATAAAGGATTTTCCATTATTCAACAATTATGTTTAACACACTACGTGCCAGACACTGTTCTTATCAAGAATCTGAGGATAAGATGAGTTGACGTTGGAATAAGCTGTAGCCAATGCTCCTTTTAGGAAGGAACAATTCTCCATCAGGGTAAGGTGTACTAGATTGGGTTAGGTAGGGTGCTTGGGAGATCTCCTATAGTCTTTGGAGATGACAGTCCCTGTGTTTCAGATGGTTTAGGAAACATCTTGCCTAATTGCCCTGTTTCCTAAGTACTCTTTGATCTGTCCCCCCCAAACTGAATCCTTGAATTCTTTTCCACTGTTGCTGGCTTTGTCACCTTAAGAGTCTGAGATAAAACTTTCACTATATGCTCCATTCCCCCCCACCCAATTAAAATATTCTAGAGTTTAGGGTGATGGGGATGTCAGTGTGCCAGAATAAGTAAGATAGAATAGGATTTTAGCCTTCCCTGGGTTATGCTTTCTAAGTGTAGTATCATTAAAAGCCAAAAGTTCCCAGAATAAACATTTTCAAACATTAAGCCACAAAATACACTACAAAGCTAGCTGTGGTCTTTGTGTTCCATGATGCCCTGATGATGAATCAGCCTTCTGTTTACTGTAGTTTCTAAACCTCTTAAAATGGGCTCCAGGGTTGCCTCTACCACCTTGCCCTTAATTCAGCATGGCAATGGATAGTGCTCTGGTGAGGTTCACGGTGTAGAAGTGTTTTTGAGGTAGCCCATTGTTTTGGATTTTCTTTGACATTTCTTCCATTATTTGGATAAGTAAGAGTTATCCATGATTTCAGTGATTTTTCTCTTTTATATTTTCACCAAAGTAAAAACTGAGTACAGTAACACTTTTACTTTTGTTTATGTATTATTGCAAAAGCAAAACTGCACAGTTTTTATATGACTTACTTTTATGCTATCAGGATCAGCCGTTGATTTATAGAACCAAGGTCTCAAAATATGCTGTCTTACCATAGTGAGAGCTTACCCATATCTTTCTACAAAGGAAATACGCTATCTTACCTATGGTATTAGCTACACATGCCCTATATCTTTACTAAAGCATCCTACTTACACTTCATTTAATTTAAGCCTTTTAAAATTTGAAACAACAGACTTAGTTTACTCTTATAAAGCAGCAATTTACAGTCTCATAAATGGGAATCTGTCTACAACCTTCCTACTCAAAACGTGGTCCATGGGCTAGCAGCATATGCATCGCCTGGGAGATTGTTAGAAATGCAGACTTGCAACCCTCCTCCTCCTCCTCCCTATTGAATCAAAATCTGCATTTTGCCCAGAAACACCAGGTAATTCATGCGCATGTTAGGTTTGAGAAGCACTGGATTTAAATCTGTAAATAATACTATATCCAGGTGAGATTGGTTCAAAGTTGGCAGAATTGTAAATTCTATTTACCTTTGATCTGGAGAAAAGATAAACCCAACAAGTATGAATGACTTGTGTAGTCTGAAAATATTTATAAATAATAAATGTGTGAAAATTATATGAAAAATGTGAGAAGTTAGACATACTGGCAATAAATAAGATAAACATTATCCCAGAAAATGCAAACTAAATGTATGTTCACAAAGTATTCTGTAATACATAGTATTTGGGGAAATTGAACATGGAAACCATCATGATATTGCGACGTAAGGGGTGATAAGTAGACAGAAAGCCAGAAATGAATCAGAGATAGGTCACAGTGGTCACTGTTCCACTGCTAGTTTGATTCCTTAGAAATTTTCTTAAAGGCAGAGTCTAGTTGTGGCTTGTATATCTTTCATACAGTAAGTGACACTGTTTGCTAGAAAGATAAAAGTAAATCAGAGAGTGTTAAGAGATGGGCTAGAAGATTGATTAGGGCATAGGAAGAACTGATTTATGAGGAAGGAGAAAAGTAATTAAATGGGCAGCACTGTGCTATAAAAAGAGGCTATAGAGACATGAATGTTTATTTGCTCTTTCTCCAATGCTGTTTTCCTGTAGTATCCATATGCAAGATGCAGAAACATTAGGATATCAGGATGCTAAGAAATTCGTTACAAAACAAAGCAGTACCATCTGGAATTACTCAAATTAGGAGCAATATGAAAGATTAAGTTTCAGAAAATTTTACCTTGTGCATAAGGAGTAACCTTGAGTGGGATGACTTTATCCCTGAAAACTTTTGAAAGCTCTGTGGGCAAAGAATGGAAAATCATTTATTAAGTTGTAGAATTCTAATTGGAACCCATCTCTTGAAACTTCTAAAATTAGGGTGGAGAAAAACCAGGATGTTGCCTGTGGGAAAACTCTCCACTTCCGGCAGAGACTTGGTGATTGATGAGTGACATTTTTCTTCTGCACTATCTTTGATTATTACTGTGTTACCATACACAGGTAATTTTTTTTTCATCAGGTTAGTATCTTATTTAAATAAAAAATACTAGTTTCTAGAAAAACAGCCACAGAGTGTCACTCATCTGCCCTCCATTGTGTCTGCCTCCGTGGCATCCGTAGGCTACCTGGCAACCAGTGACATTCTTTTTCCATTTCTCTTCACTCATTATTCATTTAGAGATGCAAGTCAGTATATATTGGAAGCAAATTCACTTGCTACATTCTCTTCATCTGGAAAACTAAAAAGACATGCCCCAAATATGCCTTGCCTTTTAGAGCCATTTGTCAAATGGATACAGAAACTCTGAAAGCCTGAAATCATCTAATGCTTCAGAGAGTTTAGTGATCCTTTTCACAAGGATGAAAACCCAGCTCACCTTTGTCAAGGAGTAATGGTCTGAGGAATTTCAGCAATGAATCAGCTGAAAAAGGAAGCCCAGAACCCCAGTTCCACTGGTCAGAAAGCAAGTAAAACACAGCAGAATTATTCAGTATTTTCTTTACTTTTTTATGCTAATTGCTTCAGGTCCACATTTATATTGCTTAGGAGATCAAGTTTAATATAGGTACTGCTAACAATAAATTCTATCAAATATGTTGACTGGAGATATTAGATATACTTCTCTATGCCGATGTGTGGAAAGCTTTGCCAAACTTAAATATTAAGTCACATTAATTAAATTACTTCAGGTGCTCCATAACATGGATTGGTTTTTTGTTGATATTATTTTCTAAACTACTATTCAATTTTGTTACTTATGACTTAATGCACCTGCTTTAGTTTTAAGAAATTCTATTTGTCTATAGCCGAAAGTTCTTACCCCTTTCCTTCTTGAAAGAGATCTAGACCTAATCAAAAAGGTTAGGATTACATTCTGCTCTTGTGTCCATAATACAAAGATAATCTCCTCTGTATCCTGTTTTTATGAAAATGACTCTAACAAATTGCCCGTATCTTACACATACAAACAACAACTGTTTTCAAGATGAAAACTGGTTGAGAAAAAACAAAATAAATTGATAGGTTGCAGTCTTTCTTTTTCTTCTCTTGCTTCCTGACTGATATGCCTACAAAAGTTGCAGGGGGGAAAAAAGTCCTTTTTCTTTCTAAATCTTGCTACTAGTGTCGTATTGATTTTCTCTCAAGTGCACCCTGTGGTCTCAGGTGATCACATGTTTTCTCACATTACTCGTATTGGTAACAGCACCTTGACTCACAGGTTGACATATGTTGCTTGAACTGATGACATGGCTCACCGTTGACATATCCTGGTGGTGGGGTGGACCAAGCCTCTTATGCATGAAACCTAAGGGAACAGGCTGTTTCACAACCGTATTCTCCTTTGAAAAGTAACTGTTGTTCACCTCAAGTGATCCTTTAAGTCTTGTCAGTGTTGCTTAACATTGTTCCTAATCTCTCCAACAGTGTTTTGAGTTCTTTTGTGTCTCTGCTGATGCAGAAAGGGAAAAAAAATCCCTCAACTGGGTATAACAATGTTTGAGTGTTCCACGGTTTGTAAGAAAAAATAAAAGTGTTATTAAGAGTCTGAAAGGATACATGGCAGCCGGCCTCTGTGCCACACTGCCTTGGCGCTTTCTTACCTTTGTGCTCTCTCCACCTCCCTGCCTCTGTTTCAGCTAGCTGTGAGGTGGTTGGAACACAGCTGCCATTACCAGTACATGGATGAGCTCCTGCAGTACATCCGCTTTGGCCTGATGGATGTGGACACTCTCCATACAGTTGCCCTGTCCCACCCCCTCGTCCAGGCAAGTGAAACCGCAACAGCACTGGTCAACGAGGCCCTGGAGTACCACCAGAGCATCTACGCACAGCCCGTGTGGCAGACTCGCAGGACCAAACCGCGCTTCCAGTCAGATACTCTGTACATCATTGGTGGGAAGAAGCGTGAGGTCTGTAAAGTCAAGGAACTTCGGTACTTCAATCCCGTGGATCAGGAGAATGCCCTCATAGCTGCCATTGCCAACTGGAGTGAGCTGGCTCCCATGCCCGTGGGAAGGAGCCACCATTGTGTGGCAGTCATGGGGGACTTCCTGTTTGTAGCAGGAGGGGAAGTCGAGCATGCCAGCGGCCGGACGTGTGCCGTGAGGACTGCCTGTCGCTATGACCCCCGCAGTAATTCCTGGGCAGAGATAGCACCCATGAAAAACTGCCGGGAGCATTTCGTTCTGGGAGCCATGGATGAGTACCTCTATGCGGCTGGGGGCAGAAATGAACTGCGCCAGGTTCTGCCGACCGTTGAGCGATATTGCCCCAAGAAGAACAAGTGGACTTTCGTCCAGTCCTTTGACCGGTCCCTCTCCTGTCACGCTGGCTATGTGGCTGATGGTCTTCTTTGGATATCAGGTAGAACATGCCTCATACGTTGGATTTATTACAAAACACTTTCACTGTGGCATAAATTGACAAGTCAGGCTTTGGTAGTGGTGGCCGTGTGTATCTGAACGATTCAGCCAAGGATGCCATTTTAGCTAATTAACAGTCATTTATTGAACACCATTCTAGAGAGAGCGGTGTATGGGGAAGTAATTGACCTTTCTGTGACTTTCTGAGTGATTAGTGGAGTAAAATTTCAAGATGGAAATGAGTGGCCTATCACATCTCTTTTTCTACCAAACCTATTGTTTAGATTGTCAGTTTTTGATATTCATGGATGGTATTGCACACCTTGTGGTTTATCCAGGTCCTTGGCCTTTCCTTTCACCTTGGGCTGCCTGACTAGGAGCCAGTCTATCAAAGACAGGGCAGGCGAAGTAAAAGCCCAGTTAATCCATTTGGATGAGTGAAGCAATGGGAATAGATCCAGGTAGGAGCCATGCTGTGCATTGAGGGAAGGGATTTAAGTTATTGGCTAAAATAATGTTTTTCTGTTATCTGCGAATTGTAGTTACTCATGCCATCCCGATCCTTTATTCCTATTTACTCTCCCATTCTTCCTGATAATTTGGGGGTTCTGATTATTTTAGTTTACTTTTTTTGTCTTTGGTTTTGTTTGAAGCCTTTTGATTATGAAAAAAGGAGAGAGACTAGTATAATGAATCCCATGTGCCCGTAACCCAGCTTCAGCAGTTATCTACACATTGCCAGTCTTGTTTCATTCACACCCACATGCTGCTTCCAACCCCTCATGGCTGACTTTTCACTGGCACAGAAGGAGCCTGTGAGGCATGTGTTATTGACGTCACATTATCACCTTGTGTTTCCAATCCTATTATTGGAAAGTCCTCAAATGTCCTCCTTTGAAAGGTTTGCCTATTAGGGAAGAAAGTTGCATCTTCTCTCAGCTGGAGGATACTCATTTTGTGACCCAAATGGATCTCGCTGAATTTCTATGGCAAGGACAAAGAGGAATAGAAAAATCAAACAACTTAAATACTAAGAGTAACTTTGAGATGTTTGTACTCAGAAGAAACAATCACTTTTAAGTATACTTGTGAAGACTTCTAAGCTTCCTTCAATAGTCTTCTCTAGTTTAACAACTGCTCTGACAAAATTCCCCCTTGCACTTAAAGTAAATTCACTGGACTCTGCCCATTTTTCCTTCTGCTATCCTCAATAACCAGGGATACAGCTGTAGTCTTGGCTCCTCTTGCCTCAATTATTGGCAGTTCACTGATTTTTATTGAAGAAACCTAGCTCATGTCTGGGTTTAAGTGCTCAATAATTCATGAATGAAGTTAAGGTTGGGACTAGGAAAGAGGATAAATGAGGTGTATCCAACAATTACTGGTCCTGTATACCAAATAAACATTAGATATGAGTGTGTATATTAGTATATGTAGATATATTTAGATAAAGACCTCATTTATCTGGTGACTTGTTCCTTTTTCTTTAAGTATATATTTCAGTATTTAAGAAAAAAGCCACCAGGACTGTATCCTGTTAGATTTGTTGAAGAAACCTTAAACTTGGCTGCAAATAAATCCTTGCTATTAGAAGGAACGGATCTGTACTTGACTTAGATAACAAAACAGTGATGGATTTATGAAATCGGTATAATTTATATTTTATTCCAACTTACATCCCTTCCTTTGACTCATTTAGTTTTCATATATTGCTAAGGTACTGCACTCCTAAATTTTGCATTGCATTTTCTAAATTTTGTATACATTTCTCATAATTAGTTTAATAATTATTCCTTACTTACTTTTATTTTTGGGCTATAAAACTAGCTTTTAAAAAAAGTGCTGGAGTTTCCCTTACATAGTCTTAAAAATACGACTACTTAATACCTTCTTTAGTGAGGCCTTAAGAAAGCACTGAAACTTATGTTAGCCTGGCTAGATCTATCAACCTGGTATCAAGCTGACTTCTCTTTCCACATGGGTCTGTATGTTTCCTTTTCCGTTGTATTAAATATATCAACTTATTACAGTCCATACTGCTATATCACTTTGTTTTTCCCCTACTATGAAAGGAAATACATTTCCTTTGTTCTTCTTTTGCACTAATATATGCTGCCTGTGTTAACCATACTTAATGAAAACAATCACAGTTTTCTCAGGTTTGTTTCTCCCTACTGTGTACTTGAGATGAAAAACTCACTTCCCTGTGTACAGTACAATACCTTTAATTGGAAAGAAGAGGAAATCACCAGTGACATTTCTAATACCTTCAGTCGTCTGCCTCTTTCCTCAGGCTCAGCTTATAATAAATCAATTGTGAATCTAACCATGGATAGGGAGGGGTTGCTATGGACTTCTTAAAAAAAAAAGATAGGTATATTTCACCCTGACTATCTCTGATTTAGAAGTGTTACCCTGATTTTTTTTGGAGCAGATGAAAATGTTTGAGGCTATTCCTTACCCTTTACCAAATAATTAAATATTTCCAGTTTAATTGATGGGGGATTGGGTCATTGGCATCCTTCTGGTATTTTGTAAGCTTTGCCTAAGGTGAAGGTAGTAAGGATTATAGGATGTGGATTTTAGGAGCTTATTTCTGTTCCACAGAACACAAAATGAATGTTTCTTTAGGGACTCGATATTTCCAGTGTGCTCCCTCTCTATACATACCCTCTCCCCCTCTCTGTCCAACTTAGGGTCAGGATATCTGGAAACCTGTCCGTGGTTTTAAAAAGGAGACAAGCAAAGATGAATTCAGAAAACTAGGCTGTATAGATATGCCCATTAGAATGTAATTTAAGATGTTAGAGATAGTCAGATTTTACAGGCTCCTCCAGCATTTGACATCGTGACCCAATTCACAAATGCGCCACATCATTTCTACTTGAAATTCACAATACTGAAGTAAAATAAGCATTAAATATCCTGCCGTTGTGCTTTAAAAGGTATGCTCTCCATTGTCAGATATTGTTTGTGAACTACTAAAAAGATCCTTTTTTTGTGAGTGAAAATGAATCCTGAGCTCATCTTGCAGAATAACTTACCTTTTCATTTTTGTCAAATGGCAGCAGGATAATGGGAAGCTAACCACAAAATTAGTGCTTTAAAACTGCAATAATAAGACAAATGGTACTGCATTTCCTCAAAAGCGGCACTTAGTGTTTTCTTGATTCTCTTGGTGAATGCTACATCTTTATTAAAGTCAGTGCTGGTTCATAGATAAATAAGAATAATTCAGCAAACACACTTCCTGCCCTCTAGGAGCTGACAATCAAAGAGTTTTTCAGGTATTTCACTAATGAAAGAACATTTGTTAGGGCTTCTTTAACTCCCTAGAAGATATATTTATTTTCATCTTGATTAAATTTAGACGAAGTTTGCATTGCCCCATTTTAAGTAACTTTAATTTATTCAAACCTACTAAAGGGACTTTACAATTAGAACAGTATAAAACATCATTAATATTTTTAAAATGCCATGGCTGTAACTTTACTGCGCAAAGATCATTTTATTTGCATCTAAAAAAATTGTATACAACATATTAGGAACTAATGGGGGCATGGCAGAGGCTGACCGTGGTGCTCTGAGGTCACAGATTGAGGGCACATGCAAGTGTGAAATTTGCTCCACTTTGACCAACCAGGAGATGCTGAGCAAGTTTCCTCACCTCCCTGAGTCTTGTTCCAGGCTAGTGCGGGAGCCACAAAGACAGGTCCCACGCCTGGGCTCATAGTTTTTTGTTTTTTTTTTTTAAATAAATTTGTTTGTTTGTTTATTTATTTATTTATTTATTTATTTACTTTTGGCTGCATTGGGTCTTCGTTGCTGCATGTGGGCTTTCTCTGGTTGCGGCGAGCGGGGGCTACTCTTCGTCACGGTGCGCGGGCTTCTTGTTGCGGTGGCTACTCTTGTGGAGCACGGGCTTTAGGCACGTGGGCTTCAGTAGTTGTGTCACGCGGGCTCAGTAGTTGTGGCACGTGGGCTCTAGAGCGCAGGCTCAGTAGTTGCGGCGCATGGGCTTTGTTGCTCTGCGGCATGTGGGATCTTCCCGGACCAGGGCTCGAACCCGTGTCCCCTGCATTGGCAGGTGGATTCTTAACCACTGCGCCAGCAGGGAAGTCCGGGCTCACAGTTTTTAAATGGATGATTACAGTAAAGTGTGTGGTGTGTGTGGGTGTGATGATAGACAGCTTTCCAAGGTACAGAAGTAGCGTGAAGCAGGAAGTAATCAGTGCAGGGGCACGAGAGGCTTCACAGAAGTTTGTGGCACCTTCAGCCTCCCTTGGCCTCAGGTCCATTGGCTGCTTCCCACTTGCCCATTTACCCTTCCCTGTGCTCAGGCTTGGGCTTCATGGTGCAGCCGTTTCAATAACTCTCTTGCCCTCTGGCAGGCACACACTGTTGGGCAAACCCAATGGTCCGCTTTGTGCCTGTACCTGGGCAGCTGAGCCCGGTGGGAGGAGGCCAGCTGACAGGGGGCTTGGCACATGTATCCACTTAGCCCCCAAGCCCTCTCTACATCCTGCCACTAGGGTCTCACCCACTCTCCTTCACCAGCTGTAATGCCCTCACTCTCCTCAAACTCAGAGATAGAACCTTGCCTCCTGTTTCTCAGAACAGATGGAAGCAAGGAGGCTCTCGCAGCAGATCAGTTATGATGAGAAGGCGGTGGAGAGTAAGAGGAGACGGAGGGGCCAGAGATGGTGTGGAAAGGGGCGGGCGGAAGGTGGGGAAACACTAGCCAGGAGGGTGCAGAGGAGGGGGAGCTAAGGAAGGAGCTGAAAAGGCGTGATGGGCAAGGCCAGAGGAGGAGGCGTGGTGTGGAAACCAAAGCCAAAGCAGAAGGGTGCGTGACAAGTGTCCTGTGGGGACATCTAAGTCCAGAATATCTCCTCTGCAGTTTCAGTCAGGAACTGCTTGGTAATTTCAGTGACAGCGGTTTCTGGAGAGTGGAAGAAGGTGGAAGCTAGAATGCAGTGGTTGAAGGTGTGGCTGGAGACTGAGGGAGTAACAGCTGCAGGTACATAGGCCACCTTTGCACAAAGCCAGGATTTCATCTAAACTTGACTTCCTGAACCTGAGTTTACCCAGCAACTTTCCGATCATTGTGCTCTGGCCGACAGGGAGAGACTGTGCTGTTTCTAGGTACACACATACTTCAGTCCGGGTGACAGCCATATTTTTCTTTTTCTTTTTAAAAAATTAATTAATTAATTAATTAATTTATTTCCTGACCACGCCGCACGGCATGTGGGATCTTAGTTCCCCGACCAGGGGTCGAATCCGTGCCCCCTGCATTGGGAACCCAGAGTCTTAATCACTGGACCACCAGGGAAGTTCCCGTATTTTTCATTATAAATTAATAAATAACATTTTGGCTTTAGGAAGAAAAAAGGAGGAAAGATGGAAGGAAAGAAAAAGAAGGAAATTTGGCTGAGAAAAGAGAGAGTAAGGAGGAAATCCAGGGTCAAAGGAGGGAACTTTTTTTGAGGATGTGAGCGCATTAAGCACATCTATAGCTAAGGGGAAGGAGAGAGTGAATTTGAAGTGAAGGGAGTAGGGGCGTCCTCTGGTTGGTAAATGCTGAGAGCAGCTCCTAGGTACCAGGAATGGGGATAAGTCTGGGGGGTACAATATTGACCACAGACACAGGGTCCCGAAGAGGCCAGAGGGAGTTTGGGAGGGGTTCAGTCTTGCACAGGAGGAGGAGAGACACCTCCAGCTCCAGGACAGGAGGCAATGCTGGATGTGGACCTAGGTAAGCTCAGAGAGGAGGGACAGGGACCTGCAGAGGGTGCTTGCCATGGAGTCAAGGGAGGGACAGGGTTGTCTGTGGAGATCGTGCCGTGTCAGGACCAGGTAGAGGGCCTGAGGAGAGTGGCCTTGAGCAAAGCTGCTGAGAGAAAACAGAGGGAACTGACATGTTTAAAAAAATTGTGTCAGAGCCCACACTAAGTTGGAAACCACGAAATTATGGTATCCCAGTTTGCACATTTCTGTTCTGTTTTTTGGTGGTGCTCAGCAGAGAACTGGAGAGGGAAAATCCTTGGATTCACTCACGATGGAAGGTTTTTAGGCTGGGAAGAGCCCAGAGGATCCTACTGGAAGAGTTCAGCATGCTGGGATCCCAATTAGGTGAGGGTCAAGGGCTTAAGGTTTGCTTGAGGGAGAAATAAGTGTGTCGTGTTATGGGAGTGGGTACCTGAGAGGGTCTGTTTGTTGCCCCTGGGAGAGGGTTCAGGCTTCATAGCTTGACATTCCACTTAAAACTTCCTACTGGACTGGGATTCCACTAAGAGTGAAATCTTTGTTGCTTCAGATCCCAGCAACCAGCTGGCCACAGCCGTTACTTTTTCTTCTCTGTTTTCACTTCTGCCCCAGCCTTTACTACTCCCCATATGAAAGAGATGAAAACAAAACCATTACAGTATTGTACTGAGATGGAAGCCAAACAGAAATGAACCATTCTACAATTCTTTTAAAAGAGCTCAGCGGTTTGAAGAAAGCGATCGGGTCACCTACATTCTCCAAAATAATTATCAAAGCCTTCATCCTAAACTCACTTCTCTTTATTCTGAAGTAGCACTTGGTCTCCCCTCACACTGCTCCTCAAGAAATGAGGCTTAAAGAGGTGAAATGATTTTTCTGGCTCACACAGCAAGTATTTGACAAAGCTGGAATTTGATCTCTGTGTCTCTGGTGTTTGAAAACCATACTTTATCCACGAAACCTCACAAACCAGTTACAACAAAGGTCTCAAAACAGGTGCTTACATTGTAAAAGGAACTTCCAAATGGCATAACTGAAAGTAAATGATACATAGAAGAGTAATCATACCTGGAGACTTGTGTAGAATCAGTAATCATTTGATTGTCTTTAATTGTTTAACTGACCATCTTTCTTCGGGCACAGAGCTGAGCTATATAATGTCTTCCTTTTTGTGTTTCTATAGTTTAGTTTCTAAAACATAAACAATAATATAAAGTTAAAATGCATACAGAAACAGTGATAATATGGAGGTACTCTAAAGTACATTGGTTTAGATGAGAACATTATTTTCTGAAAGGATTGCATATTAAAATATAGTAGTCTAGTGGCCTTTAAAATTGGTAGTTTAAGTAGTTAAAAAAACACCCATTGGCTCTAAAATTCCTCTCATGGTGATTACAGCCTTTGTTTATATGATCCATTTGTGTCTGTCTAGATGAATCTAGAAAAAGAAGGTAGAAAAAAGAGTGAGCTGAATTGCTCTATCTAAGAATATGAGAAATATGTCATTTTCTTTATTCCCAAGAGGAGATAAGAAGATTAAAGCTACTTCATGGAAATGGGGAATGGCTGAAGAATTTGGTTGATGGCAGGAAAGAGGTAAAAGATCCAACAAGAACACAGCAAAACCAGGACACTAGAGACAGGCAGAGGTGACCTTGAGAACTTAACCCTGCTAGGAACGTGCAGAAATCTTTGGAGGCAGGATTTCAACTTTCTACAGAATGAAGAATTGGAGTTAGAGCAAATTTTATTGAGATTTTAAAGGTCAGCTGACATCTGCATTGTGGTAGATTTTACCATCATTTATTAGTTCACTTATTTAAAATAACACATGGTGCATACTTTACATATTTTGGATTACAAGTTTATATTTGTTCGCTCTAGGTGACATAAATATAATTTATATTTTCAAGTGCATCAACCTTTTCTTTATAGATATTTTGTAAATTTGAGACTTCCTTTGCGGATTTCGAATATATTAATAACCCATCCATTTGTGTGGTTTCCTCAAGTGTGACAGAAATAATATGGATACTAGTTTTAATTTAATGCCTGGATTAAGTATGCTTCTATTCAAGATGCTAATTTAGTAGAAAGATTCTTGGCTTTAATTGTTTATGTAGCATTATTAACACTCCCAAAATATGGACGGTCTAATATCATGTAAAAATAGATAATAAAAAGTTTATTTTTGCATTCATTGTAAATATTCTCATGGTGTCCCTTTTATCAAGGAATATTAATGAGTTTGGCTCTCTTAAAAAATGACACATATGAACTCACACCTACTGCTTTTGATAATTAGACTATGAGTGTAAAGATTTTAATCTTTCGAGAATTGGAGCAAAAAGTCTTTGATACCTTATAAACCAGCCAGTAATTGTGGTTATTAGAAAAAAGAACTATAAGGAATCTATTTCAGACTACAAAATTCATTCATTTATTAATTCCGTATTTCGTACTTATTTTTTCAATATTCCATACATACTCATTTGTGAAAGTGGCAAGAAATTTTTATAAACAAACTACAGTATTTTTTCTTTTAATAAATTTATTTATTTATTTATTTATTTATTTATTTATTTATTTATTTATTTATTTATTTTTGGCTGCGTTGGGTCTTCGTTGCTGCGCGCGGGCTTTCTCTAGTTGCGGCGAGCGGGGGCTACTCTTCGTTGCGGTGCTCAGTCTTCTCATTGCGGTGGCTTCTCTTGTTGCGGAGCACGGGCTCTAGGAGCACGGGCTTCAGTAGTTGTGGTGCACGGGCTTCGTTGCTCCGTGGCATGTGGGATCTTCCCGGGCCAGGGATCAAACCCGTGTCCCCTGCATTGGCAGGCGGATTCTTAACCACTGCGCCACCAGGGAAGCCCCACTACTACACTATTGTAGTAAACTTCCCGTATGGATGGCCTCTTTACCGAGTACTCTTGTTCATCTGAAACCTATGAGAGACATCTCACTGTCTCCATTTTGCATGTGAGGACATGAACTTGGCTGTTAAATGGCTCCCCCAAGGATAGAGTCATAAAGGAGCTGGGAGTGGAGGCTGACGGCACACCTTCTGCTGAAATACACCCCCTAGACTAGTGTGAAGCTGGCACTGCAGGCCTCCAAGAGAGCTGCAGAGAACTCAAGATGGTTTGCCACAGTCCTGAACTGGCTCACAGAATTCCAGCCTGGAGTGTCTTCCCTAAGAGCGTGGACACGTTCAGTTCTTTGCATCCTGCTCTGTTCCAGTAAGGGTACTAGCACTGCATTAGGTACCACTCTTTTCTACTAAAGAGTTTAGTGTAGGACTCTCTATTTATCAACAGAGGTATTTCTATCCCTGAAAAAAAAAAAGAAAAATTAGCAGAGCCACCAGACTTGACCTACCCTGGCCAACGAATATTGAGAGCTGTTTTTCTAAACACTATTTTGTGGACACTGTCAGCATTGGCTAGTTGTTGCTTTTGAGCACAACGAGTTTAGGAGTTGGTGACCTCTCAGTAGTGGAGACAGAGGTTGTTTGTTTAGCAGTCACCTGTCATCTTCTCCCTGGCATGCACTCATCCATTTGTCACAATGTTTTGTGGGGAGTTGAACAGGGAAGCTTAAGAAAAATGCTTTACTCTTGTCTTGATGATAGAAAGCATTTCTCCCTGCTGGTAGCATGGTGGTAACTTTTCATTCCTTCTGGCAGTTTTTAAAGACTTATTTGACTTTGCGGGAACCTGCCGTATATCTTTAAGTCACAGTTCAGAAGTATAAGACAGGATTGTTCATTTTCAATCTTGGCTGAAAAGTCTTAACTTTGACTGTGGCACTTCAAAGTTAGGGAAAACTTGGCTTTAAAAATGGATGCTGATATGAGATGGCATATTTAATGACAGATGTATCTATAGAAAGCTGTTAAGATGCAGATTATCCCCCCTGGGGTGGGGGAGGGAGATCAAAACTGCCAATCTATAAAATATACTCGATAGAGGAAGGCATGGAATGAATCTTCGCAAGTGCTTTGATTGCAGGGGGCAGTATAGCAGCATGTGGCATCATAACCCAGAGCAGACAAATCAGCTTGATGACTTTCAAAGCCAGGAATACTGCTGCAGGCAAGGGTACTCCAGTCTAGGATAAATTAAAACATATAGAGACTATTATTAATTCCGTATCTATTTTTGTATAGTCAAATCTGTATGCAAATCCTTAGCATCTCATTTCAGAAGATTAATCTAAAAGTAAAGCGTGTTATGTGAAGGGAACGTAATGATAAAGCTCTGAACATGAGTAACATTGCTAGAGAAATGTGGGCTGCAAACGTGGATGCTTTTTAAAAAATTTATCTTTTGTACTGAGAAGAAATTTATATTTATTTATATGCTCATTTGTAAGTTATTTCAAAGGGGGAAAGAAATAGAACCAATTCTTAAGGTTTTTCCCTTGCAATCCTGACTTGGCAAAAGTTACAGCACTCGGCTTTTTAGGCACCTCCTGCGGTTTCACATTCTAGAAGTAATCAACCAAATAAGTAACTAGGACTTTTATTTTTTACCCCCAACTAGTAACCCAATATCTCATTTCTAAATATTGTCATGTGAGTGAGAATTTGTATGTAAGGGTAAGGAATCTAATTACTGAGTGCAGGTTAAGGGGGAAAAATGTATTATAAATGCATCTGTGGAAGACAGTAAATAGTAATTCTGAAAAGCAGGAAGATAAATGGTGTGCTGTGCTTGGGAGAAAGGATGCAATAGCTGCATTCTAATCCATTGATTATACATTTAATCTATAATGGGCAGAGTCTGATACATATTATAGTGTAAATATCTTCAAATAGTGTCATAAACAGATAGTTTATTGCAGTAGATATTAATTCTGTCCCATATTTCTCAAACAAGTAGAGAAACTGTCAAAGTTTTGAAATAATGAGGGGAGTTCACCTCTGTTCCCTCTCATTTGGAGAAATGACTATAGGCGAGCTGGACATTAATCTGGTGGTTATGGCCCAGATCAAAAGCACTTGGCAGTCATTTTAACCCTGAAAACTTGTGAGGTTTCAATAGATTTGATTATTCTTCCATAGTTATGCTAAGAAAGAATTATTGGACATTCCATTTTTAATTAGATTTAAAAACAAGAAGGTTGGGGGGGAAGAAAACATACCTCTGTATTTATTTTGACATACATTTTGACTCTATGTAGGCATTTCAGCCTCAGCTTTCTTAAGTGTATTATCCTTTTCTTTGATTTCATCTTTAAAAATGAGACATTTAGTGAGAAATCCAGAGAAGACTTTATTTGAGGGCAGGAAGCTCATTTCTCTCTGTTCTTTGTGGATTTCTTCTGCAGACAAAACTTTCCTTGATCTTAAAAGTGGTTGCAAGCTTCAGAGAGAACTTAAAAAAAAAAAAAAAGCCTTCCAGTTAATAATAGCTATGGTCAATTACATGAAAGATATACTCTCCTTACTGGGATTGAATGAGAGAGTAATGATTGGCCTGGACAGATTCCCTCTCCTTTATGTATCCATTAGTACTGATTGATTATCACACTTTAGTTAAGTTGATGCACTAATTCTCTGGAGTCTGGTTGACTTGACTTCAGTGAAACAGACAAGGAAGACTTTATTCAAGACTATTGCACTAGGGGAGAGAGACCAGAATGCAGTTTGAAATCAACTCTTCTGAAAAACAACAGGGTTTTTAAGCACTGGGGTGAGCTGGTAGAAATATACTGAAGTACTTTTGGAAGAAGGTTGATCAATGTGATGTGTTGAGCACATTCAGTTACCCTAAGTTTGTAAATGTTTTTCTCTGTGGTTAGGCCATTTGTGTTTGCTGATTTGTACCCATCGGAGTTAGGCTCCTAGCCTCCACAGAAACTGGGAGATAGGAGCATTCTCTTCCTTGATGATAACCTCTCAATGGCATGGCTCCCAGGTCTTTGAGGAAGATATTCCTGGGTTGTAAAACTTGCAAGAAGCTTCTTAAATGATTTATATCTATCTCAAAGAGGCAGAGAGAAAGAATTTGCAAGTTTTTTAAAATAAATGCTGTAAGTAAAGGGAGGTCAGGGGCCAGAGACAGGAAGAAGCCTGTCTAAAGTTTAGTTAGGCTGAGAGGAATGTTAAGGCCACCTTGGTCAATATTATAATAGTACACATTTTAAAGTTATTTTTTATTTTTTAATTTTAATTTTCCAGTTGAAGTACATTTGATGTATAATACTATGTTAATTTCAGGTTTACAACATATTGATTCAACATTTATATACATTACCATGAGCACCATGGTAAGTTTAGTAACCGTCTGTCACCATGCAAAGTTATTACAGTATTGTTGGCTGTATTCCCTATACTGTACATTACATCCCCACGACTTGTTTATTTTATAACTGGAATTTTGTACTTCTTAATTCCCTTCACCAATTTCACCCAATCCTTCACCCCTTTCCCCTCTGGTGACAACCAGTTCTCTGTATCTATGAATCTGTTTGTTTTGTTTTGTTTGTTCGTTTGCTTTGTTTTTTAGATTCCACATATAAGTGAAATCATACAGTATTTGTCTTTCTTGGTCTGAATATTTTCCTTAGCATAATACCCTCTAGATCCAACTGTGTTGTCACAAATATAAGGATTTCATTCTTTTTTATGGCTGAGTAATATTCCATTACATATATCACATCTTCCTCATTCATTCATCCATCAGTGGACACTTAGGTTTCTTCCATATGTTGGCTATTGTAAATAATGCTGCAATGAGCATAAACATAGGGGTGCATATGTCTTTTTGAATTAGTGTTTTCATTTTCTTTGGATAAATACCCAGAAATGGAATTGCTGGATGATAAGGTAGTTCTGTTTTTAATTTATTGAGGAATTTCCATACTGTTCTCCACAGTGGCTGCAACAACCTAAATTCCCACCAACAGTGCACAAAAGTCCCCTTTTTCTACATCCTTGACAACACTTGTTATTTCTTGTCTTTTTGATAATAGCCATTTTGACATGTGTGAGGTGAAATCTCATTGTGGTTTTGATTCATTTCCCTGCTGATTAGTGATGTTGAGCATCTTTTCATGTGTCTGTTGGCCATCTGTATTTCTTCCTTAGAAAAATATCTGTTCAGGTTCTCTGCTCATTTTTCAATCAGATTGTCTATTTTTTGATATTAAGTTGTGT
Organism: Balaenoptera musculus; assembly: GCF_009873245.2. Classification (NCBI taxonomy): domain Eukaryota; kingdom Metazoa; phylum Chordata; class Mammalia; order Artiodactyla; family Balaenopteridae; genus Balaenoptera; species Balaenoptera musculus. The sequence goes on along the minus strand of NC_045796.1, from coordinate 61,826,533 downwards.
GAGTTATTTATATATTTTGAATATCAACCCCTTATGGGATATATCATTTGCAAATATCTTCTCCCATTCAGGAGGCTGCCTTTTTGTTTGGTCGAAGATTTCCCTTGCTGTGAAAAAGCTTTTTAGTTTGATATAGTCCCATTTGTTTATTTTTGCTTTTGTTTCGTTGACTGAAGAGGCAAATTCAAAAATATTGCTAAGAGTGATATCAAAGAGTGTATTGCCTATGTTTTCTTCTAGGAGTTTTTATGGTTTCAGGTCTTACATTTAAGCCTTTAATCCATTTTGCGTTTACTTTTGTGTATGGTGTGAGAAAGTGGTCTAGTTTTGTTCTTTTGCATGTACCTGTCCAATTTTACCAACACCATTTATCAATGAGACTGTGTTTTACCCAAAGTATATTTCTAGCTTCTTTTTGATAGATTAATTGACAAAAGAAGCATGGCTTTCTTTCTGGGCTCTCTATTCTGTTCCATTGATCTATGTGTCTGTTTTTATGCCAGTGCCATACAGTTTTGATAACTATAGCTGTGTAGTACAGTTTGAAATTAGGGAGTGTGATCCCTCCAGCTTTGTTCTTCTTTCTTAAGATTGCTTTGGCTATTTAGGGTCTTTTGTGGTTTGTTACAAATTTTAGCATTATTTATTCCAGTTCTATAAAAACTGCCATTGGTATTTTGTTTCTTTTTCTTTCTTTCTTTTGCATTTTTGAATTTTATTTGATTTATTTTTTTATACAGCAGGTTCTTATTAGTTATCCATTTTATACATATTAGTGTATACATGTCAATCCCAATCTCCCAATTCATCCCACCACCACCACCCCCCCTCCACCAGCACTTTCCCCCCTTGGTGTCCATACGTTTGTTCTCTATATCTGTGTCTCTATTTCTCTCCTGCAAACTGGTTCATCTGTACCATTTTTCTAGGTTCCACATATATGCGTTAATATACGATATTTGTTTTTCTCTTTCTGACTTACTTCACTCTGTATGACACTTTCTAGATCTATCCACATCTCTACAAATGACCCAATTTCGTTCCTTTTTATGGCTGAGTAATATTCCATTGTATATATGTACCACATCTTCTTTATCCATTCGTCTGTCGAAGGGCATTTAGGTTGCTTCCATGACCTGGCTATTGTAAATAGTGCTGCAATGAACATTGGGGTGCATGTGTCTTTTTGAATTATGGTTTTCTCCAGGTATATGCCCAGTAGTGGGATTGCTGGATCATATGGTAATTCTATTTTTAGTTTTTTAAGGAACCTTCATCCTGTTCTCCATAGTGGCTGTATCAATTTACATTCCCACCATTAGTGCAAGAGTGTTCCCTTTTCTCCACACCCCCTCCACCATTTGTTGTTTGTAGATTTTCTGATGATGCCCATTCTAAGTGGTGTGAGGTGATACCTCATTGTGGTTTTGATTTGCATTTCTCTAATAATTAGTGATGTTGAGCAGCTTTTCATGTGCTTCTTGACAATCTGTATGTCTTCTTTAGAAAAATCTCTGTTTAGGTCTTCTGCCCATTTTTTGATTGGGTTGTTTGTTCTTTTAATATTGAGCTGCATGAGCTGTTTATATATTTTGGAGATTAATCCTTTGTCCGTTGATTCGTTTGCAAATATTTTCTCTCATTTTGAGGGTTGTCTTTTAGTCTTGTTTGTAGTTTCCTTTGCTTTGCAAAAGCTTTTAAGTTTCATTAGGTCCCATTTGTTTATTTATTTATTTTTGTTTTTATTTCCATTACTCTAGGAGGTGGATCAGAAAAGATCTTGATGGGATTTATGTCAAAGAGTGTTCTTCCTGTGTTTTCCTCTAAGAGTTTTATAGTGTCTGGTCTTACATTTAGGTCTCTAATCCATTTTGAGTTTATTTTTGTGTACGGTGTTAGGGAGTGTTCTAATTTCATTCTTTTATATGTAGCTGTCCAGTTTTCCCAGCACCACTTATTGAAGAGACTGTCTTTTCTCCATTGTATATCCTTGCCTCCTTTGTCATAGATTAGTTGACCATAGGTGCATGGGTTTATCTCTGGGTATTCTATTCTGTTCCATTTATCTATATTTCTGTTTTCATGCAAGTACCATATTGTCTTGATTACCGTAGCTTTGTAGTGTAGTCTGAAGTCAGGGAGACTGATTCCTCCAGCTCCGTTTTTTTCCCTCAAGACTGCTTTGGATGGGCTTCCCTGATGGCACAGTGGTTGAGAATCTGCCTGCCAATGTAGGGGACATGGGTTCGAGCCCTGGTCTGGAAAGATCCCACATGCCATGGAGCAACTAAGCCCGTGCACCACAACTACTAAGCCTGCACTCTGGAGCCCGTGAGCCACAACTACTGAAGACTGCACACCTAGAGTTGCAGGCTCTGCAACAAGAGAAGCCACCGCAATGAGAAGCCCGTGCACCACAATGAAGAGTAGCCCCCCACTTGCTACAACTAGAGAAGAGCCCGTGCACAGCAACAAAGACCCAACACAGCCAAGAATAAATAAATAAATAAATAAATTTATTTATTTATTTATTTATTTAAAAAAAAAGACTGCTTTGGCTATTCAGGGTCTTCTGTGTCTCCATACAGATTTTAAGATTTTTTGTTCTACTTCTGTAAAAAATGCCACTGGTAAATTGATAGGGATTGCATTGAATCTGTAGATTGCTTTGGGTAGTATAGTCATTTTCACAATATTGATTCTTCCAATTCAAGAACATGGTATATCTCTCCAACTGTTAATGTCATTTTTGATTTCTTTCATCAGTGTCTTATAGTTTCTGAGTACAGGTCTTTTACCTCCTTAGGAGGGTTTATTCCTAGGTATTTTATTCTTTTTGTTGCAATGGTGAATGGGATTGTTTCCTTAATTTCTCTTTCTGATCTTTTGTTTTTAGTGTATAAGAATGCAAGAGATTTCTCTGCATTAATTTTGTATCCTGCAACTTAACCAAATTCATTGATTAGCTGTAGTAGTTTTCTGGTGGCATCTTTAGGATTCTCTATGTACAGTATCATGTCATCTGCAAAGAGTGACAGTTTTACTTCTTCTTTTCCAATTTGTATTCCTTTTATTTCTTTTTCTTCTTTGATTGCCATGGCTAGGACTTGCAAAACTATGTTGAATAACAGTGGTGAGAGTGGACATCCTTGTCTTGATCTTAGAGGAAATGCTTTCAGTTTTTCACCATTGAGAATGATGTTTGTTGTGGGTTTGTCATATATGGCCTTTATTATGTTGAGGTAGGTTCCCTCTATGCCCACTTTCTGGAGAGTTTTTTTTAATCACAAATGGGTGTTGAATTTTGTCAAAAGCTTTTTCTGCATCTATTGAGATGATCATATTTTGTTTATTCTTCAATTTCTAATATGGTGTATCACATTGATTGATTTGCATATATTGAAGAATCCTTGCATCCCTGGGATAAATCCCACTTGATCATGGTGTATGATCCTTTTACTGTGTTGTTGGATTCTGTTTGCTAGTATTTTACTGAGGATTTTTGCATCTATATTCATCAGTGATATTGGTCTGTAATTTTCTTTTTTTGTAGTATCTTTGTCTTGTTTTGGTATCAGGGTGATGGTGGCCTCATAGAATGAGTTTGCAGAGGAGTGTTCCTTCCTCTGCAATTTTTTGGAAGAGTTTGAGAAGGATAGGTGTTAGGTCTTCTCTAAATGTTTGATAGAATTCACCTGTGAAGCCATTGGGTCCTGGACTTTTGTTTGTTGGAAGATTTTTAATCACAGTTTCAATTTCATTAGTTGTGATTGGTCTGTTCATATTTTCTACTTCTTCCTGGTTCAGTCTTGGAAGGTTATACCTTTTAAGAATTTGTCCATTTCTTCCAGCTTGTCCATTTTATTGGCACAGAGTTGCTTGTAGTAGTCTCTTAGGATGCTTTGTATTTCTGCAGTGTCCATTGTAACTGCTCCTTTTTCATTCTAATTTTATTGATTTGAGTCCTCTCCCTCTTTTTATTGATGAGTCTGGCTAAAGGTTTATCAATTTTGTTTATCTTCTCAAAGAACCAGCTTTTAGTTTTATTGACCTTTGCTATTGTTTTCTTTGTTTCTATTTCATTTATTTCTGCTCTGATCTTTATGATTTCTTTCCTTCTAGTAATTTTGAGTTTTGTTTGTTCTTCTTTCTCTAGTTCCTTTAGGTGTTGTAAGGTTAGATTTTTTATTTGAGATTTTTCTTGTTTCTTGAGGTACACTTGTATTGCTATAAACTTTCCTCTTAGAACTGCTTTTGCTGCATCCCATAGGTTTTGAATCATCGTGTTTTCACCGTAATTTGTCTCTAGTTATTTTTTGATTTCCTCTTTGATTTCTTCAGTGATCTCTTGGTTATTTAGTAACGTATTGTTTAGCCTCCATGTGTTTGTGTTTTTTACGTTTTTTTTTCACTGTAATTGATTTCTAATCTCATAGGGTTGTGGTCCGAGAAGATGCTTGATATGATCTCAATTTTCTTAAATTTACTGAGTCTTGATTTGTGACCCAAGATGTAATCTATCCTGGAGAATGTTCCATGTGCACTTGAGAAGAAAGTGTAATCTGCTGTTTTTGCATGGGATGTCTTAGAAATAGCAATTAGATCTATCTGGTTTATTGTGTCATTTAAAGCTTGTGTTTCCTTATTAATTTTCTGTCTGGATGATCTGTCCATTGGTGTAAGTGAGGTGTTAAAGTCCCCCACTGTTACTGAGTTACTGTCGATTTCCTCTTTTATAGCTGTTAGCAGTTGCCTTATGTATTGAGGTGCTCCTATGTTGTGTGCATATATATTTATAATTGTTATATTTTCTTCTTGGATTGATCGCTTGATCATTATGTAGTGTCCTTCCTTGTCTCTTGTAACATTCTTTATTTTAAAGTCTATTTTATGTGATATGAGTATTGCTACTCCAGCTCTCTTTTGATTTCCATTTGCATGGAATATCTTTTTCCATTCCCTCACTTTCACTCTGTATGTGTCCCTAGGTCTGAAGTGGGTCTCTTGTAGACAGCATATATATGGGTCTTGTTTTTGTATCCATTCAGTGAGCCTGTGTCTGTTGGTTGGAGCATTTAATCCATTCACGTTTAAGGTAATTATCGATATGTATGTTCCTTTTACCATTTTCTTAATTGTTTTGGGTTTGTTTTTGTAGGTCCTTTTCTTCTCTTGTGTTACCCACTTAGAGAAGTTCCTTTAGCATTTGTTGTAGAGCTGGTTTGGTGGTGCTGAATTCTCTTGGCTTTTGCTTGTCTGTAAAGCTTTTGATTTCTCTCTCGAATCTGAATGAGATCCTTGCCGGATAGGGTAATCTTGGTTGTAGGTTCTTCCCTTTCATCACTTTAAATATATTGTGCAACTGCCTTCTGGCTTGTAGAGTTTCTCCTGAGAAATCAGCTGTTAACCTTATGGGAGTTCCCTTGTATATTATTTGTCGTTTTTCTCTTGTTGCTTTCAATAATTTTTCTTTGTCTTTAATTTTTGTCAATTGGATTACTGTGTGTCTCAACGTGTTTCTCCTTGGATTTATGCTGCCTGGGACTCTCTGCGCTTCCTGGACTTGGGTGGCTATTTCCTTTCCCATGTTAGGGAAGTTTTCGACTATAATCTCTTCAAGTATTTTCTCGGGTCCTTTCTCTCTCTCTTCTCCTTCTGGGACCCCTATAGTGCAAATGTTGTTGCGCTTAATGTTGTCCCAGAGGTCTCTTAGGCTGTCTTCATTTCTTTTCATTCTTTTTTCTGTATTCTGTTCCACAGCAGTGAATTCCACCATTCTGTCCTCCAGGTCACTGATCTGTTCTTATGCTTCAGTTATTCTGCTATTGATTCCTTCTAGTGTCGTTTTCATTTCAGTTATTGTTTTGTTTATCTCTGTTTGTTTGTTCTTTAATTCTTCTTGGTGTTTGTTCTTTAATTCTTCTAGGTCTTTGTTAAACATTTCTTGCATCTTCCCGATCTTTGTCTTCATTCTTTTTCCTAGGTCCTGAATCACTTCACTGTCATTATTCTGATTTTTTTGTGTGGTTGGTTGCCTATCTCCACTTCATTTAGTTGTTTTTCTGGGGTTTTATCTTGTTCCTTCATCTGGTACATAGTCATCTGCCTTTTCATTTTGTCTGTCTTTCTGTGAATGTGGTTTTCCTTCCACAGGCTGCAGAATTCTATTTCGTCTTGCTTCTGCTGTCTGCCTTCTGTTGGATGAGGCTATCTAAGAGGCTTGTGTAAGTTTCCTAATGGAAGGGACTGGCGGTGGGTAGAGCTGGCTGTTTCTCTGGTGGGCAGAGCTCAGTAAAACTTCAATCTGCTTGTCTGCTGATGGGTGGGACTGGCTTCCCTCCTTCTTGGTTGTTTGGCCTGAAGTGACCCAGCACTGGAGCCTGTCCAGCTCTTTGGTGGGGCTAATGGTGGAATCTGGGAGAGCTCATGCCAAGGAGTACTTCCCGGAACTTCTGCTGCCAGTGTCCTTTTCCCCACCGTCAGACACAGCCACCTCCTGCCTCTGCAGGAGACCCTCCAACACTAGCAGGTAGGTCTGGTTCAGTCTCCTGTGGGGTCACTGCTCCTTCCCCTGGGTCCTGATGCACACACTACTTTGTGTGTGCCCTCCAAGAGTGGAGTCTTTGTTTCCCGCAGTCCTGTCAAAGTCCTGTAATTAAATACCACTAGCCTTCAAAGTCTGATTCTCTTGCAATTCCTCCTCTCATTGCTGGACCCCCAGGTTGGCAAGCCTGACATGGGGCTCAGAACCTTCACTCCAGTGGGTGGACTTCTGTGGTGTAAGTGTTCTCCAGTTTGTGAGTCACCCACCCAGCATTTATGGGATTTGATACTATTGTGATTACGCCCCTCCTACTGTCTCATTGCAGCTTCTCCTTTGTCTTTGGATGTGGGGTATCTTTTTTGGTGAGTTCCAGTGACTTCCTGTCAATGATTGTTCAGCAGTTAGTTTTGATTTTGGTGCTCTCGCAAGAGGGGGTCACCATTGGTATTTTGATAGGGATTGCATTGAATCTGTAGATTGCTTTGGGTAGTATGGACATTTTAATAATACTAATTCTTCTAATCCATGAGTAAGTATGGTATATCTTTCCATTTATTTGTGTTATCTTCATTTTCTTTCATCAGTATCTTACAGTTATCAGAAGTACAGGTGTTTTCCTCCTTGGTTAAATTTATTCCTAGGTATTTTATTCTTTTTGATGCAGTTGAAAATGGGATTTTCTTTATTTCTTTTTCTGATAGTTTGTTATTAGTGTACATAGATGCAGAAGATTTATGTATGTGAATTTTGTATCCTGCAAATTTACTGAAGTCATTTATTAGTTCTAATAGTCTTTTGGTTGGAGCCTTTAAGATTTTCTGTATATAAGTATCATGTCATCTGCAAATAGTGACAGTTTTGCCTATTCCTTTCCAATTTGAATGCCTCCTCTCTCTCTCTCTCTCTCTTTGCTAGTGCTAGGATTTCTAATACTGTGTTAAATAACAGTGGCAAGAGTGGGCATCCTTATCTTCTTCCTGATTTTAGAGGAAAATATTTCAGCTTTTTACCATGGAGTATTATGTTAGCTGTGGGTTTGTCATATGTGGTCTTTTTTACAGTGAGGTATGTTCCCTCTATACCCACTCTGTTGTGAGAGTTTTTAACATAAATCGATGTTGAATTTTGTCAAATTCTTTTTCTTCATCTATTGCGTATTTGTGTTTTTTCCAGTTTTCTTCTTATAATTGATTTCTAGTTTCATACTGTACTGTTGTGGTCAGAAAAGTAGCTTGATAATGATTTCAATCTCCTTAAATTTATTGAGACTTTTTTGTGGACTAATATGTGATTTAGCCTGAAGAATGATCCATGTGCACTTGAAGAGAATGTGTATTCTGCTGGTTTTGGATGAAACATTCTGTATATCTATTAAGGCTGTATGGCCTAATGTGTCATTTAAGGGCAATATTTCCGTACTGATTTTCTGTCTAGATCATCTATCCATTGATGCAAGTGGGATGTTAAAGTCCCCTACTGTTGTATTACTGTCAATATCTCCTTCATGTATGTTAATATTTGCTTTATGTATTTAGGTGCTCCTATGTTGGATGCATAAATATTTATGTGTCATATCCTCTTGTTGGATTGATGCCTTTATTATTACATAACACCTTTTTTGTCTTTTGTTGTAGTCTTTGTTTTAAAGTCTATTTTGTATGATATAAGTATTGCTATCCCAATTTTCTTTTCATTTCCATTTATATGGAGTATGTTATTCCATCCCTTCACTTTTAGTCTGTGTTTGTTTTTAGATCTGGAGTGATTCTCCTATAGTGTGTGTGTGTGTGTGTGTGTGTGTGTGTATATGTATGTATGTATATATATATGTATATATATATGTGTGTCTTGTTTTTTTATCCATTCAGCTACCCTGTCTTTTGATTGAATCACTTAGTCTATTTACATTTGAAGTGATTATTGATAGGTATGCACTTATTGCCATTTTGCTAATTTTTTTCTGGTTGTTTTTATAGTTCTTCCCTCTTCTTTCTTCTTCTCTTGTTCTCTTCCCTTGTGACTTTCTTTAGTAATATGTTTGCTTTCCTTTCTTTTTATTTTTTGTGTATTTGTTATAGGTTTTTGGTTTTTGGTTACCATGAGGTTCCTGTAGTAACAATCTATATATATAGCTGTTTATTTTAAATTAATGGTCACTTAAGTTTGAGTGCATTCTAAAAGCACTGCATTTTTGTCCATCCTCCACATTTTATGTTTTTGATGTTATATTTTACATCTTTTTATTTTTTGTATCACTTAACTAATTATTTTAGATATAGATGATTTTACTACTTTTGTCTTTTAACCTTCATACTAGCTTTGTAGGTGGTTCTTATCCACCTTTACTGTATGTTTGCTTTTACCAGTGAGATTTTTTCTTTTGTAGTTTTCTTGTTTCTAGTTATGGCCTTTTCGTTTTTGCTTGAAGAAGTTCCCTTAACATTTCTTGTAATGTTGGTTTAGTGGTGATGAACTCCTTTAGCTTTTATTTGTGTAGTAAACTCTTCAGTTCTGAAAGATACTACTTCAATTCTGAAAGATAAACTTGCCAGGTAGTGTCTTCTTCGTTGTAAGTTTTTTTCCTTTAAGTACTTTGAATATATTGTGCCAATTCCTTCTGGACTATAAATTTTCTGTTGAAAACTCAGCTCATTATCTTATGGAGGTTCCCTTGTAAGTAACTAGTTGTTTTTCTCTTGCTGCTTTTAATATCTTCTCTTTATCTTTAACTTTTGACATTTTAATTGTAATGTGTCTTGGTGTCGGTCTCTTTGGTTTCATCTTGTTTGGGACTCTGTGCTTTGTGGACTTGGATGTCTGTTTCCTTCATCAGGTTAGGGACGATTTTTAACCATTATTTCGTCAAATAGGTTTCCTGTCCCCATTTCTCTCTTTTCTCCTTCTGGGACCCCTTTGTTGTGAAGTTTAGTAAGCTTGATGTTGTTCCAGAGGTCCCTTAAACTATCCTCATTTTTTTAAACTCTTTTTTCTTTTTGGTGTTCTGATTGGATGTTTTCCACTACCCTGTCTTCCAGGTGGTTGATCCATTCTTCTGCATCTGCTGTTGATTCCCTCTGGTGTATTTTTCATTTCAGTTATTGTAGTCTTCAGTTCTGATTGGTTCTGTTTTACATTTTCTATCTCTTTGTTGAAAGTTCTTATTGTGTTCCTCCATTCTTCTCCTGAGTTTGGTGAGCATCATTTTGGCTATTCCTTTGAACTCTTTATCTGGTAATTTGCTTATCTCCATATTGTTTAGTTCTTTTTCTGAGGATTTGTCTTGTTCTTTTGTTTGGAAGGTGTTTATTTGTCTCTTCGTTTTGCCTAACTCTCTGTGGTTGTTTCTTTGTATTAGGTATATCAGCTAGGTCTCTCCGTTTGAAAGAGTGGCCTTATGTAGGTGTCCTATGGGGCCCAGTGGTGCAATCTCCCCTGCTTACCAGAGCCAGGCACTCTAGGGGTTTCCCCTGTGTGGGATACCTGTGCCTTCCTGTTTTGTTTGGGCTGTGATTGGTGTAGGTGTGCTGGTGGGTGGCGCTGGCCCCCAGCATGAGTGGCTGCAAGGCCTGGCCATGACTGTTACAGGTGCACTGTTTATGGGACTGGTCTCTAGTGTGGCAGATACCTTGGTGAGACACCGGTCAGTGCTGGCTGGAGCAGCTCACTTGATAGGGTGAGGCAGGAGCTGCTTTGGAGGGGCCAGCTGAGACAGGCCGGTTGGGCAGGGCTGATCCTCAAGGGATGCTGGGGCAGGGTGAATGGTGTTAGCTAGGTTGACTGAGCGTGAGAAAAATGGTGCCCACCTGTGCTGGGCCAGCTAGGTGGAAGGAAAGTAAAAAGATGCCTGCCAGCACTTCTGTCCCTAGAGAAAGTTCCACCAGATTGTTGCTCCTCTGGCACATGCCCTAAAATTAGTCAATGAATCTCCTTCTCATATGACCCAGGTACTTTTCAAGCTGCTGCCTTTGCACTGGGACTTGGAGTGAGTGAGTTTGTGTCCAAGCCCTTCAAGAGCAGTCTCGGTTTCCCACATCCCTCTGGCTCTCCTGAATATAATCCTCACTGGTTTTCAAAGCTGCACAGTATTGGGGCTTGTTTCCTGGTGCAGGTCTTCTGGGCTGGGAATCCCAATGTGGGGCTCAGACCCCTTGCTCATCAGGGGCAACCACCACTGTGGTTGTGATATCCCTCCCACTTGTGGTTGCTGTACCCAGTGTGTGGGTTCTGACTAGGCTACATCTGTGCCCCTACTTCTCATCTCAATATCCTTAGTTGCAGAAAATCTGTTCTGCTAGTCTTCAGGTCATTCTCAGAGATGTGTAGTTACTGTTTTGGTGTGTTTGTGGGAGGAGGTAAGCTCAGGATCTTCCTACTCTGCTTTCTTGATCCTGCCCCAGTACATATTTTTTAAAATCAAAAAATTTCCCTAGGAAACTTATAGTTTGGCTCAATTTTAGATCTTTATTGCAAAATGAGTTGCTTCTTTGTGATACTTATTAAAATAAGAATGCTATTCATTTTACGCTAGCATCTAGAACTCTGTATAGGGCAATATTTCTAAAGATAGATTTTTTGGGGGGGGTCTCATATTTCTGTTATTTTACTACCTAATATTTAATATCTACTAGTGTTATTTTCTCACTGTGCTCTTTTATGTGTTGTTTTATAGTTTTTCCATTTGGTCGTAAAAATTAAAGTAGAATCAATAATTTCTGGGTTTTACAGGGCTCAGTGTACACCCCAAACGTGAAAAGAAGTATGAGGACAAATCGGAGAACCTTAGCTAGAATTGTGATAGGATTTTAGTGGTTCTTGATCTAGCAGAAGGTCTCAAGTCTTTTGGATCTAAGCTGTTGTCAAGAGGGCTTCAAAAATGTTGAGGATAACAGCAGCTGCACTGCCTTAGTCTAGATCTGCACTGTCCAGTATGGTAGCTGGTAGCCAGGTAAGACTCATATAAGAAAAGCTCATTACCTTATTGAGCACTTGAAACGTGGTTAATCTGGATTGACTTGTTCTGTGTCAAAAACGCACAGGACTTTGAGGACTGAGTATGAAAAAAAGAATATAAAATACCTCAATAATTTTTATATTAATTTTAGGTTGAAATGGTAATATTTTGGCTAGATAGTAGTTCAACCTTATCTGCAGTTTTGCTTTCTGTGGTTTGAGTTACCCACAAACATGGTCTGAAAATATTAAATGGAAAATTCCCTAAGTGAACAGTTCAGAAGTTTTAAATTGAGCACTGTCCTGAATAGCATGATGAAATCTCGTGCCATTCCACTCCATCGTGCTCCAGATCCCCAACCATTGACATGGTCTGCTTCTGACATTTAACCATTGACATCATCATGGCTTAATGACCCAGGGTCACCTGAAGCAGATGATCCTCCCTCTGATGTACTGTCAGAAGGTCAGTAGTCGCCTGATGATATGTCACAATGCTTATGTCATTCCCCTCACTTCATCATCAAGTAGGTTATCATCTACATCATCACCAGAAGAAGGAGGAGTACAATACAATAAGGTATTTTGAGAGAGAGGCCACATTTACATAACTTCTGTTAGAGTACATGGTTATAATTGTTTAAATTCATTATTAGTTATTGTTGTTAATCTCTTACTGTGCCTAATTTATACATTAAACTTTATCATAGGTATATATGTATAGGAAAAAACAAAATATATATATTGTTTGGTACTATCCACACTTTAAGGCGTCTACTGAAGGCCTTGGAATGTGTCCCCTACAGATAAGGGAGGACTACTTTTTAATGTGACCACTGGGAAGTTTAAAATGGCATATGTAACTCCTGTTTGTGGTTCTTATTATATTCTGTTGGACAGCACTGGCTCTAGATCTCTTTTGATAAGTAATGTCTTTTCTTAGATATGGGTCTTCCAAAGAGACATCAAGATATCACTATGTTAGTGCACATAAGACTAGAGCTGTAAAATTACCAAGGTAGCTAAGGACAAGACTTTTCCATATAACTCTGCCCCTGGCATAAACTGTATAGAGATTTGTCTAAGTGTGCTATGCTTGCTTCCACTCCCTCACCATACTTTGCCCTTCATTCTGGCCATGCAGAGCAGCTTGACAAAATTGGGGGCCTCCTGGAAATCTCAGCATACTTGTTGCTTGCTCTCAGCTGGATCGCTTCTGAAATGTTTCTTGAAAATGCAACTGCTTCAACAATAAGCTTCTTAATTATGTCGTGGGATCACCACGAGGGTATACAAACAGATCCTCAGCAGTAGCTAATTTTCCTTTAATTGTATCTCATTCTCATGTTGGAATATCCCATTTCTTATTCATGAAAGCCTAACACGTGTTAATCCATTACAGGTGGAGTAACTAACACGGCACAATATCAGAACAGACTAATGGTATATGAACCTAACCAGGTAAGACTCATATAAGAAAAGCTCATTACCTAAATTAAAATGAATTTTTGAAGATTGCTACAGTAATTAGGAGTTGGAATGCCAAGTCTATACACACACATGCAACTTAAACTTACATAGAGAAAAGGAAGCATCTGGATAAACTGCTTTTTGGTTGCCTTTTTTTTTCTCACAAAACACAGAATTTCAGCTCTTTTCGTTTTATGCTATACTCAATGCTCAACGTTTTCAGAGTTTTGCATAATGTAGGAAAAAGGGAAAATATATTGATGAGTTAAATGCCCTTATTACCATTTATTTCAAGTGGCTGTTCATCATTGAGGCATCCTGAGAAAGGATTTGGATTGTCCTGTTGCTACATCCTTTTAGAAGGCCTGTCATTCTAGGAGGGGAACGCGCTTCTGGTTTCCTTATTCCCAAATAAAGTGATAACTTTTATTTAACTCTATATAGCCAACATATCCCAGGACAGTGTGTAGGACAAGTCTGAAGGAGAAGTATCTGAAGAGTTGGCGCACGTTTTTCATCTAAGAGCTGGGCCTGCAGTGGGAGCATTTTGATGGTGCCTGTCCCTTCTATCCACTTTTCATGCACACTTAATAACTTTTCTTTCCCCAAAAGAAGAACTGTTTTTATTCTCTTTTCCTTCTACCAAGGTATCTGTATGTAACTGTGGCACATGTTTGCTGAATTTTGTCATTTCTATGATTTTGGTAATGTAAGTATTTTTCATGATTTTGACAATATTCCAGAATGATTTGATTTGGAGGTTTCATCTTCATCAGCTGAAGATAACGGAACACAAAACAACAGGTTGGCTTTGGCACTCTGGGTTGGGACTAGCCGTCAAATATATGTTCAGAGTGACCTCAGTCTAGTTAGTATTTTTTAATTTTAACAATTACTTGATTCTGAGTTTAGCGAAGGTATTTCTGTCTTTGCAAGTGTTTCCTGATGTCATTAGGGGCTGTAGGTTTCAGAGACCACGTGTCCCTGGGCCGGATGTCTCAAGAGGGATCATTAATTGCAGTTGCTTAAGTTTGGTGCACACGTGGTTAAAGAGGAAGAAGGTGTTAACATTTCTCAAATGAGTTCTGTTTCATGTTTGTACACACATGCTCTTTTTAAAAATCCTGCTGGCATATTGTTTACGGTGGGTACTGGCAAACATCACATCTGCTTGCATCTTGCTCGGAATCTCAATAACTCTATCATTCAGCCCTGGTGCTTATTTCTCTTCTAGGCCTTTGTGGAGAGTCGATAATGCCTGCCATCTGCCACAGAGCACATTGCTACCTGCCAACAGGCAGGCTGGGGTGACCTCTGCTTCCCCAGCACTGATTAGTATTCACACGCTAGCTTATTAGGAATGACCCCACCAGGCCTCTCTGTTTCTTTGCCTTTGCAGCGGTTGGCGGCTCACCTGGCAGGCACGGCAGTGAAGGAAGCTAAAGATATAATCAGGGGATGCAGTCAGGCTTTGCAAACCAGATGGCATCCACAGTCCTGTGGCAGGGGACTGGACTGCTAGTGGAAACATTGATTCCTAATACTGTGATGGGTTGCCTTATTTTAGAAAGCACCTAAGGAAAGCATCATCAGTCTTGAGTTAAATCCACTCATGCATAATGTATTAAAGATAGTTCTTAGGAGAATATCTGAAAGAAAGGTTTGACTGTTTTATTAAAGATACATTTAATTGGAAGGAGATTCTTAATATGACATGTTTAAAAAGGGGGGAGCAGATAAATTCAAGCCTTAAAAAACTGGACAAACCACTTTCTTTTTCTCATGTTAGTGTATCTTTAAAAGAGCAATTACAAATGAGCCAGTCGATATGCCAATAGTGAATGGACCAATATTTATACAAAACTTTCTTTTTTGCTTCTTCCTTTACAGCTCTGTGAACTGAAATACTATGTATTCAAACCATCATATGATTTTTCTGGTCGAAATCCAAATTTTTCTCTGCAAAAAGAAATAATCTATGTTCTTCCTGTACGTTTAGTGTTTATGTAGAAAGAAAATGGTAAGGTTTACTTACCTGTCCATTACTTAGTTGAGATTTAAAATTAAAGTCATATTTGATTTTCATCTATTTTTACATTGTATTTTAAATAGGAGCCTTATTTGAGAGGAGTTGAGCATACGTTTCTCATTCCTGAGAGTGATCTAGAACCAAATATTAGAGGTTTCACCATTCCCTAAAGTTATCACAGAACATTTGGTCTTCTAACAAAACAGATAACCGTGTGCCTGGAAATAACCTTCCCCAATTTGGTGAAGATGTGAGTGTAAATATATTAAAGGCTGTGAGGGGTTTGTCGCTGAATCAAATCTTAGCTCTTCCATTGACCTCCGGAGGTTCATTCTGGAAAGAACAGCAAAGCTGCCCTCACATTAGCTTATGAAGGGTCCTCGGGCAGCCAATGATTATGTCACAATAACTTTTAAAAAGTGCATATTATTGGACATATGTGCCAGGCATTGTTCTAAATGCTTTAGGTGTATTAGCTCATTGAATCTTCACAACAGGCTTGTCAGGTGGTTACTGTTACCTGTATTTTACAGATGAGGAAACAGGCACAGACAGGTTAAGTAAATTGCCAAGGTCACACACAGATGATAAACTCAGGCATTCTGGATCCAGAGCCTGTTTTGTTATCATTATGCCACCGCACACAGTATACCTAACCATGCACTTGTACTCTTAAGTCATTTGCAGGAGTAAGTTCTCTCAATTGGGAGAAATAACCAATGATGAAAACGTCTAAATTCTCATATGCTCCCCTTACAAATTCAAAATGCAACCCAAGGAAGAGGAAATGCCTTATGTAAGTTGCAAATAGAGTTAGAACATGTGGGCTCTTCTGCACTTGTTCTCAGGCAAGAAGCCCATACCTTTCAAAGTACATAAACAACATTCAAATAGAATGTGATTGACCAACATTGGAGTCCCCACTACTAATGAGGCACTGCTGTTTTCTGCCCTGGAGGTCTCCACTTAAGAGAATTCACCTGAGTTTCTTTTTCCTCTTTTTTTGTCTCAGAATAAGTGGATAAGCCGCAGCCCCATGCTGCAGAGGCGGGTCTACCATTCCATGGCTGCTGTTCAAAGGAAGCTTTATGTTCTTGGAGGCAATGACCTGGACTACAATAACGACCGGGTCCTTGTGCGGCATATAGATGCCTACGACATGGACGCTGACCAGTGGACGCGCTGTAATTTTAACCTGTTGACTGGCAAGTACCTTTGATTGAGTAAATCAGGAAAAGCAGAGATTCAGGAAGTTGCCAAACTTGTTTTCTTAGATTTCTGTAGTGCAGCTGTAAATATTAAGTGCATGGTGGTAGAACAGCTTGCTTTTATTACCCAGAAAGGTGTGCATTGTTTATCTCACAAAATTGGACTCACTCATCAGGTGGCTGAACATCTGGTTTCTCAGGGCCTGTGTTACCTTTGTGTGTGTTTCACGTTGCCAAGAGAGACATGTCAGGTCCATTATTGTCAATCAGTATTCACGTAGGAACATTGGTATAAGTAGAAGGAAACAGGCGCTGAAAGAGGTAATGACTCTTTACAGGAGCAATTTATTTTTTACTTCTCACTACTTTTTAGTCCTCTTATTTCTGGTGAGTGCAGGAGAGTGGTCTTCATTGTTTGTCAGTGTCAAATATAGCTTCTGCCTGTATTCTCCTAAAGACAAAACTTTAGAGATGTTCTGTGCATGGGGGTTTGGCAGCACTTCTGGCCACACAGACCCACCCAAGCATTACCACGGGGTAGCACTAGGTAGGGACCATACTCATCCCACAGGGGAGTAAATGAAAGCAGCGAACAGCTTACCCCTGACTTTTTTTTATGAAGTTGAAAACTTGTCCTCCCTTTTCGGCCTACATGATTAAGATCCCTTCCAGGCTGCTCTAATAGGAAAATCACAAACTCAAACGGATGGGCTGGACTATTGCCTCAAGACATTTTAATATGCTGAGTGGGCACTCAATCACTCACAGCTGCTGCTACGGAGGCCACAGTGGGGGCATAACCAGTGTGAGAGGTTTAGATGCTTTGTATTGAGCTCCTGTTTTTGCGAAAATGATCTTTGAGGTCCACCTACAAGCACTTAACTCTAAGTTGCTGTAGTGGTACCTTAGCCCCTTGGTCCCTCGATCTGTGATTCTGTCTGCTATAGGATCCAGCTTATTTATTACCCGAGTCAATCCTGTGTCAGCCCATCAATAAAAAGAGACTATCTCACTCTCTGATGGCCTCCAGGGAAGAATATGTAGTAGTGAGTTATTCTGTCTTCTTTTTTAAGTGGGGGAGGAACCTTTCATCATTTTGGCGTGTCAGTATCTAGGGACTACCCAGGCTGTTCCCAGCTCAGGAACTTTAATATAGTCTTAAAACTGTTGTGTATGTAAAGAAAAGAAGGGTAGTAACTTTATCAATCTTTTCTGTCATTTGTCTTCATTTGGGGCACACTAGGGGCATGGCTCTGTTTTATTGGCTTCTTGCGGTTGCAGCCGTTACAAATGTAAGCACTTGCTTAAAATCATTTGTAGTATAAGAGGTGTTTTGCATTCCTAAAATATACCATATAAACTAATGGCATACAACATAGTATAAAACTTAGTTCTGTGTGGCTTATTATTGCTGTATTTAATGCTGTATTTACTAACTTGGCTGGCTATTAAGTGTTATGGCCGGATTCTGACCCAGCACAGATTCATTCTCTGAGAGTGGTTAATTCTTCCCTCTGAGAACTGGGAGACAGTGATTAGTTGAGGCAGAAATCCTGTGGAATATACAAGTGTGCCACAGAGGGAAATTGTATCCCTCAGTGGCAAAAGGGTTAATGAAGACATGCAAGGAAATGAATTTATTTTTCCTCTTTTTTTCACTTCTCTTTACTTTAGGCCAAAATGAATCTGGAGTTGCCGTCCATAATGAGAGAATATATTTAGTGGGTGGATATTCGATTTGGACGAATGAGCCTCTGGCTTGCATCCAGGTGAGTGGTTGAAGTTCCTTTTGGAGTTTGTTCAGGTGGTTCAGTGAGGTTATTTTTGCAGTGCTGCTATTGCAGGGAGAGATGTTTACAGGTAGGAAGAAGACTGAGCTTCCTTTGTGCAGCAAGTTCAGCCACTAAACTTCATCCTGCATCCTAAAGATGCTAGCTAATAAATGATGGAGCCCTGTTGAAAATAAAGATGGCAATGAGCTTTGAAAATATATGGTATACTGGAAATGGGGAAAGTGGAATGCTTTTTCCTTTCTTATAAACCAAAACATCTAGAAATCTTGGTAATAGTACTTTCACATCTGCAAAACTTTACAAATGTCTCCTTTCTATTCCATTTTCTTATTTTCTGTATTACAATTCATTCAACAAATGCCACCTATGAAGGTGTTGTTCTTTCCTGGCAGAAGTGAGTAGTAGTAGTTTATGATTGGAAGCTTGTATTGCTTCCCTCTTAGAACTGTTTTTATTGTGTTCCATAGGTGTTTTTAATTTATCATGTTTTCATTTTCATTTGTCTCTGGGTATTTTTTTTACTTCCTCTTTGATTTCTTCAGTGATCCACTGGTTGTTTAGTAGCATGTAGGTTAGCCTCCATGTGTTGTGTTTTTTGCATTTTTTTCTTATAGTTAATTTTTATTCTTGTAGAGTTGTAGTCATAAAAAGATGCTTGATATGATTCCACTATTCTTAAATTTACCAAGGCTTGTTTTGTGGTCTAGCATGTGATCTATCATGGAGAATGTTCCATGTGCAACTGAGAAGAATGTGTATTCTGTTGCTTTTGGATGGAATGTCCTATATGTAGCTATTAAGTCCATCTGGTTTGATGCTTCATTTAAGGCCAGTGCTTCTTTATTGATTTTCTGTCTGGGTGATCTGTTCACTGATGTAAGTGGCATGTTAAAATACCTTACTATTATTGTGTTACTGTCGTTTTCTCCCTTTATGTCTGTTAGTATTCACTTTATGTATTTAGGTGCTCCTATTTTGGGTGCATAGATATTTACAAGTGTTATATCTTCTACTTGGATTGACTTCTTGATCATTATGTAATGACCTTCTGTGTGTCTTGTAACAGTCTTTGTTTAAACTCTATTTTGTCTGATATAAGTATTGCTACACTGGCTTTCTTTTGATTTCCATTTGTATGGAACATCTTTTTCAATCCCCTCACTTTCAGTGTATGTGTGTCTTTAGATATGAAGTGAGTCTCTTGTAGGCAGCATATATATAGGTCTTGTTTTTGTATCCATTCAGCCACTCTGTGTCTTTTGATTGAAGCATTTAGTGCATTTACATTTAAAGTAATTATCAATATGTATGTTCCTATTGCCATTTTGTTAATTTTTGGGGGGTTGTTTTTGTAGGTCTTTTTTCCCCCTTCTTTTGTTCTCTTGTGACTTGATGACTATATTTAGTGTTATGTTTGGATTCCTTTCTCTTTTCCTCTATGTACCTATTGGAGATTTTTGATTACCATGAGGTTTAGCAAGGGAAAAGCAACAAGTTGTATACGAGGGAATTGTCATAAGGCTATAAGCTGACTTTTTAACAGAAACTCTGCAGGCCAGAAGGGATTGGCACAATATATTTAAAGTGATGAAAGGGAAAACCCTACAACCAAGAATACTCCACCCATCAAGGCTCTCTTTCAGAATTAACGGAGAGATCAAAAGTTTTACAAACAAGCAAAAGCTAGCAGAGTTCAGCACCACCAAACCAGCTTTACAAGAAATGTTAAAGGAACTTCTCTTTTCCATTTCACTTAAAAGAAAAGGCCACAACTAGAAACATGAAAATTATGAATGGAAAAAGCTCATCATTAAATGTAAACAAACGGTTAAGGTAGGAAATCATCCACACAGAAAGCCAGTAGAAAAAACACAAAAGTAGTAAAAATCATTTATATCCACAATAAGCAGTTCCCTCGTATACAACTTGTTGCTTTTCCCTTGCTGTTCTTAATATTCTTTCTTTAATTTTTGCCATTTTAATCAATGTATCTTGGTGTGTTCCTTTATGGGTTAATCCTGTGTGGGACTCTGTGCTTCCTGGAATTGGGTGACTGTTTCCTTTCCCAGATTAGGGAAGTTTTCAGCTATTATGTCTTCAAATATGTTCTCAGCCCCTTTCTTTCTCTCTTCTCCTGGGACCCCTATAATGAGAATATTAGTGTGATTGATGGTGTCTCAGAGGTCTCTTAAGTTGTCCTCATTTATTTTTATTCTTTTTTCTGTTCAGCGTCAGTGATTTCCACTACTCTGTCTTCCAGCTCACTGATTCATTCCTCTGTATCATAGAGTCTGTTGATTCCTTCTAGTGTATTTTTCATTTCAGTTATTGTATTCTTCATCTCTGGTTGTTCTTTATAGCTTCTAACTCTGTTAAAAACTCCTAACTTCTTGCTTTGTGCATTCATTCTTCTCCTAAGTTCTTTGATCATCTTTACAATCACTACCCTGAACTCTTTCTCAGGTAGATTGCCTATCCATTTCACTTAATTCTTCTTCTGGGGTTTTATCTTGTTCCTTCATTTGGAGTATGTCCCTCTGTTGCCTCATTTTGCCTAACTTGCTTTTTAAATTTTTCTGTGTCTGGTAGGTTGGTTACAGTTCCCAGCCTTGGGTGACCTTTTGTAGGAGATGTCCTATGCATCTTGGCAGAACACACCCCTCTCATCACCAGAGCTACATGCTCTAGTGGTGCCCCTATATGGGCTGAGTGGGTCCTTCTTTTGTGACAGGCTGACTGCTGTGGGCAGCACAGTAGGCTTGGTTGACCCCCGGTCTGGTTAGTTGTCAGGTCCTGCCTTGTGTCGAGGCTGCTGTCTGCTGGCTGGTGGGGCCAGGTCATGAGGCAGCTGGTTGCGGAACCCCAGGGAGCCCTAGGATTTTGCTGGCTCACTGGAGGATGGAGTCAGGGTCCCGAAGACCTCAGGGCTGTTGCCTGCCCACTGGTGGATGAAGTCAGATCCTGGGCCTAATGCTGGCCTACTGGTGGGCAGAGCTGAGTTCTGGGAACTGGTTGCAGGGCCCAGGGGTCCCAGAGCTATTGTCCAGTCACTGGTGGCTGTGGCTAGTTTCTAACACAGTTGGTTGCAGGGTCTGGGCTGTCCTGAAGCTTGTATTGGCCTGCTAATGGGCAAGGCCAGGGCCCAGCCAGTGTGAGGGCAGGGTCTGGCCTGCTGGTGGAATGGCCAGTTCCACAGGCTGCGGGGCTGCAGTTGTATTGTGGCTGAGGTCCACCCCTCGGTGGATAACAGTGGTCCTGAGGCTAGAGAAGGCTCACCAGAGGCTGTTGCAAGGGCCCAGGGATTTCTGGGGCTGCCCACTGTGTCCCAGCATCTCTGGGTGAGGGCCCTAGGGGCCCCATATCTAATGTCTGTGTACTAGTTTGTAGGGCTGTGTCCTGAGCCCTCTGGTAGGCAGAGCCATGTCCGGGGAGCTCTGGGCTCAGGGAGTTTTAAGGCAGCCCTTCTGCTAATGGGTAGAGCTGTCTCTGCTCAGTTAGCTGCTTGGCCTGAGGCATCCCAGCACTGGTACCTAGTCTGTCGGGCCAGGGTAGGGCTGGGCCCCGAGGCTAATAATGTAGAGGGAGGGTTAAAAAGTGGTGCTTGCCAGCACCAGTGTCCATGAGGTAGAATGAGCTCCCCAGAATGGCCGCCTCCAGTGTCTGTGTTCACAGGGTGAGCTGCGAGATCACTCCAAGATCAGCAGGTAGGTCTGACCAAGGCTTCTTTCAAATTACTGCTTCTGCCCTGGGGCCAGGAGTGTAAGATTTCGTGTGCACCCTTTAAGAGTGAAGTCTCTATTTCCTCCAGCCCTCTGGCACTCCTGAAAGTAAGCCCTGCTGGCCTTCAAAGCCAAATGCTCTGGGGGCTCATCTTCCCAGTGCAGGACCCCTGGGCTGGGAAATGCAACACGGGGCTCAGACCCCTCACTCCTTTGGAAGAACCTCTGCAATAGTAATTACTCTCCCCACTGTGGGTTGCCCACCTGTGGGTATGGGACTTGACTAAATCACAACTCCGCCTCTCTTACCCATCTCATTGTGGTACCTTCTTTATATCTTTAGTTTGTAGAAGATCTTTTCTGGTAGGTTCCAAACTTTTTCATCAATGGTTGTTCTACAAATAGTTGTAATTTTGGTGTGCCTGTGAGAGGAGGTGAGCTTGGGGTCTTTCTACTGTACTATCTTGGCCAATCTCCAGAGGCAGTACACTCTTCGACATCAATCTTAGAAATAATATTTTTAATGTGTCTCTATTTCCTGGCTTCTGGAGTATCCAGGGTTGTTCCTTTGACTCTAATGTCTCCTCTTTCATTTCTAATTTATTTATTTTCTTCTTTGATTAGGAGTTTTATTATTATTATTTTTTTATTGGGGTATAGTTGTTTTACAATGTTGTGTTAGTTTCTACTGTACAGCGAGTAGAGTTCCCTGTGCCATACAGCAGGTTCCTATTGGTTATCTATTTTATACATAGTAGTGTATATATGTCAATCCCAATCTGTCTCCCAATTCATCCCACCACCACCCCCCGCTTTCCCCTCTTGGTGTCCATACATTTGTTCTCTACATCTATGTCTCTATTTCTGCCTTGCAAACTGGTTCATCTGTGCCATTTTTCTAGATTCCACATATATACATTAATATACGATAGTTGTTTTTCTCTTTCTGACTTAACTTCTAATTTATTTGAGTCCTCTCTTTTTTCCTTGTTAAGTCTAGCTACAGGTTTACCTATTTTGTTTATCTTTTAAAAGTGGCTTTAAGCTTTACTGACCTTTTCTATTGTCTTTTTATAGTTTCTATTTCATTTATTTCCACTCTGATCTTTGTTGTTTCCTTCCTCTACTAACTTTTGGGCTTAGTTTGTTCTTCTTTATCTAGTTCCTAGTGTAAAGTTAGGTTATTTATTTGAACTTTTTTTCTTAATGTTATATATTTGAACTTTTTTTCTTAATGTAGGTACCTCTATGATCTTCTCTCTTACAACAGCTTTTGCTGCAGCCCATAAGTTTTAGTATGTTATATTACATTTTCATTTGCTTCAAGGTATTTTCTGATTTTTCTTTTGATTTCTTCTTTGACCCATTGTTCAGTAACATGTTATTTAATCTTCACATATTTGTGAGTTTTCCAGTTTTATTCTTCTGATTCCTAATTTCATACCATTGTGGTCAGAAAGGATGTGTGATATGATTTCAATCTTAATAAATTTAAGACTTGTTTTGTGGCCTAACATATATCCTGGGGAGTGTTCCAGAATATATTTTCCTCAAGTGTACATGGGACATTTACAAAAACCAATCATGTACTAGGGTTAAGGCTAAGAAGACTTAAAAATTAAGTATTATGTATGTAGACTATAATCTCTAACTAACTACAATGCAATTAAGTTAGAACTTAAAAAGTTAGTTAAATAAACTCCTATTTTGCTAAATAACTCATGGGTTAAAGAAGTCCTAATGGAAGTTTAAAAAGTACCCAGAACTTAATAATAAAAACAATACATAGCAAAGCATGTGGGATACATATAGCATAATAAGTTAGAACATGAACCAAAATACCCTCAAAGTAGAAAGAGAGAATAATGATAGGAAAATAATGAAGTAGGAAACAAAAATACAGTAGAAAAAATTTTATCAAAGGCACAAGTTAGTTCTTTGAAAAATCTTGAAACTCTTTATGGGAGTCTTTAGTTAATTGAAGTCTACCTTGTACTAGAGTTTGGTCCTATCTTTCGGATAACAACAAACAAGCAAACTATTTTCTTTCAAGGAGGGCTTCCAGTCTTTCATCTGTGCATGTATTTGTCAGTCATCACTGTCTTTGGGGTTTCTTTTTGTTTTGTTCTTTTTAGAATTGTAGAACATTGAACTGAGCAACAGGCAGTGATCTGTAATGCTGGGACCCTGGTTTTTAAGTGGTTTGGGACCCTTCATTTGACTACTTACTCAATAGAAGCAAGTTTGGGTTTATTAAAAAGATGCAAATTTTAAATATACTTATGGGTATATTTCTACTAATTGTAATGTTCAATTAGATGAAGGAATAGAAATCAAGATGGAATGGTCACTAATCATATACACTAATTAATGCCTCATGACTTCTGGTTGTTCCCAAACAAATCTGTCCTCAAAAGATGAAGAGGTGAGGTACATGTGTATATCTTAAACCACTGAGGATATTCTAGAGTAGCCTCAGAACTACGGTGATTCTAAAAAAGATGCGATTCTTAAATGTTTTAATCAATGCCTGTGTTAGTGGAATAAATTTCATCTCTGAGACTGGACAGTAAAATATTCTACTATATTTGCTTTTTTAAAAAATTAGCATTATGAACAGTTCTGTGTTCCAGTGGTCATTTCGAAGTACCAAGTCAATCAGTAATTTTGCAAATGCTGTGTTTATTCCCTTGGCTGGCACAGTAGTCTCACAAAGCACAGATAAATTTGAAAAAGGCTTTTCAGAGCCTTTATGGTTTGTTTATAGATAATAAGTTCATATAAGCATATGGATTGTCACTTAAAGAGATGCTTGAAATGAAAGTCTTCATGGATAAGAGACTCATTTTAGTTATTCACAACTGGTTATGGGTTACATTACCATTCATTCTAAACTATGGTTGCACAATCTCAAATACTTGTTTTTTTGGTGACTACAGAACTATTTATTTTGGTTCACTAAAAGTAAATATGTTGATGGTTGGAGAGACTAGCTACATGTTCAAAAGCAAGCCATTTCTCTACTACTTGCTGGAAGAATATCCAACAGAGAAGAAAGATGAGAGACTGGAATAGTGTTTATGAGAAGATATTGATTAGACAGTAGAAATTCCTGAGTACCTATCAGCAGTATGAAAATTACAGGAAAGAGAGGAGACAAGATGTTGGAGTAGAAGGATGTGAGCTCACCTCTTCTTACAGGAAACACCAAAATTACAAGTGACCACTGAACAACCACTGACAAAAAAAACACTGCAACCTACCTAAAAAGTTACCCTACATCCAAAGACAAAGAAGAATCCACAACTAGATTGTAGGCGGGACACAACTGCGATAAAATCCAATCCCATATATGCCGGGTATAAAATAATTATGCCACAGAAGTTCTCCTGCAGGAGTGAAAGTCCTGAGTCCCACCTCAGGCCTCCCCAGCCTGGGGGTCTGGCAATGGGAGGAGGAGGCCCCAGAGAATGTGGCTTTGAAGGCCAGCAGGGTTTGACCACAGGGATTCCACAGGACTGGGGGAAACAGAAACTCCACTCTTGGAGGGCGCACACAGGGTCTTGTGCACGTCAGGACTCAGGGAAAAAGTGGTGACCTCATGAGAGACTGGGGCAGACTTACGTGCTAGTATTATATTGGAGGGTCTCCTGCAGAGGCAGGGGGCGGCTGACTCAGGGACAAGGACACTGGACACAAGGACACTGGCGGTGGTAGTCTGGGGTGTACTCATTGCCGTGAGCCCTCTTGGAGGCCTCCATTTTCTCACCAAGACCTGGCCCCAACCAACAGTCTGTAGTTCCAATGCTGAGATATCTCAGGCCAAACAACCAACAGGGTGGGAAAACAGACCCACACATCAGCAGAGAGGCGCTTAAAGTCTTCCTGAATAAACAGGTAGCTGATAAACACACCCCCTGACATGGTCCATCCCACCAGAGGGACAAGACCCAGCTCTACCCACGAGTGGGCAGGTACCAGTCCATGCCACCAGGAAGCCTGTACAAGCCTCTTAGCCTCATCCACCAGAGGGCAGACAGCAGAAGCAAGAACTACAAACATGTAGCCTGCAAAACAGAAACTGCAATCACAGAAAGTTAGACAAAATGAGACGGCAGAGGAATATGTCCCAGATAAAGGAAAAAGATAAAACCCTAGAATAACAAAGTGAAGTGGAGGTAGGCAATCTACCTGAAGAAGAATTCAGAGTAATGATAGTAAAGATGATCCAAGATCTCGGAAAAAAGAGTGGAGGCACAGATTGAGAAGATACAAGAAATTTTTAACAGAGACCTAGAACTAAAGAAAAAACAAAGAGAGAGGAACAATACAATAACTGAAATGAAAAATAACACTAGAAGGAATCAATAACAGAATAACTGAGGCAGAAGAATGGATAAGTGAGCTGGAAGACAGAATGGTGGAAATCACTGCTACAGAACAGAATAAAGAAAATAAGAATGAAAAGAAATGAGGACAGTCTCAGAGACCTCTGGGACAACATTAAATGCATCAACATTCACATTATAGGGGTCCCAGAAGGAGAAGAGAGAAAGAAAGGGCCTGAGAAAATATTTGAAGAAATAATAGCTGACAACTTCCCTAACATGGGAAAGAAAACAGTCACCCAAGCCTAGGACGTGCAGAGAGTCCCAGGCAGGATAAACCCAAGGATGAACACACTGCGACACATAGTAATAAAACTGACAAAAATTGAAGACAAAGAGAAAATATTAAAAGCAACAAGGGAAAAAGCAACGGATAACATACAAGGGAACTCCCATAAGGTTATCAGCTGATTTCTGAAGAAACTCTGCAGGCCAGGAGTGGCACCATATATTTAAAGTGATGAAAGGGAAGAACCTACAACCAAGAATACTCTACTCAGCAAAGCTCGCATTCAGATTCGACGGAGAAATCAAAAGCTTTACAGAGAAGCAAAAGCTAAGAGAATTCAGCACCACCAAACCAGCTTTGTAACCAATGCTAAAGGAAATTCTCTAGGTGGAAAAGAAAAGGCCACAACTAGAAACAAAAAAAATTATGAGTGGGAAAGCTCACTGGTAAAGGCAAACATACAGTAAAGGTAGGAAATCATCTGCACACAAATACGATATCAAAACCAGCAACTGTGAGAAGAGGAGAGCACAAAAGCAGGACATTGGATATCCATTTGAAATTAAAAGACCAGCAACTTAAAAAAATCTTGTTTATATATTGATGGCTATATCAAAACCTCATGGAAAATGCAAACCGAAAATCTACAATAGATACAAACACAAAAAAAGAAAAAGGAATCCAAACAAAACACGAAAGTTAGTCATCAAATCACGAGAACAAAAGAGGAAGGGAAGACAAAACACCTACAAAAACAAATCCAAAACAATTAACAAAATGGCAGTATGAACATACGTACTGTACAGGGTTCAAGATGGCGGAGTAGAAGGACGTGCTCTCACTCCCTCTTGCAAGAAGACCGGAATCACAACTAACTGCTGAACAATCATTGACAGGAAGACACTGGAACTCACCAAAAAAGATACCCCACATCCAAAGACAAAGGGGAAGCCACAATGAGACTGTAGGAGGGGCGCAATCACAATAAAATCAAATCCCATAACTGCTGGGTGGGTGACTCACAAACTGGAGAACACTTATACCACAGTGTCCACCCACTGGAGTGAAGGTTTTGAGTCCCAGGTCAGGCTTCCCAACCTGGGTGTCTGGCAACGGGAGAAGGAATTGCTAGAGAATCAGACTTTGAAGGCTAGCGGGATTTGATTGCAGGACTTTGACAGGAATGGGGGAAACAAAGACTCCACTCTTGGAGGGCACACACAAAGTAGTGTGTGCATCGGGACCCAGGGGAAGGAGCAGTGACCCCACAGGAGACTGAACCAGACCTACCTGCTAGTGTTGGAGGGTCTCCTGCAGAGGCGGGGGGTGGCTGTGTCTCACCATAAGGACAGGGACACTGGCAACAGAAGTTCTGGAAGTACTCCTTGGCGTGAGCCCTCCCAGAGTCCACCATTAGCCCCACCAAAGAGCCCAGGTAGGCTCCAGTGTTGGGTTGCCTCAGGCCAAACAACCAACAGGGAGAGAACCCAGCCCCACCCATCAGCAGACAAGCGGATTAAAGTTTTACTGAGCTCTGTCCACCAGAGCAACAGCCAGCTCTACCCACCACCAGTCCCTCCCATCAGGAAACTTGCACAAGCCTCTTAGATAACCTCATCCACCAGAGGGCAGACAGCAGAAGCAAGAAGAACTACCATCCTGCAGCCTGCGGAACAAAAACCACATTCAAAGAAAGATAGACAAGATGAAAAGGCAGAGGGCTATGTACCAGATAAAGGAACAAGATAAAACCCCAGAAAAACAGCTAAATTAAGTGGAGATAGGCAACCTTCCAGAAAAAGAATTCAGAATACTGATAGTGAAGATGATCCAGAACCTTGGAAGAAGAATGGAGGCAAAGATCGAGAAGATGCAAGAAATGTTTAACAAAGACCTAGAAGAATTAAAGAGCAAACAGAGATGAACAATACAATAACTAAAATGAAAAACACACTAGAAGGAATCAATAGCAGAATAACTGAGGCAGAAGAACAGATAAATGACCTAGAAGACAGAATGGTGGAATTCACTGCTGTGGAACAGAAGAAAGAAAGAATGAAAAGAAATGAAGACAGCCTAAGAGACCTCTGGGACAACATTAAATGCACCAACATTTGCATAATAGGGGTCCCAGAAGGAGAAGAGAGAGAGAAAGGACCCCAGAAAATACTTGAAGAGACTATAGTCGAAACCTTCCCTAACATGGGAAAGGAGATAGCCACCCAAGTCCAGGAAGCGCAGAGAGTCCCATACAGGATAAACCCAAGGAGAAACACGCCGAGACACATAGTAATCAAAGTGGCAAAAATTAAAGACAAAGAAAAATTACTGAAAGCAGCAAGGGAAAAACGACAAATAACATACAAGGGAACTCCTATAAGGTTAACAGCTGATTTCTCAGCAGAAACTCTACAAGCCAGAAGGGAGTGGCAGAATCCAACAACACATTTAAAGGACGATACGCCATGATCAAGTGGGATTTATGCCAGGGATGCAAGGAGTCTTCAATATATGCAAATCAATCAATGTGATACACTCTTTTAACAAACTGAAGAATAAAAACCATATGATCATCTCAATAGGTGCAGAAAAAGCTTTTGATAAAATTCAACACCCATTTACAATAAAAACTCTCCAGAAAGTGGGCATAGAGGGAACCTACCTCAACATAATAAAGGCCATATATGACAAACCCACAGCAAACATCATTCTCAATGGTGAAAAACTGAAAGCATTTCCTCTAAGATCAGGAACAAGACAAGGATGTCCACTCTCGCCACTATTATTCAACATAGTTTTGGAAGTCCTAGCCACGGCAATCAGAGAAGAAAAAGAAATAAAAGGAATACAAATTGGAAAAGAAGAAGTAAAACTGTCACTGATTGCAGATGACACGATACTATACATAGATAATCCTAAAGATGCCACCAGAAAACTACTAGAGCTAATCAGTGAATTTGGTAAAGTTGTAGGATACAAAATTAATGCACAGAAACCTCTTTCATCCTATACACCAACGACGAAAGATCAGAAAGAGAAATTAAGGAAACAATCCCATTCACCATTGCAACAAAAAGAATAAAATACCTAGGAATAAACCCTCCTAAGGAGGTAAAACACCTGTACTCAGAAAACTATAAGACACTGATGAAAGAAATCAAAAATGACACAAACAGATGGAGAGATATACCATGTTCTTGGATTGGAAGAATCAATATTGTGAAAATGACTATACTACCCAAAGCAATCTACAGATTCAGTGCAATCCCTATCAAATTAGCAATGGCATTTTTTACAGAACTAGAAGAAAAAAATCTTAAAATTTGTATGGAGACACAAAAGACCCCAAATAGCCAAAGCAGTCTTGAGGGAAAAAAATGGAGCTGGAGGAATCAGACTCCCTGACTTCAGACTATACTACAAAGCTACAGTAATCAAGACAATATGGTACTGTCACAATAACAGAAATACACATCAATGGAACAGGATAGAAAGCCCAGAGATAAACCCACGCACCTATGGTCAACTAATCTACGACAAAGGAGGCAAGGATATACAATGGAGGAAAGACAGTCTGGGAAAACTGGACAGCTACATGTAAAAGAATGAAATTAGAACACTCCCTAACACCACACACAAAAAATAAACTCAAAATGGATTAGAGACCTAAATGTAACTGGACACTATAAAACTCTTAGAGGAAAACATATGAAGAACACTCTTTGACATAAATCACAGCAAGATCTTTTTTGATCCACCTCCTAGAGTAATGGAAATAAAAACAAAAATAAACAAATGGGACCTAATGAAACTTAAAAGCTTTTGCAAAGCAAAAGAAACTACAAACAAGACGAAAAGACAACCCTCAGAATGGGAGAAAATATTTGCAAATGCATCAACCGACAAAGCATTAATCTCCAAAATATATAAACAGCTCATGCAGCTCAATATTAAAAAAACAAACAACCCAATCAAAAAATGGGCAGAAGACCTAAACAGACATTTTTCTAAAGAAGACATACAGATGGCCAAGAAGCACATGAAAAGCTGCTCATCATCACTAATTATTACAGAAATGCAAATCAAAACTACAATGAGAACATGTTTGAAATTATTCTGTCCATTATGTCTTATAAAGTTTAAAATCAACAACAACAAAAAAACTACAATGAGGTATCACCTCACACCAGTTAGAATGGGCATCATCAGAAAATCTACAAACAACCAATGTTGGAGAGGGTGTGGTGAAAAGGAAACCCTCTTGCACTGTTGGTGGGAATGTAAATTGATAGAGCCACTATGGAGAACAGTATGGAGGTTCCTTAAAAAACTAAAAACAGAACTACCATATGACCCAGCAATCCCACTACTGGGCATATACCCAGAGAAAACCATAATTCAAAAAGACACATGCACCCCAATGTTCATTGCAGCACTGTTTACAATAGCCAGGTCATGGAAGCAACCTAAATGCCCATCAACAGATGAATGGATAAAGAAGATGTGGTATACATATACAATGGAATATTACTCCGCCATAAAAAGGAACGAAATTGGGTCATTTGTAGAGACGTGGATGAATCTAGAGACTGTCATACAGAGTGAAGTAAGTCAGAAGGAGAAAAACAAATATTACATATTAACGCATATATGTGGAATCTAGAAAAATGGTACAGATGAACCAGTTTGCAAGGCAGAAACTAAGACACAGATGTAGAGAACAAATGTATGGACACCAAAGGGGGAAAGTGGTGGGGGGTGGGGGTGGTGGTGTGATGAATTGGGAGATTGGGATTGACATATATATGCTAATATGTATAAAATGGATAACTAATAAGAACCTGTTGTATAAAAATTAAAAAAAAAAAGAACATACATATTGATGATTACCTTAAATGTAAATGGATTAGATGCTCCACCCAAAAGATACATATTGACTGAATGGATACAAAAACAAAACCCATATATATGCTGTCTACAAAAGACCTACTTCAGATCTAGGTACACATAGACTGAAAGTAAGAGGATGCAAAAATGTATTCCATGCAAATGCAGCTCAAAAGAAAGCTGGAGTAGCAGTACTCATATCACACAAAATAGACTTTAAGATAAAGATTGTTACAGGAGACAAAGAAGGACACTACATAATGATAAAGGGATCAATGCAAGAAAAAGATACAGCAACTGTAAATATATATGCACCCAACATAGGAGCACCTCAATTTATAAGGCAAATACTTACAGCCATAAAAAGGGAAATAATACTGGGAGACTTTCACACCCCACTTTCATCAATGGACAGATCATCCACACAGAAAATCAATAAGGAAAACACAGGTTTAAATGACACATTAGATCAGATGCACTTAACTGATATTTATAGGCATTCCATCCAAAAGCAGCAGAGTACACATTCTTCTCAAGTGCACATGGAACACTCTCCAGGATTGAGCACATGCTGGGCCAGAAAACGAGCCTTGGTAAATTCAAGAAAATTGAAATCATATCAAGCATCTTCTCTGACCACAACACTATGAGATTAGAAATCAACTACAAGAAAAAAAAATTGTGAAAAACACAAATATGTGGAAGCTAAACAATATACTACTAAACAACCAATGGATCACTGAAGAAATCAAAGAGGAAATAAAAAAATACCTAGAGACAAATGAAAATGAAAACATGATGATCCAAAACCTATGGGACACAGCAAAAGCACTTCTAAGAGGGAAGTTTATAGCGATACAAGAAAAAATCTCAAACAACTTAGTCTTACACCTAAAGCAACTAGAGAAAGAAAAACAAAACCCAAGGTTAGTAGAAGGAAAGGAATCATAAAGATCAGAGCAGAAATAAATGAAATAGAGATGAAGAAAACAATAGAAAAGATCAGTGAAACTAAAAGCTGGTTTTTTGAAAAGATAAAGTTGAAAAACTTTAGCTAGACTCATCAAGAAGAAGAGGGAGAGGGCTCAAATCAATAAAATTAGAAATGAAAAAGTTACAGTGGGCACCTCAGAAATACAAAGGATCATAAGAGATTACTACAAGCAGCTATATGCCAATAAAATAGACAACGTAGAAGAAATGGACAAACTCTTAGAAACGTACAACCTCCCAAAACTAGACCAGAAAGAAATAGAAAATATGAACAGACCAATCCAAAGTACTGCAATTGAAACTGTGATTTAAAAACTCCCAACAAACGGAAGTCCAGGAACAGATAGCTTCACAGGCGAATTCTACCAAACATTTAGAGAAGAGTTAACACCTATCCTTCTGAAACTATTGCAAAAAATCGCAGTGGAAGGAACACTCCCAAGTTCATTCTATGAGGCCACCATCACCCTGATACCAAAACCCGATAAAGTTTATCACAAAAAATAGAAAATTACAGGCCAATATCACTGATGAACATAGATGCAAAAATCCTCAACAAAATACCAGCAAATCAAATCAAACAATACATTAAAAGGATCATACACCATGATCAAATGTATACCATAATTTATTCCAGGGATGCAAGGATTCTTCAATATATGCAAATCAGTGTAATACAGCACATCAACGAACTGAATAAAAAACCATATGATCATCTCTATAGATGCAGAAAAAGCTTTTGACAAAATTCAACACCCATTTATGATAAAAACTCTCCAGAAAGTGGGCACAGAGGGAACATACCTCAACATAATAAAGGCCATATTTGACCAACCTACAGCTAACATCATACTCGACAGTGAAAAGCTGAAAGCATTTCCTCTAAGATCAGGAACAGGACAAGGATGCCCATCTTGCCACTATTAGTCAACATAGTTTTGGAAATCCTAGCCATGGCATTCAGAGAAGAAAAAGAAATAAAAGGAATCCAAATTGGAAAAGAAGTAAAACTGTCACTGTTTGCAGATGGCATGATACTATACATAGAAAATCTAAAGATGCTACCAGAAAACTACTAGAGCTCATCAATGAAATGGGTAAAGTTGCAGGATACAAAATTAATACACAGAAATTGCTTGCATTCCTATACACTAACAATGAAAGATTAGAAAGAGAAATTTAAAAAACAATCCATTTACCATAGCATCAAAAAGAATAAAATACCTAGGAATAAGGCTACCTAAGGAGGCAATATACCTGCACTCTAAAAACTATAAAATGCTGATAAAAGAAATCAAAGATAACACAAACAGATGGAAAGATATACCATGTTCTTGGATTGGAACAATCAATATTGTCAAAATGACTGTACTACCCAAGGCAATCTACAGATTCAATGCAATCCCTATCAAATTACCAATGGTATTTTCCACAGAACTAGAACAAAGAATCTTAAAATTTGTGTGGAGATGCGAAAGACCCCAAATAGCCAAAGCAATCTTGAGAAAGAAAAATGGAGCTGGAGGAATC
This sequence comes from Balaenoptera musculus, assembly GCF_009873245.2. Classification (NCBI taxonomy): domain Eukaryota; kingdom Metazoa; phylum Chordata; class Mammalia; order Artiodactyla; family Balaenopteridae; genus Balaenoptera; species Balaenoptera musculus. The sequence continues at coordinate 61,792,793 of NC_045796.1, read as the reverse complement.
AGGTTCCCTGACTTCAGACTGTACTACAAAGCTACAGTTCAAAACAGTATGGTAGTGGCACAAAAACCATATAGAGATCCATGGAACAGGGTAAAAAGCCCAGAAATAAACCCATGAACCTATGGTCAATTACTATATGATAAAGGTGGCAAGAATATACAATGGAGAAAGGACATTCTCTTCAATAAATGGTGCTGGGAAAACTGGACAGCTACATGCATAAAAAAAAAGAAATTATAATATTCTTTAACACCATACACAAAAATAAACTCAAAATGGATTAAAGACCTAAATGTAAGACTCGAGACTATAAAACTCTCAGAGGAAAACATAGGCAGAACACTCTTTTACATAAATCACTGCAATAGCTTTTTTGATCCGTCTCCTAGAGTAATAGAAATAAACACAAACAAATGGAACCTAGTTAAACTCAAAAGCTTTTGCACAGCAAAGGAAACCATAAACAAAACGAAAAGACAACCCATAGAATGGGAGAAAATATTTGCAAATGATGTGGCCAGAAGGGATTAATCTCCAAAATTTACAAACAGCTCATGTGGCTCAATATCAAAAAACAAACAACCCAATCAAAAAATGGGCAGAAGACCTAAATAGACATTTCTCCAAAGAAGACATACAGATGGCCAAGAGGCACATGAAAAGATGCTTAACATTGCGAATTATTAGAGAAATGTTAAGTCAAAACTACACTGAGATATCACCTCCCACCAGTCAGAATGGCCATCATCAAAAAATCTAGAAACAATAAATGCTGGAGAGGGTGTGGAGAAAAGGGAACCCTCCTACACCGCTGGTGGGAATGTAAATTGATACAGGCACTATGGAGAACAGTATGGAGGCTCCTTAAAAAACTAAAAAAAGAGCTGCCATGTGATCCGGCAATCCCACTCCTGGGCATAAATCTGGAGAAAAACATGGTTCGAAGGGATACATGCCCCCAGTGTTCACTGCAGCACTGTTTACGATAGTGCTGTTTATGATGTTTAAGACATGGAAGCAACCTAAATGTTCAATGACAGTTGAATGGATAAAGCTGTGGTACATATATACAATGGAATATTACTCAGCCATTAAAAAGAATGAAATAATGCCATTTGCAGAAACATTGATGGACCTGGAGACTATCATACTAAGTGAAGTAAGTCAGAGAAAGACAAATATCATATGATATCGCTTATATGTAGAATCTAAAAAAATGATACAAATGAACTTATTTACAAAACAAAAACAGACTCACAGACAGAGTACAAACTTATGGTCACCAGGGGCGAAGGGTGGGGGGAGGGATAGATTGGGAGATTAGGACTGACATGTCCACACTGCTAAATTTAAAACAGATAAGCAATAAGGACCTACTGTATAGCACAGGGAACTTTGCTCAAGTCTGTAAGAACCTAAATGGGAAAAGAATTTGATAAATAATAGATACATGTATATGTATAACTGAATCACTTTGCTGTACACCTGAAACTAACACATTGTTAATCAACTATAACTCCAATATAAAATAAAAATTAAAAAAAATATTTTAAGGTCCAAAGCATTGAATAAATTCTGAGATGTGATTTGTGAGGGGGAAAAAAAAAAAGAAAGAAAATTACAGGTCAGAGTGGTGGAGAAAATAGTACAGATGTTAAAAATATCGAAGTTTAAATTTTTCATAAGTCACAAATCTATAGTATTCTTGGATTCTAAGTGCACTGCTGGCTAAGATTAATGAAGGTCACACTTAAATAGTTCACAGATTGGTCTGTTAACATCCAGAAGGACTAAAGTAATTTTCTTTGCTCTTGAAAATACCAGCCAGTAACCTGTCTCATTAGACTGACCCTTCTGGATTCTAATCAAAGCTTATTTAACTGTCATTTGTAGGATTCAGCCACAAGCATGTCAAATGTTGAGAAAGCATACTGTTCTATTTTTTTCTACTACTTGATTTAGCACAGACTATTTGATCCATTTCAAGGGCAACCCAAATAAGAGAAAGGCTGAGGTGCTCTTAAATTAATACTTGTTTAAAGATAGAGATTTGGACATGTTAGTAATACTGACGCATGTAAAATATTAAAAAATAGATTCCTGAGGAAAGTCAGGTGCTCTTCTTTATTCAGCGGGTGTGTAAGCAAACGTCTGGCACAGAGGTTGACTCTAATCTGGACGCTGTGGATGACGAGCCGCAGGTAAAGGAGCAGCCGCCTAAGTGTGCAATTGATTAGTCTGTGTTGCCAGATCACCTCCACTGCTCTTCATTTATGATTACTTCTTTTTGGCTGGAGGATATGCTGCCAAGCTGGCACCTCCTTCTCCCAAATGCCTTCTTTCTGCCAGTTTACAGGGGAGTGTTTTGTAGAAAAACTGCCAACACTTCCTTTCCCGTCTTACAGATTAAATAAATTACATCTGCTTAACATACACAGCCTCTGTTGGCCCAGGGAACCAGATAAGCTGTTTGGACAGTGACCTCAACTGATATTTTGTGTTCTAGAAATGTATTCAGTTGGGGAGGGGATATCACAAATGGCATGAAAACCTTGCTTTTTCTTGGGTTGCAACCTTGAGCCCAAGTACTGGCTCCACCACCACTTACTAGCTGTGTGATCCTGAGCAAGTCATCGAACATTCTTTGTATCTCAATTTTCTTCTCTGTAACCTGAACAATAATCTTATTTGAGGTAAATATTGAAAGACCTCTACTTCCTTATTTAATGAAATACTAGTCAAAATCCCATTGTAATTTTCCTTTTTCTCACAGGGCGGGGGAATAATACTTGTCAAATTGATCTTGAAGTTTCTCCAGGAAAGGAAAAATACAAGAATAACCAAGAAATACTTGAAAATGAATGGGGGAGACATGCCCTACCCAGTCAAAATAACTAAATGTGGTACTGTGGGAAGGTACATAAATCAATGAAAGAGAGAACAAAGAAAAATTTATATGTTGCATATACTAGAGCTATTTAAAATTAATAGTGACAGGGCATATTGTTCAATAAGTGGGATGGGACGGCTAAATGTCCATTTGGGAAAAAAAGCTACAAGGTTTGATATTTTATTTTAGGCTTTAGTGATTTCCTCCTTTATGAGCTTGGATCCCCAAATCTCAAGGGCTTCTTTCATCTAAAATAATGCATTATTACATTAAAGGCTTAAGAATTATCCACTTAGAGCGGGACTTCCCTGGTGGCTCAGTGGTTAAGAATCCGCCTGCCAATGCAGGGGACACAGGTTTGTTCCCACATGCTGTGAAGCAACTAAGCCCATGCACCACAACTACTGAGCCTGCGCTCTAGAGCCCGTGAGCCACAACTACTGAACCCGCATGCCACAACTACTGAAGCCCACACACCTAGAGCCCGTGCTCCACAACAAACAAGATAAGCCACCACAGTGAGAAGCCCGCACACCGTAACGAAGAGTAGCCCCCGCTCGCCATAACTAAAGGAAGGCTGCATGCAGCAACGAAGACCCAACGCAGCCAAAAATAAATAAATAATTTAAAAAAAGAATTTTCTATTTAGGTGACAGATGAAGGCATGAGAGTGGACAAGATCATTGAAGAAGAGTACCAAGGGGTCTGTGGTTGGAATATTGGGGCATACCTACATTTAGGATGGAGATGGAAGAAGTGGACCAAAGGTGGCCTGCGTCAATGACCAACTTATTTTTTTAAAGTCATAGAACCCAAGGGAGGAAAGGTTTTAAATAAAGGTAGCTCAGATCGGTGCTCTGTGGTGACCTAGATGGGTGGGATGCAGGGGGAGGGAAGTCCAAGAGGGAGGGGATGTATGTATACATACAGCTGATTCGCCTCGGTGTAGAGCAGAAACTAACACAACATTGTAAAGCAATTATACTCCAATAAAAAATTAATTAATTTAAAAAAAGGAAGGTTGAGGAAGGTCATATGAAAAGAGGTTAAGATGATTGAAGGCTGGAAGGAACATTATGGGTTAGACACGTAGGACATGACCAGCTTTCCTCAAGAAAGAATTTTCCTAGTAGTAAGATTAAACCAGAATCAGTGAGGTGACAGCAGGCACACACTAACAAAGAGGTTCTTTCCATATGTGGAAAGAGGTGGAACTCCAGCTTAATGGGGAAATAACTGGGGAAGAATTTCCAGAAGCAACTGAACTGATTTTTTTGAACCTGCTACTAAGCTATAATACTCTATGTGCTAGACACTGAGCTGGATGTCACCAATTTCCAGAGCAAAGCTGCAGGGTCAATGTTGTTTTCACTTTACAGGTGAGGATTTGTAAGCCAGCATACAAACAACACATACTAACTAGTTTGGGCTAGTTACTTAAGCAGTCTAAGGCAGTTTTATTAAAGGAGGATAATGCTACCTACACCTCAACACTGTTCTGAAGATTAAATTATTAAATTATATATCTGTGTATATACAAACATAACATACATATCTATGTATGTATAAACATGTACAAACACAAACAGAAATGTGTAGAATAGCACTTTGCAGGAACTTAATACATATTCCTGGTACCATACTTGAGAAAAATAGCAATGCGTAAGGTATAGTCATGGTGGCATAACTGAATTTAACTGCAGGCTTTCTTTTATGTGTACCCAGCTTTATTTTGAACAACCACCTTTAACGTACAGGTTTCTCCTCTTCTTTTGTTAGGTATTGGATGTGAGTAGAGAAGGCAAAGAAGAAGTATTCTACGGGCCTACACTTCCTTTTGCTTCCAATGGAATAGCAGCATGCTTCCTCCCAGCTCCGTATTTCACATGCCCTAACCTTCAAACTCTTCAAGTGCCTCATCACAGGATTGGCACCATCTGAAAAGCCAGTGCTCTCTTAACAACCATCATGAACACGAGGAAGAAAAAGGCCTGACTTTTGGATACTGGGCATGAAAATACTCAGTGCTCAGTGCTTCCTTGTTTTGTTTTCTAGATCTTCTATTCAGATAAACATTAGCAAAAAATGAACAGTTTTCTAAAATACACATTATTGAAAACGCTTGTCACGCTTCTCAGTGTGTGTCAATATACAGTACAATATGTATGACTTTTATGGTGGTGTAGCTTAGTGCTAACTTAATGGTCCATGGATGTTTTAAGCATCCTTTGTACACTTTGTCTAATCAGTGCTGTCCAGGACATTACCCTCTTAGTAAGGCAGTTTATTTCACAAGTACTGCCATCAATGATCTTAAAAAAAAATTGTCAGTACTTAATCTCTTTACTACTTAAGCCTGGGATTGTAATTTTTCTTTTAAAAATTTAACATTATACAGCCCTGCTGTATAAGTAGAGACTCATCATTATGACATCATAAATTTTTAAATGCCATATTTTATTCAAGGTAATACAAATAATAGAAGTACACCAGAACAGCAGATGGAATACCCAGATTTTTCACCTTGGTTGCTCTGTTGCCTTGGGCCAGGAGCTTAACTTTACATTGCTTCAGTTTTCTCACTTTTTAAGGGGGGCAATTATTGATTTCCATATTAATTCAGAAGAATGTTGTAAGGATTAGGCAAATGCTCTGAAGTACTTTGCCTAAGAAAAAAAAATGTCACTCAAATTACAAGGTATTTTACTGTTTTAGAACCTTGTAACTGAAAAAGATTATTTTTGAAGTTTAAAAATTACTAGATAGAACTTGGAACACAAGCTATGAGATAAATGATTCTGAAAAGCATGTGAAAGAGACATGCTAATTATGAAAAAGGGAGTTTACTAAAGCCAAAGATTCCTAAACTTGTACAAACACTTGCCTCAAATAATAAGTCTCTCAAACATTTCATCTAAGCTCATTTAGTGAAAAATGACATTTTAAAGCTCAAAAAAAATTAGTTGTACTAATTTCGGTACCATAAAGTGCTCTGACATAAATTTGAACCTAGTATCAGTAGTTCTAATAAAAGTTTTTCCACTTTGTTAAAGGTTATGTCAATCTTGAGTGCTTGTGGGATTCTTCTCTACCACCAATACATATTTTATTACTACCATTTTTAATAATGCATGAGAATTTTTTTAGGCTAGGTTTTTGGATTTGCTTTGTCTATAACAAAAAATAAAAAATAAAACAACTCAATAATTGTATTTGAACATAAATTCAACAAGTATAACATGAGTTTTTCCCCTTTCCTTAATCTTGTTCGGATAAGTCACCTTTATTAAAAGGAGGATTTTACTTTTTTTCCTTAGTTTAATCATTCAGCAATCCTTGTCTTAATGGGAAATTGTCATTTTATTCATGTAACCACTTTTAGTAATCAGAAGTGAATAAAAAATATTTTTTATCCTAAATATAGAATTCACTAACTTTATATAAGATACCTAAAACATTAATTAAAAAAAAAATATATATATATATAAATAAAACTTCTGGCTGGAGGGGGGAGACTAGGGGTAAGAAAAAAATGGTAAATTTTTAAAAGAACAGATTTTGTTTACACAAACAAAAAGCCTTAAGAGTATTTGTACAGTTCTGAAAAGTGAAAATTGATATTGATAATTGAGATTTAGAAGGAAAACAGAGAGTCTCTTTAAAAGGTATAAACCATCTAAATTAAATTTTTAAAATGCCTTACCATGTCAGGAAAATGGACTCCAGCGTTTCAGAAATCTTTTCAACAAGGACCTAAACAAGAATTATTTCAGATTTACTAAAATTTCTACTTGACACACAGATTTTCCATCCAGCAGTTTTACCTTATAAAACAATCTATTTTTAATCCCAGACTCTCTACCCAATTAATGAAAGGGAAGGTCTAAAAGTGAACTTGCTTGAATGACAAATGGAAAGGCAGCCTGAGATTATTCTAATTTCTGTGCAGACTTCTAACTATTCATTTAAAACAAACCAGTATATATTATCAAACCTCTCCTCAGTGAACTTTAATGTATTATTCAGTAATATTACAGAATTGAAGTCAGAATTTTTAAAAGTTTTACATAGTTTTCAGAAACACTTATAATTATAGACAAAGAACAGCATCCAAAGTACAGCGCCCCTCCCCTAAAAAGAAAAAACTCAGATCGCTTATAATTCGATCCTTCCCTCAAATTATTGATCATAAGAGCTAATAAGAAAAATTCTAGAAAACAATGTTTGGTCATATAAACCAAAGCCCATTGAAACTATTCAAATATATGTTCTCCATTTAAGTGAACTATCCTACAGTAATTCATCTTCCATTTTTACTCTTCAAAGTTAAAGACCATATTGTATTTATATTTAAATTATTAATTTGAATTTCCAAAAGACTGTGAAGCTTCCAACAGTTTAAACATCATTTCAAGATTTTACTTTAAAAAAGGAAAAGCAGTAACACAGATATTAGCAGTGTTCTTACTCTAGGAGGAAAAGCCAGAAAAGACATGAATCTCTAAAATAAAATAATATGTATGTAAAATGCAGTAAAATTCCTTAGATCTTTAAGAACAAAATGCCAATTGGTTATTTTTAGGGTGTTTTTCATACTTTTTCTCTTCATACTTTTTCTCTTCTCAGTTTAACCACATGTATATTGTATACCCTTCAGCCATTACAATAGCTGAAAAATTAACTTTTCTTTGTTTTAGCAGAGTATAAAAGCAACAGGAATAAGATAAAAATTATTCCTCTAGGTAACACGGTTCATTTTTATTTTGGTTTTCAAAGAGTCAATCTGTCATAAAGAGGCAGTTGAATAATCACAGGTGCAGTGTAAGTTGAATATATACATTTTTAATTACATCTCATTACTATATACACAAATAACTTAAAGCATGCATATGCCCAGAATTTTTCTAAAAGCACAATCCACAAATGCAGTGAACTGGATAACTATCAGCACACTAAAAACTTCAATAAGCAGAAGTTGGTAAGTTCATTTGGTACAGATTTTGGTAACCTTACCAAACATAGTTTATCACAGAATCAAAATATAAGTCTCATATCTTATTAAATATGTGAAAGAATATGCTATTTTGCTAGCTTCCCAAACCAACTGTTTTAAGCAAACAAAGCACGTTATTTATACTAGCATACTCTATACTTGACTGACAAGGCAATATTTTTAACCCTAGGAGGAGTAGGCAGGAGATCAGTTTTTGGAAAATGTAAGGTTTATGTAAAAAGTCTATCAGTCAAAAAGCAGTGGTTTAGTACAGAGAACAGTTTTTGGTGAGGTTTATATGATATCTATCTTTTATCTTTGAAACACAAGTGCTATGTTACTGTGTAGGATTAGGGAAGGTAGGTTTCCTAAAGGCTTTTCCCAACTGCAAGGCTCATCAAATTTTTATATGATATATAATACTAACAAAGGGGAAGTAAAAATAAAAACTGCCAAAGATTCTGTGAAAGTACATGGAAATGGGTTCATGTAATTAGTTAAGAACAAAGTAGTTTTAAAAATTTGTGATGAAGCATGGAAGAAGATAAAAATAACAATGCATAATGAAAACACACACGTAGTCTAACAACTCACAAATAATATTTTACTTACCCCCCAAAATAGAAAAAGTCAAATATGCTTAGTAAGAAAAGAAAATATGCTAGGGATAAGTAAAGATATAAAAAGTTTTAAAGTTTGAAACTCTTCTAATACAAATGAACAAAATACTGAATGATTTTTGTGCAGAGACAATACTCCATGTTTTTTTCCTCCCCTATGGAAACCTAATTAAATGTTCAACTGAAATTTAAATCGTAACCAAATCTGTGTCTAATAAAGTCCTTTCATCACCCTGTTGTCCCTTCAATCATCTCTTCTACACTCCATCTGATATTTTAAAGAAATTATTTGAGTGGAATACTTAACATATCCAACATGTATATTTTAATTTTCTTCCTATTTAAGTGTCTTAAGGTTAGGTTTCTATAGAAATGATGGTATTCTAAGTTGGCAAACTGAGTGAGGCCCACAGCGTAGAATGAACATGTCATTCAGAGAAAGCAGCTAAGACAGTCTACTCTCCTGCTTGAGGTAAGTTTGGAAACGGAAGGTATAGCGTCAGATGGTAGAAGTCTCCTGACTGAAGGGCTTGAATGTCAGCTTACTAACAATGGGAAGTAAATGGAGGTCCTTGAGCAGAAAAGTAACAAGAAGAAAGAAGTGTTTTAGGAACACTAATGTCAAAACTATGTGAAGAATAAATTTCAGGAGTCCAGAGATAAGAAGGAGATTATAGTACCCAATAGAAAAATGTTTGGATGCATGAAATGGCAAAAAGAAAAAAATCACAAGAGCTTGTATTGGTGATCAAATGAAAAGTGGGAAACAATGAATCCAAGAAATATCAAGGCTAAGTGACTTGGGAAAGTGGTGTATTCTCTGGGTAGAAAATGAAGGCATGAGCTAGACTGGAAACGAAGATGATAAGGGCAGCTTGACATGTTGCCTTGAGATTTCAGGAGAATCCAACTAGACAGGTTTAGAGAAAAATTAGCACTACAGAGAGAAAAAATTATAAGCTAGTTTTATCAGTTCACTACTACAAGAATGTTGAGACAGAGCAGGTGAAGGGCTAGATCTTACCAGTAGGGACAAGAAGGAAGAATGTGTATGTAGGAAGGAGCGATACTTCTGAGGAAGGGATGAGAAGATAAAAGAAAATGCAACGTCACAGAGGCCCCAAAGACCAAGAAAAATGAGAACACATTTCAGATTTGACCAAAAGAGACTGGCCTACGTTACCATGGTAGAAGCAGCCGCTTCAGAGATAACAGGGTTTTTAGGGGAAAAGGAACATTAAGGAAGCAAGTATAAGGTACTCTAAGTCTGGAAATGGAAAAAGACAAGACTATAGTAATAATTTATGGGTCAGTGAAGATTCTTAAGAAATGGAACAGAGTCATAAATTTTCTTTTTTCTTCAATTAATAAAACACCTTCTTTAAAAGTTTACTGATACATAAATTAAAAAATATATATATATACATACACATGTATTGTTACAGACTTTTTCTTGTTACTGATTTTTTTATGTATAAACTTTAGTTATTCTTAGTATCTACAGCTATACACCCTAATGCATGATTCAGCAGCAGATTTTCTTAACCCTTAAAAAGTTTCATAAGCTAAGGAGCAAGATTCTCCAAGATATCTTTATCAATTTCCCTTGGGGTGAAAAAATATATATACACACACATACACACACACACACACACACACAAATAACCTCTTTAAAGTCATCCCATTAAATAGTTTACATTTCAATTGCTACAACTTGCAAAATAATGCATCATTCATTTAATAAGTCACTATCATAATGAAACTCATTGCTACGAAGCCTTAGTAACCTTAAAGAGGCTTTTATTCATCCCATTTGTTGAATTAAAAACAGTTTATTTGGGGGGAAAATAAACCATTTATATGTCATGAAGTCCTTTAGACTTCACAGATTACAATTAGGAAAGGGCTATTAACTCTAGTTTCCCGATTGCAGTGCATTTCATTTTAAAAGATACTTCTTGAGTCAGAAAAGGGTTGAAATGTTTTCCTGAAGGAATAGTAGAACCATGATAAACACTAGATGCTCAAGAAAAAAACAAATTATTTCACACTTAGCAAACATGACATGTAAGAAAACATTGAAAAGAAGTGGGGACTTCATCTAGGACATACCATTAGAGAAAGAGGAACAAAATTGAGAAGTGTTCTTCACCTTTGTGCATGAGATAGAGTGATCATGTCTGTACACCACTAAACAGAACACAGGTCAACAAATACTTTCACATACATTTAAATTATATGATTATAATTATAAATCAATTATCCCACTGATTCCTACCAGAACATTGTAAAATTTAAAAAAGGGTTATTATTCATTTTTCTCCATGAAGGAACTGAGGCTCAGAAAGGTTAAGAACTTGCTCAAGGTCACAAAGCAGAGCTGGGTTTGAGATTCAGGTGGGTTCCCAACACTAAGATGGGAGCTCTTTTTACCAAATAATGCTCATTAGAAAAAGGAGTCAAGGACAAAAGCCCAACTGGTAGAATGAATCTGAATGAAATAGTTAAAGGGTTGAGAGATGAGCTGCTACAGGAAACTAAACTGGCTCCCGGCAAACATGAAAGATGCTAGTTTATAAGAGGCTCTAACTGAAGAGCAAGGAGATAAATCAGCTGAATTCTCAGACCTCTTCTGTTAATTCTGTAAACTAAAAAATTTCCAGAATATTATTTATTCTCTTTTCCTAAAGGCTCTTCTTGTTTATCCTCCTCCTGATCTGTCTTTTAATGACAACTCCAAACGAAAGGATGAGTAGAGGAAGACATCTGGCAACTGTTGGAACCCAAGTATTGATATAAACACTGTTGGTCCAAGTTAAAAAAAAATACATATTATCTGTATAATCATTTAGCCAGATTCAGTCTCATTCCTCATAGAGTTAAGTGTGCTTTGTAAGGATTTTATTAACTTGCCTCACGCATAGTATAAAAAAGGATAACAAATATACAGTTCTATCTCCTGACCACCCCTCCAAAAAAAAAAAAACCCAGCATAGGGCAGCCAGGTAATTTGAAATAGTATCGTCATAAAATATAACTCATAAGAAAACAAAAACAAAACAGAAATAAATTACTCACAAGGCAGAAAGTCACATTGCAGTAAAATGGCCATGGATCAACCAGTACAAACCTGCTTAGACATACACACATAACATTCCCAGCTAGGAAAAGTTTCTTTAGTTTCACTAAATCCTCTTCAAAATAGATTGCAGTTTTACCAAGTTCCAAACAAAGCTCCTATAACATATTTAATTAACTTTTATTTCCCTATTTATATACTTTATACTTACAGGTATGAAAGGAAAAAATCCTAGAAAGTATTTTTAACAGAACATTATACAATTAATTAAAAGTAGGAGTCAGAATGGTGCAAAGTGACTTTAGATAGTTATAATTAACATTGAGGATGAATCACAAAATAGATTCAATATTATCATCTTTTAGTCTCTGTATCTCATCTTGTCCCACTTGTCCTAGGTGAGATAAAAGTTTGCTATAGGCTTCCCTGTAAAGAAAAAAGAAGACAGATATATATTTACTACCTTTTCCATTATTTTTCATTTAAGTCTTTACAAACTGAGCCTGCCTGAATGTCTACTTGTCTATACACACCATACACGATCTGATTAAAGTACTTTGATTCTTTAACCTACTACTTTTGGACATAGGAATTATAGTATGAGTACTGACCCTTCTAAAACAATCTCTTTAGGAAATACAGACTTATACACCCCCGCCATGTTTCATTACTCTAAATAGTCCAGCATTATCTTCAGCTGGGTTGTAATCTATTAAAAAAAAAAAAGCCTTGATCTATTTCTGACCAAAACCCATATTATCTAGTTGAGTCACTAATCTTATTCACTGGAACACACTCCAAATTTTTATAAGTGGAAAATAGGCCATTTCTAGAAAATGAATTTAGATTTCATAATCATTGTCCGAAAGGATATCATCAAATTATCAAACATACCTTTGTGCAATATTTCTGCCAAGGCCCCATTTCCGCTCTGAACTCTTCAGAGATTGAGTAAGGGTAGAAATCAAGTGGATAACAACCTGTTGGTCCAATGCTGCTACTGTTTCTAAAATGCTGTAAATCTGATAGTCATATCTCATACCATAATCCTCGATAAATTTCCTGAAAGTAAAACAAGTTACTTAGAATTACTTCTGGAGCAATTCCTTGGGCTGGTATCTGTATGGCAACAAGCTGTAACCTGAACACAAGAAAGATCATTTCATGTAAGATTACCGTAAGGATTTAGATGCCATATGAACACTATTTAACACTTGAAAATAAAGAACAGAAATGGCTTCAGTATGAGCTGTGACCAGAGTGGCGGCATTAGGAGGGAAAGGGAAGAGCTGGAATCCCAGGAGGAAGAATAAGGGGGAAAAATCTAATCTCAGGGACTTTTTTGCCATAGTGTGCATGCTGAAATCTAGGTGGTAAGGATGTAGAAGAGACTAAAACAGCGAAGAGTCCAGTTTCCTAGTTATTTTGTATATCTTTTAGTTATTGCTATCTGTAGATAAATCAAACAATATTTCTATGAGCAAAGCAAGTTATTTGAAATAATTTTTATATTCCTTAACCGATCAAGAGAATTTAGACCCATAGAAAACCTTTTTTATTAATAAGAATTATATATTTTAATACTAAAATTTCCACTCTCTCCCCCCAAGAAAATAAAAGTCACCTAGCTCAATAAATTGTACTTAACAAACATGCAATCTTTGTTCATATAAAATCCTTCCTCCTCTCTTAGGGCTTTACAGTTTTCATAAATCCAGTATTTATTTCAAATGATCACAATTTAAATAAACTGTAAACAACTGACAAGTGCCAACTATGTGATGAGAAAGAAAACTGAGGAATCAACAATCTAACATAGAATGAAGGAAATGGACCCAAACTATTTATCATGGTAGTGCTAGGGTAGAGATACATGAAATAAAGGTGAACTGGTAGAAACTGTGAGAAAGAAATACTTAAAAGTACTGCCCTAACAGAAAGCATAAGACTCTAGGGTGCAAGGCAGGAAAATAAAAACAAAACAGAAAATGTTTCTCAAGTTGCAGTTATTCTTGTGAAGGAACAACAGATCTACAAAGTCTATGCTTCACAATTACATACAATGGAACTTTCTGGGTCCACAGCATCTAAAGTGAGTAGGAAAACCAGTGACAGGCACTTCCACAGTGGATCGTGAGTAGCATGTTTAGCAGCTCCAAAGCCTGTACACCTGTCATCATGACTCACGTTTCCCACTTTTTCCTCTTTAAACACATGCAAGAATCTTCCTTACTAAATTCTCAGGTAATTTTAAGTCAGCTCACTTATCTTTCTCCTTGGTACTTTTATTTTTTAATAAAACAACAAAACATAGCAAAACTACTGCCAAAAATACAATAATTGAAACTACAAACAAGTAGTAACACATTATGTTTTGGATAATTAGTTATTTAAAAAACATGTTGGCTGTCAAATGGCTGGCAAGAGTCTTCTTGCCAGTTGGCATATTTTCCAGTTACCTAAACACAGAAGTCAGCTGGGCGGCAGGTTCTCCTCCTGACCCCACTTGGCACGCTTTGACCATGTATTGCAGGTTCTCGGTGGCCAGCCTTTTAACTAGGAGGAAAATTTACAGCATTACACATTTTGTCTGATTTGACCATCTGGATCCTCATTTTTATGAGCACTCTAGATTTAGAAAAACATGTTGTTTTCTTAAAGTATCTACATGCTTTTTTGTTATTTTTCAAAGCGAAATAGTTATGAGCTTTTGTTTTGTTCTAAAGTCTCCCTATCTTCCATTTTAAGAAAATATAAAACACTTAACAGTCTATTTTTTACAACCCTGTAACTGAAAAAACACATGTGAAGGTAAGTCTTTCTGTTAGAAAAGAACCCATATTCAAAAACACTCCAGTATCCTAACCTTGCAAGCACTGTTACATACTGATTAAAGATAACCTTTAATAATTCAGCTGATTTAGAGACAAGCAGGTTGAGTTTTTAAATTCATAAGCATATTCCTCCCACTAACAAACATATATGTAGAAAATTAGAAACTAACAGTTTACCTTTACTTAAATTAGCAATATATATATATAAAATCAACTATTTGTGATGCTAATTTCATTTTGAAGGAGAGCAAAGTTACAAAAAGAACATTTATGTTCTTTCAGTATTTAACCATATCCTTTACAACTGTGCACTTGTACATAAAAACGGCAACAACAACAAAAAAATCAACAAAGAATGTAGAAAATTCACCATGTTCCAAGTGCTAATACATTTTTGTTATGCTGTTTTTGGAACATTAAATATAAGTAGCTGGGGAAAAAATTACTTTCTCTAAGAACAAGGAAAATTTCAGAAACTGTAATCCACTATGGCAAGAGTACAAAACATGTGATGCACATGAAGTTAAATTAATTAAAATGAAGTAGCAGATAATGTTTTCCATAGCATGACAATAGTGGATAAGGAAGATATAGCATACTTGTCTTTATTGAGCAAATAAGTTCTCATATTAGATGCAATTCTAAAGCCAGTGTTAACTGTTTCTTTTTAAAGATGTTTTCTTGAAAAAAACAAAAAACCCACAAGTTCTTCTGTGGAAAAAGTACCAGAACATGAAGAAGCAGACTTCACAAAGTATTAACAGTAAGCATTGTTTTTTAAAAATAACAGCTTTATTGAGGTATAATTCACACATAAAAACCAACCTTTTGAAGTGTACAACTCATTGGTTTTTAGTATATTCTTAAGAACTGTGAAGTTATCACCACTATCTAATTTCAGAACATTTTCATCACCTCCCCCCAAAACCTTACACCTATTAGCAATCTTTCCCCATTTTCTTCCTCCCCCAGTCCCTGGAGGCACTGATCTACTATCTGTCTCTACGGATTGTCTATTCTGGGAATTTCATATAGATGGAATCATACAACGTGTGGTCTTATGTGACTGCCTTCTTTTCACTCAGCATAATGTTTTTTTGTTTTTGTTTTTTTTTCACTTACAAATTTTTATTTATCTATTTATTTATTTTTGATTATACAATGCAGTGTTATCATCAACTATAGTTTCTAACCTATCCATTAGATTCTCAGACCTTATTCATCCTATAACTGGAAGTTCATACACTTCTTTTAAAAAACATTTTTATTGGAGTATAATTGCTTTACAAATGGTGTGTTAGTTTCTGCTTTATAACAAAATGAATCAGTTATACATATATTTATATCCCCGTATCTCTTCCCTCTTGCGTCTCCCTCCCTCCCACCCTCCCTATCCCACCCTTCCAGCTGGTCACAAAGCAACGAGCTGATCTCCCTGTGCTACGTGACTGCTTCCCACTAGCTATTTCACATTAGGTAGTGTATATATGTCCATATATACACTACCACTCTCTCACTTTGTCCCAGCTTACCCTTCCCCCTCCCCATAACCTCAAGTCCATCCTCTAGTAGGTCGGCGTCTTTATTCCCATCTTGCCCCTAGGTTCTTCATGACTTTTTTTTTTTTTTTTTTTCCATATATATGTGTTAGCATACGGTATTTGTTGCTCTCCTTCTGACTTACTTCACTCTGTATGACAGACTCTAGGTCCATCCACCTCACTACGAATAAATCAATTTCATTTCTTTTTATGGCTGAGTAATATTCCATTGGATACATGTGCAACATCTTCTTTATCCATTCATCTGTTGATGGACACTTAGGTTGCTTCCATGTCCTGGCTACTGTAAATAGAGCTGCAATGAACATTGTGGTACATGACTCTTTTTGAATTATGGTTTTCTCAGGGTATATGCACAGTAGTGGGTTGCTGGGTCGTATGGTAGTTCTATTTTTAGTTTTTTAAGGAACCTTCATACTGTTCTCCATAATGGCTGTATCAATTTACATTCCCACCAACAGTGTATGAGGGTTCCCTTTTCTCCACACCCTCTCCAATATTTGTTGTTTGTAGATTTTTTGATGATGGCCATTCTGACCAGTGTGAGATGATATTGCATTGTAGTTTTGATTTGCATTTCTCTAATGATTAAAGATGTTGAGCATTCTTTCATGTATTTGTTGGCAATCTGTATATCTTCTTTGGAGAAATGTCTATTTAGGTCTTCTGCCCATTTTTGGATTGGGTTGATTTTTTTTTTTTTATATTGAGCTGCATGAGCTGCTTGTAAATTTTGGGGATTAATCCTTTGTCAGCTGCTTCATTTGCAAATATATTCTCCCATTCTGAGGGTTGTCTTTTTGTCTTGTTTATGGTTTCCTTTGCTGTGAAAAAGCTTTTAACTTTCATTAGGTCCCATTTGTTTATTTTTGTTGTTATTTCCATTTCTCTAGGAGGTGGGTCAAAAAGGATCTTGCTGTGATTTATGTCATAGTGTTCTGCCTATGGTTTCCTCTAAGACTTTGATACTGTCTGGCCTTACATTTAGGTCTTTAATCTATTTTGAGTTTATTTTTGTGTATGGTGTTAGAGAGTGTTCTAATTTCATTCTCTTACATGTAGCTGGTCCAGTATCCCCAGCACCACTTATTGAAGAGGCTATCTTTTCTCCATTGTATATTCTTGCCTCCTTTATCAAAGATAAGGTGACCATATGCACGTGGGTTTGTCTCTGGGCTTTCTATCCTGTTCCATTGATCTATATTTCTGTTTTTGTGCCAGTACCATACTGTCTTGATTACTGTAGCTTTGTAGTATAGTCTGAAGTCAGGGAGCCTATTCCTCCAGCTCTGTTTTTCTTTCTCAAGATTGCTTTGGCTATTCGGGGTCTTTTGTGTCTCCATACAAATTGTGAAATTCTTTGTTCTAGTTCTGTGAAAAATGTCAGTGGTAGTTTGATAGGGATTGCATTGAATCTGTAGATTGCTTGGGTAGTATAGTCATTTTCACAGTGTTGATTCTTCCAATCCAAGAACATGGTATATCTCTCCATCTATTTGTATCACCTTTAATTTCTTTCATCAGTGTTTTATAATTTTCTGCATACAGGTCTTTTGTCTCCTTAGGTAGGTTTATTCCTAGGTGTTTGATTCTTTTTGTTGCAATGGTAAATGGGAATGTTTTCTTAATTTCACTTTCAGATTTTTCATCATTAGTGTATAAGAATGCAAGAGACTGCTGTGCATTCATTTTGTATACTGCTACTTTACCAAATTCATTGATTAGCTCTAGTAGTTTTCTGGTAGCATCTTTAGGATTCTCTATGTACAGTATCATGTCATCTGCAAACAGTGACAGCTTTACTTCTTCTTTTCTGATTTGTATTCCTTTTTCTTCTCTGATTGCTGTGGCTAAAAATTCCAAAACTATGTTGAATAACAGTGGTGAGAAGGGGCAACCTTGTCTTGTTTCTGATCTTAGTGGAAATGGTTCCAGTTTTTCACCATTGAGGACAATGTTAGCTGTGGGTTTGTCATCCATGGCCTTATTTTGTTAAGTTCCTGCTATGCCTACTTTCTGGAGGGTTTTGATCTTAAATGGGTGTTGAATTTTGTCAAAAGCTTTCTCTGTATCTATTGAGATGATCATATGGTTTTTCCCTTTCAGTTTGTTAAAATGGTGTATCACATTGATTGATTTGTGTATAATGAAGAATCCTTGCATTCCTGGGATAAACCCCACTTGATCATGGTGTATGATCCTTTTAATGTGCTGTTGGATTCTGTTTGCTAGTATTTTGCTGAAGATTTTTGCATCTATGTTCATCAGTGATATTGTCTGTAGTATTCTTTTTTAGTGCCATCTTTGTCTGGTTTTGGTATCAGGGTGATGGTGGCCTCGCAGAATGAGTTTGGGAGTGTTCCTCCCTCTGCTATATTTTGGAAGAGTTTGAGAAGGATAGCTGTTAGCTCTTCTCTAAATGTTTGATAGAATTCGCCTATGAAGCCATCTGGTCCTGGGCTTTTGTTTGTTGGAAGATTTTTAATCACAGTTTCAATTTCAGTGCTTGTGACTGGTCTGTTCATATTTTCTATTTCCTCCTGGTTCAGTCTCGGAAGGTTGTGCATTTCTAAGAATTTGTCCATTTCTTCCAGGTTGTCCATTTTATTGGCATAGAGTTGCTTGTAGTAATCTCTCATGATCCTTTGTATTTCTGCAGCGTCAGTTGTTACTTCCCCTTTTTCATATCTAATTCTATTGATTTGAGTCTTCTCCCTTTTTTCTTGATGAGTCTGGCTAATGATCAATTTTGTTTATCTTCTCAAGGAACCAGCTTTTAGTTTTATTGATCTTTACCACTGTTTCCTTCATTTCTTTTTCATTTATTTCGATCTGATCTTTATGATTTCTTTCCTTCTGCTAACTTTGGGGTTTTTTGTTCTTCTTTCTCTAGTTGCTTTAGGTGTAAGGTTAAGTTGTTTATTTGAGATGTTTCTTAAGGTAGGATTGTATTGCTATAAACTTCCCTCTTAGAACTGCTTTTGCTGAATCCCATAGGTTTTGGGTCATCGTGTTTTCATTGTCATTTGTTTCTAGGTAGTTTTTGATTTCCTCTTTGACTTCTTCAGTGATCTCTTGGTTATTAAGTAGCGTATTGTTAGGCTTCCATGTGTTTGTATCTTTTGCAGCTTTTTTCCTGTAATTGATATCTAGTCTCATAGCATTGTCGTCAGAAAAGATACTTGATACGATTTCAATTTTCTTAAATTTACCAAGGCTTGATTTGTGACCCAAGATATGATCTATCCTGGAGAATGTTCCATGAGCACTTGAGAAGAAAGTGTATTCTGCTGTTTTTGGATGGAAGGTCCTATAAATATCAATTAAGTCCATCTTGTTTAATGTATCATTTAAAGCTTGTGTTTCCTTATTTATTTTCATTTTGGATGATCTGTCCATTGGTGAAAGTGGGGTGTTAAAGTCCCCTACTATGACTGTGTTACTGTCGATTTCCCCTTTTATGGCTATTAGCCTTTGCCTTATGTATTGAGGTGCTCCTATGTTGGGTGTATAAATATTTACAATTGTTATATCTTTTTCTTGGATTGATCCCTTGATCATTATGCAGTGTCCTTTCTGTCTCTTGTAATAGTCTTTGTTTTAAAGTCTATTTTGTCTGATATGAGAATTGCTACTCCAGCTTCCTTTTGATTTCCATTTGCATGGAATATCTTTTTCCATCCCCTCAGTTTCACTCTGTATGTGTCCCTAGGTCTGAAGTGGGTCTCTTGTAGACAGCATATATATGGGTCTTGTTTTTGTATCCATTCAGTGAGCCTGTGTCTGTTGGTTGGAGCATTTAATCCATTTGCATTTAAGGTAATTATCGATATGTATGTTCCTATTACCATTTTCTTAATTGTTTGGGGTTTGTTATTGTAGGTCTTTTCCTTCTCTTGTGTTTCCTGACTAGAGACGTTCCTTTAGCATTTGTTGTAAAGCTGATTTCGTTGTGCTGAATTCTCTTAGCTTTTGCTTGTCTGTAAAGGTTTTAATATCTCCGTCAAATCTGAATGAGATCCATGCTGGATAGAGTAATCTTGGTTGTAGGTTTTTCCCTTTCATCACTGTAAATATGTCCTGCCACTCCCTTCTGGCTTGCAGAGTTTCTGCTGAAAGATCAGCTGTTAACCTTATGGGGATTCCCTTGTACGTTATTTGTTGTTTTTCCCTTGCTGCTGCTTTTAATATTTTTTCTTTGTATTTTATTTTTGATAGTTTGATTAATATGTGTCCTGGCGTGTTGCTCCTTGGATTTATCCTGTATGGGACTCTCTGTGCTTCCTGGACTTGATTAACTATTTCCTTTCCCATATTAGGGAAGTTTTCAAGTATAACTTCTTCAAATGTTTTCTCAGTCCCTTTCTTTTTATCTTCTTCTTCTGGGACCCCTATAATTCGAATGTTGGTGTGTTTAATATTGTCCCAGAGGTTTCTGAGACTGTCCTCAATTCTTTTCATTCTGTTTTCTTTATTCTGCTCTGCAGTAGGTATTTCCACTATTTTATCTTTCAGGTCACTTATCCATTCTTCTGCCTCAGTTATTCTGCTATTGATCCCTTCTAGAGAATTTTTTTTTTTATTAATTAATTTACTTATTTTTTGGCTCTGTTGGGTCTTCGTTTCTGTGCGAGGGCTTTCTCTAGTTGTGGCAAGATGGGCAGCTCGCGCCCATCTCTGGAGCTCGTTTAGGCGGCGCTCTGAATCCCCTCTCCTCGCGCACCAGGAAACAAAGAGGCAAGAAAAAGTCTCTTGCCTCTTCAGCAGGTTCAGACTTTTTCCCAGACTCCCTCCCGGCTAGCCGTGGCGCACTAGCCCCTTCAGGCTGTGTTCACGCAGCCAACCCCAGGACTCTCCCTGGGATCCGACCGAAGCCGGAGCCTCAGCTCCCAGCCCCCGCCCGTCCCAGCGGGTGAGCAGACAAGCCTCTCGGGCTGGTGAGTGCTGGTGGGCACCGATCCTCTGTGCGGGAATCTCTCCGCTTTGCCCTCTGCACTCCTGTGGCTGTGCTCTCCTCCGTGGCTCTGAAGCTCCCCCACTCCGCCACCCACAGTCTCTGCCCGTGAAGGGGCTTCCTAGTGTGTGGAAACCTTTCCTCCTTCACAGCTCCCTCCCACGGGTGCAGGTCCCGTCCCTATTCTTTTGTCTCTGTTTTTTCTTTTTTCTTTTGCCCTATCCAGGTACATGGGGAGTTTCTTGCCTTTTGGGAGGTCTGAGGTCTTCTGCCAGAGTTCAGTAGGTGTTCTATAGGAGTTGTTCCACATGTAGGTGTATTTCTGATGTATTTGTGGGGAGGAAGGTGATCTCCACGTCGTACTCTTCCGCCATCTTGAAGGAAGTTCACCCAGCATAATGTTTTAAGGTTCATCCATGTTATAGAATGTGTTAGTACTTCAATCCTTTTCATGGTTGAATAATATTCCACTGTATGGATTTACTTCATCTTGTTGATCAATTCATTAGTTGATGGACATTTGGGTTGTTTCCATTTTGGGGCTATTATGGATAACACTGCAATGAGCATTAGTGTACAGGGTTTCTTAAAAAAAATCTGTCATCTTTATTTCATTAATTGAACTGAGCATTTCTTAAAATACTGGGTTATCCTTTTTTAGTTTTTTTAAAAAATAACTGCTTTATTGTCATATAATTTATATACTATACAATTCACCCATTTAACATGTACAATTCAATGGTTTTTAGTATAATCACAGAACTGTGCAACCATCTGCTTATACCTCCAATAAATCTATCATTCTCTCACCTATTGCCTTTCAACCACAAACTCCACTGTTTTTGACAGCACCCTCAAGCTTGAACTTTTTCACACTTTGTTGCAAATGCAGTCAGTTCCTTTGGGAGAGATTCAGAGTTCTCTATTCTATGGTTTTCTCCCACTCCCAGGCAAAACTCAGAGGTGTAGCTCTGGTGCTGGGTACAGGGACCATGGTGTCCACTACTTTCTGAGTGACATACCCACTTGAGGTGCTGAATGCTTCTGGAAGGAGGGGTATTAGCCACAGGTCCTCTTGGCATAGAATCTCCACCTCTAAGCTGCAGCAAGGACAATCAATGCCCCAGTATTCTCATTGGTGCCATACTCAGTATAGTGTACCCATCCCACGAGTGGGGGCTGAATGGAAGAATGAAGGCCCCACTTCTCACCCACACTCCCCTGGAATAAAGCCTTACCATCAGGTAGCTAGGAGGCAGAATGAGAAACACTGATATCCTGCCTCTCACAGGAAGACAGCCCTCCTACTGGGAGCTGTGGGGAGACGGAACTCTAGTTATTTAATTTACCAGTCTAAATTTACCAGAGTTTCCATCTTACTGAGCTAGGAGGAGAGAAGGGAGTAGTCTTGGTTCAAATATCAAAGACTTGCTGTTCCTACCAAGCTTCAGTATATTTTCTTAAATAATGTTTCTCCATTTGTTTTGTACGCTTAGGACCATTTCCAGAGAATTTAAATGCTCTCTTTTAAATAATTTTCACCAGTTTTTCTGGGGAGCAGGGCTGCAGAGCTCCTCATGTTGTCATGCTGGAAGTGGAACTCCTCAAGCTCTGATGTACAGGTATTTTGAGTGGACATATGTTTAAAATACTCTTGGACATGTATCTAGGAATAGAACTGCTGTGTCATTTAGTAACACTACCTTTCTACGGTTTTACACACTGTCCTTCTAAACACTGAGACGACAAGGAGAGTCAGAATTTTCTCTGAGCCAGTCACACAAACCTGTGTTTAACACTGTTTCTTCAGCTTACAAAGACGGCCATGTGGAGACAGAGCATTCTGTATGCCTTCTATTTGGTACACACGATGCACCACTAGCTAGAGATGAGCAGCAAAATTCCCCTCCCAAACCCTGATCTCCTTCATGATAAATATTACTCTCAATGAAACAAGGGGCTAGTTAAAATGCTATACTGTCTGCTCTGTCTCAAATTTTGTACTGTATAATACAACAGGCTTTCACTGAAATTAGAAGTATGCAAACATTTTCAAAGAAGGTAAAATTTCTAAAGAAGAGTCTGGGGTCTATCTCTGGATATTCTTCACTGAAGAGGTGTTACTATCAAGTAAGGGTATTTTATATTAACATAATACAACATTTTTCACAAAAGCAAGCTTGGAAGCAGAGATGAACATTTTAAACATCAAAATAATGTGGATTAAAACAAAATATGCATAAATTTTTTAAACAAAACAGAACATTTCAAAGAGCTGTTTGAGCTTTCAGCTACCACTTTTCTACCCTCATATTCTTTAGGATATACACTGTACTCAATTATCACAGTAGTTAGAAGTACTTAGGTAGAAGCATGTGAGAAGCCTGCCCCAAACAATCACATTTTAATGACAAATGCACAAACACACACACACACACACTCACACACACACCCCATCCTATTTATACTAAAAACCCCTTCAGGATAGAACTATAGCCACTATTCTGCATATTCCCAATAAGCTTATTAAAGCATGCTACTCACAGGGGGGACTAAATACGTAATATTTTAAAGCCATCACTGGCAGTAAGGCTGACGAGACTGAAAACAAACGGATCAATGGATCCTTACAGGTTTGCCCAGAGATCAGCTTACATATTCTAGCAGAAACCTGAACAGGAGAAAGTATGCTGACCCTTCACCACTTGATATTTAATAAGTTGCATTTAATACTGGAGTCTGATTGAACAAAAATTAAATAAACTTAAACTATTTGTCTGGGAGAAAAAAAAAAAAAAACCAAACTAGACTGAAACATGTCACTTTTTAATCATTTTATCATGCCCAACCTCAGCTATTGGCTAGAGTTTGTTCTTTAGCCATGATATAATCAAACTGATATAAAATAACCATATATTTTAAATATAACCATATATTTTAAACATAATCTAAAATAACCATTATATAACTGTTGATTTAACTGATAGGAAAGAATACACTCTTAATTTGTGAACATAAAAGTATAACAAACACAAACTCGTAAACGAACTAACCTTGAGGTTCACTGACCAACACCAAGCATTTTAATACTCCAGGGAGGAGTAGTTCAACCTCGGAAACATCAATGTTAGTTTCCTTAACAAGGTGGAGGATGAAGGCCAGAATGGATGCTAAGCGAGGAGGGAGCAAGGATCCTTTAAACTCAAAGTAGGATTTCCTGAAAAGAAGCACAATTTTATTTTTCCTTCTCTTTAAAGTTTTAATAGAGCAGAATCAAATGTCATACACTTTAAAGAAACTGGCCTATTTTAGCTCCCAAATTAGTAAAACACAATTTTTAAATAGTATGTATATTTTACCATGTTTTCTTCAAACCTAAGATTTTTGAAGCAATGACTGCACATCCTTTTGGTGTGCTATAAGGGCCAAAGCAGAATACAGACACAAACAAAATATAAAGTAACCTGGTCTTAAAATATACTTAATACACTTAATCAAAATCTAATCAAAATCTAACTTTCTAATATAAGCTTGATCTCCTCTATCAGCTCCTCAATGATGCAACATTTCCTCTAATGTCAAATTTGTGTAAAGATTCTCTCCTCATATTTATTTATTTAGGGATTTGAAAGGGGGTCTTATTTTTCCAAATAAATAAGAGGACTATACTAGAAATCATCTTCTCATTCCAGCCTACCTCCTTCCTTCTCTTATGAAGTAAAAGAATGAGAGGTAATTTAGGATTTAGTATCGTCTCTTAAAGCAGGACAATTTTTAGCATTCGAACTCAACAGAGGTCATAAAGATAATTTATCTGATTCATTTTTGTGTCTCTACCTCTTAGAACAGGTCTCAGCTCATAATGTGTTCAGTGTACTTTTTTTAAGTGAATAAATGAAAGTGAAAATTGTTCAGTTTCTAAAAAGTCAAGACAATATGAATAAGTGTCAGATATAGCTAAATCTAAGCTAGACATCTAAATATACTTGCAAAGCAATAATAATTTGCCAAAATGGGGCATAGAAATCACTAAAGATTATAAATTCCTTAAGGGCAGAACTATGCCTTCATCATTTCTACTCTATACAATGACTTCCAACAAACATTACGTATTACAAAATTCATTCATTCTTTGAGGGGCAAGGGCTTTTTATCTGTTTTGTTTAATAATGAATTCTCAACGCCTAGAAAAAACATTTATTTAGTACATGGTGTGCCAGGTACAAGTCTAAGAACAAGAGTGTAAAATATGGTTTCTGAAAGCATGGGGTTCACTGTCCAGTGGAAAAGTTAGATTAAAAAAAAAAAGGACAATTATAATACAGTGTGACAGGTGCTTTGAAAGATAATCCCAGAATTCTTAGGAATTCAGTAGAAGGGGCCCTAAGATGGGGAACTCCAGGAGTAGAAAAGCTTGGAATAGAGGAAGTCATAGGAGGCAATCTCTATTTCTTTCCTGAGTGTTTAAAAAAACAGAAAAATGAACTGTTACATGTTTAGGTCTTCAGCTAGAAATCATAAGAAAAACATTTTTACTGTATACAAAGTAAATAGGAAAGTCAAGGAAAGCAGCCAAGATCCTCAACACTGGGCTTTAACGACTTTAAGACCTTAAGGATTTGATTTCACTTCAGCACTTGTCATTTGGTTTGTACTAAAATTACCTATGCCATGTCTCATACACAGTGGTAGTGTACTATAATATTGTTGGAAATTCAGATACAAGTCAGGCAAAAATATCATGATTCTGTGAATTGAATCATAAAGAGCACGTGACTCCAATAGAAGGAAAGAAGCATCATGGTACACTGAGATATTAGGTGTAGGTCTCATAAAGTCTAGGTAGTGTTTAGCCCAGAGGGATGGCATTTTAATGGAGAAAATGGTATGAACAAAGCTGTGATGTAGGGAGATGTAAAGCATTTTGGGAGGTGATAATTAAACCCATCTCATTAGGGCTTGTATCAATATATGATGCCATATGTATTACATTTGGAAAAGTTAAGTGACAGATCACGGAGAGCTAAGGAGTATGGAGTTTATTCCACAGGTGAAAAAAGAGTGAATAAAGGTTTGAAGGCAGGGAAGTGTCATACTGGAACAATATTTTAGGAAAAGTAATCTGGGGGAATTGTTTAGGTGGGACTGGAAGAAAAGACAAGAGATAGTGAAAGTAGTTAGGACACTGGCAATAGTCCAGGTATAATGTGATAAGAGAAAAGACATGTGAAAAGGGAAGGAAACAATCATTTGCCAAAGGCTGGAAAAGGGGAGGGAACAAAGAATATAAAGCTTTCAAACCTGAGTAACAGAACACTAGCAACACACAGAAAAGCTCAGAAGGGAGAACAGATCTTAGACATGGGATTCTGTCATGTGAGGTGATGGATAATATCAGGACATTAATGCTACCAGATCATTAAAAACACAGGAAAAAAAACTAGACAAGAATAATCTATATCACCACAGCATCTTAAAGTTTAAAAACTAATTTCACGTGAAGCTAAATACCTCATGAAGATAAAAAAAAAAGATAATTTCTACTGTTATAGTTAAAAGATATTGGAGTTTAGTAGAAAACCTAAGAAGTTTCATTGATTCATCTGCCTAATAATAAACTGAGTTATTAAGACAGAGTAGACTAACAAAAATAGGACTTCATATTGCTTCTTTTTTCATATTAGCATTTATCTTTTCACTTAACCATCTTTTATAAAATACAATTACTTCATTTTGTACAGTACAAAATACAATTAGTGTTTATCTGATGAAAAAATATATATATACCTTTGGGACGTATATAAGAAAAATAATAGCTTCATAGAGAAAACAAGCAATATAAAGAGCACTGTCTCAGGCTGACAAGTCATTCTGGTAAATTCTTAGATAATGCTTCTCAGGAAAAAACAGTTTCTAAGCTCAGTATCCTAAGGGATGCCAATACTTTTGAGATGCTTTGTTATTTTTTTATAGAGAATAATAAGTTGTAAATACCACCTATTTTTAATATTTAGATGTACCTTATGACTTGTACAATGCATTTCTTTAGAGATGACATCGGTGGAACAGTGGCTGAGTTTCTCAATGCCAACAAAACAGGATGTTGTCCAAGACCTAAAACATGTGGTGAAGCTGGAAGAAACCGCCCGATATACTGTTCAATAACATTCCCTAGTAACTGAGTCAAATAGGCATTTGGATTTTGAGACTGACAACACACGATACACATGCCCTACAGGAGAAAAAAAAAAGAGAGAGAAATGCTAAAAGGTAAAGTTAAAAAAAAAATTTAGGAAGTTACTAATTTTGTCCCAAGCATTTATATCAGAATTTGTAACTTATTACAATCAACAAGAACAACTTCCATCATCAACAGGTAATGTTTGTATGAAGCTCAGGGAGCAGCTGAGCTTGGGTAACACCTATGCAGTGGTACCTAACCAAGCATACGTGTATTGGGGGCACACCCAGAGGAGGCAGGGGAGAAGAGTAGGAAGACAGATGAAGCTTCCTTCTGCCTCTCATCTTTAGAAAATTTCACCACCACACTCATCAGCTACATATATATGTACTACAAAGTTATAAAATACATTTTAGTCTATTTTTAAACTTATGGTACTGGTCATTTTGTCTGAGTAAGACTATAAAATTTATGCTAAAAATTTTCAATGTTAAGAAACGTGATAAATTTTTAAAAAATAACAAAAGGAGAGAAATGCAGAAGATTAAGACTCAGAATAATGACAATTTATTTTGAGGTTTTTATATGTCAGGCACTGTGCCACATGCTTTATATTCATTATTCCATTTAAATTTTTCAAAAAACAGCCCCACTGACTTAGTGTTATTTTGTCTCTGATTTTACAGCTGGAGAAATTGAGGTTTAGAGAAGTTAAGAGTTTGATCAAGGTCATACAGAACTCACAATGTCTTGTTATATGTCTGCTGATTTAATCCCTTCCATTTATATAGAAGTTAATGAGATACTTTCATATGGACTGCAGTATTTCATACTCACAAACAAACCAACACCCTGAGAAATAAAATTTTTTTCTGCTAATATTACTAAATATTGCATTTTACTAAATAATCACCAACAGAGCAACAAATTATGCTCTATAAGTTCATTTATAATTTGGTACTTTGTGATTCACAATGTGGTTTTTCCAGAGAAATAATCAGAAATGAGTGTCATGTCTCCATTTTAACTATAAATGATATTTACCCAATAGGAGATTTTTAAAGTTTATTTCTAATGAAAAATAGCACAGAGCTGTTAAAAACATAAGCACTTGAATAACAATTGAAAAAAAAAAACCAAAAAACCAATGGACTCTCCCACCCCTACAGAAGACAGATGAAGAAGAGGAAAAGCTCTGTTTGAGGAAAAACATGTTATATCAGAAGAAGATAAAGTAATAAATGGATACTTTTAAAAACATTCTGAAGAGGAGAGCTTATACCTTTAAGAAATTAAAGATATAGCTCCAAGTCAGTTCTGCCAAATGGATAATTTACCAAAATTTTCAACTTAGGAAGTTTATAAGAATTCTTATTAAGTGGACTATTTTGGTTTCAGAGGGCCACATGGAGCAAGCACTCCACACTGTTATTGACATAAGCAGCCACCATGGAATCTAGGAAGTATTCTATTTCTGTTACTCTACAACACTCATACTCGGCAACTTTGTGACTGGAGATCCTAAATGTTTCTAAAATCTGCTGTGCACCTGTATACCCACTGCCTTAGTTCAAAACCTTCAGATAATGAACTACTCACTACCTTCCAAGTCTCCAATCTAATCTCTACAGCAACCTAAACGTTGACCAGAAACACCTTTCTAAAAGTGTAAATATGGTATGTCACTCCCACTTTTTTGCCCAAAATCCATCAACGGTCCCCATGTGTTACAAGAACAAGTCCAAACTTCTTAGTATGCCACACAAAACCCTTCACTATGTGGCCCCTCCTGTATGAGCCTCCAGCCACACCAGAATTATTTGCTTTTTCCCCATGTGTCATGTTTTCTTATAGCTTATGCCCTCTACATGCTGTTCCCTCTGACAGGAACAGTCCTTCAACTCCTACCCACACTGCTCTTTAATACCTAATATCCTTTACTACAGCTATCTTCTCTTGCATCTCCTCATCCCAGTCTGGCTGACGGATAGCTGAGGCCTCCAAGGAAAATACTGAGCACACTGCTGGGAGAGTCTCTGATGGTTGGTCTCTTCTCTCAACTTTAAGTTTCTTGAGGGTGGAGCTTTTGCCTCTTCCATCTTTGTATTCAGAGACCAAACCAAAAGGAATTTTAAACCTGTTCAATGGAAGTGCAACATCACACATGTACATTAGGATTACAATGTATGGTTTTGATATCTGCAATTAGTAAACTGTTTTAAGGCAGGTGTCAATTTTTTTTTTTTTTAACTTTTAAGTAGGCACACTTACTATACCTGGAGATACAAAGGAAGACTCTTCTGAATTGCAGTCAACATAGGTGCGGGCAGCTCCTTCTCTTGCTGTAATACTGTATGTGGCAGCAGTAAACAGTCTATGATCCGGAATAGTAATTTTTGGGCTTTAGAGGTGGCAAAGATCTGTGCCCATGATTTAACAAGAGTTCCTAACACAGAAGAGCAGTAAGAGAAATTATGGTTATCTTCTAACCAGAAAATTTTGTCATTCCACTAAAAAAAAGTATATTTATAACACATAGGACCAAGTTAAAGTTGGCAATAGGAAGAAACATGTATTAAGAGTCAAAAGACTTATGCCAAGTATTTCGCTAAAGAGATAACTCTCTGAGTTCTGGGCCAAGAAAAACATACATTTCCTGAGTAACTGGCATTTAAAACATACACACAATGTGTGGTTATACATTATGTGAATATATAGATTGAATGTTGCAATTAACCAGATCTCTCTTTTTGCTTTGGTTGCTAGGAAACTCAGAGGCAAATTTACAGTTCAACTTTAAGAACACTGTAAGATCCTATATTATGCTTTTATGTATATATTCACTTTTCCCTGGGCTTCATCATGCTACTCTCCATTTTACTGATACCCTTATTTCTTCATATTTTACATTTAATTTACAGGCTGTCTCAACCCAGTTTGCAACAAGAAGAAGTATAACTAAATTTAATTGTTAAAGCAGGAAAAAAGATTAGCTGTAACATCTTGAAGCAATCACTTAACCTCCTGGAACTTCAGTTTTTATAAGTTTCAGTTATTTAACATGAGCAAAAAATGAATTTAAATTTTGATTCAAAAGAAGAGAAACAGACTTCTTTACTACATGAAATATATTATGGTTTCTTTGATGATGGGAGTCTGTCAATTGCTACATTTAATGATAGTAAAACTTATCAAATGAGCACCTTTTGTTCAATAAAGTAATTAAGAGCAGATATATACTTCCCTTTAGAGTATATTACTGCAATTGAGGCCTCCTTTACTGAAAAATATGAATTTAAAAGGAGATTATTAAGCACTTGTCCAAACAGCAATGGTACATGTGCTGCATAAAATTTTATATTTTATTCCATCTTAGAAAAGCAAAAAAGATGATAAAATTCAAAGTCACTTCCATAAAACAAAAAGTTTAAAGTTCAAGCTCTGAAGGAAAACAAAAATATGCTTATAGAAGGATATACAGATGTTTAAAAAAAAAAGAACCCAACTAATAATCACTTCTAAGAACAACAAACAGCAACATTAATCTTCTGCTGTAAAAGGAAATACAATAATCAATCATAAAGAAACACAATGCTCACTTAGCAATATTTTAAATAATGCTTGCTTCTCATTCTTCCAGTGAGTGAAAAATTTGAGAATGACAGCAATGTAAGAAAAGCTCACATTCTAAGCAACATTAGTATACCAGTAAGACGAACTGCCATCACCACCAACAGCTGAAATGATTCATATCACTCTTAAGTGTCACACAGGTATTAACTTATAAAGAGCAAGGACCTTCCAACCCAAAATGCATCATCTACCCTTGTATTTTATCTTGTGCAATAGTTAAAACACTTTGCTGAAGACCTTAAGTTTTATGAGTTCAGAGAAAGTAGAGATGACACATTTATTTTACTGCAACATTAAGCCCCTACTTTGAAAGTTTCAGCAAAGAATGTTCGGGTGTGTAGGGAATTAAAAATGCAAAGAAAAAGAAAATTTTTAAGTAAAAAACTTTGAGAAAGGTTGAAATACACAGAGTAGCTTTGTAAGAAACCTAGTATTTTTCCTGGCTATAAACTATTACTTATTTACTGATAAAGCTGAAAATAGAGAAAAATTGTGGGGAACATACTCCCACAATTGAAAGAGAGTCACACTAGAATTCTTATGTATTAACTTATTTTCTACTCTATGTATATACTACGCCTTAAAAAAAAGAGAATTGGGATCATTACAATATATATTTTTAGATGTATTTATAGTTAGAAAGTAACTTTGCTCATTTAGTAACATTACAAAATGCATTATGTACTATTAGCTAGGTTTATAAAATTATTAAGTTCCAGAAATATTTATTTAGTATATGCCATCTTCTACAATGGAGAAGCTCTTTAACCATTGTATCCTCAGTTCCCAATCGAGTGCCTCACATACACTCACTAAATGTTCTTATTTGTCCAAAATACAATATGACTATGGGAATAAAAAGTTCTAAAGATACGGCC
The DNA here is from genome assembly GCF_009873245.2 of Balaenoptera musculus. Classification (NCBI taxonomy): domain Eukaryota; kingdom Metazoa; phylum Chordata; class Mammalia; order Artiodactyla; family Balaenopteridae; genus Balaenoptera; species Balaenoptera musculus. Next base: position 61,761,169 of record NC_045796.1, on the reverse strand, counting down.
ACTAACCATAAGCAAGTTTAAATTTTCGTGGGGGCACACCAAGTACACAGATAATTATAATAAGTGGTAAACTACAAAAAATGTCAGAGCAGAAGGACAGATGAAGCACAGTCAGGGAGAGCAGGTCTTCCTGGGCTGGACCCTGAAGGATCATGGGTAGAATTTCAGTTACAAAGACCAAAGGGGATGAATGATCCCAAGAAAGAAGGATGATCAAAAGGAAAGGCATGGAAATAGGAAAATTAGAGATATAAAGAATGAGGGGGAAAAAAAAAAGATATAAACAGGAGGAAAGTGGAAGATACTACTGAGAGACCAATCCTGCTTTCTCAGAAATCACCTAGCTACAGTGAAGACCCCAGACACCTTAATCTGGAGGAGTTTTGTCAACAGTTCGCACCTCCCACTAGCGGCCTTGCAAGCGAACAGCAGAGGCATCTTCAGGGAGGAGTCGGCCAGGAGAGCAAAGCACAGTGTTTCCGTGGTTAGCTCTCTTTCCCTCAGGTGGATGTGATATCCCAACCCCAGCACACCTAGAAGAGGTTCTAACTCTCAAACGTTTATATTTGCTCTTTCTCTATTTTGTTCTAAACTTTGTACATGTATAAGACAGTAAATTATCTGTTCCAAATTTCTGCTGACTAAACGGGTAACACTGTAGCAGTGTACTCTTTTTCCAGTCTCTGAGATCTAGACAAAGGGAAAGAATACAGTATCCACCTGCCACTAAATAAAAAAATCAACCATATAACAAAACAAAGAAGGCCCTCAATTCTTCATAAGGAGAATTTTGTCCCGGGTCTATGTATCACCAATCCAAATGATTTTGCAGCTCCTGATAAGACAATCACATATTTTGTAAAATACAGACATACTTCTGAAATCATACATTTAGCTTAGCAAAAATCTAATAGCAACTAATAAATTATAAGCTTAAATGCTATGGACCTGGAGTCTGTCATACAGAGTGAAGTAGGTCAGAAGGAGAACAACAGATACCGTATGCTAACACATATATATGGAATCTAAAAAAAAAAAAAAAAAAAAAAGGTCATGAAGAACCTAGGGGCAGGACGGGAATAAAGACGCAGACCTACTAGAGAATGGACTTGAGGACACGGGGAGGGGGAAGGGTAAGCTGGGACAAAGTGAGAGAGTGGCATGGCCATATATACACTACCAAATGTAAAACCAATAGCTAGTGGGAAGCAGCCGCGTAGCACAGGGAGATCAGCTCTGTGCTTTGTGACCACCTAGAGGGGTGGGATAGGGAGGGTGGGAGGGAAGGAGACGCAAGAGGGAAGAGATATGGGGCTATATGTATATGTATAGCTGATTCACTTTGTTATAAAGCAGAAACTAACACACCACTGAAAAGCAATTATACTCCAATAAAGATATTAAAAAAAAAAAGCTTAAATGCTGAAATACATGTTAATCTACATCTTACTAAATTAAATTTATAATAAATTCTCATTTGTTTCTTTAAAATTAAAATGACCGAATTGCTACTATTGCTTTCACTACATTCTACATCATCCATATTTACACATTTTCACATTCTCCTTTATCTTTCACAACAAAGATAAAAGGTTTCAGACAGCTCAAATCAGGTTTATTCATATGTTCACAAGATCAAAGGGAACAGATATAAGGTTTTGGCCACAGAGAAAAAAAAAAAAAAACTTAAATTCTGTATAAAAACATCTAAGGAAATCCTTCTCATTTCCCTTTATCCAGTCCCTATTTTTGGTTAGCAACATGGTTTTAGTGAACAAAGATATTCAAATTACTGACTTCCTAAAGAAGAATGAACTCTGTTGTTATAGAACAGACACATTCTTTCTGAAAGAAGAAAACATAGTATTGTGAGAAACAAGATTTGAAGCATACGTATCTTTAGTGCTGTAATAAATCCTTTCCTGACCTCCTTCATACAGAGCAGACCATAAAAACAGAAGAAAGTGATGGCTTTCTGATGTTTTAAATTCTAACAAAGCATAGGTAAGTACTGAAAAAAGGTCCATTTTAATTATGGAGGCATTCGCAATGTTAGTGATTCACAATAGACTACTGGTAGCAAACTGGGGTTGGTATATTTTCTGTACTGATCATAATTAATTTTAATATTAACCAAGCATAACAAGAAAAGTTCTGAAAGGAGGTGGGGCAAGACAGAGATACACTTGAAAGCCAACATGAATTATTTTAAACTAAATCACTGTCTTTCAGATCACTCTTAAGACTGTACAGACAGCAGTGATTTAGCTAGTATGTTAGTATATTCCTATCCATCACGATACTATAGGCTCAACCTAGGCAAGTTTTAATAATGTCAGGAATACATACCCATCATCGTATAAGTCAGCTGCAGACCTGCACTGGAAATTTTTTTTCCCAAATAAGGTTTTATATATTTTAATATTTCACCAAGGTATTCTAAGGACTTTGTGACCATGGCAGATTTATCAGAAAGTGTCTGCAGATTCCCGTAAGTTATACCAACAGCCTATAAATAAGGGAAAACATGATTTAGCATTCCAAGTTTTATATAATACAGATTTTGAAAAATAAAGATAATTTCTCTTTCTACACACACACATGCACACACACATCCCTTACATTTAAGCCTTCATCCTTAACTTTCCAATAAATGTTCATAGCAATTAAAATCCAGGTAAAAAGAATTATCTTGCCTTTTATAATTAAAATAAAGGTTAAAGGAAAAATAAAAAATCAGTTCACCAATAATTATGAGTCAGCAAAGTATTAGTAAAAGATACATGGAACTGATATACAAGAAGCTTATAACCAAATCACATCAAGCATTCCAAACAGGTTGGCTCACCATATCTCTAGGACATGACTGGGAATTCTAAATCCCCAAATTCCTACAAAAAAGACCTACAGATGAGGTTAACAGACTCTTACAAGTGAGACCTCCATAAATAAAGTTCAGCTTTATGATATGAATTGATTTTTTTTCCTAGAATTTTCTTTATAAGCCATTAGATGCCAGCTTAACTTTCTCAGAGGAAAAAAAGGATGAGGTACAAAGGGTAGAAATGGCAAAATGGGGAGGCTGAGGAGAGAAATGTGAGGTGAGGTAGTAGAGAATAATGGTGAAGTGAGAAGAGGAAGGGAAATAAATGAGAGGATTAATTGAGGGAAGGTGAGAATAAACAAGAGTCGAGAAGTCACTAGGAGAATCAAGAGATATGGGGATATATGTATAGCTGATTCACTTTGTTATAAAGCAGAAACTAACACACCATTGTAAAGCAATTATACTCCAATAAAGATGTGAAAAAAAAAAAGAATCAAGAGAAAACTGGCTAGAGATGGGTTAGAAGGTTTGAGGAGAGTAGTAAAGTTTCCAAGCCATTATTGGGAACTTACCAATGAATTTCAATTATCCAAATTGGACCATGAATGGCACCAGCATGCACGGTTATGTGATTTTTCTCCTGCAGCTTTCAGGAAATAACACAAAGGAAAGAAGGCAGGTGGTTGTACCGATCCAAAGTTGAAGATTTGCAGGTGTAACGATAAGACAAAGGATGGAAGATTGTGAGTGTGTTGGTTAAGAGTAGTTGAAGTGAGGCCTCCAAGGGGTTTAGTTAAGGTAGATAAGGAAGAAAGTGAGACCTTGACAGAATGTTGCGCTTGGAGAAAAGGGAGAGGAAGGTCATGATGAAGTCACTCAGAGAAATGGAAGGAAGGCAGTGATAGTCAATGAGCTTTCAGATGCTCCAAGTGATGCCATGGTTCAATGATTAGTCATGGCAGTAGGTGGATGACAGCAGAAGTGAAGATCACTGAAAGACTATTGGAGAAGTTTTGAAATGAGGGCTCAAGATAAGTTATCCAAGGTGATATTAAAGTTAGCTATGGTGATGATAAAATGTAGAATGGAGGAAAAGATAAGGAACCTAGTGAACTTGAACGATTTGGAGGTAGACAGTTGAGAATAAGAGATATACTTGATGAATCCCCTTTTCCATTTAGCTCTCTGCCCTTGCTCCTCTATACTTCTTTCCCTAGACCAGAAATTCTCAAACTTTTTGTCTCAGTTCCCTTCTACACACTTAAAAATTGAGGATCTGAAAGAGCTTATCATTTGGGCTATATCTATTGATATTTATTATATTACAAATTGCAATAGAAAAATTTAACTTATTCATTAAAAAAAATAATAAACATTATGTTAATATAAGTCATATATTTTTGGTGAAAAATAACTTTCTTTTCCAAAACAAACCAAAAAAATATACTGAGAAGTGGCATTTTTTTTTACATCTTTGCAAATCTCTTTAATGTCTAGCTTAAGAGAAGACAGTTACATTCTCATATCTGCTTCTGCATACAAGCTGTTGCAATATGTTGCAGATAAAAACAGTTAAGTCAATATTTCTGTCAATATTAGAAAATTAAGAAAGACATACATATTTAACCCATACATCAAACAAGAGATCACAATGGAAATTGAAAAATATTCTAAAATACAAAATAATGAAAATATTGCAAATAAATCTTGTGGGATGAAGTTAAATTTGTGCTAAATGAAGAATTTATAGTCTTCAATTCAGATATTACAAAGAACAAGCCTCTGAAAATAAATTTTCTAAGTACAAATATAAGATAGAAAAAGAACAGTAAAGCAGAAGAGTGAAAAATCATAAAAATAAGAGCAAAAAAAAAAAACCAATTAAGTCTCACAAATATATGTAGCTGGAAGAGGAAAAAGTATTTTAATAAATTTTTCAGATAATTGTGGGAATTCCTCTTTGATATTACACCAAAACTTGACAAGTGGTATTTCTTAAAGGTTAGTTGTAATATAGAATCCAAAATCATGTCAATGAACGTTCTGTTCTCTGCTACGTTATAAGCCATTGGTCTGTCTTGTGCTTTGAATGAATGTTTTCCACACATGCATACTTTCTAAAAAGCCTGTACTTGTTATCTGAAAAATTTTGGTTCATTTATACAGCTTCCCAATTTGGACAACACATTTCATTGTCCATATTTTTAAAAAATCGTATTTGTTAATATCACCAATGTTGTCAGAAAGTCTTTAATTATCAAGAAGCTCTCAAGCTCATGATGACAAATACAAATGTTCCAAAATTCTAATTTTCTTAAAAGCTCAAATTATATTATTAGCAAAAAATGCTGTCAGTTGACTTGTTTGAAGTGATAGGCTCATTTTTAAGAAAATATTTGCCAAATACCCAAGTCTGAATAACCATACTTTGTCAGTTGTTCTTTCACAGTAAAAGCGGTCAGTTCAGCTTACAACTCAATCACATAAGTGGTTCTCACTTAGACAACAATTTTGCTTTCATATGCATCAAAAGTACTTTAAATATATTTCCTATTGTCATTCACAGAATACTAAAAGGGCATGTACTCAAGGGTCAAAATTTATTAAAATTAGTAACTTTACTGCTTCATTAATGATACACTTAAGTCAAACTGGCTTTTTCCCCCCTCTGTGATTGCATGGCCTTGAAAATTATACTGACTACTAGTATAATCTTGAGCCATGGTGTTGATTTCTGCTACAGCTTTTACGCTATTTGTACAAACACCAATATAGTTTTGAGCTCACAGAACCCCTGAAAAGTATTAGTGACTCCTAGAGGTCTATGAAACAGACATTTAAGAACCAGTGCCCTAGATTTCAATATTTCTCTATGTTTAGCCTTAACCTCCCCAGACTATGAGATGTATATTTTTCAGTGCCTTGACTATCCTTACCTTCATGTCACACTATCATTTCTGTGCAGAGAAGAGTTAATATAGCAGGTCCCAATGTCATTACCCTTAAGAAGCCTATTTGCAAGGTTGGTCCTTGGTTGGTTTTTGGACCCTTAGATTTTTCCCATCATTTCCCAATAAGAATGGCTCACTGTGCCTAAACAGTTTGTGCAACCAATACAGTTTATGCTGAATATCTGCTTTCCTTCTGGGAGTCCGGATTTTTAAAAGTGCCAGACAAACAGGTCCTAGATGACCAGCCCCCATTAAAAACTCTGGGCACTGAGTCACTAATGAGCTCCCCTGGTTGACAGATTTCATAGGTGTTGTCCCAATTCCTTGCTGGGAGAATTAAGCATGTCCAGTGTAATATCACTGTAAGAGGACACTGGGAAGCTGTGCCTGGTTTCTCCAGACTTCACCCATGCACTTTTTCTCTGTTGACTGTACTTTGAAACCTTTCACTATAATAAGTCATAGATGTAAGTACAACTATATGCTGAGTTCTGTGAGTCCTCCTAGTGAATCATAATAGCACCTGGGGTGGGGTGACCATGAGCACCCCTGACACAACCACAAACTAAACAGGTTTAAAATTGGACTTCTCACCTACTTCTGTCCCACTCTAAATCATGATGTTCCTATTTCTCCTTAAGGTCATCATTTTTCTGGTTAAACACAGTATTTATTTCATAATCATTCAAAAATCGCATAGTGCAATCTTCAATTCCTCCTAAACTCACTAGCTTCTGGTCATTAGTGCTCCTGCACCTTTAATTTACTCTATTGTTACCAATTTTCTTAAAGTCATTTGATCAAATCAGACCTACTTAAAAATTTATAAAGCCTGTTCACAGGATAAAATTTAACTTCTTATACCAAGATGCTCTGAATTCTTAACCTACTGATTGACCTATCAACTAACTGACACTTAGCATATACTGTCTTATATTATTATTTTAGCCTTTGTGTATGTCTTGTATTCTCAGACAAGTCAAAGTTTTCTAAGATCAAGGACTAGTTCATTTGGTTCTTCAAATCCCCAAGAAATCCTCACATAATTCTATCTAGAATTTAGCAAACAACTATTATTTAGTGAGTAGTTAAAAAGCAATTAATTTGGGTAGGATTAAATTAGGAGAGCCTTCAAAAACGATCAGTGTAGTGCATGACTTCTACTTCCCTTTCTGGTTCAGTATGGTCCCCAGCATAGGTGTTTAATTAATTACAGCTGGAGATCCAATCAACAGCTAAATAAAAGGCTCCAGAGAAATATGTATTTTATATCTACATCTACTATTACGAAACATTTTTAGGATTTATATGACATCTCTAACTGTAACAACTGTACTTTAACTTAATGAAAACCAATGGAAGAATTCACATTTATGGAAAGAGCTTATGGATTGTAAGGATCTTCGTTGCAGTTAATACCAACTACTCTGTGGGAAAATAAACTAAGTTTTACTGTGAATAGCTTACAAAAACACTAATCCAAGCACATTAACGACCTCAGTTAGGCTATAAAACAAAGACTATTACATAAGACAGATTCCTACAAAATTAATAATTAAAAATACAATGTTGAATGGAACTATTTATTACAGAGGCAAAATAAAACAAATGGATTGGTTTTTAAATCCCCAACCATGCTATGATATGAAGTAGTTGGTGCTTATGCTGAATACACTAAAATTTTACTGTAAAATTTACACTGTTCATTACAGGGTGGTAAACATTAAGTTGGAACTATTATGGACCATATAGAAGGAAATTTAAGTACCTGAAGAACATTGTTATCTAACAATTTCAGCAATAAGATACTCCTACAATTTAGATCAGACTTGGAGTTAAGGCTTTTATGTGGCATTCTTTACTCTTATTATTTTTTATTACACGTCATTCTTCTGCTGTCCTGAAGAGTGAGTTGTGCTATATCTTAGATTCACATTTTTATTCCTCCAGAATTTTATAATAGCGGCAACCAGTAATATGATTCAATTTAAAATAATTCATTTTATGGAAAAACTTTATGAACACTTCAAGATTTTTGGAAAAATAATTGTAACTGAGCTGAACAATTATATTAATGAATAAAAAATACCTCGAGGAACACAACAAGTGCTTTTTTAGGGCCTTCTTGGATAGGTAAATATTCAACTTGAGCCTTTGAGAGAATATTCTTTACTTCTGAGAGTTTAAATAGCAACCTTGTCAGTTCAGCCAACTGTTCCATGTAGTCTTTTTCTGTTAAAATAAAATATTTATATGTTTATAAATTTGTTTTTTATATATTTTATATATACATATATACATACACACACACACACACACACACACACACACACACACACACATATATATGGAAGAACAGGGAATGTATCATTCTTCATTTATGACAATGCTTTCTTTTAAAATTAAAATTTCCACATTATTAAAAACTTCTAAGTTTCTCTCACTATGGGAAGGCTTTATTTAAAAACAAACAAATGAATACTTGTGAACGTCCTAGTCCCAAAAGCTATTCATGTAAAGCCAACTGATGTAATAATATATGAAAGTAAATTTGGAGCATTTTTTCAGTCCAGCCTTTGTGAGATTTATGAATGGCCATAAACAATAGGTTTAGGATAAGGCATGCCCTACAGACAATCAGAACTGTATGGGATATTAAAAACAAAAAAATTACAAGGAAATGGGATGAAATTATTCATAATTGGATATTTTTCTTTATAGGGTGTTAACAGTGCGATATTTGGTTATTTACTTCATATTTCCACTTTTTTTTTGTGATCAGTTTCTTCAAGGTAAAAAAATAGCTCGTCATTTGAGAGCAAAGTTTTGTTCCTAGCTTCCAAGGAAACAAGTTGTGTTATCTTTATAGGAGAGAAATTTGTCATATACAGTAACGGGAAAATATCAAGAAAAAGAAACAGGCTGCAAAAGGAAATAAATTTCTGTTCATATTAACGCCTATTTACAAATATATTTTTTATCTTTCCTATTAATTTACATAATGAAACAGGAAATTTTAAACATACTTAGCTATCTAGAAAGCAAAACACCTGCAATACTTACCAACTGCCTGTTCAGTATTTAAATCAATGAACGAGTCATCTGGCACATAAAGGTTTTTTATATACATTTGCAAAATGCAACGGATCCATGATCTTATAGTTAGGGCTTGAAAAGATACACAGCCTGAATGAGAAAGTGCTTCACATAACATGCTGTAAAAATAAGTTGATGGATATTAAAAAGAGAAACCAAAACAAAACCCTGACAATGTATTCCCTGAGTACAGAGATTCAGAAATAAAGGAAAACATTCTAATATCCCCCAGCTCTTGGCCTCACTTATTTTACAGACAAACACACTAATGCAGACATGCATTGCTGAAAATAAACTCTACAGATACACACAAAATGATATTTTAGACAAATATTCTTGCTTTCATTTGTAATGTCCTAGTTGTTAATTTTCCTTTTCCCACTGATGGCATACATATAGGCTAATGCCAAAGGAGAAAAGGAAAGAAGAACATGGTTAAAATTAGAAAAACAAGGAAGGGGATTAACTAGCTAGGTGAGATAATACTAAAGGAAGTGTCAAGTACAATAAAAAACAGTGGCCCTTAGAGTAAACAGAGAAGAGGTCATGACCAAGATAAAAGGTAAAAAGACAAAATACATTTCTATGTGGCTCTCCTGACCAATCCCGTTCCCATCCCTTCCTTTCCTGCTCCCCCACCTCACAGGAGTCATTATTAAGGAATTCCAAAATAACATCTGAATGAGATTAAAAAAAAAATTATCTTGCAAAGTCAAAGGCCTGGTTAAATCTGATTTCTAATCATTTTATAAGTGAGGATAGAGAGAGTGAGGATGGTCTTAACCTAATTATAAATGTTATGTAAAGTTAGACACTTGAAAAATACATATAAATCATAACTCTAAAAATACTGTTTTGAAATACTTTGAATATAAGTTATCATAAAAAAAGAGAACACAAAACAGAAGAACTCAGTTGGGTCATTTATTACTTACACAACCTTCCCAACGTTACTTACCATCTTTGCATTTCAGTTCCTTCAACTGTGACTAACACACAATATTATTTTAAAAACTGAAATCCTTTCAGATAATTTCAGCAAAAGTATTTAATAAATAATATAAATAAATGTTTGTTGTTATTAAAGAATTCTTAAGCTGGAAGGGATCCTGAAAGTAATCTAATTGAAGGTGAACTCCCTTACTTTACAACTGAAAGCCAGTGAGAAAATGATTAATGACTCTGCTTAATGAACTTCCTTTTGAGAAGAATACCTCTCTTCATTTTCACTGACTGGCAGCTGGGATCAGACCTACACCAGTCTCTTAGGTTTGTGTATTTATTTTATTTTCCCTCATCTTGATATTCTTATTTGAATTGTCCTGATTATTCTATACTATTTCTATTATCTATTGCATATTTTTTCTGTTGGGGTTCCTCAGATCTCTTATGTAATATGGCAGGAGACACTTAAAGATAAGGAAACCAAAGTTCAGGGTGGGGAAGTCTCTTGTTCATGACTACACAAAAGTCAAAGCTTTAAACATCTAGCTGTGAAGAGGAAAGCTATCATTAAATCTAAAACTACAGTAATATAAGTGTCTTACAGATTCAGCAATATTAATTGTATAATTTCTTTCACAATGGTGAGTGAAGAAAGGTCATTTCAGGATGAGGATAAGGCAGTCCTACAAAAACCGTTTTGACAAAACAGCAGCAACACTGTTTTAAGAAAGCTTTCCTACTATTAATACTGTCAAAATGCTGATACACAGAAAAGCAACAAACTGCCCAAGTGAGAGTATATATAGTAAAGATCAGTTTTTATTGTGAAAATTCTTACCTTCCTAGTGAACTCATCTATCGTGGGCTTACATTAATGTGCATACCTGAAATAAAAACACTTACCTATTTTGTAGGAAATGACTTAAATATCTGGCTACAACTTGGGGCCAGACGATATCATCCCAACCAAAAAGTTGTATCATTGATGTAACTGGCTGAGGCTGAAGATCTGATGGAGCTGTGCTGGGCAAGTCCATTGCCAGCAAAGTAAAATCTGGATTTAAAATGAGAAAAACTCACAGTGAGAATTTTTTAACACTCCCCCCAAAATTATATCAAGAGTGATTTTAAAAAAATCAGCACTAAATATAGTAAAATGTCACATTTTAGAAACGTACAACAGAAAGCTAAAACTGGACTAAATTCATGTTGTCGAAGAAATTTCTGTGGTGATCATCTGGATCTCCAAGAAAGGGTCTAGAATAATCTATCTCAGCATCATCATGATGAATCAATAATGGCCCCCTCAAATGGCAAATTCTACACCTGATGTCTCTGCTTATGTGACTCTCTCATTCAAAAGACCCATTACAAAAATTATTTCTAGCATCCACTCTTCTCCCATTGAGTTAATTTACTCATCACCTGCCACAGACAGAGTTCTTCCTCACCTTGGACACTGGACATTCTCTTCTAGTAAAAAGTGATCTCCTACAATCAATCAATGATACTCCACTTCCGTCAGAACTCACAAAGCCTAGGAACTAGAATTCCTTAGGTTACCATGGTAAACAAATGTACTTTATTTTGTGATTTCCTGGGATTCCCCAACTTAATTTGCACTACATCACTATATGTTTATCAATAAATTGCTTCTTAAGCACTGCCTCCTATGCAGCTCTCTCAAATGGTGGCTATTTATTCTCCCACACTCTCGTACACTGGACCCACATAAGGTGAGCTTACTTCTTGGTCCACATTGCTGCTTCTATACCATTCTCCCTTCCCCCTCCCTTTGCCTTTGAGTCTTAGGTCATCAGATTAGGTCACCAGCACTAACTCTCCTTGTTGCATTTGTCTACCATTTCCTCCTTCACCTCCTCTCATCCCTTGAAGATCTTAGCTCACTATCATCCTTTCTAACTGCACTCCTGTCATAGTCCTTGATGATTTTTTCTTCCAATCTCCTGGCACTGAACTCCTCTCCTACAGTGAGTCTATCTTCCATTCTACTTTAGCCATTCACTCCCATGGTGATACAGAGACCTTGGCACTACCCATAAGTACAATCTCACCATAATTTCCACTTTGAAGACCCCTCTTTCTGGCATCGAACTACCTTTCCAACTCTCCTCCTCTAGGTTCCCAAATCCAACAATCCTTTGATTCCACCAGGACCTACAATTCATTGATCCTACAAGTCTTCCCCTTCCTTCCCCTTTTTAGGCAGCTTGATTACATGGTCCATTATTATACTGATTTTCATATACCATCAACTCCCTTGCTTCTTACTTGATTTTTTGTACTTGCCTGGAAAAAACACCATCTGTTTAATTACACCCTTGGTCTTCTCCCCACATGCACCTACACCAGTATAAATGGCTGGTGAGCAACCATGCTGACTGATCTCACTTCAGGTTTATGACTACTAACTTTAAGTGGACTCTTAGAGCTGGCCATCATTTCTACCACATTTCTCTAGTCCATTCAGTCTTTTACTCTCCTAGGGGATTATTGCATACCTTCTTTCCTCGCTCCGTCATAAGCCAGCATCTCCTCCCCATCTTCACTTTCAGCTAATGACCTTACTACCTCACAGAGTAATGAGAAACGTCAGAGGAGAACCACCATGTCTACCCAGCAACCTCCACCTGGGCCCACTTACTCTGCCTTCTCTTCTGCTACTACAGGATATCTGAGGCCAAGTCGTCTATGGCATCCCATTTCTCTTGGGCATTAAAACACAAGTGAGTCTCTTGCCACATCAAGTTTTCCCTTACTCCTAAACATTCCTGTCAGCATTATAAATATGCTGAAATTTCTCCCATGTTATTAGAAAAAAATCTCTGACCCCACTTCCCTCTCCAGCTAACATCCCCATTTTTCTACTTCTCTTAGACAGTGATACTCAAAAAGATTTACTACATTTGCAGTCAGCGATTCCTCTTCTCACATTTTCTCTTGGATATCTTCCATAAGGCCTTTGTCTCTACCCACTACAGCAAAACTGCTCTTGAAGGTCACCAGTGACCTCCATCCTACTAAATCCAAGGACCAATTCTCAGGCCTCATCCTATTTGACCCATTAACTGCATGTGAAGTGTTGATAACTGCTCCTTCCTTGAAAAGCTCTGTCATTTGGTTTCCAGGGCACTATACTGTCTTGGTTTTCATCTCACCTCACTGGTATTCCTTTGAAGTCTCCTTTCTTGGTTCCTCTTTATCCTACAAATCTGAACATGGGAATATCCTAGGGCCCTATCCTCAAACTTCTCTTTTTACTGGTACTTACTCTATTAGTAGTCTCATCCAGTTCATAGCTTTAAAGACTATTTATACATACATAGTTTCCAAATTTAAATCTCTAGCTTAGACCTCTTCCCTGAACCCTAGGTTCATTATCCAGGGGTCTAACTCAACATCCCTACTTGGATTTTAATGGACATATTAAAAAAAAAATGTCCAAAATCAAAATCCTAGTCTTCACTCACAAAATCTGCTCCTGCCACGATCTTCCTCATCTCAAACAAGGGGTTCTCCCTTTATCTGTTTTGCTTACCATATCATACCCACTTAGAAACTTCTGTCAGCTCTACCTTCAGATTGGAAATCTGGCAACTTCTCACCACTTCTACTGCTACCACTGTAGCCCAAGGTGCCCACCTCTGAGCTGTTACAATAGTTCCCTACACGGCCTCCCCACCTCCCGATAGTCTATTCTCCAGCCAGCAGCCAGAGGGATCATATCACTCCTCTGCTCAAGACTTCCCAACAGCTTCTAATCTCAGGGTAAAAGCAAAAGTCTTCACAGCTATGTACAAGGCAGAACACAAAATAGTTCTCCATAACTGCCTGACCACATCTCTGACCACTCTTACTTCTTTTCTTATTCCACGAGAGCTTTGACGGCTTCCTGTAGTTCCTCAAACACACCAGACACACTCTTGCCTCTGGACTTCTGCATAGCTCATAGCTGCATAGCTGCATATCTCACCTCCTTCAGGTCTTTGCTCAAATGGCACTTACACAGGTTTTCCTGACAATTCTGTTTAAAATTATAACTTGCCTCTAGCTTTCCCTATCCCTATCCTTTTCTATATTTTAATTTTTCTCCACAGCACTTATCACCATCTGACATATTACACATTTTACCTACTGATTTATTTATGTTCTCTCCCCGCCACTAGACTATAAGCTCCATGAAAACATGGAGCTTATACATGAAAAAAGGAATTGCAGTCCTTTTTTTCCCCATTGGTATATCCCCAATGGCAATAAAAGTGGGTATTCAATATCCTTTTTTTAATGCAGGAAATTTCTCTCTCCTATGAAGTCTTTATTTCAAAACGAACCCAAAACCCACACATATTTTGCTTTATATCTATATACTGTTTTATTTTCAGTGCCTAGGACAGCACTGACTCAACTTGTATGATATAATTTTTGGTAACTAACTGGGAGTTGGGATGATGAATGGGAGAAAGATAAGTCATATCGGCTAGTAATGACTGCTTTGGTTAAACTGAATATCAATATTTATTTTCATAGACATTACACTGGTTGGAAAACCGTTGCCCTGTCACAATTCTTCAATCTATGTATCATTGTAAAGTCTTAATTATGGAAGTGTTACCAGAATTCAAGGTCTTTTAAAATTTATATCATGCAGTCTTTTCTGTAGTGCTTTTAGCTTAGCTTTACTCATTCACACCAGGGTAAAATAAACCTTGGTTTAGATCTTAGGTTTTCAAAAGTGTTAATATTTAAACACATTAAATACCTTCATATAAATTGCGTTTAAATACATGCAGTCACCATACTGATCACTCTCTATTCCAGTATTTCTTAACATACATTGGGTAAAATATCCCTTTGAGAAAGATAATGACTTCTTTTTGGGAAAGTGCATATATGCACATATATTCAAATTCTTGCCTATAATTTCATCTGATTCAGAGTCCCTTAAAGCCTAAGGACATGTCCGTAGGCTAATAATTAAATTAAGTAAAAATTACAACCTAAAATAGAATCTAATGAAGTCAGAACAATAACATCCTCTATACTCCATGTCATTCTGAGCTCATCTGCTTGATGTTGAAGTGGAATTCATGCTATATCCTTTATTGCTCTTTATTCAACTTCATCTTATACTAGATATCTGAACATACAATTTGAAAATAAACTACTTGAACTAGAAGAAATCAAATGTTGCTTTACTTTCCAAATAATGCATGCATAAGAAAAGTTCACGTACATTCAATATTTTTAAGGTTAAAAATGATCTTTTGTTTTTAGAAAACGATCACTTAATTTTTACCTTTACTAAGAGGAAAATAATAAACAAACCAAAGGTTCCTAATTTTAAAATATGTAACTCTTTTCATCTTTCTGGTTGACAAAATATTTATTGCACCATAATAAAATAAGAGTCTGTTACCAAGCAGACAGAAGAAAAAACTGACAGTCTGCAAAATGAGAAACTAATTAGCAAATTAACAACGCTGACCTGCAGCTGCATCTGCGAGTTGTGAGAGAGGCACTATCTGTGACATTCTCTGACTCTTCAAAAATGAAAAGAAATGCCTCCATAGTGCACTGGCAACTGCAGCAAGGTGGCGCTCTTTAGCCGATAATGAAGACTGCACAATGAGGTCCACATTCTCCCTCTGAAGTTCCTGACACAATTGTTGATGCATACTCCTAAAAAGAAATAAAAATACAGCTAACACCCTACAAACACTCACAAAAATTTTTCTTTAAATACATTATGGGCTTTTAACATTTACACCATATGAAAACTGAAGAACTGTTTTATATCATTAAAACCTTTATGCCAAGACATTATGCATTTCTGGTTATTTGATGGATGAATGATGGCATATTAAGCACCATAAAGTTAATGTTAATTACTAATGTCAACCATTAATTATATGCTTTTTAATATGTCAGATCCAAATAAGAAACAGGCAGCTTCAGAATGAAGGTTTGCATTTTGCAACTCACTATGACAAGTGATTTTACTTACAATCTAGACATAAAAACAAAATTTTAAACCATTTCTCCTGTGAGCTTTAGGGCATGATGTATCAAGAGGACAGTGAGTATTTATGGCTTATGTGTGATATTTTAAACTAAAATACTTTCCTTGTTTAGAGCAGACACAGGTGTTGAGCTAGTATATAAAACTGTGCTACATACAACCTTATTATCAGTACATTGGTCCAAAAAGATCCATAATCATTTTCACATAGTAGAAAAAAGTAAAAAATAAAAAGTTATTCTCCATAAATCCATAAAACATGAATTCAATACTATCTCAAGTTTCAATTCATCATTTACTCACCTTTTTTTCCTATTGAAAATTTAGACATCTCTAGACCTTAAAAGAAACAAAAGGGGGTATATACTAAAAGATTTTTCTAGTGATCTGGAATAGAAGGCATTTATGCAATATGCCCAGCAATTAATAATATTATTTAAAACTAAATGTGCAACTGTGATATTATTCCTGTTTCTGTTTATATTACTGCCATCTCAATTGAGAGTAGACACAAATGCATTAATACCATCCTTAGATTTGCTTGCTTCAATTAAAGAGAAAGCAGTGAAAACCAACCAGTGGAGCTAGGGCAGAAGGCTTCCTTCAATAATGGTAGTATTCCATTAAGAAAAATGACTAGTACTTTAAAAAAGAAGGAAATATTACATTAACTCCAACACTCCTGATGTTTTAAATCAGTTCATCTAAGGGAAGTGGACACTCAAAATAACTATATAAAATACAGAACTAACTAGTGCATGTAACTAAAGCAATTCCGCAAAAAGATCAAACTGGTTGCAAGACCACATCTTCATACTTTTCACATAACTACACAAAAGTAAAAATTTTAAGTGTAAATTATGTAACACTAGGACTCTGTGCCTCTCTACATTGGAATTCTTGGATGACCATGAGATACTACTTAATGCTACTTGAAGTACTGAAAAATAAAACAAGTGTACAAATGCCTGGGGAAAGAATATCATAGTAAGCAAGTCTCATAAAAACTAACCAAATATCTGCTATGTTCTCTCTGTGTAAAAACCTGCCTGAGATGCTTTCAACTTGAACTAGTGACTAAAGAACCATTTCAGGTCCTTTAGCTTTGAGTAAGATGAATATCAAATCACTAAAATCCATTTGGCAACTAATTCATCTGCCTACATCCACAAAGCAAAGTTCATGGGTACATTTCAAGACACTGGAGTCCAAGTAAAATAATACCACCAGTTGTAAAACCCATCTATAGCTTTTTAGCTTTTTCAAAGTACTGGTCTCAAAGGATAATAAATAACTTACTGTATTTGGGTAGGATGGATTTTACTCACTATTTCTAAATAAAATAAGCCATTTCTTTACTCACTAAAATCTATTCCCCAGGAAGGGGTATTATTTCTGATCATCCTTTACGATGCCAGAAATTCTTTAACTAAAAATCAGAACAATTCTGTAAGATGGGTATCATTTAATCCTCTTTATAGATGATGAAGATGATAATAACATGCCTAAAGGTCACATGGCTAAGAAGAGCTGGCCCCATAATCTGAATCAAAATCTGACTCTGAAGCCCATACTTTTCCCTTACACACTAAGACACACACCCTTATATGCTAAGATGCACGCACATGCGCGCACACACACACACGATTTAAATATTGATCAATTTTCTTCTCTCTCTACTTGGGTTGAAGAAATTTTAGTAAGCCTAAGAAAAGAAGCTAGACAAGCCACATGTAGCTTTGCCTTGTGAAGAGGCAGGGGCAAATGTTTTGAGTAAAAGACTAGCTTAACATGGGTTAAAATCATTTTGGAAATACACATATGTGGAAATACAGATAACCAGCCCACTTATGTTCTAAAAGATGCAATACATTATAGCAGAAAATAAAATCTGCTGAACATCAAGTTATTCAAATTGCAGCTCTTATAGTAGAAACAATAGCAACATCTAGCATTTACTGGTATTTACCATGTGCCAAGCACCATGCTAGGTATTTTGTAAGCATAGTTTCTCACCCCATGCGGTAGGTACAATTATTATTCAAATCTTATAAATGAGGAAACTGAGGCAACAGAAGTAACACTTGTGTTGGGTAAAACTGCTGGTTATTAGCAAAGCTACTCTGAGCTGTGTGACCTTGAAAAAAAAAAAGAGTAACCTCCCAATTTTTGTTTTCTAAAGAGTTAAGATTAGGAACAATCATTTATCATCCACCCAAAAGGGTTATTGTGAAGATCACATGAAATAATGTCCTCAAAAGTGGTTAGGAGGGGACTTCACTGGTGGTCCAGTGGTTAAGAATTCGCTTTCCAATGTCGGGGATGCAGATTCGATCTCTGGTCAGGGAACTAAGATCCCACATGCTGTGGGGCAACTAAGCCCATGTGCCACAAGTAGAGAGCCCACATGCCGCAACTACTGAGCCCGTGCACTCTGCAGCCTGCACATCACAACTAGAGAGCCCATGTGCCGCAACTACTGAGTCTGCGCACCGCAACGAAAGATCCTGCATGCCGCAACGAAGATCCCGTGTGCTGCAACTAAGACATGATGAAGTCAAATTAAAAAAAAAAAAAGTGTTTAGGAACCTATTGCTACACTATGGAAACACCCAAACTTTTACATACCTAGTTATCCAGGTTTTCATACGCTTCTATTTTAGCTCTGGTATCCTGCCTCTTTTGGCTTACCTCATTAAGTTCAAGCACTTTCCTGATTCCTGTAGCCAACTGCTCTTGTGCCCCACTTTCCAGGATTTGTTTTCCTGTTTTTATCTTCATGTTACTTTTTTTAAAAAATTATTTATTTATTTATTTATGGCTGTGTTGGGTCTTCGTTTCTGTGCGAGGGCTTTCTCTAGTTGCGGCAAGCGGGGGCCACTCTTCATCGCGGTGCGCGGGCCTCTCACTATCGCGGCCTCACTTGTTGCGGAGCACAGGCTCCAGACGCGCAGGCTCAGCAATTGTGGCTCACAGGCCTAGTCGCTCTGCGGCATGTGGAATCTTCCCAGACCAGGGCTCGAACCCGTGTCTCCTGCATTGGCAGGTAGATTCTCAACCACTGCGCCACCAGGGAAGCGCCCATGTTACTTCTTGTTGTGATTTCACATATTCACTTATCCATCTTGCCCCCAACCTTCCCACCCTCACACAGACACACAAATGTACTGAGGCATCTATCACATAAGAGGCACTGAAACCTGCAGCATCTGACTGCTGCTATCTGCCAGCCTGGTCTCTGAGGCACTGTTCCTCCCTACTAACCTGGGCAGGCTTCTGGGAACACTTATTAGACTACTACATCCAGGTTTTACTTCTCATCTTTGTATGCTATTGCTTCTCCTGTAACTGATAACTATAGAACAAGGTTATGACATACTGTACATCATTTTCCCGGTAGTCATAGCTGCATATGTAATATTTCTAACATATTATGCCTCAAAATTTAAAGAAAAGTCGTCTATTGATGGACCTTGCACCACATAGAGAAAGCATAATATAATAAATGTGAGTGATGAGAGCGAATAGAAAGCAAGGGATTAACAACAATTAACAACTGAATTCCTTTTAGTTCTACTGCAAAACCTGCCAACTTTCTTCAATCTATATTAGTAAAAAATATAATGGGAAGTTCTAAGTTAAAACAAGTTGTTCTAAACCACTATGAGTAATTATTCCAAGTGCCTGATTGATCTAACTAATGGAAAACTGGATGGGAATCAGGATACTCTACCATTTTTAGTTTCAGCTAAATTCACTAAAAAAAAAAACCTTAGGTACTCTGGATCTTCTTGTCGTTCTTATTTTCATCTATAAAATAGGGCTATAATCTGCTCTACTACCCAGAAAGAATATAACATAACCAAAGTAATGACATTACCAGAAAACAAAACAACCAAAAAAGACCCCAAAGTTTTAAAGCTGGAAGGTATCTTAAAAATCATCCAACCCAATCCTGTCTTCAAAAAATAAAAACAAAACAAAACAAAAACAGACTCCAGGCATACAGAGAATTGTGCAAAGCCTCACTAGGAAATGATAGTAGCTTAAGTTCTGACCTCCAGTTCTGTGCATGCCCAGTATTCAGGGAGAGGCAATAAGTCAGAAATCAAGCTGGCAAGCAGCCGCTCAGGCACACCCAGCAGTGCCTCCCTGTAATGGTGCCTCAGTGCATTTGTGTGTATGTGGACGAGGAGGTGAGTGGGTGGTAACAACTGAGTGAATAGGTGAGATCTAGGCAAGGAGTTTATTGGCTGTTTTGACTATTGAGGGATTATAACAAATAAAAAGCCCAGTACTGGCAATGATGCTTCTGGTCACATATAATGCACCATTAAGGCATTAAAAAGGCTCCTCAAGAGGTAAGGAAAATTATCCAAATGAACTTGTCTAGGAGAGAGCCAGCTTGTGACTCTGGAAAACAGACTTAGTTTTTTCATCTGTTAAATGGGAATAATACCCTACTATCCTCCACAGAGCTGCTAAAGTTTCAAATCACACCACTTCGGTAAAAACAATTTGTAGACTATAAGGCAAGATAATATTTACTTCAGTCTCATTGCTACTGATTCTAATTCCTAATAACCATGTTCATAGATGCAGTAGAGCATTAACTAGAAACACATGGGCTTTAGAGACAGACACACCAGAGTATAAATCCTACTCTCTCAACTACTAGTTGCGTGGCCATTTCCTCAACTGCTGTAAGAATTCTTAATAAGACATATTCAATAAATGGAATAATTATTATTATGGCCAGAGAATCAAAGACTGTTTATTGAGAATATATGCGCCTGCCCAATTCTAAGGTTTTGACCTTTATTAACTAATTTAATCCTGTACATACTATTATTTCCCCCATTTTGTAGACAAGAAACCTAAATACAGAAAGGATAAATCATTTGATTGGGTCATACTGTTAGTAAGCAGCAGAGCCAAACTTTGAAGCCAGGTAGTCAAGCTACCATGCAACTCTGCTACAGCTACCTCAAATACCATTTTACTACCCAAATAAGTAATACATGTCTTAAATGTTATACTGCTATATTCATTCATTCATTCATATGCTAAGTTCCTAAAAGAGGCAGTTACAAAGTAGTATAACATCCAATCCTGGTGGCACACCAGATGCACACACATTCAAAGTTTAACACTTTTGGGGAGTGTAGGCTATTCTACAGGGATTCTAAAGGTCAAGGACATATGATCATTTAAAATTTTCCTGTGGTCCACAATTGAGTTAATTTTTAAGACTGAGGAAAGAGAATAAATCAGGAATCCAGTGTTGAGCCTAGCAAACCAAGCATGCTTATATCAATACCACCTTATGGTTTTATAGAATAACACTGATGAAGTACTTAAGGTAAGGTAGTTTGCCCCATCCCAAAAATAGGGTATAGCATTAAAATATATCAATAAAAAGTGATTGTTTTTAGGAATTACCCTTATAATTGTATTAGTCTTATATTTGTGGATGATTATGGGTCTCAAATGACTTAAGTGTTTCAGTGATATTTCACTGCATTTTATGGTACACTAATAACAAGGATCTACTTCAGTAGTTATCAATCTTGACTATCATCAAAATCATCTGTAGAGCTTTCTAGAAATACTAAAGTTCTGGCCTCACTGAAGATCCTACTGCATCTTCAAGTTTGGGGCCTAAGCATATTACTTAAAAAAGAAAAATTCTCACTCAGTGGGTCTGGGAAGGGGCCTGAGAATCTACATCTCTAGTAGGCCGATTTTGCAAGCCCATGGACCACACTTCAAGCAGTTACCTTCCTGGCTTTTCTTGTCTACAAAGTGGGAACAATAATAATACCTACAGGATTAAATTAGTTAATTAAAGTCAAACACACAGAATAGGGTTGACACACTATTCTCAATTAACAGTCTTTGATTTTCTGGTTAACAGTAATAGATACTCCATTTATTGAATATGCCCTATTTGATTCTTGCAACAGATGAGGAAATGGTCATGCAACAAGTAGCCCATGAACCACACTGAGTAGCAAGACTATTTGTAATTCTGTACTAGAGGAGGTTGATAATCATTCCTCTACTCAGTAGGCTTAAGTGTAAAACAAAGTACAGGTTTATACTAAATTAGAAAATAAAGATCATTGAGTGCAGCAGAATCAAATGGGCATGGAAATGATTCTCAGAGGACAGGTTAAGGACAAAAAAGGTGAAAAAGAGGAAATTAAAAGCACAAAGGCATATAAATTCCATACATTTACTCTCTAATTCAACACATATTAGACATGTTCTAAGCAGTAGGGATACAAAGTTAACACAACAAAGCCTCTGCCCTTCTGGAGCTTATATTTTAAAAAGAGACAGATAATTAAACAAACGCAGATGTGGAACACCTCAGGTTGTAGTGAACTTTATGGATAAAAAGAAATCAAGGTACAGGGATAATGAGTAATGAGGGCTAATATTTCAACTAGGATGATCAGGAAACACCTTCTCATAAGGTGACATATGAGCAAAGGCTTAAATGAGTAAGGGGGAGAACCACATGGATATAGGTGGGTAGAGAATTCCAAGGAGAAGAAACAGCAGTGCATAGGTGCCTAGGCTGATGGTTTCATGGGCTCAAGAACAACAATTAGGAGGCCAGTTGGTTGAAGCACAAAGGGTGACAGAAGGAATAGCAGATGAATTCAAAGAGGTAGCTGGGTTCCAGATCATGTAAGGTCTTGTAAGCCATGATAAGAACTTTAGATAAAATCAAAGTGGATAACAAGCCACAAAAGCAGAAGAGTAACATAATTTACATCTTAAAAGGAACAAATAAAAAAGCAAGGTGTTTGGGGAAGGAAAAAAAAAGTAACCACTCTGACTATAATGGAGAATTTTTATAATAGCATTAGAAGGCAAAAAATTTTAGAATAGAAAATAGGGCCGTATTTGTTCGGTCACATATTCTCCTCATTCACTTCACAGGAAGTTACTCAATGCCAGTCACTGTATGGAATGCCAGAGGTACAGAAATAATTAAGGTACAGCCTGCTATTAAAAAAAAAAAATCTAGACCTCATTCTGAAGGTAGTAAAGAACCACTGAAGGATTTTGGACTGAGGAGTGATATAATGAAAACAGTGTTTTGGGAAAGATTAATCTGGTAATGGCAAACACAATGGGTTAGAATAAAAACTGACTAGAGACAGGAGAGACCGATTATGAAGCTTCTATAAACATCTAGGTATGAGTTAATGTGCAATTTGAGCTACTTTACGAAGAAAAAAGAAAGCTAACGGAATTATTTGGCATTTTGTGAAGGAGAGGAAGGAGCAATCTATGTTACTGCTAAGTTTTGGGAGAGGGAAACAAAGTTAGGAGGGACAGTTAATTACTGTACAAGGAGAGTATATTTTGATTTGAAAACAGAAAATTTAAGTAACAAAATCCCAAAAGTTTTTGGAAATCTAGACCTAGAGTCCAAGAGTACATTCAGACTAAGGAATCACTGTGTCCAGTAGCTCAGCTCATTTTAATGTCTATTAATTACATGATGTACTGTGTTAGATGCTATCAAATATGGTCCTTGCTCTCAAAGAACATACAATAAAGTGAGGAGACAGAGGTATCTACAGAGTATTATATGTACACAAAGGGAATATTTGGTCCAACTAGGGGTTTGGTGAGGGCTTCATAGAGTAAACACACCATTATCAGATTATGAAAGTTAGTTAGTTAACTGAAGTTTTAGTTAACTGAAAAATAATACAAAAAGTTTCAGGAAGTTGTAGTAACATGAGTAAAGCATAGTGACATGAAATTGCATGGTATATGAGGGGACTCACAAACAATTTACAACATTCATAAACAATTTAGTATTACCAGAAGATGAAAGGTCAAAGGGCAGAATGATGGAAAATGAAACTAGAGTACTGATGGAGACCAAGCCATGGAGGGCCATGCCATCTAAAAAGTTAGAGCTACAAGTAAACAATTCTTTAAGGCAGAGAGAATTAAGAGACAAAAGCAACCTACATACCCAACGTATATCTTCCCATAAATGTTCCCAATATAACCTGGAGCTTATAAGCACTACCTTAGACATACATACGTTTAAACATCCTGTGTAACTGCACAGGGCAATGTTACAATATTATTTATTTGTCTTTGAAATATTTTCATTAAAAAACTATACAGGGGCTTCCCTGGTGGCGCAGTGGTTGAGAATCTGCCTGCCAATGCAGGGGACACAGGTTCGAGCCCTGATCTGGGAAGATCCCACATGCCGCGGAGCAACTGGGCCCGTGAGCCACAACTACTGAGCACGCGCGTCTGGAGCCTGTGCTCCGCAACAAGAGAGGCCGCGATAGTGAGAGGCCCGCGCACTGTCAAGAGTGGTCCCCGCTCGCCACAACTAGAGAAAGCCCTCGCACAGAAATGAAGACCCAACACAGCCATAAATAAATAAATAAATAAATAAATAAATAAATAAATAAATAAATGTATGTATGTATGTATGTATGTATGTTAGAGAATTGTGTGAGTTGGTTGTTAAACAGCCATTGTTAGAATTAAAATTAAAAAAAAAAAAACAAAAAAACTATACAGTTAATTCTTGAAAAATACTGGGGTTTATCTGCATATAATTTATAGTTGGTCCTCCAAATCTGCAGTTCCTCCACATCCAAGGATTCAACCAATCATGGACTGTAGTACTGTAGTATTTATTATTGAAAAATATCCACATGTAAATGGATCTGGACAGTTCAAACCCACGTCGTTCACTGGTTAACTGTACAAATAGCCATTCATCACAACAACCTTTTTATGTTTTCTGCCGATGTTTCAATGCTATCTTATGCTCTAATTTAATAAAATTGAACCCGACCTATAACCATTCACATTATTAGCACAATGTAGTGCAAATGCTCTTAGCAAATGTGTGCACTACTTACTGCACTATCTTAAGTTGAATTTATTTATTTATTTTTAATGGTCTGTTTCTGCCATTTATTCTGTGTTTGGGGGAACAGTTTAGCCAATGATCAACAAGTAATAGTCCTAAACTTAGCACGAAGACTCAAAGAAACAGTATCATGCTGGATATTAAGAATGAATTTTTACAGCACCTCAAGATGCCTTCAAGGAAATGGTTGAGGGTAAAGACCACATTAAGGCTTGGTTGAAGTCCTTTGACATTGAAACTGCGAGAAACTATAGGCAGACGGATGTCATGTCTTAGGGATTTCTAAAAGAACAAGAGAGCAATCATCACCTGACCATGACAACTCATTTCCAGAGGGCTAATGCTAGAATAACCCTGTACTGCTTATATTCAGTTAGGGCCTTTATTTCCAGGAACTCATCCTCCAAATTTAATAGCAAGTATGTGGGTACAAGGTAATAGATGAAAGTAAGACAGGGAGAGAATATGGGCTCAATATAAAGTAAGGCAGTTTCTAAGTTAGACAGCTACCAGAATACTGGGTGGGTAAGATCATGAATTATGATCCAGGATCTTTGTCCTTTATGTTACAGGCACTCAGAGGTAAGATCCTCTCTGTAAGAAGTCTCACAATAAAATGTACACATCTTTGATAAACTATCTAAAGTAATACTGGTCTTTAGGGAGGATGGGAGGGAGACGCAAGAGGGAGGAGATATGGAGATATATGTATATGTATAGCTGATTCACTTTGTTATAAAGCAGAAACTAACACACCATTGTAAAGCAATTATACTCCAAGAAAGATGTTAAAAAAAATTTAAAAAATAAAGTTATACTGGTCTTTTGGGATTTCAAATATGGTTCTCTTCCTCTTTAACTGTAAGTAGGTATGTATAACTGAGCAAGCATACATGCATTAGATCTTATCTAAAATGTTATGTATAGAATTCTCATACGAGAAAAAGGAGGAGGGGAACCTTACGAATTGGTGGCTGAAGGAGGAAATCAGAATATATTTATTTGCAATAACGGCATAGCTCACTTATTGCACTTTGCAGATACTGCGTTATTTTACAAACTGAAAGTTTGTTGCAACTGCATTGTCAGATGATGGTTAGCATTTTTAGCAATAAAGTATTTTTTTAATAAAGGTATGTACGTTATTTTTAAGACATAATGCTATTATTGCACACAATAGACTACAGTATAGTATAAACATAACTTTTAGTTGCACTGAAAAACCAAAAAATTCACGTGACTCACTTTATTTCTATATCCACTTTATTGTGGTGGTCTGGAACCAAACCCACAATATCTATGAGGTATGTCTGTATAGGTAATAATGTGAACAGAATATTTATGGAAAATGCCTTCATTATGGAACACAGATCAACAATCAAACTTAGCAACACGAGAGCCAATAATTACTGGTGATATTAAACACACCTCAATTTTTAATCTTCTTCCTCCTCTTATTTCTCTCTCTCTCTCTCTCTCTCTCTCTCACTTGTTCAGTCACTCACTCTGGCTCTTCCACCATTCACTGAAGACTGTGGTAGTTTCAAAACATGGCCACAAATTCTTTGGCACTCCTTGCATCTGGGAGATGTGTGACTACTCTGACCAACAGAGTGCAGTGGACGTGACCCTAAGTGACTCCAAGGCTTGGTAGTAAGAGGCCACAAAGCTTCTTCTTTATTTGTTAGGAAAACTCAGTCTTAGCGCCCTGAAATGCTATGTAATAAAGTACAATTACTCTGAGAACACTCTCTGTAGAGACCATAGGTAGTACTCGAGTCAACAGAATCAGCTAAGCCTGTGCTTCAGCTATTCTAGCTCAGATGCTAGACACGTTAGTGAAGAAGTCATCTAGGAACCGGATCGTCTAGCTTCAGCTGGTACAGTCTCCAGCTTTTTGATTACCCCATACAGAAGAGCCCCAGACACAGGGGAGCAGTGAAGAGCTATCCCTGGCTTTGCATATTCTTGACCTACAGAATCTATGAGCATAGTAAAAAAGTTGTTTTGGGGGTGTTTTATGCCACTATGTTTTGGCATGGTTTATTATGCTCTAAAGAACAGGTACCAACTATATACTAAGTACTATGGTAGAAAGTAGGAATTCAAAGATGAAAAAGATACAGACCTGACTCTAGGAATTCACACGTGAGGAGGAGGAACAAAGACTTTATTTCACTAAAAGTATAAACAAGGGGTGGTATCTGCAATGGTGCAAAGGCAAACTTAAGATGAAATAGCTATGTTTCAAGCCTCCTAGGGACCATCTGCAACACTCTCAGAAATTCCAGACTTGTTTTAGGACAAATGAATTGCAAAGATAAGGATCATTTGAGGAAAAACTACTTTAGTTTCCTAACTATCCAGCACAGAACACCTATAGCAAGCATGTACTGAGACACTCTATGGATACTATCATATTTACTCTCAATAAATTTTATTCAGTTCTGTTGCTTTCCCATTTCACTAATAATTGACAGCTTTTTAAAGCGAGTTTCATTTTAAATTTCCCTAGATATAGGGTAGTATGTTTGTGAACCTATGAAGTTCATCTTTTAAAACTAATTAATAAAGCCACCCTTCAAAAACTAGCTTAATTCTCACCATCCCAGTAGCCTTTTCTGAAAACAACAGTATACAGTCAGCTGTACCCTCTACCTACGGCTGCAATTATTATACCACATCTTACTAAATGTGTTTGGCTGCAATGTGGGAGAACGTACTTTGGTTCAAAAGAATTCAGGATCATTTTATTAAAGGTAAAGACCCAAACATTTTGGGGGTCAAATATTCCACAAGTAAGCTAGGGCTAAATTCCATTTGTGAGTACCTTTTCCTAATTGGTGGTAATAAATTCCTAAAAAGAAAGGGTCAAATGGTAATGTTGACTGATTCTTAACTACATTAACCCAAATGTTCCTGTCACAGTGAAATTTTCTCTATAATTTACCTTAATGGACTAGGTATATCAATAAATATTGAAGATGTCCAGTCTTTTTTTCTCTGCCAATTAAATCAAATCCAATTCTATGTCAACAGATTGTTCCAATGTATAATTACAATAACTAATGCAATGGGAAAAGTAGTGTCCCTTGATAATAATTTTTCTAAAACCTCTTAGGCATTCTGCATCTTCAATATTTCTCCTACACTCAAGAAATATAGTAAATTACAAAACAAGACACTACCGATCATTGCCATTTATGATAATGGATCTAAAAAAACTCATCATCAGCTCCACTAGTGACTACATTTTCAGGTTTCAAAACTCAGTCAAGCAAAAGAGTTAAAAAGTACATAGGGATGTTTAAGAAAGAATATTCTTTATCAAAAATACAACCAAACCCTTAATAGAAATAGTAGCTTAGTCATTATTTTAGAAGTCTGTAAATCCCTTGAAATTATGTCTAGTGTTTTGTGTATATGTATTTATTTTTATGACGAGAGAGACTACAGCTTTCACGAGACTCTCCAAAGGGTTTGCCTCAAATGAATGAAACCCACTAATTAGATCCTGTCTCTTTTCCATTCCCACTAAATGCTTCCTCTAGATTTCCAACCCCAACTCCTCTTCTCCCTCCTTTTCATTTCCTCACTCTGTGCCTCTCCTGTCCTCAACAAGCCAGGTGTAACCTGTGTACCAAATACACTAACTTAAAGGGAAAGCTTAATCTGAATTCTATACAGAAAAAGCTGTTACTAGTCAATGTATAAGATCAATCATCAAAATAAATAAATGTATAAACTTCTTTGGAACAAACCTGTATTTAACAGTCCATAAATTTCTTAATTTTAATTGGTAGTTATTACAGATACCTTAGTTACACATGCATTTCTTTCCAGAGAGGCCATTTGCCATGTTTACTATAGCTCTTTAAAAGGAAGGAAAAGATAGAGGGGGAAAGAGTTTTCCTAAAAGATTACTCCTTGAGTCAATGATCTGCGGGGGTTATTATGAAGCTCCATCACTAGGGTTGAGAGCCTCAAAGGCTTTTGTTTTATCACTAATTTCCTTTTGCAAGGCTTCAGCATATGAGCTGATTTATCTGGTCTGCATGCTTAGGGCTTGATACATTGCTATTTGTACATGACAGGTTTCATCTGTGTAGCACCATTGAAAATATTTATCTGCACATCAAAAAAGCTCATCTCCTGATGTAAAAAATTATGCATAAACTGGGGTAAGCAATGTTAAAGAGGTGAGTAAAAGACCTGTGATATCTCATAAAATGGAACCAAACTACAGGAAGATCACCAATTGTGTATGAATGTGCAACAGGGCTAAAACAGCAGATACAGCACCAAAAAAGGAAGAATTGGAAAGACTCTTGCTTCCAGTGATAAAATAGTAGGGCTTTGTTAGCATCCTGTGAATTTTAACTAGAAATAGTTATTTACTTCAAACAAGAAAAGATGAAGTTTTATGATCAAAGAGGAAATATTTCAAAATAAACTTTAAAATAGTCCCCATTGTTTTTAACCCCCAGAAGAAAATTAACCCCTGAAGTTTACTCTTACGGGAAGAAAATGTTTAGATTTTTGTTACTGTGGTTCTTAATTAAGAAACGTTTGATAAAGCTTAATGTCTTTATAGGAAAGTAACTTTAGAGAACACAGAAACAAAAAGGTAGCCAAATGTAAAACTGCTTTCCTTTCAGAAATGATAATCAGCCTAAAAACACCTGTGTAAAAGATTCTGAAAGGAGGGCACAGCCTACATATTCTAATAACAAGGTTATTTCCCAATTTCCAGCAGATGACATAGAACACATTCTTTTGAGAAAAATCAGTATTTTTCTTTGTGAAGAAGGTATACATCAAGTTAAAGAGTGTGTTCCTGTAATTCATCATCTTTCAGAACATGAGGTTACATTAGGCTCCAATCACCCCCCACTCCTACTGTTCTCAGCATTTGGTAATATAGATATTAGAGCTAATTTTCTGTCATTCAGGAAGAACTGTTGCATCACTAAACTTGTATCATCATCACCTCTGAAACACAGTAAAAATCACTGTTAGAACCAATGGTATATTAGATCGAACCCACCATCAACAATGTCAACTCTGCCTGGTTGTGTTAACAGGAAAATGTTTTACGAGTTCTACCACTGGGCATCAAGTTAACTTCCAGCACCAGCTATGCTGTAAAACCCTGAACGTAATTTATATGGTGACCCGCGTGTGTGGGAAGCAATATCTAGGTGAAACTTCTCACAGTCTGACAAAATGCTTTGATTTGCACCATTCAGATGACTGAGCAAAAAGAGTTTAAGCAATCATCACCAATAGCCTTTACCTCCAAATGCACTAAAAATTTATTACTTTATGAGTACAACCTATTGCTTTTAGAGCTAGGCTTGATAGAATAGAAATGATTGGATAAATATTACATTTTCAACTGGTACACATCTGTCCATTAGGTCTAAATATTGGACAAGCTACGTGTTTAAGATAAACATCAGTCTTAGCTGATTCCATCACACAGTACATTTAGAAAGACTCCAAATGTTTCCATAGTAACATTTTTGCGCTTACACATAGCTGCGGATACATGTTCATTGCCAATTAGGAGAAAGTAAACTGAGAGGCCACTGAACTCTTCTTAAACAATCTACCTCTGTCTTTTACTTAGCACTTAATACAGCTGACGGTATTTACACATCTATCGCTGTGTTATGTAGCAACCGAATAATCACTCAAGCAGGATGGAACATAAATACATGGCTCACCCACTTATCTTAAATACTAGTTTACTATTCAGGCCTTCTTAGAAATTTTAAACTAGCCTAGATTTCATACTCATGGCTTTTCCAGTAGCTACCGCTGTGCACGAAGGGAAAGTTATTTAGCTGGCAACCTCTCCATCCACCTGCCCGAGATTTAGACACCTTTAAAGATGGCGAAGGGTGTTTCTGATCTGTAGATGAAGAGCACAGCTGTCATGATTACCGCACTACAACTTTTAAATATCCTTTCTAGCATCATGGGAGGGATTCTATGGACATAATCTTCAATGCCTTTGGGCTCCTGAGCAACTACAGTAGCCTTGACTAACGTGATTAACTCAGTGTTACTTTCTACTACGTTCTAATTTGGTTCGCTTAGATACTGCAAGGTAAATAGTATCTCCAGTTTGGTGATGAAAAAAAAAAAAGGACTTAGAGGGGTTAAATAACTTGATCAATAAATAACGGCAATGGAATTGTAACCCAGATGTGTCCGACTCCAAATCATTTTCCTCTATAAGCCATACTGAGGATCCCTAGTCAAGAAAAGATTGTAGTAATTAAAATCTTACACCTGAAGGTTTAAGTACGTACCTAATAAAATAGTAAAAGAAAACTTAAACACACATAGGATTATTTATAATAGGTATATCTTTATAATACTCCTAATCACCAGTCTTTATTCACTAAAGAAATATACTACTAATCAAGGGATCATCAGGCAAAATTACTACTGGCTATTAACTATGATAGTTGAGCTTTTCTCCTTAACTAAGGTTTCCAGCCTTGCTTTCATGCATTTTGTTTGCCACACTAAACAAAAATAATTGCAGAGTGCACAATGGATATAAAGCAAAAACTTACTATTTAGAAATAAGTCATCCTATATTCCATACACAAAGCTATTTGTTACAGTACTACTAGAAGAGACTTAAGCATTTAACTTGGAATATCTAGCAAGATCTTTTAAGCTGTTTCTCTTATCTTGTTCTTCACAATTAGAAACTAGAAAATCCCACTTGTCTAGAAAGGAAAAAAAAAAAAAAAAGAAGGTCGTCCCTTCTAGGGTTAACAGATGCTTTTTGTAAGATTTTAGGTAAGATTAACCTTTTGCTCACAATAGGACTGGTTATTGGTTTTATTTTTTTTACCATCTTTAACTCAGGTAAAAATCAATATAGAGCGAGACAAAGGGCTCTAGAGGGTCTGGCTACACCAGCTTTTGGTTTGGCTCCTGCACAATTCTACAACATGCTGAGGCTGGGAAGGATTAGCCTGCTTGTGTTGGGTAAACCGATGATACTCAATAAACAGTTTCTGTTGTAAACCCCTTAGGACGTGCAAAGCCACACTAGTTGGCAATAGACCAGATAAGCTGCAGAACCAGCTGTAATCTCATTTAGACCTGAGCTGATCCTCCTGTCCTTTCATTCCACAGGATCAAAGCAAACCACTGAGGAGGCAGCTGTATTATAGCGGCTCTGTTTGGTGGATGCAGCAAACATTTCATAAATTCCACTCCTTGAAGCAAGTCTCTACCTAATCTACCCAGAGCTTGGACAATCAATGAATTTCTGAATTCATTAGACTGATTATTACAGGGTAACCATTTTCTCTTTGGAGAAATGTGATGACTGCCTACCAACTTTACAAAGCAGTTCCTGTTTCTGACCATTGTTTTTTTTTCTTGAGGGGCCCAAAACGTCCCCCACAACAGCAAATAAAAATGGTTTAAAATTTCTTAGCTCATGATCTTTAATGCATATTAACAAGCAAACAATATATGATGCCGAATTCCTCCCACTGTCGTAGCTGACTATCACTCAAATGCATCCAAGCTTTAACAGTGGTCCGTAATTCCACGTTCAATGACATGTGGGCAGGGAATGCCAACTCTTACTGTCGTACCATACCATGTGTTGGCCGAAAGTGATATTCAGAAAAAATTTATAGAAAAGGTTTCTGAAGTTCATTAGAAAATATTATTTAACACTTATGTGTAACTTTTCTATAAAACAACATAACTTTTAAAGCGTTCCAAAGTGAGAGTATTGTGTTTCAAATAAGTGTTTCTTTCCCCCTTTCAAGAGAACACTGTACTACCTCATTTTACTGGAAATTTCCTTTAATAGAAATCCAGATTTCAAGTTATGATGCTTTAGAAAGTAGTCATCACTCCCAAATTTAAGAGAATACTAACTGGATGCATAATGGGCACTGAAAGAAGGTAATAGGTCATAGATCATTCTAAATAGTAAACAGGAAGGAAGTGAAACCCCAAACAGACATGCACGGCTATATATAAAACATCAGCACTTAAAAATACTCGACTAAAAATTTAATGCTGAAGGACAATAGTTGAGAGAAATCCTATGGAACATCTATTCAGGGAGTTGGCAAAATTTTTTGGTAACTATTTAGGCCTTGTGGGCCACATACGGTGTCACACATTCTTGCTATTTTACAAAGTTTAAAAAACGTAAAAACCATTATTACCTCAATGGCTGTATAAAAACAGGCCACGGGCCAGATTTGGTCAGCAGCACATTGGTTTGCCAACCCCTTCTAGTCCAAATCAGTCATTTTACAGGTGAGGACACAGACCTTCAGAAAAATGAATTCTTTTTTTTTTTCTTGAAATAATCTTTTTTATATATATATATAAATTTATTTATTTGTTTTTGGCTGCGTTGGGTCTTCGTTGCTGCATGTGGGCTTTCTCTAGTTGCAGCGAGCGGGGTCTACTCTTCGTTGCGGTGTGCGGGCTTCTCATTTGTGGTGGCTTCTCTTGTGGAGCACGGGCTCTACGCACATGGGCTCAATAGTTGTGGCGCACGGGCTTAGTTGCTCCGCAGCATGTGGGCTCTTCCCAGACCAGGGCTCGAACCAATGTCCCCTGCGTTGGCAGCCGGATTCCTAACCACTGTGCCACCAGGGAAGTCCCTGAGTTCTTTTTATTATTAAGTGTCTGCACTGGAATTCAGACCTACTGAGTCCCACTCTGGGATTTTTCTACTGCCTCCCAACATTTATTCCAAATTGCTTCCAAAAAAAAAAAAAAAAAAATGGTGTGAAGAATCTACCGTACTTCAGAAACATTTGAAAAAGGTATGCAAGAAAGACTGGGACTTGTCAATCCATACAATGTATCAAAGTGACCACATACTAACTGATTCAATCACTTCCAAGCTAACAAATTCTGCAGTGAATGATCCGCATCTCTCCAATCCATTCTTCAGACATAAAAGGGTCTCAATTAACATAATCACATAATAACAGCAAAAATAATAAATATCAAAACCTTAACTCTTCTAATATTTGCAAAATCCAGATTTTGTAATAATAACACCATGATAGGAAACCTCAAAACTGTATAATTATACTTTAATTGTATTGTGAGGCATGCATTAATCACAAAGTTTAAGTACCAAGGACAGAATTATAATAATTCTGTAAAACAAATTTAAGCTAGCTAAGTAGGTCAGAACCACTAACATGCAACAGGAGACCTCCGGGAATTTATCAGTTAATGGCTATTTATGTGCAAATGAGTGCCCTCCAACCCTCCAAAATCCTGTGTAGCTGAAGGGTATTTCTGTTAACCAGGAGCACTGCTTAACTGCCGAGGCATAAATTAAACCATTTTATTGGAATGATTTTTAATTCCTCTACTTTCCTCTTACCACATTCCCCTCTACCTTTCTGGAAGCACAATTTACAGAACATATTTAAAAGAAGAAAAAAAAAAAAAAAAAAAAAAGATGGCCGGAGAGTTTTCAAAACTGGTCTCTCTTGTCCTCCACATGTACATGTACACTACACCTTCAGTAAAATTAAAGGAAACATTTCATAGACTTCACATCCTCCAAAGGGAACTTACATTGTTAAAAAACTGCAAGTTTCAATATAAGCACTACATTAACGCACTATTTTACAATGAATTAAAATAAAATTCTGTGCTATATCCTTATATTTTTATCTTACAGAGGACGAAGAAATTCAGTGCAGTTTGCATCATTTTTGTCGTAACATCAAACTACATACCTATCAAAGTATACTCTAAGAAGTGGGAAATAAGCTTTTTCTCTTTCTTTAAACAAAACAAAACAAAACCCTTAGTGCTTAATTTCTAACTTGCCTCAAAATACAGTGAAGCATTTGGGTATGGGAAAGCCAGAATAAAATTTTTCAATGTGACATAAATACGGTTAAAAGAAACCACTGAACATCTGTTATCAGGATCATGCCAAACTTACTCAAGCACAGAGGTAGCATAAAGTTAGATACTTTCTAACTTCTAGATTTTGGGTGAAATAACAGTTATCTAAATCAACCCTTTATTAATATAGTGGCAATTTAAAAGTTTCAACTTGTGCTACCATTCCCTTTCTTTCTCTCCCATTATTAACTGAAAAAATATAACCGAATGCTAAGTAAAAGACATGTAGAAACCAAGATAAGACACAATATCTTTAAAATTACAGTATTTTATAGCACAGGTAAAACCTCAGCACTTTAAGCAAGAGTCAAAAAAAATGTAATACTTGTGGGAACTCTCTATTTTAAACATACAACTAATAAAAGTTTGTGGTAAACTCCTTCAAAAAGATAAGAAAAAACGTTCTACTCATCTTTCCATAATTGAATTTTCCAGAGTTGTAAGTAAATTATGGCAGAGCAGATGATTATATCAAGTTTGCTTCTGATTAGTATGCTTTGGAAACATATCACTTCTGGATTCAGAGAGCGATCATCAAAGGTATCAAGTGCTCCACTGGACAATTATGTTTGCATATGAAATAAGGAACAGAAATCTCCAGCCTAATGCCATGTGTTATACTCAAATGCATAATATATATGTCATAGAAATTAAGATGCATTTATAGCCTGAAAACATAATTTCATTACAACTGTCTGCTTTTAGGAAGAAAAATATTAACTACAAAAGATAAATTCTCACACAAATGTAACCATCTGTTAAAGGTCACCACCCTACTTCAAAAGGGAACTCTCAGAAGCTATAAAGTAAGGGCTCACTTGGCTCTCCATCCACCCCCCCACCACTACCCCTACCCTTTTTGGTTAGGGACAATACAGTCAGTGTTCATGCCAGAGTCTTCTAGTCACGGGCAGATTTTCTGTCAGATCTCTATGTACCAAGCACTGCCCTAAGGCTTAATTAACCCTGCCCAGAGATAAACAGGACCTTCTCTTACTGCAGAGACAACAGATACCTAGCCGGCTTGCTGAAGGAGTACCAAAATTAAGAGGTAGGTGTCATATTTAGGCTATCCCCTTCAAAACTGCGTAACAGCATCACACAAGGAAGAAGACTGTGCAGGTATATAAAAGTCATTGAAAGTTACCAATATCTGCATTTACATGGCTGAAATAGCAGACAAAATGACAGAATATTAAAGTTTTCTGACATCCTTAGGGTAATGAGATCAACACCACCACTGAGGGAAATCATAGACCACAGAGTAAATGAAAACTTTTATCACTCTGGAAGAAGCCGCCAAACCTAAAATTTCCATAATTGCTCAAGACGTTGCTTGAATATTATTGCCTGATTATACAGCACCACCCTGGGTCATCAGATCATCTCTTTCCATTATTCTATCACTTACTCCTGACTTCAAAACTAATGCTCCTTCCTACCACAGTGTATTTTTTAAAATTACTTTTAATTTTTAAAATATATTTTTGTATCACTAGTCTTTTATTTTTCTAACCACAATAGCTTCCTACTTAGTTTCCTTACCTTTTACTCAATCATGCCAAAACCACCAAAGACTTATTAAGCACTGTATGTTAGGCACTTTAGCTGGATATCTAGTGCTGAAATAAAAATAAGAATAAGACAAATTCCTTGCCCTCAAAAAGTATCATTCTAGTGAAGAAGATGGACAAAGACAGATATGGCATTTCAAGTGATAACTGCTCTGGAAGCCACTCGCTCTGCCTGGGGAGCCTGGAAACTCTTCACAGGGGAAACTGCATATTCCACTTACACCTGAAAGGAAATAAGCTTTCCAGGCAGAGAAAGAATCCAGGAACATTTCAGGCAGGGGGATGAAGAGGAAAGGACCAGGTCAGATTTTTTTTGTCAGGGAGTTTACGATTCAGTCTGGGGGAGAAGAGCACATGTGTTTAAAGAACTGCTCTCATACTGTCCCTCTACTTAAAACCTATAGTCGTTGATTTCCTCCTCACCCACATCTATACTCTTGCACCAGTTTCGAAGCCCTTCATAATCTGGTTTCATCTTCCTACCAAAGCACGTATCCTCTTCTTTCAGACTAGATTCTTTACCAGCACCGCCCCCCCCCGCCAAAACATTTAACCCATTACAACTTCCAGTTCTTGTATCACGCTCCAATTCTAGCATTTTTCCTTCCTTCCTTCCAACAAGTTATATAATTGCTATTCTTATATCCCACCACTTTCAAGGGGCCTTTCCTATCCTTCCTCCTGGCAGTTTCCTTCATTACAAGTGTAAATTCTTCTTCTCCTTTAATACTCAGTTCAAATGCCACCTGTTTCAAAATATCTTTCCTAATACTCTCATTCTATCTCTCTTCTTTCTTCTTTCTACTACTGATTAATTACAGTAATATCTTATGATATTCATTATTTATTAATTTTCACTTTTTGAGCTACATCACAGTTATATACATATTATTTACTAAAAAATGATCTCCCTAAGAACAACGTCTGTATTTTTTGCACATAAAGAAGTATTCTGCACTAGTAGAGCTCAATAAATGTTACTGTATGATCCTATTTACTGAATTACTACAACATCTCACTAATGTTTTTTTAATATTGTGTGTGGTATCCTGTATCTCCAACTAGAGAACATCTGGCGCCTCTCTCATGTCCTACCCAGGACCAGGTTAG
Organism: Balaenoptera musculus; assembly: GCF_009873245.2. Classification (NCBI taxonomy): domain Eukaryota; kingdom Metazoa; phylum Chordata; class Mammalia; order Artiodactyla; family Balaenopteridae; genus Balaenoptera; species Balaenoptera musculus. Next base: position 61,723,746 of record NC_045796.1, on the reverse strand, counting down.
GACAAGTCCATATAAAGCATCCAAAAAATATTTGCCTAGATATTCATCTACCCTCCACCCACTCAACCCACTTAGTTACAATTTATTTGTTAATTCTTCAAATTTTTCTTCCCTGCTAAGGCACAGGAAAATGAGAACTCAAACTGACTGAAGTCCCTGACATACAAGAAACTCTCATTAAATGCTGTTTAGTAATGAATTTTGACTTGGTTATTATGCCTCTATCTAAAAAATAGCATGCAAAAAGTAGCCACCTCAGTATTTATTGACTAACTTATTTTTTCTAATGTATAACTAAAAATCACCAATTACTGGCCGAAGTCAAAATATTCAATAATATTTGTAGCACTGTGAGTTGGTGCTTAAAAAAGTGTTTCCTTTTGTCATTCTTTTTTGTGTTTTTATTTTGTGCATGCTACATAAAACAGGGGGGTAAAAACAGCTCTACGTAAATAAAAGAAAAAAATAAAGCCAATTAAGTAAATTCTAGTTTAATTTTGCTGGCAGTGTAAATCATATTTCCATTTATCAACTTTAAAAAGAAAAGCAAATTTACCTAAAAATATAATTGATAGAATTAGAAACGCTGAAGTAATCTAATCCAGCTCTTTATCCTTCAGATGAAAGAACTGAAATATGGGGCCAGCCTGAGGTCCCACTGAAGTTAGGGTACAAAAAGATCTTTCTATCACTTCACATCCCATCTCAATTTGCTTCTCTACAGAAATTTAATTTATTCTTAAACCAGTGGTCTCTCTCTCCTAAAAATAAATGTAAATACTGTATTAATGAATACTTGAGGGCATTCTATAGAATGTATTTAATATGCAAGACCACAGGTGAACATGAACAGGTAGCGATTTCAACCTATTTCATTAACTTTGAAACTTTGTATTAAACATAAATAAAAGAACTGAAATGAGAATGAATAAAGGATTCTCTAACTTCAGTGATTCCAAAATAAAAGGTATAAAAGACAAAAAGAGAATTAATGTATATGAAAATTTAATCTTTTTTGCTCTCCCCCTCCCCCACCCCGGCGTCATTATTCCAATGAGATTAAATATATCCACCTGCTATGGACTGAATTGTATCTTCCCAGATTCCTATTGAAGCCCTAACCCCCCAGTATAGCTGTATGAGGACCCTAAGGAAGTAATTAAGGTTACATGTGGTCATAACGTTGGGGCCCTGATCCGATAGGATTAGGGTCCTTATAGGAAGAGACACCAGAGTCTCCCTCCTCCCCCAACAATGCCCCCGCAAGGAAAGCTCATGTGAGCACACAGTGAGAAGGTCTTCTCACTAGGAAAAGAACTCTCACTAGAAATGGACCAGGCTGGCACCTTCTCAGACTTTCAACCCTCAGAACTGAAAGAAAATAAATTTCTGTTGTTCAAGTGACCTAGTCAGTCTGTAGTTATTTTGTTATGGCTGCCTGAACACACTAAGACACCATCTGCCCAGCGTTTTAAACAGTTTATATATTTAAATGATATAAGCACCTAGTGCCTATTAGTCCTAATCTAAATGAAAAATGTAGAATAGCATCCGAAAAGATAAGACATGACTATATCAGTCCATATGAAAATAATGGGAAAATTGAACCATGTTTACTATCTCTAAAGTAGGCAAAATGAACCTGTCTTCTGGGAAACTGGGATTTATAATTACATCTTGTCACAAAACTTCCACTGTAATATAATTGTGAAAAGCCTGGACCATTAGTCTGACCCAAAACATGGAACTTCTTATATTCTGGAGACCACCTACATTTTACATGTGTGGTCTTCAGAATATAAGAAACTCCACACATATATTGGCTCAAACTAATGATCCAGGCATTTCAGAATTCGGAAAAGAGCAACTGTGGAGGTATAAAACTTGGAGCCATTAAATAGCTGTTTTTCACTACACTGTAGTTCTATGAATGTAGGATACAGCTTGGTGTACACAGAACACTTGTTGGTTCAGTACTGAGACACAGAAAGTATTCAAGAAATGTATGCTGAATTACACTGGAATTCCTACCAGGAAACGAAAAGAAAAAAAACTGTCAACTGTTAAATATGTGTATGCATATACACATAAATACATATATATTTATTTTTTAAAGATTATGACATTTATATACATAAAACCCTTAAAACTTCTATATATCCAAAAGGAAATGTAAAATGCAAACTTCAATATATTTGAAACATACATGATGTTCCTAAGTTGATGTATTCAATCTATAATTTGCTATGGCAAATTAATATTAAAAATCAAACAAGGTTACTTAGTGAGAGGTCATTAGAACAATTCTCATTCAGGGTTATAAGCTCTTCAAAGAAAAGTTCATTTTATAATGAAATTGCTTTACTCTAACAAGAAAAATAATTTTTCTTTCCCTACTTTTTCCTGGGGGCATTCCTCTCAAAGCTCATCATCATTCTAAATATTTAAATCTGGAATGGTGGCTGCCTGGACTAGATGTACAACTGTTTTCCGACCCTTCACTATTTTATGCTGGATTCTCCATTTCTTGAACCCAAGATATTTCTTGTTCTTGGCTAAATCCTTCATTTCCCTGAAGGACACACTGTCTGGCAGTATATCTCAAAAGTATAAAACTAGAAGAAAAAAAGCAAGTGGCACAGCTGTATGCAGTATCTCTGGTATGACAGCATTTATGTAAACTTTTGAAAATGCACAATGCAATACTACATATTGGTTTTGGATTCTATTTTGTCATGTTAAATTATCAAAGTTTGTTGTCCTGAAAAGATCAAATGTTTATAGAACATTTAAAAAGTGGGGGGAAAAGATACATTAAAGTTTCAGAGAACAGGAACAGGAAAAAAAAACCAAAAACAACAGATCTCGGAAGAAAGAAATGTAGAAAAATATACCAATGACATAGTGCTGTAATTAACAATTCACTAAAGACCCTTACATATGCTTATAAGTGGCTAAGTTTTTATTTTTTATTAGTAAAAGGAATATGTTAAAGGTATCAGAAACAACATTAAAAACTTTTGAATGAATATCTATCCACCTAAGCACAAGCTGCTGAAGACTTATAATGTCTCCTTTCTAATTTTTCTGCCACCAATCATCTCTGCAACATAGTGTGACTGACTTATTGCCATATAATCACATACTTTATTTCGTATAGGGCAATCTCAGAGAAAATTCTGTAAGTGATGTAGAAGAGTTTTAAGAAGAGCCTCTTCAACATTTGGTTATTGATCACAGTGTATTTCTTTGCTTGTATGTCGGCCTCACTATACTGGGGCACTTGAGTGCAGCGATCTCTATTTTCAGCATCTCCGTTTTCTCCAATACCAGCACAAAGTCTGCCACAGCAGGTACTTGCTGGGCACTCAATAAAGGTAGACTGACTGAAAAGTGTACTTATTTCTGTTTCATGCAAAGGCACAAAATTAATACAGCCAGAATTCTCTAAGCCGTAAGAAAAAAAAAAAAAGGGGAGGGGAGACACTACTAAGAAACTAGAGTTAATTTATGCTTTCACTTCAAACATAACTGGTATTCTTTTCAGGGAATACCACTGAACCGAACATTCAGAATGGAGCTCTAAAAATCTTAATTTAGAGTGGAAAACTCTGTATCTTAAAATTTACTTGTAATATACATTCTTTCACTTCACTTCTCTGAAACCAATGGATAAGCAGTAATGATAATAAAAGCAATCATCACTTGGGTACTCTGCTAGACACTTGACATATATTATCTCTTTTGGTCTTCAAACCAGTTCTTTAATGTGTATTATTACACACATTTTACAGATTAGAAAAATTGAGGTTTAAAGAGAATACATGACTTACTGAAGATTAAAGTGAAAGAAAAGTGGCAGAGTCAGAATTAAAATTCACATCGGCAACCTTTTGAAAAATACAGTAATTTTTTACTATAAGCAAAAGACATTAATTATTCCAAGTATGATCTGTACGTACTAAATGCGTGAAGTGAAAATGTGCTCTGCTGGTTTTGATGCTGGATATATTAATAACTCACAAAACTGAACTACAACTAATATCCTGATTAAATAAACTGAGTAACCCAAATTTTCAACAAGGATCTTGGAAAATCAGATAGTTACAAGAGCCAAGCCAAGTTAAAATCATGTATAGCTCCTAAATGTTTACTGAGGCTAAATAAATTAAGGTTTATTATACAACAAGATACTACATAGCCTTATACAATGTGTATATGTAGAGAGATGTCTTTGATATCTCTTTCATTAAAAAACTAAAGTTGTAGACATTTCCAAGGTATAATCCCACGTTTCCCACTTAAAATAAGAGGTGGTAAAAGAGGCAGTGTGGATAAAAGGAGAAGCAACAGCAGTTTAGAAGAACAGTCTACAAAGGGTTAATAGTAGTTCTCTTTATGGGAGGGAGGTTGAGGAGAGGAATGACTTATTTTCTGCAGCATACAATTATATATTATTTATATTCTTTACAGGATACATGAATTTTGATAAAATAAAACTTAAAAAGAGAGGCATTAAAAACTCTCTAGAGCCTTCCAGTGCTTTAGAAGTTACACTGAAAACTTTATTTTATATTCTGCATTAATAGTAAGAAAAACAGGGCTTAAAGAAAATAGTAGGGAACATATGCTGACAAATGCAGGAAAATTCTTTTTTTAAATTCTGGGAGACAAAAGCTAATTAACCCTTTTACCTGTCACTTCACCCCAAACTCTAGAAGTTTTCTATCTCTAGTTTTCTATAGAGCTACAGTTTTGTTCCAAAGTGGACAAAATTTTTATGTTTATAGTCTAAGGTTTTCTCCTACTAGTTAAAAATTTGCTTCTTTAGGATGTATGTAATTATGTATACATAAACCTTGAATGTAATTAAATCATGGCTCCCAACTTTTTTTTAAAAAAGAACTATGTCTAAGACTCTTTAAATGATTTGTTTTAAAATATAAAGTATCTTCCACATATAATCAAACATGTCCATAAAGATCAAAGTCTCATTTACAATGTTGTAAGTGGCACCTTTACAGTTGTGTGGTACACAATTTGTAATACAACAGTTCCCAAGAACCCTACCAAGAAACACATAAAGACATTCATCACAGCTTTGTATCTAATGGTGAAACTTTCAACACAGTATACGTTTTCACCAAGAAATGGTCAAGTAAACTATGGTATATCCACACAGGGGAATATTATGAAGCCACCAAAAATAACGTTGCAAATGTCACTGATACGGAAAGCAACTGATGATAGATTAAGTGAAAAAAGCAGGCCACTACACAGTGTTTAACCCCATTTTTTGTTCTAAAAGTGCATATGAATAGGAAAAGTCTAGAAGGATGTAACAAAATATCAATAGCAGTTCTTCCCCATGATAAGTGACTTTTTAAAAAAAACTTGCCTATATTTTCTAAGTTTTATATCACAAACATATAAAAGCCTAATATTGATTTTTTTTTAAAAAAAATCACAACTGCAGGAGTAAAATGAAACAAAAGTGTTCTTCACCATAGGGTTTTGCTGGGTTTTGTTTTGTTTTAAATCATTTGACTTATAGGAAAAACCTTTTCCTTCCATCCCACCCCCTCCCTAAGAGGGAGATTTATGCAGCATAAGCTACATAAGCAGGAGTGTATTTCACTTTGTATTTTTATCAAGTATCTTTGAAACTGTGCTAACACTGTGGTTGGTAGTCTGAATTAGATTTTGAAGATTAGTTGTTAGTAAAGTGCTGTTATTTATAAAAATACATAATTGAGAGATCAACCAACCCAACTAAGGCCCCCTGAACAAACACTATTCCAGGAAGAGTATACTGGGCTTTCTTGCTCTGAGTAGTTTCACTTCATAAATGGATTAACTCTTGGTTAACTAGAAAATTCTGGAACAACGAATTTCCCAATAACGATTTTTTTTTTAAAGCAATTCACTATGAAGTATGCTCTAAAATATCCTTTCCTTTGCATCCTACCACTGGCAGCTTTTCATCGCCAAAGAGTTCCAAATTCCTGGAAGTCTACAGAGGATGCTCTTTTCTTTGGTATCTTTTACTGGTTTCCAGGAAAATGCCGGTAGGAGGCAGCAACGACTGGTGGCAACAGCGGCGGCTCCACTCTGCACAGTAGTTAGCTACTGGCTTCATTCCTCTGTCATTACAGAAGCAAGATGACACTGTTCTCTAATCCAGCCAAACCTGATAAGTACCATCAACCTGTCACTTCCTACATTTCAAATTCTAACATCACAGCATCAAAGAGTTTTTACATTTCGATTTCTTTTGCTGGCAGCAGCTGGTAGCCTCTCATTCTCCCACGGTATTCTAATGCTGCATTTGCACACCGGGGTTACTCCCAGACTGAATAGCAGGTCATCTCCTGCTCACTGAGCTCATCTGTGGCCCATGTGCTAGGCAATTTAGATCCAATCAGCCCTTATTTAGCTCAAGAGTAATGAGCAGCATAGTGACACAGACTTAAGCCTGACCCTCAGGATACTGCTCATCAAGCAGTAAAACTGTGACAAAATCATTCATCTTCCACCCGCTGGCAAGAAATAATACTCGCACTCACTGTATTACTTTTCAAGATAAAAAAAAAAAAGTCCTGAATTTTCATGATGTGAGACATTAATTTGCAGAAAGCTGAATTCCCTTAAACCCCCCTGTTGCTATGAGCTCACCAGGGGGAAATAGGCCTTAGGAGACTGAAATGGAATAAAGAAAATTGCTCTAGCTTTCTTTTCATTTTAAATAAGCCTTAAATCTGACAAGAGATATACTAAAGAGAGAAAAATATACATCGTGTAAGGTAAAGAAGAAACAATTGAAATTAAGAGTTCCAAAGGCTAGTTTCACTCCTTATATTTGTTCTCAATTTTGTTAAAATATAAATAAAATTTGAACCAGAGCAATCGCTCACCCTTCTCCACAAGGTAGATGGAGAAAGGTAAGGAATTGTTCCTTACAGGCCATATCATGGCAAAAGTAAATTCATATCATAAAACAAAAATGTACTCTGATGTTTTCTAAGAAACACATCTAAAAGAAAACAACTTTAGGGTAATTACCAGAAGATGGTGAGGATAGCTAGGAACATTTTTAAACTACAATAAATCTACTTTTCCACAATTTATACTGCCTTCTGAGGTCTTATTAATCTAAAAATAATGGGATAATTAAGAGATCCGTTTCCTTCTCACTGATACATCACTTCATTAAAAAACACGTTTAGTGGCTTATTGTACTATATTAAACATAAATACTTAAATTACTTGCCTCCTCACTTGTTTCCTCTGAGTACTTCCCTTTTATAACCAAATGCCACAACGGTAGTCTATCTACCGAGTTTCTTAAGACTGGGTCCACCTACTGAAATCGCAATTTCAGGTCTTTCTATCCATTCCACAGTTGGAAAAGAGTTATCTTTAACAAACCCATCACAAATGGGATTTGCCAGTCTTCAATATATTTATTATAACAATTGGTCTTTGGTTTAAGAAACACAGCCCTGTGTGGTACCATGAAAGAGGACAGTGGCAATGCCTTCCTATAAACTTACTGCTGAATTTCATCCAAAGCTTCAAAGATCTGGGTGGTCTAAATACTTATAGTGAACCATGGGGTTCAGACAAGGAACCACAGTGACATAAGTAAGATTGAGGAAAGTAGCTTTTGCCACGTCCCAACGTCTTTTGATTTGTTACCATTTTGCTAAAAAGAAATATTCCAGTGCTTGGTACAGAAAATAATCGTGGCATTTCTATTCCCCAAGCTCATCCACTTGCAAAAGAATGAAATGTTTCCTTTCTAGCTCATCCACTTGCAAAAGAATGAATGGATATATTTCTTTTGTCCTTGTCATTTTATCCCAATGTTCATCCCAATTTTTTGCAGTGTTCTTTCCCCACTCTTACCTTCCTTTTCCTAATTATGAGAGGTGGAATTTACTGTTTTCATTCAAACTTTGAGAACAACTGTGAATCAGAAGTCATAAAGCTCCATTCATCTACTTCTTGAAAGTAATCTTGAAAAAAAATCTATAATATAAAGCTCTACTCACCTCTTAATTTACTTTTGTAATTTTGGAGATGGGGTTAAATATTAGATCTGACCTAGATTATAACTGGAGATTACAAGACTAGGAGCACAGTAGATAGAAAAAATAGAAGATTAAGAAAAGTGGGTAAGGGCTTCCCTGGTGGTGCAGTGGTTAAGAATCCACCCGCCAATGCAGGGGACACAGGTTAAAGCCCTGGTCTGGGAAGATCCCACATGCCGCGGAGCAACAAGGCCTGTGAGCCACAACTACTGAGCCTGTGCTCTAGAGCTCGCGAGCCACAACTACTGAAGCCCACGCACCACAACTACTGAAGCCTGTGCACCTAGAGCCTGTGCTCTGCAACAAGAGAAGCCACTGTGATGAGAAGCCCACGCACTGCAACAAAGAGTAGCCCCCGCTCACGGCAACTAGAGAAAGCCCGCGTGCAGCAACGAAGACCCAATGCAGCCAAAAATAAAATAAATAAATAAATTCATAAAAAAAAAAAAGTGGGTAGGACTAAGAAGTCCATGGACACTTTGGTACCTTTTCTTTGTACCCAGCCTTCTGAAATTCATACAGATGTGCTTTGCTGTGAGTCTAATTTCTTCCATTGTGCTACAGTCATTCAAAAGGCCCTTTCAATAAGGAATCTTCCACTCCAGGGAACTACTTTAAATTATTTTATCAATTATTTCCTCCATTCCATTATTTCAGTTCCCTCTTCCAAATATCTTGCTTCCAACCCAATCCAGATACAGAAGATCTCTACTTTTAGATTCAAAGTGTTCCTGTGGATCCAGCCTCGATGGAGAGGTTCTGGAACCTCTCAAAAACAAGGTAAAAGCTCAAAGGCCCACTTACTCCACCTGTTTCCATATTTTAGTAGAATAGTTTGGTTATAAATATTGAATTGTCAAAATCAAATAAACCTTTCAATTAACTGAGAAGAATGATGAGAAGATGACAGGAGTCTTCCTGTCATCCTCCAGAAGTCCCTTCCGCCCACTGGTGCTTAGAAGACAATAAGCACAGAGTTGAAATTCAGATTATGCGTTAAATCCATTAAATCCATAGCCTGGCTGCACAGATACTGTTCTCTACTTTCATGTGGATATTGGCAAGAACTGGGGACAAGTATAAATCATTATCAAATAATACTGAATCGTTGAAATAATAAAATATGAAATGGTGAAAAAGTGATGGTTTCAATAAACACTTACATAAGTACCTTTCTCTCTATTTTCTGTCTTTCATGTAATAAATACATGAGTGTATACCATATACGTGCACTTAACTTGTTTACGGATGTATGCCAAGTGCCTATAACGTCTGTTATTGTGGTAGATACTCATAAATATTAGTTGGATTTGCTGAATAATTTGTTTAATGAATATGTATCCTCTGTAAAAAAACAATTACAATACAAAGTAGAAAGCAATAAAGGGCATTAGAGAGAAAGTGTTACGGAAATTCAAAGGAAAGTGAGATTATTCAAGATTGGGGACACATGGATAAGAATACGTAGCTTGGAATGAAGGATAACACTGTTCACATAAAAATAAAGAAAACGTAAATGAAGACAACAAACATGTATTGAGAGGTTATTATGGTCCATGGTCTGGGTAGGTGCAGCATCTAAGTCAGTGCTGACTGAGAGCTCTGCTGCTGTCCACTGCAGCAGCCACTAACTACCTGTAGTCAGTGAGCACTTGATACGTAACTAGTGTGACAGAGAAGTTGAATTTGTTATTTTGTATTCATTAACTTAAATTGTCACACACAGCTAGTGTATATGGACAGCAGAGACCTAAGTAGACTTCCACAGAAATCCTATAAGGTAGGGGCTGTTTTACAAACGTGCAACTGAAGCTTAAAAAAGGTTAAGTAACTTCCCAAGACTGCACTGTTGGCAAGTAGAGGAGGGATGATTTGATCTCAGGTTTATTGACCCTAAAGTCCCTGTTTTTTATACTATGCTGCAACAGGAAGAACTCTCAAACACTTCCTTAAGAGGCAGAGGAAAAAAGCACAACTTGCGATTGGGGATTTGTCTACTACTGCCCGAAATCCCGCCTGCTCCCATGTATGATGCTCCTACATGAAGCTCTCTGACTCCATCTCTAGCTGTGATCTATTTACTTCTAACTTCTGAAACCACCTTTTCCTTCCCCCAAATCCCTCTAAATAAGGGTTTTTTTGGTTTGTTTTTTTCTTTTCCTGTACTCTGCTACTCCACCTCTTTGCCTACTGTAACCAGCACTGACCATTTCTGACTTCTGATCTTAACAATTGCTTTCACTCCTTGAATTTAATCCTTTTCTAATCATTGGTTATCACATAACTGCAGCTTATTCAGTCCTCAGATCTGGCTCTAGTGTCCTGGCCATGCTCTGGTCTGAACCTTCAACTGGTTTTGACAGGAAAATTTAAAAAAATGGTAAAAAAGACTTGGAGATTTCTTGGTAATTAGTAGTTCCATTTGACTAAAGTAAAGGAGAACCACAAGAAAAAGCTGCAGAAATAGGTAAAGCCAGACTGTGGATAACTTCGAAAACCATGAAAAGGAATTAGAAATTTTCTCTGGGTCTATTAGGATGTTATTAAAGGTGTTAAAATACAGAATGACATAAGCAGAATTGCTCTCCAAGAAGATAAATGTGGCAAGAGAATATGAGATGAGCAAAAGCACAAATGAAAAAATAAATAGGACTTCATTAAAATTTTAAAAATTTATGGTGCAAAGGACTTTAAGAAAGTGAAAAAATAATCCACAGAATGGGAGAAAATATTTGTGAATCATATATCTGATGAGGGACTTGTATTTAAATATATTAAGAATTCTTATAATTCAGTAACAAAAAGACAAATAACCCAATTTAAAAATGGGCAAAGGGTCCGAATAGGTATTTCTCCACAGAAGACATAATGATCAATAAGCACATGAAAAGCATGTGATCAGCATCACTAGCCACCAAGGAAATGCAAATCAAAACCATAATGAGATACCTACTACCTCACGTCCACTAAGATCACTCAATCAGAAAGACACTTAGCAACCAGTGTTGGTGAGGATGTGGAGAAACTGCAATTCTTATATACTATAAGTGGGAATGTAAAATGGTGCAACGGAAACAGTTTGGCATTTCCTTAAACGGTTAAACAGAGTTATCACATGACCCAGCAATTCTACTCCTAAGTATATACCCAAGAGAAATAAAAACATGTCCACACAAATGTTCACAGCAACATTATTCATAATAGCCAAAAAGTGCAAACAACCCAATGTTCATCAACTGATGAATGGATAAATAAAATGTGGTATAGTCATACAATGGATTATTTTGTAATAAAAAGAAATAAAGTACTGATACATGCTTTAATATGAATAAACCTTGAAATTATTATTCTAAATGAAAGAAACTAGTCACAAAAAATGATGTGTTGTATGATTCCATTTACATGAAAGGTGCAGAATAGGCAAATCTATAGAGACAGAAAGTAGATTAGTGATTGCTAGGGAAGAGGGGTTGGGGAAATTGGGAGTGACTGCTAATAGGTACAGGATTTCTTTTGGAAGTGACAAACTGTTCTAAAATTGTGGCAAAGGTTGCACAACTCTGTGAATGTACTAAAACCATTAATTATAGGGTATGTGAACTTTATCTTAATAAAGCTGGTCAGAAAGTGAATTGTATAAGTGATATACTTCAAAAAAGCCGATTAAAAAAAAAAAGGTGGTTTGAGAAGGGAAGGCACTGGAGGCAGGGAGATTAGGCAAGCATTAATAATAGTCTAAAAATGGAGGAAATGGTAGTGAGAATAAAGAAGGGATGATAAAAGAGAACCTCCAAAGACATTAAAAAAAACTCTCTCACTCAACTAGATATAGAGAGAAAGGAAGGACATACATACATGTCACATTTCTACCTTTAAAAAATTACTTTTCTTTTTCTACAGCAGCTCATTACCGTCTTAATAACACAGAATCACAATTTCCAATAGTTCTATAATTGTGAGGCAATGTTCATGTTCTCTACAATCCTGACTTTATTTTTACAACAAAGAACCTGATTCATTTACCCATCAAAAAGCCATTTCCTAAACGGCCACTATGTAAAAGGTACTATATTAGGAATGGGTTTAAAACCATCCAAGGTAAGTCCACACACACACACACACACACGTCCACTGAGGTTCCCCAGCATAAAGTGTAGTACAAAGAAACAATTATATTATGGGTTCTTTTGAAAATAATAATAATGATAATAATAGCAACATCTAACATTTACTGAACACTTACTAATATGCCAGGGACTGTGTTAGACACTTTACATTCCTGATTACATTTAATCCTTAAAGGTTTGTGCTATTATCCTCATTTTACCAATAAGGTTGAGATTTGGACACATAACTTTTCCCTTATAATACTTTAAAAGAATCACTTTGTACTTAGGCAAGGAGAATTCATACTTATGTAACAGATCTAGTTGGAGACTAAATAAATGACCCAAAATATTAACTCCTATACATGAAAAATTAAGTAGATAACTTATGTTTCAGCAAAACACAAAAAAGGTACACAAACATTTCCAAGTTATTAGGGTGAGTTGATATTACTGCATGAATTTATAAAATATGTTAACATAAAAGGGCCATAGTAAACACATGTTGCAAAATTCAAGCCTGGTAAAGAGTAAATAAGCAAACAAACAAAAGAGCTAATTCATAGTACATATGTAAAAATCTCAGTTGAAAGATACATAAAATATTTAATGATGAAGAGAAATATTTACATTTTATATATTTCCAAAATACTAATACTAGTACATCCCCTTAGAGATGCTTTCTCTGAAGCAACCAAAACTGGTAGATTGATCACTCTTAGTGGGCAACACAACTATCTGATTTTTCAAATAAAAACTGGAAATATATTTTTTCATGGAGCATATTCATGTGTTCCCTCTCAAATTATGAGAACACTGCCCTAAAAATTGGCATAAAATCAAATCAAAATCTGCATCAAATATATATTTCATATAGTATAAATGATGTACATATGTATATACATGACACACATACACACATATGTACATATACATAGATATATGTTCATATATATACATGATGAAACAGCAGATCAGCAGATATTTTGGGCAATCAGGATATACCAATCAAACTTTGCAAATAAATAACTCATAATAATTTGATTACTTAAAAAATCACATTAATTTCAAAGCTGTTTTGTAGTAAGCCATTCTTCAATAATTAGAAGCTGTAACCCATTATACTAACAGAACACCCAACAACAAAAGGAGGAAAAGCCTTGCATGCTGTCAAGAGTCCCCTTTCTATTTTTCCTGAAAAATCATGTAAATTATTTGGCAATCAGCAGAGCCTCACAAGAATATTTCCGCTTGTACTACCTCCTTCCCTACCCAGAAAATTCCCAGTTATCTCTCCAAAGGAAAGATTAAAAAAAACTTTTTTTTGTTTAGAATAAATGATACCATACCGATAAAGGTTAAAATAACTAGAACTATTGAGCGTGGAAAATATTTGAGGGGAATGATATACACAGTTTTTCTGTGCACATGTGTGTGCGCGCGTGCGCACACACAAACACACACACACCCATCCCAAATGTCAAAAAAGATGTATAACAAACAGATGAACCTGCAAGTTCGTGGAAAAAGAAGAAAAGGATTTAAAAATATATGTATTTTCAAAATGTATTTTGAAGCCAGGAAAAAGAATCTTAAACCTTTTAAGGAGTTGCACTTGAGCACGTACAGTATCAAAAACAGGTAATCATCCCTTCTGAATTATTTCTTAGTCTCCACATATAACATCTTAGACAAGTTTTCAGCTGCCTTTAGACTTCTTTGAAACTAGGCTCTTGTTTAATATAAAATAGGATGTCAGTTGATCAATATCCATTTGGCTTAAATTCTTAAGTCCACAACCCCCCTTAAGTGGTAGAACAAACAGGTACAAGGCCTGAAATTTTATTGTTTCTTTTTAAACTCCGAATGATATTTGCAGATGCCAAAAGGCATTTTGAAATCACTCCACCCCTACTTCAGTAAAAATGAAAAAGGGGGATGGGGAGGAGAGAGAAATCTCATGAGGCCTTGTATGTCAAGTTTTTGCCCAGAGCTAATTTTCATAGCTGTGTTATAAAACCCTGAAAATGGAGGTTTGTAATGGAAATGCTGACAGACCCTTAACTATAGCAGCATGAATGGATATAATTAAAGAAAAGCTTTTGGCTACACCTAACTCCACAAATTAAAGACTGCCATTTTTATATTAACCTCAAATAACAGCCAAGTGAGAACTAGAAATGTGATTTCAGAAAGGTAATGTGAAATGTTAAAGATGACTGCTCAAACTATTTGACTTTCGGAGTTTTAAACACAGAGGCATTTAGTTAACATAACCAAGTCAGTATTTTCATAATGCTACTTAATCAGCGATAAAGAACGCTCTGGTGAGCCAGCAGCTCCAGTTAGCAGAAAGTGGCATATGAAGTTATTATTTCTTAACAGCCTAGAGGGAGCCGATTCTCCCTTTAATCAGTGATCTTAGTTCCTTCCTACTTATAATTTCTCTGTCATACAGTTATAAAACTATTACCCAGTTCAACACACACAGGCACACATCCTGCACACACATTTATGCAGGGACCGGTACCTTATTCCCACCTGAATTACAAAACAGAAGAGATTGCTAAGGTAAAGTATTCCATTCTTTCCCTTGTCAGGGATGCAGCCAGGAATAAATATCATCAATCTATGTAAGCCATCTTCCCTATCTAAACCAAAATTCAAAGAATTTAGCTCTGTTCTTAACTTAAAAGGAAAAAAAAAAGCCTATGCTTTAATTTTTAACAACTATTCAAATTATTTTTAAACTTTCTAATAGTATTAGTAGGAAAAATATTATAGGATACCTAAAAGATGCCTAAGAAAAGATCTTCAGTGAAGTTTCAGATTTTGGGTTAAGAAATTGGGAACACATCTCTATGATCAAATACCTAGAGGATTTTTCTTGTGTCTCCCCTCCCTGCCTCCCCCCTTCCTTCTTTCTTTCCTTTTAGGGTAAACAATTCTGAATGATCTCTGGGGCCCCTTTTCCCCCAAAGATCCCAAACTAAAAGCAAGTCTGTCTTGACAATACCTGCCTTGGAAGGAAGTACTGAAGATTGATGTAATGAAATAAAACTATGCAGGTCACAGTCCCTCTTACTATACACTGCAATCAGGCTCATTGAAGGACTGTGTGCAAATTACTATGCAAGCTTCAGAAATTTAAAAGATGGCAGTGCCTAAACCATGACAGCATTAATAATGACCTGTACATTACTACACCATTCTTATTCACACATTGATCTCATACTGCTCGATAACTTTGGCAACAGAAGTTCTACATGATTTCACATTCTCTTACAGCAATTGTTTTTGATCATAGTTGACCAGTATAAAACAAAACCAAAAATAAACATTTGTACAAGGAATTAAATGTTACCAACATAAATAGTTGTGTCCTTTTTTTCATTGGTTAGTCCTGAAGAACAACAACATACTGCTTGCCCCCTGGTCAAGATGACAGCAAATTACAATCTCAAACCAGATCTCATTTAAAAGAAATTACTAATACAAATGTAAAGTTACTCTCACTTTATATAATTGAGAGTTGTCACTATGCCTCTTGATTCTGACCTCTGTACTTCTGAATACATGGATTAAGAGATGCATTATAGTTTACAAGGTACTTGGCAAGCAATATTTTCGCAACACTCCTGAGATTGCCTTGGCTCTAATGCTAAAAACTTCTACTAAATTGAATTTAAACGGCAACAATTTGTTTTTTTTACCACAAGTGAAATTTAGATGGTTGAAGTGGTGCTAATAATAAATCAAAGATAAATTATTATTATAAACAAAACGTGATTTACCTGTCTCCACACCTCTTTGTGATTTATTATTCCAACTAATGACTCATTAAAAATATATGTAACTTGCAAAATTATAAAAACAAAGTAATCAAAAGCCCCAATAAGAAATTACCCTTTTTTTTTCCACAGCAAAAATAAAAGGTAAGGGCTTCCCTGGTGGCGCAGTGGTTGAGAGTCTGCCTACCAATGCAGGGGACCCGGGTTCGAGCCCTGGTCTGGGAAGACCCCACATGCCGTGGAGCAACTGGGCCCGTGAGCCACAATTACTGAGCCTGCGCGTCTGGAGCCTGTGCTCCGCAACAAGAGAGGCCGCGATAGTGAGAGGCCCGCGCACCGCGATGAAGAGTGGCCCCCGCTTGCCACAACTAGAGAAAGCCCTCGCATAGAAACGACGACCCAACACAGCCATAAATAAATAAATAAACAAATACTTTAAAAAAATAAAAATAAAAGGTAAAAGCACTCAGAAGTATACATGAGTAGTGGTAATACTTTCAGGTTTGCCAACAGATTTCATTCATCTAATTACTTCCTAATTTATAAAAACTGTAGTGGTATGGTTAGTGTCTGTTTAGTTATTTGTAAACTATTATAAAGACAGTGTAAGACGGCAGCTATGGTATAGGGGTTAGAGTCTGAGGGGTGATTCTGAAACAACTGTGTTATTTTAGGTAAATTACAAAAAGTAAAAAGTCTCCATGTTTCCATTTCTTCATCTATAAACAGGGATGACAGGATTGGTAAAGAAATAAATGAGATAGTATTTATAAACTGTACATCTTTTAAGAATACAAGAATTATTCTTGTGTTTCTAGTTACTACTTTTGAAGAATGACCAAAAAAGTTCCAGTTAAGAGCCTGAAGACAAAAAGTCAGTAAATAAAGAAAAAATAATTTCCTATTTATTACTTTCGTTGTATTTCCATTTTTAAAGCCTCTCCAACCTTCAAAATAAATCTCCTTCTTCCATTACCAAGTTTCCATTAACATTTTTAACAAACTTCTGTGTTTATCTTGGAATGCATATTTTCTAAATATACTCCATACACTAATCTAAAAATGAGAAAGGAGGCTTTCTCATACACCATCAGGGAGACTGAAATTGGTGCAAAATTTTTTAAATTAAATGGGATGATTAAACGGGACTGGAATATCCACCCACATTTAAAATGCACATACACTAATTCACTCTTAGGAATTAATCTACAGATATACCTTCACAAGTACACAGAGAATGCATATATAAAGATGTTAAAACTGTGTTTATAATAACAAAATGGTAAATAATATAAATTTCCATTATTTGGGGATTGGCTAAATAAAGTTTGGTATATCCATATAATGAAACACTAAGTAGCCATTAAAAAGAACTAGATAGGTCTCCATATACTAACATGAAAAGCTGTCTAGGAAATATTAAGTGAAAAAATGAAGTTGCAGAACAAAGATCATCTCTTTTGTGTTTTAAGACTATGAATGGGAAGAAGTCTGGAAGGTTCTATAACAAACCATTCTAATCTATGGAGTAGAAATAGAGCATCACTGAGGTTGGACCAGATAATTCTTTGTTGCGTGGGCTGTCCTGTACATTGTAGGCTATTTATGTAGCTGTATCCTTGACCTCCACCCACTAGATGCTGGGTAGCACCCCTCATACATGTGACAATCAAAAACTTCTCCAGACACTGCCCAATGTCCCCTGGGGGACAAACTCATCCCTAGGTGAGAACCATTGAACTAGAGAATAAAGGAGTGAAGTTGGGGAGAGGAACTTTTACTTGTCACCTTATACCTCATTTTTTTTTTCTTTTACCATTTTTACCATGACAACATACTACATTTGCAATTTAAAGAAAAATTCCAGGGACTTCCCTTGTAGCGCAGTGGTTAAGAATCCGCTTGCCAATGCAGGGGACACGGGTTCCAGCCTTGGTCTGGGAAGATCCCACATGCCGTGGAGCAACTGAGCCCGTGTGCCACAACTACTGAGCCTGCGCTCTAGAGCCCATGAGCCACAACTACTGAGCCCGCATGCCACAACTACGGAAGCCCGCATGCCTAGAGCCCGTGCTGTGCAACAAGAGAAGCCACTGCAATGAGAAGCCTGCTGACCGCAATGAAGAGTAGCCCCCGATCTCCGCCACTAGAGAAAGTCCATGTGCAGCAACGAAGACCCAACAAGCCATAAATAAATAAATAAATAAATAAATAAATGTTCCTTAAAAAAAAAAAAAAAAGAAAAATTTCACAACAAAAGAAGATTCCTCCACACTGCCTCACTGCTCTCCGAGCTACTGGATTGGCCAAAAAGTTCGTTCAGGTTTTCCGAACAAACTTTTTGGTCAACCCAATACTTTGAAGAACCTGAAAAAAAAAGATTCCTTCAAATTTCTAACTAAAAAATTAAATAGTATTTGTAAGATATGAATCTTTGTTTTAAAGAAAAACATATATAAGAAACAATACAATTGTTAAGACAAATAAAAAAGACTTGTCTATCTTTAATGGAAAAGGTAGAAAGATATATGGATTCTGCCACTTGGTTCCATGACTGCATCTTCCCAAGATGCCCAAACTCTCACGTCATTTTCTACTACTTTGCCCAGACTGCAGCACTATCACCAGGATGGTTTAGACCAGCTCCCTCCTCTTCCTTCTTGTTTTGTATATTCAGACAAATATAAACAAACAAACCAAAAATGGTACCAGAAATATGGAAATTCCTAATTCTGCCCAAGAAGCACAGGAAAGTACTACCTACCACTTATTTAAAAATTAAACAAACAATGAATTTGGCACTTGGAAAAGTATAATATCTGCTAATAAACTCTACTAGACTAAGAAAGAACAAATGTACTTCGTGGAGAAGATCCAGAATCAGTAAAAGTTTCTTCTAATGAAGTTGGCTATTCATTTACTTATCCATTTATCTATCCATCCACCTAAAAATTTGATACAGCTTACATTGGGGGATAAGGGGATGATTATCTGATCAAGAACTAGAGTACATAAATATAAAAACTACACAATATCTATAAAGAGTGAAAACCCGTGGATTAATCTGTATGAACACACAGCCCAACATAAAGCAAATTAAGAAAATTAGTAATAAATGAAACTCGTAATGAATAAATGTCCAAAATTCAGAAATTTCATCGTTTACTATCTTTGAAAAACAGATGCTACTTTTGTAATGTGCAGCTAAGAAGAGGGAAGCAGTCTCTTCATTAACTTCAGACATGATTTTAAATAAAATCATATTTTTATACCTAACTTTTACACAACTTTTTAGTGACAGTGACTAACTGCACTGAGTGGTAGTATCTAACTTCTCAAGAACATGTGCTTTAAAGGTGAAACTGTTATGTAAAAAGGGCCTTATAGGCAATAAATGTCATAATCACTGTTCTTAGCCATTATTGTTTGGGTCGGAGCATATCTGCACATTTGCATAATTTAAGTGGATCTGAGAACGGTAAGTTTTGTATAGATGACTGGTGTTATAAATAGAACAATCCTATCTTTTTTTTAAAAATAAATTTATTTATTTATTTTTGGCTGTGTTGGGTCTTCATTGCTGCGTGCGGGCTTTCTCTAGTTGTGGTGAGCGGGAGCTACTCTTTGTTGCGGTGCGCAGGCTTCTCATTACGGTGGCCTCTCTTGTTGCGGAGCACAGGCTCTAGGTGTGTGGGCTTCCGTAGTTGTGGCACGTGGGCTCAGTAGTTGTGGCACGTGGGCTCAGTAGTTGTGGCACGTGGGCTCAGTAGTTGTGGCGTGCAGGCTCAGTAGTTGTGGTGCACAGGCTTAGTTGCTCTGAAGCACGTGGGATCTTCCTGGACCAGGGCTCGAACCCGTGTCCCCTGCATTGGCAGGCGGATTCTTAACCACTGTGCCACCAGGGAAGCCCCGAACAACCCTATCTTAATCTTAGAATAAACTATTTCAGCTGGAAGTATTGTACTGGCCAAAAAGTTCGTTTGGGTTTTCCTATAAGATCTTTTGGAAAAACCCAAACAAATTTTTTGGCCAACCCAATATTTCATGCATTTGAGGCTGCAGCTCTGCAGCAAAATATTTAAAGAAACTTACTTTTTTTTGAATGGTACAATGTGGCCAAAATCTCCTTATGCACACAAAACTGCATATGTTTCAATGAAAGCCACCTCAGATTTGAGCTCATGGTCTTGCTTAGAATGTCTGAAATATCCTTCTGGATAATAATGCTCTTCTAGGAGAGGTAGAGAGGAAAGAAGGGTCCAAGAGGCATGGCTCTTGGACTACACCAGCGCTACTCTTGGTTTAGTTTAGTTTTATGTGTTTGCACATAAGCTTTCTTTCAAAGAAGCACTGTTTGCAAGGACTGTTTGAAAACTACTGATTTATGTTACATTGCAGTCAAACTCCTTTAACTCCTCTCTTTACAACTGAATTTCATGAGTATGTCAAAAGGAAAACTTTAATATAGAATCAACACAGGTGATGATATAAAGCAAATCAACAAATTAGAACATTACTGGAAAGCATACCTGATTCTGGCCAGAACAGCTTGTAGAAAGCTCAACACTGTCCGAAGTTCAGATTCTTGACAAGCTCGTAGAAGCATACTAAAGCCATCATTAAGCAGTTTTTCATGGGAAGGATGCAAGCAATGGCTAGTCTCAAACACTTCTTGAACACCATCAATATATATGGAAAGAAGTGACCAGAGACTCTGTCTTTGTCCCATTTCATCATTCTTAGATACCAAGAACTCCTTTGCTTTCTCCCGGAAAGCACCTGAAAATATCTCAGCCAAAACACTGATGTCCAGGTTTTTCTGGGTGTACATCAAGAGGAAGGCCATCTGACCCTTCCAAATGAGAGGAGATGTTATAAAGGCAGGCCTGAGGAAATTTAGGAGGCCTAAAACATGACTTGCTACATCTTCCACCTCTGCCACACATGCTAACAGTAGAAAAAGGCTGAAAAAGTTTTGCAGACCAACTTCAGTTAGTTCTTCCATTCTTTTTTGATGGAATTTAGAATATATCCTGTAAAACAAAAAGCTGAATTAATAAAATTGTTTCATTCACAAAAATGCATCTTTCAAAATAACATTTCACTCAATACTCATGACAGTCTCATTACTTTAAATTGTTATCTATTTCTACATAATGGTGCTATTGTGTCACTTTTCCTGCTTAGAAAACAACCTCACAGAACACCACTGTCCCCCCTTATCTTCAAATTTCTCAAGGATGCAGCAAGCATCTATAAGTGAATCAAAGGATTCAGTGGCTTTTCCTAAAGGACAGTAAAAATGTTCTTTTCATATAGTACATGGTTTTTCCTTTTATTTTAGTCCCCCCATTACCTTTCTCTTTAAATTCTTATTGACAAATAAAAAAGAATATATAATCCTTTTAAGTACAACTTGTTGCACTTTATAGAAATCTTAACAGGGCAATTTTATGTAACAATTTTCCTTAAACCCTTTCTCCCTCTACCCTTCACAAAGACTTGGCTCTTGCTATACTTATATGTTAAGACAATTCAAAACTCTGGAAAAATTATTTTTACCTACTTACAAAGAAAAATTGTTAGTGTTCAAATATCCAAGACTAGCCATTTAAAAAGCTGCTGTCAATACTATTTAATATAATTTAAAAGTTGATGTACTTTTCTTTCATCAATTAAGGGATTAGAATTGAAAACCATTTTGACTCTTACTTATGGATTGTTAAATTTCTTTGTAACTTCTATAATTGGTTTATTCAAGACAGAAATGATTAATGCTTATGAGAGGTTAAATGTTTATTTATAAACAATGAAGCTGATAAGCTCCTGAAAGTAAAGATCTGCTTAATTATCTTTATATCCTCCATCATGCCCATAATAGTGCTTGGTAGAGAGACTTGTTATTGAATTCCAATTTCTTTTAGCAATAAAGTTCTGAGTATTATGTCTTCCATAAAATGATTTAAGATTCAAAAACAAACTGGCAAACAGAACAAAATAAAAAAACTACTGTTTGAGCTACCTAATTACTTGGAGGTTTAACAAAGACACTACCATTAAAAAAAAAAAAGTATATTCTAAATAAAAAATCCGAACTGTATCACCATAACCTTGCAAGAATTATTCACTGTGTGAATCAAACAGGAATTTCATGTAGTGATTCTTGAGAAGTCTCTACCGAAGATAAAAAGTATTCTGCTGTGAGAGCTTCCACCACATAAGCTGAGCAAGTGGTAGAGGGCAGTCTACTGCACAGAGGGCTAGAAAAGGGGCTAATAGGCAAGAGAAGTAGAACAAGGGAAGACAGTAACAATCACACCCACTTAACAAGCAAAACTTTCAAAAAAGAATAGACAAATGTGATCAAAAGTTTATGTGACCACACCAGAAATGAAAATGGCATACTCCTCAAATGAGAACATCAGAGTTATTTGGTTCTATTATATTCTGGTTAGTTGTCATGCAAGAAAGCAGGGCTTGTGGGACTGGTGGGCTCCAAGAACACGAAGTTTTATAGACTGAATCTACCACCTGCCAATGTATGATTTGGAGATGTTTCTTATTTCTATAATTTTTAATAAAATACATGCAAAGAATGACATAAAACATTACAATTAATTTTGACAAGAAAAACAACAGTTCTCTTATATCCCTGCATTTAATATATGGAATTTCAATCTTCAGGACTGATGAGATAAATAAGAAACTAAAATCCTCCCCAAGTTATGGATGGATACTAGGTTTGTTCCTTTCTATAACAAACTGGCAAGATCAAAATGCACCATAATTTGCTGTCCTACATTAACGAATACATTTAAAATGTAAACCATAAAGACAAACAAGCACAAGTTAACTTAAAAAATACAAACAGTAAAACTTCTCCAAAGATATAAGTGAACATTCATGACAAAGAAAGATATGGCACATACCTTCCTTTGACTTGTTTCCAAGGATGAGGGCCATTGTTCTTCATTGCTTTCTTAACAACTTTTGCCAAAATGCAAAGGAAAATAGTGTAACTACTGCTGGATTTATACAGGTCATGATCTTGTTTATCACAACAGCAGGTCTTCACCATTTCTAGCATAGACAAGGGCGACTTAATGACATGTGTCAGGCCTTTCAAAGGAAGCCAAGAAATACTGAAAGAACTATTCTAAAAGCAAAAGACAGGAAACAAGTATTAAGTCTCTGAATAAATACAAATGGAAAGCTGTAAATTCCAATTAGCTCACTAGAAGTTTGACTATTCTTAATCATAAAAATTACACAGCCATTACCACATATTCCCCTAAAATAAAAATTCCATTCAAGCACAGAACACCAAGGGGTATTCAAATTCCTGGATTATCCCCAAAATGTCTTATTAACCGTTGGTTTGTTCAAATTAGGATAGCAACAAGATCCATACATTGCATTTGGTTGACATGCCTCTTAAATCTCTTTTATTCTATAAATTTCCCAATGTTTTTGTCACAGCATTTATCAGGTAATTTATTGTGTGCTATTTCCTAGATTCTGGATTTAGCTGCTTGTATCTTCCTAGATTCATTAATATATTCTTTCATCCTCTATCTTTTCTGTAAAGTGGTAGCTGTACCTAGCGGACTGGTCAGGTTCAGGTCAAGTTTTCTGGTGAGAATCTTTCATTGGTAGTACTGAGTACTTCCTATTTCAGTTAGCAAAGAGGCACATACGTTCTCACCGTCATTCTTTTTGTGATGTTAAGACTGATCATGCTGTCAGCCTGACCTATCCATTTTAGTGATCCCTGCAGTTTGAGCAGCCATGGATGATCATCATCCAGTTGGCTTATTTCATCGGATGTATGGAACAGAGATTTTCTATCACTCCTTCTAAACTAGCTCATCAGAAATTTGGTACTCTAAAATATAGTTTATATTTTTATTTATTTACAGTTTCCAGAATAACAACTTCTCTAAAAGTACCATAAACTCAAGGATTTATACTTCCCTATGCCCCAATTTACCCAGTGTTGGGCAATGGGAGCTCCTTAAAGTTGGCTCCTGTGTCCTTCTGACATGACTCCAGCTTACTTTGATACCTTCCTTGCTTTCAGGTATGACAAGATACTCTAGACTCATCTTGTATACATTCTGCCTGAGAATTAGAATTGGTCATTTCTCCCACCAGCCTGACAATGTGCTTCAGAGAAAGGTATTTTTCCCATTTTTAATATGCTCAATTATGTACAAACCCAAACTTGTAATTTACTTGTAAATCCTCCATATCTATTTTCCACCTTGACTGAGGGGTTCACTTTGTATTTACCCAGAAAACCAAATGTTCCAAATCTTCTCTTCTCTCCTCACACAAGTAACTCAATCTTTTAAATGTACCTTTAAAATTTTATCTTCCAAGTTTGTCCTCTCCTTTTAAAATCCACTATCTCTATTTCAGTTCTCACTCACTGCATTATTTGCTTCTACTACTACACTGGACTACTAACTCATCTGTATCCAATTCCTTTATACTACCTTCAGAAAAAAACTTTCTCAAACACATACCTAATGTGTCACATCCTTGCTTTCCAATGTCTCCTGAATAAATCATAACAATTATCTTTAACCCTTCATAATCCAGCCCCAGACTAACTTCTCTACTTTCCTTATCTCCCGTGTCTCTCCATAATCACCTCAGACCCATCATTCAGAACTATTTAACACAGTAGGAATAAATCATGTTTTTCATGTCTCTTTATATTTGTCCACACTATTCCTTTTGCTTGGATGCTCATTTTCTTATGTACTTGGAAAATTCTACTCATTTCCCAGGTCAACTTAAAAAATTATGACTTCATAAAGTCTTCTACAAGTCCATAAACTGGG
The DNA here is from genome assembly GCF_009873245.2 of Balaenoptera musculus. NCBI lineage: Eukaryota > Metazoa > Chordata > Mammalia > Artiodactyla > Balaenopteridae > Balaenoptera > Balaenoptera musculus. The sequence continues at coordinate 61,698,907 of NC_045796.1, read as the reverse complement.
TCAGATACTCCTTCCTTTAGCCTTCCACAGTATTATAACTTTTTTTCTACAATATTTGTGCTTCTGCCCACTAGCCTAGTCTCAAATGCCAAGACTAGTTCTTATTCAAGATAGCATTAACTGTTCAATGTGTTGCAAGCAATCAATAGTTGTTAGAAAACATTTATAAAAGAAGATTTTTAAAAAATATCTTTCTGGCACAATTTGTGCTACTTTGCTTAATCTCACTCTTAAGACAAAAGGGGCCCTGGTCTGATTCCGTCCTGTGCGACTGTTCCTTGGAACGGTAGTCTTTTATCTCCGTCCACTTTCTCTCCCACCGAAGTGCGTGCCACCAACCCATGGAAGATTCGATGGACATGGACATGAGCCCCCTGAGGCCCCAGAACTATCTTTTTGGTTGTGAACTAAAGGCCGACAAAGATTATCACTTTAAGGTGGATAATGATGAAAATGAGCACCAGTTATCTTTAAGAACGGTCAGTTTAGGGGCTGGCGCAAAGGATGAATTGCACATTGTCGAAGCAGAGGCGATGAATTATGAAGGCAGTCCAATTAAAGCAACACTGGCAACTTTGAAAATGTCTGTGCAGCCAACGGTTTCCCTTGGGGGCTTTGAAATAACACCACCTGTGGTCTTACGGTTGAAGTATGGTTCAGGGCCTGTGCATATTAGTGGACAGCACTTAGTAGCTGTGGAGGAAGATGCAGAGTCAGAAGATGAAGAGGAGGAGGATGTGACACTCCTAAGTATATCTGGAAAGCATTCTGCCCCTGGAAGTGGTAGCAAGGTTCCACAGAAAAAAGTAAAACTTGCTGCTGATGAACATGAAGATGATGATGATGATGATGATGATGATGATGATGATGATGATGATGATGACGACGACGACGACGACGACGACAATGATGATGACGACGACGATGACTATGATGATGAGGAAACTGAAGAAAAAGTTCCAGTAAAGAAATCTGTACGAAATACTCCAGCCAAAAATGCACAAAAATCAAACCAGAATGGAAAAGACTCAAAACCATCAACACCAAGATCAAAAGGTCAAGAATCCTTCAAAAAACAGGAAAAAACTCCTAAAACACCAAAAGGACCTAGCTCTGTAGAAGACATTAAAGCAAAAATGCAAGCAAGTATAGAAAAAGGTGGTTCCCTTCCCAAAGTGGAAGCCAAATTCATCAATTATGTGAAGAATTGTTTCCGGATGACTGATCAGGAGGCTATTCAAGATCTCTGGCAGTGGAGGAAGTCTCTTTAAGAAAATAGTTTAAACAGTTTGTTAAAATTTTCCGTCTTATTTCATTTCTGTAACAGTTGATATCTGGCTGTCCTTTTTATAATGCAGAGTGAGAACTTTCCCTACCATGTCTGATAAATATTGTCCAGGTTCCATTGCCAAGAATGTGTTGTCCAAAATGCCTGTTTAGTTTTTAAAGATGGAACTCCACCCTTTGCTTGGTTTTAAGTATGTATGGAATGTTATGATAGGACATAGTAGTAGTGGTGGTCAGACAAATGGAAATGGTGGGGAGACAAAAATATACATGTGAAATAAACTCAGTATTTTAATACAAAAAAAAAAAAAAAGAGAGAAAAGGGACCTTACATGCTCCATTCCTTTATGCCAATGCTCTTTAGACAATGTGAAACATAAAAGTGTTTTTGAGCTACTCTAATCTACTTTGAAAAAATAGTTTTAAGAAAAATCCATAATTATATATAACTAAGCCATGAAAATATTCCTCAAATATTATGTACAAATTCTTCAAATTCCTGGAACAAATTCATACTCTATTTACTCACCAGGTTCTTACTGTAATATTCCCACAGAATGGTGACAACTGCAATGTTTGGCTCCCAGAAATCACAAAGGGTCAAACAACAGTGAAGATACATTCGTAACTGATCTTCTAGTATACCATCCTAAAAAATAAACTGAAATTGTGAGGAGCTAAATGCGCTCTGGCAACACACATTATCAGTTGATATTGCACTGAATAACCTGCTCCTAAAAAGAATATAAATATATATCACCAAGTCATACCCATTCTCATCTTCAGACCAGAAGGTCTAAATCAGCATAAGGTATACTTCTAAAACTTTGCTTTAGAGACCATTAGTATATTCAGATAACTGAAATTACATAACTCAATTTGACTTTTTACTCAGTTATTTAACAATTACAATAGGTATTTAATAACTGAATGGTGTAGAACCCAGAGACTGAAAAAGAAACCCAAACCAGAAAGAAATAGCATAAATGATCGAATAATTAAGATGTACACAAATCCAAAGGACTTGCTCATACTTAAGTATCAATATGAGGTCAAATTCTTTATGGGAATATAAGCATTGTTCTTCTAAAAACCAGAGGATTGGCAGAGTACATATATTTTAACCTTTTAGGAAGTAGCAACAGGAGAGAGTAGAAAAGAAGTGACACTTTAATCTTCTATGATGAAACAACCATGCATGTCTGTTAAAAAGTGACATATCACTGAATTTCAATCATTCAGCAACCATTTATTCAAAGCTTACTATATACCAGACACTATTCTAAGGTACTAGGCAAAAAGCAATGAATAAGTCAGACATGGTACATGCACTAACAGAAGTTACACTTTGGTGGAGGATGGAAAAAGAGGACACTGAAACAAACAAGATAAATGTAAACAATTACAACCACCATGAAAAACAGAAAAAGCAGAGTAATGTGGTAGGGTAACTGGTAGAGGATGTGGGTCATTATTTTCTCAGGAACTAAGAATGGAAAGACCTTTTTGAAGGCTGGCATTTGGGCTAAATGACAGAATGAAAAACAGCGAACCACATAAAGAACTGAAAGTAAAGCATTCATCACAGAGAAAAGACATGGAAAGTTCCTGAATTAGCAGTAAGCTTGATATTGTAGGATTAAGTCAGAGATAGTCAGGAATCATATCTCATTTGAGGCTTTAGAGTTTATAGTCAGAATTATGGTTTTTATTTTAATTATGTTGGGAAGCCTCTACAAGATTGTAAGCACAGGGGTGACATGAAATGATTGTTTGAAAAATAGTACATTGGATCATGCATGGAGAATGAATACAGTAGATAAGACCAGTTAGAAGGTAAACAGTGACACTTCCAATGTAATAGAAAATCAGACAGAGGTCAAGTACAAAGTAGAAACGTTGGGGAATTTGAAGGTGCTTGAGATACAGTATGCTTTAAATAAATAATTGTTGAATGACTGGGATTCAGTGTTGTGTCACTCTTCAACAAACATGTATGGTTATTCCATCACAGAAGATGAGATTAAAATGTCTACTTTTTTCTACTTCCTTCTCCTCCTGTCAACTCAAAATATTAGGAGATGACTCTGTGAAACTGTAAGACTAAGATAAGTGGACAACTTTAGAGATATGTTTGGAAACAGACAATGGGATTTGTTGATGAGTTATATTAAGGTATGAAGGAAAGACAGCAATTAAGGAGAACTCTCATTTGGCTTAAGAAAATGGGTTGATGGAACCATTTCCTAAGATGGCAAAGACTAGGGGAGGAACACATGAGAGAGTGCACAGGGCAACCAAGTGGAAATATTAAGTAGACAACTGACATATGGGTCTATAGCTCAAGGGAAAAGTCAGAGCTATTGATATAAATTTGGGTGTTACTTTCATATTGATGGCTTTTAGAGCTAAGAGACTAGATAAGATCAACCTAGGAAAGACGATGGAAAAGAGAAAAGGATCTAGAACTGAGAGGCCTTTGCTATTCCAAAATTTAGGTAGCAAGCAAAAGAAGGAGTCTATAAGCAAAACCCAATGGCCCATGAAGTAGGAAGGAAACCAGGCAGCATGGAAACCAAGAGAAATATTTCAGAAAGGGAAGGGGGTCAACAGGGTTGAATGCTACTGAGAGGTTAAAATGAGAACAAAGAACTCTTAGATTTGACAATGTGGAAGTTAGTGATGGCTTTGACAACAGTAGTTTCAGGTATGGCAGAGACAGATGCTTAACTATGGCAGGCTGAGGAGATAATAGGAGGTGAGGAAGTAGTGATACTTAAGTGAAGATATATAAAGTCCTTGAACAGGTGAGAAGAGAAAAGATCCAGTACACAGGGAAAGGAATTAGCCTTTGAGAGAAACAGTGACACTTCCAATATAACAGAAAAGCAGACTGAGAGGTTGTGTGCAAAGCAGGCACATTGGGAGATTTGAAGGTTTAAACATAAAGGAGTTCTCAGCTGACTGGTCCTATTTTCTCAATGATTTATGAGGCAAGATGCTTAGCTAAGGTGACTGGGCCACAGCATGTGTTGAACTGTGTGTTAAAAAACAAATTCTGAAATAAGTTGTTTTGGAGAGTAGAAAAGCAAACATTCTAGAGCTGAGTGCCACTTGAAAAGATTTATGATCAAGAATTTAAAGTCAGACCAGTCAGCAAGAATGAGTGTACGAGTTTTTTCCACCAACATTCAGCTGGCGGTGGGGGGGGGCATGGCAGAGGGATAAGAGAGGGGGATTAGGTTTTGCCAAGTTTAAAATAGGTAAGGGCTATGGAATTAAAGGTGTTTGTGATGGAATGATTATAATAAGGGGTTGTATAATCTACATTGTTCAAGGAGGAAAGTTTGGACATGGATGAACACAGAAAAATGAAAAGATCAATGACGATGGACAGAATGAAAATGAAAAGTGAAAAAATGTAGAGCATAACTATGGGAGGCAGTGGGTAAGGTAAATAAAAGAAAATCTGATTAGAACTAAGGATATGAAGAAACTTAGAGGACAGGTGGATTATACACAATGATGTTGGGGTAACTAATAAAAGTAGTATACAGGTATAGAAGAAAACAGTGATCTTGCTGCCAAATCTTTCAGTGAATGAGAGTGAACCAAACATGACCAGATTTTTTTGAGAAGGCTTTTAACTCTTTTAGTTATTAATCCGTTAGAATACACCGAAGCTTCAAGTCCTTTAGGAAATTTTCTAACTTCCACACTAAACAGTGACCTTTCTTTATGCTCCATAGCACGCTATGCACACCTGTATCTTAGCACTTACCTTGCTAAATTTTATGTCTATCTGCCTTCAAGTGTCTATGAGCTCCCTGAGTGCTGGGATAATGTCCCCTGGGCCTAGCACAGTGCCTGCTTCACCAAAGAGACTCCATAAATGTTTTATGAACAAAACTGAGATCTGGGTTCTGGTGTCTCTTTTCATCAAGTACCTGTATGGTTCAGCAAAAGATATTTAGCTTCTCTAATAGATAGTTAAATTTAACCAAAGAAGACAAGGTTCTATCCATCATTAACATTCTTTGATTTTTATTATGAAAATATTAAACGAGATCTAGGCTTATTCCCATGGCACACTACTGATATGAATTAAAGCATACTTTTAAAAAATTTTATTATGTTTCAAGGTTAAAAAGTGGGTTATATGAAAAAAGTGGGTTCATTTTGAAGCATCTGTACTGTTTTATTCAGTATCTGAAACTCATTTTACATGTGAAATCCACAAAAAGGTGTATAAACCATAAAAATATATGAAGTTTGGGAAAAACAAAAGATTAAATACCGACTATGTGTCAGACATTATGTGATGTTTTACATATGTTCATTCATGTATGTCTTATACTATCCCAGCTTTATTACATTCATTTTGCAGAAAAAAAGGATGAGGGTCAGAAGTTACAAGCAGTTTACCCAAGTCCACCTGGGAAGAAGCTAGGATTTATGACTCCAAAGCCTGTTATACATACTATGCTATGCTACCTTCCAGAAACAGGAGGGAAAAGAAATGAACATTTAATGGACACCAGATTTGATCAAGATTGCTCTTAGTGACCAGACCAAGATTTGAATCAAAGTGTGTGAGACCAGAGCCCATGCTCTTTCCACTGTACCCAATCAAAAAGAAATTAAAAATGGCAACTTGGGGGATTTTTCCTTTTCTTTTTTTTTTTTTAAGAAAAGGAGATAAATTTCCCTTTATTTTTCTGCTAGTGGTTACAGATTAAAATGAAAAGAAATGGCTTAGAAAATACCATTTTCTCCACAGTTCTGGCAGGATAACTAATGAGTCAGTTGAGTGTGACTTAAAAAGCAAGTTTCTTTTTTTAATTAATTACAGTTAGTATTTGTTATAAAATACATTTTCATGTTCTGTATATTCAACCATTATTTTCTTTGGAATCGTGTTCCCTTAGTTTTTCTTAAAAATTCCCTTTAAAAATTGTGTGGGTGCACATCAGCTGAATTAAGGAAAGAAACGATTTGCCCATCTTCAAGGCCAAAGAGACAAAGAGATAAGAATATATAATAGTCAGGAGTAGAGGAGGCAACAGACATCTTAGCTCAAATTCATAATGGAAAAACAAAGCTGAAATATAGTGAGGAGGTATGTCTGAGAACAACTGACAACAATATTAATTTCTTCCTACCTTATATTTTCTCATCATACATTTATTGGAGAGGGAACAAAACCACAAAAAACAAATTTTAAAAAGTGTGGAAAATTGAGATAGCTGTTTTCCATAAGTATCACCAAAACAGATCTAGAAACCAATATGGATTACTAATCAAACACACAGCATCAAAGAAGTTTTAAAATAGAAATAATGAAAAAAAATACAGTTATATTAAGAATCCTACAAGGTCAAATGCTTTGAGGGAGCACAGAGTGAGTAAAACACAAATGAAGACTCAAATCCCAGCTCTGCTACTTCCTAGCTAGCTGTGTGGACCTGGACAAGCTCCCTCTATGCCCCAGTTTCCTAATGTATAAAATGGAACTTCACACAACTGTCATAAGCATGAAGTGGAAGAATGTATGTTAAGTGCTATGTACAGTGCTTGCACAGGGATAGCTATCATTTTGAATGAATTTTTTTAGCCCAAACATTGAGTCCTGACGATCAAATAATAAATGAAACACATTCACAGCATCATACCTTAAACTGATGTATTTCAATTTTGTGAGTGTTAAGGCCAAACTCTACCTAAACCAAGAGTTTTCATCAACAACATCTAAATCCATGCCCTCTGATTAAAGATTTTTAATAAACCAGAAAGCCTGTGGGGTTCTTTTCCACACAGGCTCAAACCTACCTGTGCTACTCAACTTCTACATTTATCACAAGACCCTGTGGGCTCTCTGGGTGTCTCTTTTCAGCTGAGTGAGTATGTATGAACTATTTCATGTAGAAAGCTACCCTAGAATATTCCATAGTGCCTGCTCCTGATCTCTTAGTCCTTTTTAAAAGAATGTCTTCCTATCTTTATTTCGAAAGATCAAATGCAGGCATATTAAATTCGGGTATATTCCATATATCAATTTCTTTTATAGAACTAAAAATGAAAACATTTACTTTTTTAGCTTATTCTATACAAATGGCAATATAACAATTGGGGGTTCATTTTTTCTTTTTATGTGTAACTGACTTGCCTATCAGAAACCACCAGGAGAATAAAATTTATTTGCAAGCTAAACAGTTAACTGTCAGTCTAACTGATGGGATTTTTTTAGGTTTGGATAAAGAGAATTAGACTTCAATATCTCAGGAAAGATCCTTCTGTCCAAGAAACACAAACATTTTGGATTAGTAATTAGAAGATTATTGTCCCACATTATTCAGATCTATTCACATTCTGAGTTGTTTTTAGCCTTGGACTCTCCAAATTCTTTGACAAATGAAAAAAATAGTTTTAAAAATATTAGGCTTGCTTAGGATTTCTTCTTATACCCTTCTATGACCTTTGTTAGAAAACTGTTCTGTGATCTCATCAAATAATGAGGCTTTAAAAAGTAGGTAGCATAAAACTAAAAATCTCCCTTTTCATAAAAAAAACAATAATGCTATTATAAAGGTAGAACAAATGTTTACTGTTAGCATTCACAAATATTAAATAGGATTACCTCTAAAAAATGTTTTTTAAAGCAAATACTTAACTATTCAGTTTAAGTAAAATTAAACAATATATGTTCTCTTTACTAACAAAGCTCAATGTCTGTTTCTGGAAATCCTCTCTGGCTAGAAAAAGATTTAGAACATTATTTGCTTAATTAAAACTACAGTGGAGTGCCCACCAATTTTATCTGAAGACTGCTCTATATGTGAAACTTTTTTTTTTTTTAAATATTGTAAATGGACTCTTTCTTTCACTGTTGGAGATCAAGTCACAGCACACGAGCATGGTCAGATTTTAATTTACCTCAATGGGGGAAAACAGATATAATCAAACTGATAGCTCTATCCAAACATATTATTTATTCTTTATGACCACCTACTGCACCCACAAAATTGGTTTCAGGAACTCCAGCAAGTAGTCCTATACTACTTATAAAATCTAATTTGATACAATCAAGGCATGACAAAATTGAGGTTACTAGAGAGAATGGACTGCTTTTTTCTACATATTATAATGACCTCTTCTCTCACAGGAAAGATATTACTTTGACTTTATGCTAGACTTAAATTCACAGAGAAAGTTTCTTAGATTAGCTGTACTATCCTTGCTTCTCTGGTGACCGACTCGCCCCAGTTTTCTCAGGCCTTTCCTGGTTTTAGCACTGGAAGTCCCACATTTTGGGATACTCCAAGCCAGGTAAATCCAGATGGTCATCCTACCTACTTACAAGAATTAGTGATTTATCTTCAAAACAGCTTTAGCTGATACCATTAAAAGATTGGATTAATAGCTGATGTAAATAATGGTGACCACTTTTTAGTGATTCTGTACATTCTGGAAGTAAAAAATACATGTCTGAAACTTCCTGAGTTACTAAATCAGTATGTTCTCAGAAAGAGCATAGGAGAAAGCCAATTAAAATGATACAGAAAAAAGAAAATAAAAAAATTTTAGTGGTTGGGATAATAGCTCTTTTGTTCCTGATGCAACTTATGTATTCAGAGCTCTTTGGCATTCTAACCTAGAATTCTTAGTTCATAATTGGAAGATTCATACTATAACTAAATATACTTATATTTTCACCTAAAAAATTAACAGTTAATATAGATAACATTGAAAAAAATTTAAGATATTAAAATGATTTTCAAAGATATGGCTACAAAATAAATGTGGGTATGTGGGTGAGCAATCTGGGACGACCATATTTCTTTTTATTCCTCTTCAAGTTTTTAACAATCTTCATTTCTTAACAGAAAAGGAGTCTATTTCCCAAATTAAAAAAAATATTCTTTACTAAAATTTTCCCTTAAAATCTTACATAAATAACTTATGCTACAAAACTTTATGGAACTATAATACAATATGTTTAAAGATGTGATGAAGAGCACATTTAAAACTATTTTAAAAGGAGGTCAAATCTGACCTCTGGGCCATGAAACACTACATTAACAGTTCTGCAGAAAGAAAAATGATAAGGTATGAAATGAGGGCTCAGAAACTAGGACCTTATCAGTTAGAGTATGAGTCAAGCCTGTAAGACAAATTGCTCAGCAAGGCAAGTCACCTTCCTGCTGTGATGAGGATATAGCTGAATTTCCAATGCTACTAACTATCTCCCTCATCATGTCTCCTAGACTTGATATCATACAGTCAAGGAATGGCTTATAGTTCTGAAGCATCTGCTACTTATTTTGAATACATTTTGTCAAAGTCACCAACTAGGATAATTATCTTTGTCCTTTAACTGGCAACTCAGTGTTAAAATAAAAATCTTCAAAATAAAAACTATTGTACAAGGAACCTGCATTAACAAAGAATGATGATACTATCTCAGATTTTTTATAAGTAAACTAAGTTTGTTATTTAAATCATTTTAACAGTTTGCTTGGTTCTTATAAATAAAATCTGTAACATAAAAATTTAGCAAAGCCCACAAACTGTCTCACTTTAAATGTGTACCTGAACATTGATGGACTTTTTCAGCAGTTCTTCTACAAAGTTCCAGTTTGATTCCATTTGTCTCTAGAAAGGGAGAAAATATTGCATTAAAATTACTGCTCTTAATTATTATTAAAGTTGTAAGTACAAGTTAAGTGTGAAGTACATTTTTCTACTATCATCAGATAACATTACAATTTCTTGACTGTCTAAAATTACTTTGGCAAAGAGTTAGTTGACAGACTTGGAAGAAAAAAATTTACAACTATTCCAATCCTATATAAACCTTATCAGGAGTGGTTTTATCAAACAGTGGTACTTCTATAAAATTATAAATGTTTTAACAAATAATAAATTTTTGCTGTCAGATATAATCTAACAGGGGAAAAAAAGAACTTTAAGTATATTTTGGATTTTTTTACACCAGCGACTGTTCTTCTTTATTCTGTACTTTACTCAGCAGAGATTTTTACCTTTGTTTTATGCATAACAGCTTCAAGATGGCCCACTCTAGTAAACAAGTAACTAAAAATTTTATACAGAAAATTCAAAAAAAACTTTTATACACTGCTACCTCATTTAGCCAATGGTCACTTATCTGGCAACCTCAACTATCCGGAAGACTCTCTACAATAAAGAAGAAAGCCAAAAAAGACTTTCACAAAGCCAACATATTTCACAAAGGCTAGGCACTGAAAACAATTCTACTTTTCCAAAGGGAAAGCCTGGAGGAACTTTTCACAGGATACCTAGTTCATTTGACACTCAGTTCTTAAAGGTTTGGATATGTGGATATCGGTCAAAACCAGAAGCAAAGAAAGTACCCCCAAGAAGAAGTAACAACTAGTTTCTGACAAGGTAAGAATAAAAGGTGCAGAAGTTACCATAAGACTTCAGAAAACTAAGCCACAGGCCTTAAAGAATAAAGGCAAAGAGCCTCATCTACCCTTCTATCCGTGTTAAAACAACTATGTTGTTCATTGAACTCAAGTGACCAATACAAAGTTAAAGCATGTTCAATATTCTTGATTTTAAATGGCTGGATAATGTTCATGTAAGATGCTGACTATATAAAATCACTAAATAAATATTTCCTTAATAAAGGTGCCTAGTGACTGTGGTAGCCAGCCTCTAAGGCAGCCCCCAGTGTCCCCTGTCTCCTGGTATTCATACCCTTATTTAATCCCCTCCCACACTGTACCAGACTTGGTCTGTTACCAACAGAATGCCAATACTAGTAGGACTGATAGTATGTCACTTCCAAGATTAGAAGTCACTGAAGCTTCCATCTTAATGACAATCTCTCTCGCTGACTCCTGGGAAAAGCTGTGCTATGAACAGGATCGAAGAAGCCCACATGATGAGTGACTGAAGCTTCCTGCCAAGGTGAGCGAGACTAGAAGTGATTCCTCCAGCCCCAGTCAGGTCTTCAGAGACTGAGGCCCCAGGTGACAGCTTGACTCTAACCTCATGAGATCCTGAGCCAGGAGCCCCTAGGCTCCTACTGGATGCCAGACCCTCAGGAACCATGTGAGAAAATGTTTGTTTTAAGCTGCAAATTTTGTTACACATCAATAGATAACTACTACAATGATGCAGGTATTTTTAGAAAGGAATTATTGGTTTTTTGAAATACATTTATGTAAATAAAGTGAATGCAAAATATTTATAAGGAAAAAATATGTAGTAAAGAATTTGGCCTTGCCCAAAGAGGTCTGGCCTTTATCCTTGGCTTCTGAGAGGTAATCTCCGGGGCCCTTGGAATGTTTTGCCTGATAGGAGTATCTTTGTTTGCCCCTGGGCCTAGGGTCATACTATAGTCTAACAATGTAACTGAGGGTGGAGGGTGGCCACACCCACACAGTCTTAGGGTAGGGCTAATTATACCTGAAAACCAACAATGTAACTTAGGCTGGGGGCTTTGGGTCCTGTATTATTTGACGTGAAGACTGACGCTAACCATCATGTCGATGCAATCCATTATGCCTATGTAATGGAGCTCTAACAAAACTCTGACCACTGCAGTTCAGGCAAGCTTCCCCGGTTGGAAATACTCCCTGCATACTGTCACACACTGATGTCAGGTGACAAAGATGTCTCAACTCTATGGGGAGAGGACAACAGAAGCTCCACATTTGCTACTTTTCCTGGACTCCGCACTATGTACTCTTCCCTTACTAATTTAATCTATATCCTTTCCCCATAATAAACCATAACTGTGAGTATAAAAGCTTTCAGGGAGTTCTGTGAGTCCACATAAATTACATGGCTCTGGGAATCCCCAAGCTTGTAATTAGCATCAGAAATGAGGTAGCCTTGAGGATTGTGCTCTAAAACTCTCTCAAAAAGGAGACCATTTTGTTCTAGCAATACTATGTGTACATTGTGTTGGGGTCTTTACATTATTACTTCCTAAAATAAATCGTACCCAACTCATAGATAACAAAATTAAGTCTCAGAAATGTCACGTACATAGAAGTCAGAGCATGAATTCAAATCCAAGTAGGTTTGGCTCCAAAGCCAGTGTTCCTTCCATTATACCATGCTATCAATAAATGAGTTTCTTTTTCTAACAAATTTTCCCTCAGCTTCCAGCAATCCACTTTTATATTATTCTTTACTAAGATAACATCACCACTAGTCTCAAATAATCAGGAGCATGACAGGGTTGATGTATTAGCTTTATATTTGATAGGCTAATGAGTATATTTTGGTTATTCTAGTAATTTGAATCATACAAATCAGAGAGAAGTAGTATGATTCTCAGCCAAAGAATTTCAACTCTATTTAATAGTACTGTGGTTATAATCTAAAACAAAAATAAACCATAATTCAGAGGAAAGAATGGCAACTATATCATGCCCAAATCAAGTCTAAGTGGGAAAATATGTATAAAAGGGTAACATATTTTTCTTCCACAGGGAAACTTAACTTTGAGCAGCTACGGGTATTTTTTTTTTTCTGTATACTAAGTTGTAGTATAGAAAGGAGGTAACAGTCATCAATTTGGGGCTATGTTTTATATTTCTTATCCCACTATTAAAACAAAGACACTCACTTAAGCTTCAGCACAGGTGGTATTTCCACTGGAAATATAAAATAGATACCCCACTCTCCACTTTCAAGCCGACTAGTAACCTGGAGCAACTCTCATTTAAGGTTTATTTCACACCTTTTATCTAGTCGCCATTTCAGATATTTCAAAGAAATGCATCAGCTGGCCTGACTGACTGCACTATGTTCTGGGCAGGGAAAGCACTGTTAAAATGATCCCTGCAATGCCCCAAAGTAATTTTTCTCTTTAAACTATATTTGCTTTTAAAATAGATGTCTGGGATTGTAAGAGGCTAACACACTCTCATCAGGAACAAGACAAGGATGCCCACTCTCACTACTTTTATTCAACATAGTTTTGGAAGTCCTAGCCACAGCAATCAGAAAAGAAAAAGAAATAAAAGGAATCCAAATTGGAAAAGAAGAAGTAAAACTGGCACTGTTTGCAGATGACATGATACTATACATAAAAAATCCTAAAGACGTTACCACAAAACTACTAGAGCTCATCAATGAATTTGGTAAAGTTGAAGGATATTAATATAGAGAGATCTGTTGCATTTCTACACACTAACAATGAAAAAATCATAAAGAGAAATTAAGGAAACAACTCCACTTACCACTGTATCAAAAGAAGTAAAATAATTAGGAATAAACCTACCTAAGGAGGCAAAAGACCTGTACTCTGAAAACTATAAGATGTTGATAAAAGAAACTGAAGATGACAGAAACAGATGGAAAGATACATGGTATTTTTGGATTGGAAGAAATCAACAGTTAAAATGACCATACTACCCAAAGCAATCTACGGATTCAGTGCAATCCCTATCAAATTACCAATGGCATTTTTCACAGAACTGGAACAAAAAGTTTTTTAATTTGTATGGAAACACAAAAGACCCTGAATAGCCAAAACAATCTTGAGATAGAAGAATGGAGCCAGAGGAATCATGCTCCCTGACTTCAGACTATATTACATAGCTACAGTAATCAGAACAGTATGGTACTGGCACAGAAACAGACACATAGATCAATGGAACAGGATAGACGGCCCAGAAATAAACCCACACACTTATGGTCAATTAATCTATGACAAAGGAAGCCAGAATATACAATGAAGAAAAGACAGTCTCTTCAACAAGTGGTGCTGGGAAAACTGGGCAGCTACATGTAAAAGAATGAAATTACAACATTCTCTAACACCATATACAAAAATAAACTCAAAATGGATTAAAGACCTAAATGTAAGACCAGATACTATAAAACTCCTAGAGGAAAACATAGGAGGAACACTCTTTGACATAAATCACAGCAATATTTTTTTGGATCCGTCTCCTAGAGTAATGGAAACAAAAGCAAAAATAAACGAATGGGACCTAATTAAACTTAAAAGCTTTTGCACAGCAAAGGAAACCATAAACAAAATGAAGACAACCTACAGAATGAGAGAAAATATTTGCAAATGATGCTATAAAAAAGGGATTAATTTCCAAAATATACCAACAACTCAATATCAAAAAACCAAACAACCCAATCAAAAATTGGGCAGATGACCTATGTAGGCATTTCTTCAAAGAAGACATACAGATGGCCATCAGACACATGAAAAGATGTTCAACATCACTAATTATCAGAGAAATACAAACCAAAACTATAATGAGGTATCACCTCACACCAGTCAGAACTGCCATCATCAAAAAGTCTACAAATAATAAACACTGGAGAGGGTATGGAGAAAAGGGAACCCTCCTACACTCTTGGTGGGAATGTAAATTGGTGCAGCCACTATGGAGAACAGTATGGAGGATCCTTAAAAAACTAAAAATAGAACTACCATATGATCCAGCAATCCCACTCCAGATACATGCCCCCCAATGTTCAATGCAGCAGTACCTACAATAGTCAAGACATGGAAGCAACCTAAATGTCCATCAACAGATGAATGGATAAAGATGTGCTGTGTGTGTGTATGTGTATATATATGTATACATATATATATATGTATACATATATATACACATACACACACACACACAATGGAATTTTACTCATCCATTAAAAAAAGAATGAAATAATGCCATTTCCAGCAATATGGATGGACCTATAAGTCAGAGAAAGACAAATATTATATGATATCACTCATATGTGGAATCTTTAAAAAAAAAATACAATGAACTTATTTACAAAACAGAAATAGACTTACAGACATAGAAAATGAACTTATGGTTACCAAAGGGGAAAGAGGGGGAGATATAAATTGGGACTGTGGGATTAACAGATACACACTACTATACATAAAATAGATAAACAACAAGGACCTACTGTATAGCACAGGGAACTATATTCAACATCTTGTAATAACCTATAATGGAAAAGAATGTGAAAAAGAATATATATAACTGAATCACTTTGCTGTACCCTTGAAACACTGTACACTTCAATTAAAAAAATAAATAGAAACAAATAAAATAGATGACTGGGATTGTAAGAGTTTAACACACTCTTATCTAGGTTGGGAGAAAAGCATTAAACAGAAATATATAAAAATCTAAAGTCTCTAGTATGAGAAGTGAGATACCAAATTTTCCTTATAGGTCTATATTAAGGAATTGGCAACTTCTGTGATTTAAATCCACATACAGCAAAAGTCCAATTTACAAAAACTTAAAAAAAATTAACCATAACTCAAACCTATTTAAAATGTAAAGATTTCACATTAACATTCAGGGCAAGAGCAGTTCACATTTAAAAACTGAAACATCTCTATGATTATCACAAGACTAGAGGTATTTCTCTGCTGCAGAACATATGACTAACTATTATTACTTCATACCATCCTCTCACACCAGATTATTCTTTAGTGGAATAAAGCATGCTTAATGCATAACCATTTTCTATATGGTAGCTGGCTACGCTAATAAATCATCAGGAGAAAAAAAGAATTCAGATAATTTTCAAAATTCTGATCTAAGTATATCTCAGAAACAAATTAAAATCCTATATAATCTCTCTGAAAGAATGAGTCAATACACCTTTATGTTCATAGATTAAAATGATTATATGATTTATAAACCAAATTGAGGCACTTTTGAGAATAAAAGGGAAAAAACTAACCAGACAGGATGAAGGGAAAATGGGCATAAACTGGGACTGTCCCTGGCAGACTGGTACACATGGTTACGCTACCAGAGACCTATTCATGAGAGGAAGTCCTCAGAAAGTTTCTCATATCAAATTTATCTAAGTGATAAAAATAGGGTGATATTTAACCACTGTGTACCTCAGTTTCTTTACCTGTAAAATGGATATAATATTAACTTCTTGCCTACTGCATAACACTTCATTGAGATAAAACCCAAATAGTCACTCTGAGATATTAAACACTTTGCAAATGCAATATGCTAAAGGTTATCACCCCTAATGAAGACTATCATTAACTGGAGAACTTAAGTTTTTCTTTTAAAGCCATTAAGAAGTCAAGAAATGTTTGAAACTCTTTGAAGACTCATGAATAAAGGCAAAGTCTATTTTACATATACACATACACATTACACATCTTTATTATTTTATCATACGAAAGGTGGGTTTTTTTTCCCAAATACCATGGCTCTTTCCTCTTAAAACCTTCTACATAATTTTAAAAATTAAGATTTAAAAAAACATATGTATCTTGGCAAAAGAAAATCATAAAGGAACTGCTGACAAAGGTTAAGCTATTTTAAATACAGAGAATTCTTTCACTATCTTGATCCAGAGCTAATAAAAGCAATAATGTCCTACGGAGTTCCCTCTATGAAACTGAAGAGTGATTTCAGCAATGCAACATAGGGTGGTTGTACCAGTACAATTCAACATTACAATAGTAATACTAATGATATATATTAATGTGGCTAGATTACCTACCATACTGGGAGCATGTGGGGGTCAATATCAACCACTATTGAAATGTACCATTCACTCAAATAAGCGTTAATGGCAGTTCCAGCAAGCATTAATAACCTGAAAGCATGTTCCTTGAAGCAAGAGGCAGTACAATCTATTTCATGTGTATCCTATCACGGGCACCCATTATTACGATGGCCACTCAGTAGGAACTCAGAAGTGTTTACCTAATTACCGTATTTATTTACACTGCAGAAATATGTATTTGGAAGAATTAAGGTTGGGTGGTAAGAGAAATAAAAATGCTTATGTAAAGACCTTTGAATTATAGGTAAATTTTTTGAGTTCTTTCATTGTTGTTCTAGTATTTTAAGAACTAAAAGATGTGAAACATAACCATATTAACTCTATTATAATACTCAATAAAAGGACTACTACAGTAATAATGGCATTTATCAGTTACCATGTATCAGTATGGGAAGGACTCATGTGCATAAACAAAGGACATATGATCCTTCTCTCTGAGAAGTTCATTCTATTGATCTTATTGATCTCTCTCAATGAATTGGTAGAATGCTTAAATACATCGATACTGAGCTGTGTGTGGACTTCTCAGAGCACTTTCTGACTTATCTTACTATATCTTGTGATCTCCTAAAGGACCTTTTATTACTAGGGAATCACTTAGAGGACCTCTAAGGCCCTTTCCATTTCTAGGACACTATGTCAATACTAACTGACCCTCAGATTCCACGGATGATGTCTGGGCTCTGTCCAGTATTCCAAAAAGAGGAAAATCTGTGAAGTCCATCAAGGAACATGTTTCATAAAGCAAAGGTTCCTATACCTGATAAGAGTATGAGATCCAAGG
Organism: Balaenoptera musculus; assembly: GCF_009873245.2. Classification (NCBI taxonomy): domain Eukaryota; kingdom Metazoa; phylum Chordata; class Mammalia; order Artiodactyla; family Balaenopteridae; genus Balaenoptera; species Balaenoptera musculus. Next base: position 61,681,245 of record NC_045796.1, on the reverse strand, counting down.
GACTTTTTAAAAATAAGAATTCCCAAACTCCAGACCAGATTACAGTACTAAAACAGGATCTCTAGATTTAAGAAATCTGAATTTTTAAAAACTCACAGATAGGTCTGTTGATCAGCCAGGCTTGTTAACCACTGCCAGAAAAAAAGACCAATTTTGAAAATACAGACATGCTTATTTTATGGAACTGATGGGTTAATATAATACTATATTACTTCTGAACAAGGAAGAAGTTATATACAAATAGGGTTTCAAATAAATACATCTACCAGCTGGTTTTATTTCATAGGGCTTTTTAAATAACACTGAAAAAAATGTTTCTAACTAGAAATTAATATACTAGTTAAAATCTCTGTCTTTTTACTTGAAGCAACTTCATGGTTGTTTAATAGATTAAAATATCTTCACAAATATCTTCTCTAATTCATTTCTAGAGATGTAGGCTTTCCCTTCGGCAATCTTAGAGATTTTAGAACTAGAAGAAATCTGAACAGAACAATCCAGTCCCGTGATTTCTGGATAAGAGAACAGAGGCCCAGAAAGGTTTAAGTAATTTATTAACGGTCACAAAACTACTTAGTAGCAGGCCAGGACTAGATCCCAAGTCTTTTCCCTAAACAAACAATAAAAACAAAGTTTATCATTTTCAAGATGTTTACAGAAAGGTTTACAGCTTCTAGATTCAGAAGCTGAGTTGATTTCTGTAGGATTATAATCTGATTTTTGTTGTTTCTGCTCACTTGCTAATTTGCCTACAAAAAATACATATTGATTGATAATACAAGAAAGTTTGAAAAAATAAAATCTTACCATTTCATCTGGTATTCCATGGCGATCAAACTGATAAAATGATGCTACATGAGCAATAATCCACCAACTAAAACCCAATGGATCCCTGGGCTGGATTACAGGCACAGAAGGTCTTTTTCGGTCATTTGATTTTTCAAAGAGCGTTTTCAGTAGTTTATTCAAACAGTTCCAAAATGACTACAGAAAAAGAGGTATTATGATTCAATTAAATTGACACTGATCCAATAACCTTTGATTTGGGTTTTTTCCTTCATTTTTGTAAGGAAATATACACACAAAAGAGAATACAAAACACATATATAAAACTTAGAGAATAATAAAAATACCCAGGTTAAAAATTAGAAAATGACTAGTTCCTACAGTTTCCACAATCACATCTTCTCCCATCCAGGAGTAACCATTATTCTGACTTCTATAATATATCATTCCTTAGTTTTTTAAGTTTTGCCACATAGATATACATGTCTCAATCACATATTGTTTGGCTTCACCTGTTTTTTTTTTTTTTTTTTTTAATGTGTTTGTATTCTTACGTAGCTTGTTTCTATTCTTTGGTAACTTACTTCTTTTCCTCAACATTATATTTGTGAGATTTACCCATATTAGTGAGTATAGCCATAGTTCATCAGAGTATTCCAATATATGACTATAAGATAAACTATTTACCTAATTTACTGTTGTTGAACATTTGATGGGTTTTAGTAAGATTTTTTTTCTAGGTATTTGTCCATTTTATATAAATATTTGATATTATCAGATATTTTAATATCTGCAGAGTTTGAAGGCATGTTTCCATTTTCATTTCTAGTACTGACTTGTAATCATCTCAAGAAAGATAAGCCAATTTTAGTAATGTTTTTGAAGAACCAACTTTTGACTGTTTTGATCTTTCAATCTTTTGATCATCTTTGTTGTTTTCAATTTCATAAATTTGTGTTAGTCTTATTTACTACCTTTTATTTTCTTTGGGTTTACGATACAGGAATTTTTTCCCCTAACTTCTTACGATGATTTCTTAGCTCATTAATTTTCAACTTCTTTTCCTCTAACATTTGTATTTAAAGTTATATATTTCCCACTAATTATATCTTTAGCTGCAGTCCCAAAGCTTTAATTAGTAGTATGTTAGTTATCATTTACTTCAAGATATTTTATAATTTCCATGATATCTTCTTTCACCTATGGGTTATTTAGAAATGCATTTCAGTATTTCTAAGCATATGTGTATTTTTCTTTGTAGTTCTGTCAGTGTTTATTTTCTACATTTAACAGCATATTATTAGTCATATAAAATTTAAATATATTTTATCTTCCTGGTGCATTGGACCTTTAATCAGCATGAAATGACTTAATGCTTTCATTGGTTTTAAGTCTAATTTTCTCCAATATTAGTTTAATACATTACCTTTCTTATATCTTTTTTCTATCAATTGCATATCCTTCTGAATTTCGTTTTAGATTCTCTTATAAACAGCTTACAGTCTGTTCTGACAGTATATGTTTTAAATGAGCAATTAGTAGTACCTTTGCAGTTAATGTAATGTAACTCACATATTTAGTTTTAAACGTACCATCTTATTCTGTATTTCTATTTATATGTCTATTTTTTCCACCTATACCTCCTTCCTGCCTTCTTTTGGGTTGACTGTTTCACTATTTTCCCCTTTATTAGCTTGTAAGTTAAATAACCTACTTTCTCTTCTTTTAGTGGTATCTTAGAAACAACAGCATACATTCAAATATCTTGGTAAGTTAATATATATCTTGCTCTTCTCTCGGACAAAACAAGGACCTTAAAATACTCTAACTCATTTATGCCCTACCCAATTTATAAGCCAGTATTACCATGTATTTTATTTTTTAATCCCATTAGATTATATTATTGATTTATACAGAACATTTACCACTTACTTTATTCCTTCTTCTGCCTAAAATTTATCTTTCAGGATTCCCTTCAATTTTGTTTCATTGAAAATTGTTTCACCCCAGTCTTGAAATGCTGGATGAAGAATTTTATGTTGAAAATTACCTTGTTTTAATTCAATGAAGATATCATTCCCACTGGCCTCCACTGCTGTTGAGAAATCAGCTGTCAGTCTAATTGTCATTCTTTTGAAAGTAGCATTTTTCTGTGTGAATGCTTTTAATCTCTTCTCTTTGTCTCCAATGTTCTGCAGTTTCACTATGATGTATCATGGTATGTTTTTCTTTTTATTTGCCCTAGGTGGAATTCACTGGGCTTTTTAATACGATAGCTTTCATTAACATTAGAAGATTTTAAGTCATTTTCTCTTCACATATTTTTTCTGTTCCACTTTCTACTTCCTCTCCCTTGGAACTATACGTAGAAGTATATCAGATATTCTCTCTAGTCTCACATGCTGCATTTATCTACCGTGTTTCTTCAGTTTTCTTTGATCTGTAACAGTTGTTCAGATTATCTTTCATGACTGACCCTGATGTTCTTGAAGAGTAGCCCAGCTATTTAGGTTTGACTAGTATTCCTTCATGATTAGATTCACACGATGCATTTTTGGCAGGAATATCAAAAAAATTTTTATTCTTTCAATGCATCACATTGAGGGTACATAATTTCAACTTGTCGTATTATTGGTTAACTTTGAGATCTTGGTTAAGGCGGTATCTGCTGGATGTTCTGCACTGCAAAGTTACTGCTCCCTTTGTAACAGACAAATACTGTGCAGAGATACTTATCAAGCTATGTAAATACTGTGCTTTTCATCATATTTTTGACAGCCATTGAGGATTCTTGCCTGAAACAATTACTATGAGGATTGTCAAGTGGTATTTTCAAATTCCATATTATTTCTACATTTACTAAGAAGTTTCCCTTCTCTCCATTTATTTATATCACTAAAGACTCACAAATCCTTACTGTACAGATTACAGTCCTTTGCTATCATTTATTTTTTTGCTTGAATTATCCCAGATTTGGTGTGTGGGAGATCTTCATGTTGGCCCTTGTGTCCTTTTGACAAGTCCTCATCATTTTTTCAGCACCTCGTTAGTTTCTGGTACAAAAGGTTCCAGACTCATTTTTTATTTTGCATGCTCCCACCTAGAATCAGTCATTTTACCATTCTCTTTTCACTGGAGAATGGTTATTTCAAAACCAAGACATAGCTGAAATTTTCTCACTGCTACTCAGATATCCACCTAGTAAATAAGGTAGAAAATGTATATATGTCCACTCACACATATCACTCAAGAAATACTCATTAGTTTTCCTTTTCTTCCCTGAAATTTAAGTCTAAATGACATCTACTAGGTACTGAGTGTTGAGTTTTTAAGAATGCACTCATACAGATATAGCCAGTATTAGCTACATTTTAAAATATTTTCTGGGATAAAAATATGCCCTTAATCATATTAGTTTATTTTCATTCTTGGAGTTCCCACATAATTTGTGCTATGTGTGAATTCCCAAACATTCCTGATCCTCTCCTAGGCTTCTCTAATTGCTTCCTATCCTGTCCCCCTGGGAAGCAGCACCTTGTTGCCTCCACAAAGGTCAGCAGCAGCAGTCCAGACAACATTTGAAAATAACTTAATAACCCTGAACTGCCGCTCCCCTTTGGACAATTTCCTTAGAGCATTAGTCCTTTGAACACTGACTTGGTTCCAGAAAATGTCCCTTTCTCAGTGGGAAGACTCAAAATCCCATTCAGTCTTCCCCTCCCTCATTCCAAAGAACAGGACGGAGGGCAGGCAGTCCTGTTCTTTGGAATTAAAGAGAGAAGGAATTAAATACTTCTTTTTGGAAGAATGTAAGCTTGCGTGCACACACGTATATACACGCACACATATAATTTGTTCTTTTAAAAAAATAAACAGTGCATTACAGAAATCAGCGCTGACACATCATAAATTTTTAAAATCATGTACAAGACAGAAAAAAAAAAAATCTCTGCTTTCAGCAGTCTGGAAAGCTCCTAAGAATAGGTTCTATATAGAGCTTAGCTCTCTGTCAGCATTCAGGGGAATGATCACATCTCCTGCAATATCATTAACTCCTGAGTGAATGAAAGAGAAAAGCTTCCCTGTTCCTCCTGAATCTTTCAATTGCTTTTTCAGTTTTTCTTTCTCAGCTTATCCACATCCATCTTGGTCCCCAAAGCCATTGCCCGTCTGATAGTACAAAGAGTAATTTTTAACTTGCTTTTTTGTTGTTTTAGAAGGAATTTTTTGTTTTGTTTCCTTTTTGTTTGGTCAATTTTTCTTGGTCTTGAGATTCTATTGAGGGAGTATGTCATAGTTAGAGTCCATATAACCTCCATAGAGCAAAAGGTGGGACTAAATCGCTTTTCTTTTCTTCTTTTTATAAATTTATTTATTTATTTATTTTTGGCTGCGTTGGGTCTTCATTTCTGTGCACGTGGGCTTTCTCTAGCTGCGGCGAGTGGGGGCTACTCTTCGTTGCGGTGCGCGGGCTTCTCATTGTGGTGGCTTCTACTGTTGTGGAGCACGGGCTCTAGGCACGTGGGCGCAATAGTTATGGCTCACGGGCTCTAGAGCACAGGCTCAGTAGTTGTGGCACACGGACTTAGTTGCTCCACGGCATGTGGGATCTTCCCGGACCAGGGCTTGAACCCGTGTCCCCTGCATTGGCAGGCGGATTCTTAACCACTGCGCCACCAGGGAAGTCCCTACCTCGCTTTTCTTTAAACTGAGGGCTTGTTCTGTTGTGCCATACTGGTATTTCATTCAATGCTTGGGCTGGAAGTCCGAGATCAGGGTGCCAGCATGGTCACATGATGGCCCTCTTCCAGGTCACAGACGTCTGCTGTGTCCTCACAAGGAGGAAGGGTTTTTGAGTCTTTTTAAATGCTCTACTGTTGCCTTGTTTTATGTTGTTTTTAAGAAGTCTAGTGCAGGTCAACTTATTCAGCTTTTCTAAGTAATTTAGTCTTTTTGCCTAGAGGATTTGAAGATTTCCTTCAGGACTGGAAGATATTTCCTATATGTCTGAAGTCAAATAGTTTTACAATATGTCTCAGGATGGATTATTTGGAATTAATCTTTCCACTTAGCAAGCAGGCCATTTCAATATGTAGATTTGGGTCTTCTTTTACTTCTAGAATATTTTCTTGGATAATAATTTTGAGTGTTAGGTATATCCCATTGTTTGGGGGTTTTTTAGGGACTCCATTTATACATATGGTTATTTCTGCTTTGCTTATCTCCCATTTCAACCATTTTCTCTCTAACCATTTATATTCCTTTCTTTATCTCATTTTTACTCTCTTGGTTATTTTCCTGCCTTTCTTCCATGCCCCTTATTAAATTTTCATTTGAGTCTATTCTCCTTGGGCACTTTGTAATTTACTCAATTCTATAATGATGTTTTCTTCCATTTCTCTCCTGCCTTCAGTTTATTCTTTTCATTAATTCCTAGCTTTTGGTCTATCTGTTTTAAAATCTGAATATCTTATTCAAGGTGCTTTTTTGTTTTTGTTTTTGTTTTATAGCCCCAAATGCTTATCTCCTTAATTCAGTCTGGAGTATTGTCTTAGGATTTTCTTCTGCATTATAGTTGTTTCTGGGGAAGAGGGTATCCTCAGCTAAAGTATATCAAATCAATTCTGTTTCCTTGTAGTAACTTTATAAAGACTTGCTTAGTTTCCTTCTTTTCATTTTGCAGGTTTGGACTACTCTAAAATATTCCTAGTTCAGTGAAGCCCTCTTTTGTCAATGTACCAAAGTCCCATTTCTTTACTAGATTTCTTTTTTTTTGGTGGTGGTGGGAGAGTAGGTATGAATCCTTTGATTGTTTTTTTATTTTACAAGAGACATTGTTCTATGCTTTTACTTCCTATCCCCTTCACCACCTAATCACCAAGGGGGAACCACTCCCTTTTTGCCTTTTTATTCTCCAGAAGCTCTACCTTCAAAGACTGCCTCATGTTCTGCACACACTTTTATGTTCCTATCCTTCTGATCTACAAGAAACCTTTCCAGTATTTTTCACATTCTTGAAATGGTTTTAGACCAATTTTACGGCTACTGCTAGCTCTCTTCTTCTCTCCTCAGCGCAGTTTTCCTCAGACTGCCTGCCCTTGCTTGACAGAAAGGTGTGGTAGTGCTTTGGTGGCTTTTACTTTTAATTTACAGCTTTGAACATTCTTACCTTGCAGGTATGCTATCAACATGTTTCTGTGCAGTTTTATTTGTTCTTGCTATTCTATATTTTGGGGGAGGTTACATGAGAAGATGTGGGTTTAAGCGTCCACCCATTGTCCAAGGCTACTCAGAAGTCACCGGCTTGAAATTTTTAGTACAACCTAAGCAACATGAACTCAGGCTATAAAACTGTATGAGTGCTGGCTTACGATAAATACACTGAAGCAATTTTAAACTGAAAAGAAACACAGTTAAAGACAGGCAATTTTCCTTACAAATTTAGTTGAGCCTCTAGTTCATCCTTTTGGTGCCCCAGATTTATGGGTAGTTGGTGTATAGTAGGTTACCAACTTGAGTTGATTCTGAGCTTTGTCTTCTATTCTTGGACCTTATAATATATGAAAGCTAATGTTCCAAGTTTACATAATTCAGCAACTGCCTCTCAGCTTCAAGGTTCAGCTGACCTGAATTCCCACCTACATTTAGTATTTGGCCTCAATACTTCTTACTTTCAACAAGTTCACTGACACATCTAAAATGCTTATTATATGATATCCAGCATGATTAGATTAATTATTCTTTTAGCAGGAAGGTCAAACTGTCTTACTGTCAGGAATGGAAACTTCTAATTTAACTTTCAAAATAAAATAGCTTTCAAAATCTGTGAATAATATATTTTAGTTGTATTTAAAAAAATGAAATGACCTCAGATTTCCATTATTTTAAGACAAATAATTCTGGTTACTACATAAAATGAAAAGCATAACAGTCATTTAGGTTAAACAATACATATTACTATGCAAATTTCTACAATATAGTATTTTAAATTATGCCTACTTTTCTGCTTAAAATCTAGAAAAAGACTCAGGGCAACAAGTATGAACATGCCTTCATTAACTCTATGTAGTTTACACTTTCAAGTCTAAAATTTATAAAATAAGAACAATTCTAAAAAATATAAAATTCTTAAAGATAAACTTTGCAGAAAATGGAAAAATCGATGTTTACCATGTAAATGAAATAAAATATCCTGGAAAATAATCAAAGGAAAATATTGCTGAGACTGTGCAATATTTAAGTCTCATTGTGGAAAGCTTAATGCTACTGACAAACCAAAATGCCATGGAAAAACAACTTTCATAACTCAATAAGTAAAAATGCGTTAAATTTATACATAGTAAATTTACTTTATTTTACTTATACCTCGTAAATTTAGTACTAAAATAACTCAAAATAAATATAGTACTATAAACCTCCAAAAAGTTATTATTAAAATTATATAGATTATTTTCACTGTCCTAAAAGTGCCCTGTGTTCTGCCCACCCTCAGAAACCACTAATCTTTTTACTGTTTTCATAGCTTTAGCTTTCACAGAATGTCATATAGTTGGAATCATACAGTGTGTAGCTTTTTAGTTTGGTTTCTCTCACTTAGTTATATGCATTTAAGGTTCCTCCATGTCTTTTTATGGCTTGATAGCTCATTCTTTTTAGTGATGAATAATATTTCATTGTCTGGTACACCACAGTTTATCCATTTACCTACTGAAGGATATCTTGGCTGCTTCCAAGTTTTGGCAATTATGAATAAAGCTGCTATAAACATGCATGTGCAGGTTTTTGTGTTGACATGAGTTTTCATTGGGTAAATACCAAGAAGCACAATTGCTGGATCCATATGCTAAAACTATGTTTAGTTTTGTAAGAAACAAGCAAAATGTCTTCCAAAGTGGCTGTACCATTCTGCCTTCCCACCAGCAATGAATTAGAGTTCCTGTTGTTCCACATTCTCATCAGCATTTAGAGTTGTCAGTGTTCCCAATTTTGGTCATTCTAATAGGAGTGGTATCTCATTGTTCTATCCGTTTACATTTCCCTGAATTTGTAGTGTCTTTAAAGAAATTTTTAAAATATTAGAATTGAGCTTTCAACTTGAAGAGCTACAGAGGAGTTTTTTTAATTTATGGATAAATTCTTGAAAATGTATATAGGAAGAAATTATTTTAAACTCCTAACTGGATAAGAACATATAACATAAACCATTTTAAGTATCATTTCACAGTGAATTATTTGTATTTACTTCTGCATATGAATATTTCTCTTTTTCTACTAATCCAGAACACTTGAAATAAAATAAAGCCCCATTCTGAAGACTTGATTCAGAATGAGGTGAAGTAAAATTTCCCACCTTCCCCTTTGTGTTTTTCTTTCTCCTTCCTTGAAATAAGATACTGTAAAATTGATTAATAAAAACCTGTGCTTTATTTCTCCACAACTCTAAATCTGCCTCATTTCCTAACTAAAATGTTTCCTGGATTACTAGAGGGTTTTTAAGTATGGCCTAAAAGATTCTTCACAGAAAAAAAAAAGAACTTGAGAAAATAAAAGAGTCAAATCTTCTACTTCTCCTAGATGTTTCATATTACCAATTTAGGATTAAAAAGATAGTAGGTATTTAGTATTCAGTTAATGCTCTGTTCGGTGGTGGTTGTTGTCTTATTATAAAGAAAGACTTCGCAAGATTTTTCTTTGACAAAACCACTGCATGAATTCAATGTAAGAGCTAGTAACAATAACTAACATCAATTTTATAACTTACTTCTGAGAGAGACCATTTACTCCTGTGGTTGAGAAGATGAATGAGTAGAACCCATAATTCTTTAATGCATGGACATGGGCAATGGTGACTCATTAATGCTTCAGAAGGCCTAACCTGCAGGAAAGAACCAAAAAGAGTAACTTATAAGACAGCAGAACTTTACATGCCACATATCTCCCCAAATGTTTTAAAAGAATGATTCAGGTGACTTAAAATTTATGCTCAATTACATAAAACTGTTTATAAAAAAAGTACCATTTCATTAACTTTTAAAATAAATTTCCATTTAAAAAACAAAAGAACACAATGAATTTTATTTTCAACTTAAAAAAAAAAACCTCTGCTTTAATCCTCTAGTCCAATGGTCAGCAAAGTTGTCCTGTAAAGGGCTAGATAGTAAATATTTGAGGCTTTAATAGTGAAATAGTCTTTGTAACAACTATTCAACTCTGCCACTGTTCTGCAACATCAGTCACAGATAATGGATAAAAAGGATGGGACTGTGTTCCAGTAAAATTTTATTTACAAAAACAGGTGGTGTGCTAGATTTGGCTACAGGGCCATGGTTTCTAAACCTTGATCTAATCCATCAGCCAAATAAAAAGACTTCTAAGAAAATGAATAGAAAATAAATTTTGATTCACTGTAATGCAGACTAAATTTTTTTGTAAGTACAATTATTAGGAATTTATAAAGGTTAGGCAACTTTACCATTTTTGTAACAAATATACCCTCAATGGCCCCAAATAATACAGAGAATAGGCACTGTAAGTATAGCAAGTATAGCTAGACTTCTGAAATTCATATGTTCATTATTTCACATACTACATACACTTTTCTAACATAATACACAGTAAAAAAAAAAAACAACAGTCAAGACATTACTATATCATATCTGGTCAATCTACTAATTATATTAGTTGTAAATACATAGACTAGATTTAAACAATATTAATAATAAATACATAAAACACAATCTAAATTTTAAAAAATTATAAATCCCAATTTCCCATAGGTAACATTTATGCTTGTAACCTGAAATAAGTGATGATAGTCGACAAATTTCCATTGCTTGAAAATAAATGTATACCATAGCACTTTTAAATCACTGTCTGCATTAAACACTATGATAAGCAATTTAGTAAAATGATGTAATTTCCCCCATGATTCCAGACCTTTTATGAAAACAACCAAACAAAACCTCTCTTTAAATGTGTCAACTAACTTTAGCTAAGTACTCATTTATTTTATTATATAACAACAAAACAACAGATTATTAAAGGGCTGGTCTCTATTTGAACAGAAATTAAATTTCCAATCATTATCATGAACATTCTGTTTTTATTTATTTTTGACAAATGGAAAAGGCTATTTTTTTTTTAAAACAGCTCTAAAACACTAATTCCAGCCTGTTTTAAATGTTTAACTCAAATTCTTTTCCCAACCACCTACCAAATAACAGTAAATATAAAATTAGAAGAATTAACAAGTAAGCCATTTTAGATTCTTATGGGTCAAACCACATGCATTAAGTACTGACTATTGCCATTAAATACCAAAAGTGCAAATGAACTCGTAAAGCATTACCTTATCATACCTGTTGAGGGACAGGCTTATTAAATCACAAAGAAGATTTTCACAATGTTCTTCAAATAGGCTGACATTGGTTAAATTGTCACCTGCCAGGTTCATAAACTGATGACTATATATAACTTGTTCTAAAAGTGGAATAAGATAAATTCTGTTTAAAACTACAGTAGATTTTACTAATTCAGAAGGAGGAAAGTGACTGTACACCTTTAAATTAACATAACAAAACTGCAAAATAAACAGTTAAAAGCAAATTTTTTTGCAAATAAAAGTTTGAAAGCAATTTCTTTCTTATATGAGCAGTGATAGACATTAGTTTAAAAAAGTTTCAATCCTCCCAAGTACCATTTAATAGATTTTCTTAATTTGGCCATCTGAAAAGCAACAATGCAATATCACTTCAGAGAAAAAAATACAAGACAGGAAACACCAGAAAATCTTTACCCATATTTCTAACCAAAAAAGCCTTTAAAACATTATTCCTTTAACAAATACTGATAAACTAACCATGTGCAATTGTTTTTTGTCATGAAATAGAGCAAACCAAGGTAACGGATACCAAAATTTGAACCTGTCAGAGTAAGTTCACCTGAGTATTGCTCTAAGAATATATTATTTGAAATACAGTCCACATGAGAGAGGAAAGGATATATCTGTGTACACCTTTATATGTTCACATGTACGTATGTAAGTGCTTACACATATACATGTACACATATATGTATTTTCGTATTAGTAATTCATTGAAAAGTAGGTATTGAGGTAAAGGATGTTTATAACCTAAATAATTAATAATTTACAACTACAGGAGACCTTAATATGGCAGAGGAGTAAGACATGGAGATCACCTTCCTCCCCACAAATACATCAGAAATACATCTACACGTGGAACAACCCCTACAGAACACCTACTGAACGCTGGCAGAAGACCTCAGACTTCCCAAAAGTCAAGAAACTCCCCACGTACCTAGGTAGGGCAAAAAAAAAAAGAAAAAAACAGAGACAAAAGAATAGGGTCAGGACCTGAATCTCTAGGAGGGAGCTGTGAAGGAGGAAAAGTTTCCACACACTAGGAAGCCCCTTCACTGGCAGGGACAGGGGTGGCGGGGAAGAAGCTTCAGAGCCACGGAGATCACAGCAACAGGAGTGCAGAGGGCAAAGTGGAGAGATTCCTACACAGAGGATCGGTGCCAACCAGCACTAACCAGCCCGAGAGGCTTGTATGCTCACCCGCCGGGATGGGTTGGGGCTGGGAGTTGAGGCTCAGGCTTCAGAGGTCAGATCCCAGGGAGAGGACTGGGGTTGGTTGCGTGAACACAGCCTGAAGGGGGCTAGTGTGCCACAGCTAGCCAGGAGGGAGTCCGGTAAAAACTCTGGACCTGCCTAAGAGGCAAGAGACCATTGTTTCAGGGTGCGCGAGGAAAGGGGATTCAGAGCACTGCCTAAACAAGCTCCAGGGATGGCCATGAGATGCTAAGGATGCTGCTGCCGCCACCAAGAAGCCTGTGTGCAAGCACAGGTCACCATCCACACCTCCCCTCCCGGGCGCCTGTGCAGCCTGCCACTGCCAGGGTCCTGTGATCCAGGGACAACTTCCCTGGGAGAACACACGGTACGCCTCAGGCTGGTGCAATGTCACGCTGGCCTCTGCTGCCACAGGCTCGCCCCGCATTCCTTAACCCTCCCTCCCCGCAGCCTGAGTGAGCCAGAGCCCCCTAGTCAGCTGCTCCTTTAACCCCGTCCTGTCTGAGCGAAGAACAGATGCCCTCAGGCGACCTACACACAGAGGTGGGTCCAAATTCGAAGCTGAACCCCAGGAGCTGTGCGAACAAAGAAGACAAAGGGAAACCACTCTTAGCAGCATCAGGGGCAGCGGATTAATCTCCACAATCAACCTGAGGTACCTTGCATCTGTGGAATAACTGAATACACAACAAATCATCCCAAAATTGAGGCAGTGCACTTTGGGAGAAACTGTAGACCTGGGGTTTGCTTTCTGCATCTAATTTGTTTCTGGTTTTATGTTTATCTTAGTTTAGTATTTAGAGTTTATTATCATTGGTAGATTTGTTTATTGATTTGATTGCTCTCTTCCTTTTTACTTTTTTTAATATATAGATACATATAATTTTTCCTTCTCTTTTGTGAGTGTGTATGTGTACCCTTCTTTGTGTGATTTTGTCTGTATAGCTTTGCTTTTACCATTTGCCCTAGGGTTCTGTCTGTCCGTTTTTTTCTTTTTCTTTTTGTGCTTATTAGTGCTTATTATCATTGGTGGATTTTGCTTTTTGGTTTGGTTGCTCTCTTCTTTCTTTCTTTCTTCTCTTTATTACTTTTAAATTTTTTTAATTTTTAATTTTAATAACTTTATATTATTTTCTTTTTTTCTTCCTTTCTTTCTATTTTTCTCCCTTTTCTTCTGAGCAGTGTGGCTGACAGAGTCTTTGTGCGCTGGATGGGTGTCAGGCCTGTGCCTCTGAGGTGGGAGAGCCGAGTTCAGGACATTGGTCCACCAGAGACCTCCCAGCTCCATGTAACGTCAAACGGCGAAAGCTCTCCCAGATATCTCCATGTCAAAGCTAAGACCCAGTTCCACTCAACGACCAGCAAGCTACAGTGCTGGACACCCTATGTCAAACAACTAGCAGGACAGGAACACAACCCCACCCTTTAGCAGAGAGGTTGCCTAAAATCATAATAAGGTCACAAACACCCCAAAACACACCACTGGACACAGATCTGCCCACCAAAAAGATAAGATCCAGCTTCATCCACCAGAACACAGGCACTAGTCCCCTCCAACAGGAAGCCTACACAATCCACTGAACCAAACTTAGCCACTAGGGGCAGACACCAAAAACAACAGGAACTATGAACCTGCAGACTGCGAAAAGGAGACCCCAAACACAGTAAATTAAGCAAAATGAGAAGACAGAGAAACACACAGCAAATGAAGGAGCAAGGTAAAAACCCACCACATCAAACAGATGAAGAGGAAATAGGCACTCTACCTGAAAAAGAATTCTGAGTAATGATAGTAAAGATGTTCCAAAATCTTGGAAATAGAATGGAGAACATACAAGAAACGTTTAACAAGGACCTAGAAGAACTAAAGAGCAAACAAACAATGATGAACAACACAATAAATGAAATTAAAAATTCTCTAGAAGGAATCAATAGCAGAATAACTGAGGCAGAAGAACGGATAAGTGACCTGGAAGATAAAATTGTGGAAATAACTACTGTAGAGAAGAATAAAGAAAAAAGAATGAAAAGAATTGAGGACAGTCTCAGAGACCTCTGGGACAACATTAAACACAGCAACATTCGAATTATAGGGGTCTCAGAAGAAGAGAAAAAGAAAGGGACTGAGAAAATATTTGAAGAGATCATAGTTGAAAACCTGTCTAATATGGGAAAAGAAATAGTCAAGCAAGTCCAGGAAGCACAGAGTCCCATACAGGATAAATCCAAGGAAAAACATGCCAAGATACATATTAATCAAACTATCAAAAATTAAATACAAAGAAAAAATATTAAAAGCACAAGGGAAAAGCAACCATTAACATACAAGAGAATCCCCATAAGGTTAACAGCTGATCTTTCAGCAGAAACTCTGCAAGCCAGAGGGAGTGGCAGGGCATATTTACAGTGATGAAAGGGAAAAACCTACAACCAAGATTACTCTACCCAGCAAGGATCACGTTCAGATTCGACAGAGAAATTAAAACCTTTACAGACAGGTAAAAGCTAAGAGAATTCAGCACCACGAAACCAGCTTTACAACAAATGCTAAAGGAACTTCTCTAGGCAGGAAACACAAGAGAAGGAAAAGACCTACAACAACAAACCCAAAACAATTAAGAAAATGGTAATAGGAACATACATATCGATAACTACCTTAAATGTAAATGGACTGAATGCTCCAACCAAAAGACACAGACAGGCTGAATGGATACAAAAACAAGACCTGTATATGTGCTGTCTACAAGAGACCCACTTCAGACCTAGGGACACATAGAGAGTGAAAGTGAAGGGATGGAAAAAGATATTCCATGCAAATGGAAATCAAGAGAGCTGGAGCAGCAATTCTCATATCAGACAAAATAGACTTTAAAATAGAGACTATTACAAGAGACAAAGAAGGACACTATACAATGATGAAGGGATCAATCCAAGAAGAAGATATAACAACTGTAAATATTTATGCACCCAACATAAGAGCACCTCAATATATAATGCAAATGCTAACAGCCATACAAGGGGAAATCAACAGTAATACAATCATAGTGGAGGACTTTAACACCCCACTTTCACCAATGGACAGATCATCCAAAATGAAAATAAATAAGGAAACACAAGCTTTAAATGATGCATTAAACAAGATGGACATAACTGATATTTATAGGACATTCCATCCAAAAACAACAGAATATACTTTCTTCTCAAGCGCTCAAGGAACATTCTCCAGGATAGATCATATCTTGGGTCACAAACCAAGTCTTGGTAAATTTAAGAAAACTGAAATCGTACCAAGTATCTTTTCCATCAACAACACTATGAGACTAGATATCAATTACAGGAAAAAATCTGTAAAAAATAAAAACACATGGAGGCTAAACAATACACTACTAAATGACCAAGTGATCACTGAAGAAATCAAAGAGGAAACCAAAAAATACCTAGAAACAAATGACAATGAAAACACGATGACCCGAAACCTATGGGATACAGCAAAAGCAGTTCTAAGAGGGAAGTTTATAGCAATAAAATCCTACTTCAAGAAAAAAGAAACATCTAAAGTAAACAATCTAACCTTAAACCTAAAGCAATTAGAGAGAGAAGAACAAAAAACCCCCAAGTTAGCAGAAGGAAAGAAATCATAAAGATCAGAATAGAAATAAATGAAAAATAAATGAAGGAAACAATAGCAAAGATCAATAAAACTAAAAGCTGGTTCTTTGAGAAGATAAATAAAATTGATAAACCATTAGCCAGACTCATCAAGAAAAAAAGGGAGAAGACTCAAATCAACAGAATTAGAAATGAATAAGAAGAAGTAATAACTAACACTGCTGAAATACAAAGGATCATGGGAGATTACTACAAGCAACTCTATGCCAATAAAATAGACAACCTGGAAGAAATGGACAAATTCTTAGAAGTGCACAACCTTCTGAGACTGAACCAGGAAGAAATAGAAAATATGAACAGACCAATCACAAGCACTGAAATTGAAACTGTGATTAAAAACCTTCCAACAAACAAAAGCCCAGGACCAGATGGCTTCACAGGCAAATTCTATCAAACATTTAGAGAAGAGCTAACAGCTGTCCTTCTCAAACTCTTCCAAAATATAGCAGAGGGAGGAACACTCCCAAACTCATTCTACAAGGCCACCATCACCCTGATACCAAAACCAGACAAAGATGTCACAAAAAAAGAATACTACAGACCAATATCACTGATGAACACAGATGCAAAAATCCTCAACAAAATACTAGCAAACAGAATCCAACAGCACATTAAAAGGATCATACACCATGATCAACTGGGGTTTATCCCAGGAATGCAAGGATTCTTCAATATACACAAAATCAATGTCATAGACCATATTAAAAAATTGAAGGATAAAAACCATATGATCATCTCAATAGATGTAGAAAGGGCTTTCAACAAAATTCAACATCAATTTATGATAAAAACCCTCCAGAAAGCAGGCAAAGAGGGAACTTATCTCAATATAATAAAGGCCTTATATGACAAACCCACAGCCAAAATCGTTCTCAATGGTGAAAAACTGAAACCATTTCCTCTAAGATCAGGAACAAGACAAGGTTGTCCACTCTCACCACTATTATTCAACATAGTTTTGGAAGTGTTAGCCACAGCAATCAGAGAAGAAAAGGAAAGAAATAAAAGGAATCCAAATCAGAAAAGAAGAAGTAAAGCTGTCACTGTTTGCAGATGACATGATACTATACATAGAGAATCCTAAAGATGCTACCAGAAAACTACTAGAGCTAATCAATGAATTTGGTAAAGTAGCAGTATACAAAATTAATGCACAGCAATCTCTTGCATTCCTATACACTAATGATGAAAAATCTGAAAGAGAAATTAAGGAAACACTCCCATTTACCATTGCAAAAAAAGAATAAAATACCTAGGAATAAACCTACCTAAGGAGACAAAAGACCTGTATGCAGAAAACTATATAACACTGATGAGAGAAGTTAAAGATGATGCAAACAGACGGAGAGATATACCATGTTCTTGGATTGAAAGAATCAACATTGTGAAAATGACTATACTACCCAAAGCAATCTAAAGATTCAATGCAATCCCTATCAAACTACCAATGGCATTTTTCACAGAACTAGAACAATAAATTTCACAGTTTGTATGGAAACACAAAAGACCCTGAATAGCCAAAGCAATCTTGAGAAAGAAAAACAGAGCTGGAGGAATCAGGCTCCTGGACTGCAGACTATACTAGAAAGCTACAGTAATCAAGACAGTGTGGTACTGGCACAAAAACAGAAATATAGATCAATGGAACAGGATACAAACCCCAGAGATAAACCCATGCACGTATGTTCACCTTATTTTTGATAAAGGAGGCAAGAATATACAATGGAGAAAAGACAGCCTCTTCAATAAGTGGTGCTGGGAAAAATGGACAGCTACATGTAAAACAATGAAATTACAACACTCCCTAACACCATACACAAAAATAAACTCAAAATGGATTAAAGACCTAAATGTAAGGCCAGACACCATAACACTCTTAGAGGAAAACATAGGCAGAACACTCTATGACATACATCACAGCAAGATCCTTTTTGACTCACCTCCTAGAGAAATGGATATAAAAACAAATGGGACCTAATGAAACTTAAAAGCTTTTGCACAGCAAAGGAAAACATAAACAAGACAAAAAGACAACCCTTAGAATGGGAGAAAATATTTGCAAACGAAGCAACTGACGAAGGATTAATCTCCAAAACATACAACAGCTCATGCAGCTCAATATCAAAAAAACAAACAACCCAATCAAAAAATGGGCAGAAGACTTAAATAGACATTTCTCCAAAGAAGATATACAGATTGCCAACAAACACACGAAAGGATGCTCAACATCACTAATCATTAAAGAAATGCAAATTAAAACTACAATGAGGTATCACCTCACACCAGTCAGAATAGCCATCATCAAAAAAATCTACAAACAATAAATGCTGGAGAGGGTGTGGAGAAAAGGGAACCCTCTTGCACTGTTGGTGGGAATGTAAATTGGTACAGCCACTACGAAGAACAGTATGGAGGTTCCTTAAAAAACTAAAAATAGAACTATCGTATGACCCAGCAATCCCACTACTGGGCATATACCCTGAGAAAACCATAATTCAAAAAGATTCATGTACTACAATGTTCACTGCAGGACTATTTACAATAGCCAGGACATGGAAGCCACCTAAGTGTCCATCGACAGATGAATGGATAAAGAAGATGTGGCACATATATACAATGGAGTATTACTCAGCCATAAAAAGAAAGGAAACTGAGTTATTCGTAGAAAGGTGGATGGATACAGAGTGAAGTAAGTCAGAAAGAGAAAAACAAATACCGTATGTTAACACTTATATATGTAATCTAAAAAGGAAAAAAAAAGGTTCTGAAGAACCTAGGGGCAGGACAGGAAAAAAGACGCAGACGTAGAGAATGGACTTGAGGACATGGGGAGGGGGAAGGGTAAGCTGGGACGAAGTGAGAGAGTGGCATGGACATATATACACTACCAAATGTAAAACAGATAGCTAGTGGGAAGCAGCCACATAGCAAAGGGAGATCAGCTCTGTGCTTTGTGACCATCTAGAGGGGTGGGATGGGGAGGGTGGGAGGGAGACGCAAGAGGGAGGAGATATGGGGATATATGTATGTGTATAGCTGATTCAGTTTGTTATAAAGCAGAAACTAACACACCACCGTAAAGCAATTATACTCCAATAAAGATGTTAAAAAAAAAAAAAGAAATCCTTTCAATTTGTAAGGAAGTCAAGTAGTAAGCCTCTCTGTAGTTAGTCCTGACACTTTAAGAGAGTAAGTGCTAGGTTATAATGTACACATCATTGTGTTAATCACAAAGACCGTTCTGAACATTAAAAATGCTCAAGTGCTTAAAAAATAATAATAATAATTTACAACTATATAATATTTACAGAAAATTGCCAATTTGATAACGGAAACTAAAGATGTCAAAGAGCAAGACCAAGAAATAAATAGGCAACATGTGAAATAAAAGATTACTATCCATAATATATACAAATCTCTACTAATTAATTAAAGAAAGATGGGAAAGAATGAAACAAGAGATAAAACAACAAGTACTTTGCAAAATATAATGAACAAGTAATTAATAAAGCAAATATAAAAAGACAATGAAATGAAAGATGCTCCACTTCACTGGTAATCGGGAAATTGCAAAAACAGAGATTCAGTATCATTTTTCACGCATTAGTTGGGAAAAAATAAAAACAATTCTACTGGCAAGAGTATGAGGCAAAGGCATGTTCAGTTAGTGTACTTAAATTGTGGAAACTTAATATACAACAGCAGAGCAGCATATACAATACTAAAAGTGCAATGTGCCATATCAATTCCAAAAACCTATTCTATTAAATAACTTGTACAAGTATTCAAAGATGTATATCTTATATCTACATAAGGATGTTCAATGAAATATTATTTGTAATACCGAAATAAACAGAATTAACAGAAATATCAAAAAATAGACTTGGCTAAATAAATTATGATAGGTCCATAAAACTGTATGTACTAACATGAACAGATCTCTAAAAAACTGTTAAATGAAACCCTACATAGAACAATATGATGATACCATTTGTGGTTAGAAAGAAAAACAAAAATCCTACCTATGAGTTTCTATATATGTATACTAATAGATAGTAAGTATGGATGGATGGATAAATGGACCAAGCTGTTCCCAGCAGTTATCTCTAGAAAAAAGAAGTAAGACCTTCACTTTTTAGTTTGGTTACTGTTTGATTAAAAAATAATAATAATCAGAAAGCACTTATTGTATAATTTTAAAAAACAATTTAGATTAAAAAACGTTTACATTAAAAAAAGGACATAAATCAGAAATACATAAACTTACTCAATTTTTCACCAAGCATGTGAAGAATTTCCAGCACTAGCCAATGGATATCTAAGTGGAGATGTAACAAATGCCATGATGGTGGGAAAAGCTGTGAATGACATTAAAAACTGTGACTGAAAATTCATAACACTTTATTAGGTATTTTATAACATGTCACAACACTCCTCCATAACGCACAAGTTAACCTAACACTATTCAAAAGCTCAAGGAAAACCTCTGTCTTGTTCATTAGAGGATTTTTTCACTGGAGATCTTTAAAAGCAGGATATACTCTTAACTGATGTTGTTTAAGACAGACCCACCTCGGGGCTGCTGAATAGACTTGTATAGTAAAGGCCCCTACTAACCAACCGAGATTCTACTACAGCTGCAAGGCAGTAAATCAATTTTTTTAAACACTTATTTTCATGATTTTATTTTAGACTTTAGCTAGGAAATATGTTTTTAAATGTAATGAATACCCAGGAACTTCCATAAGATATTTTAACAAGAACTTCTGGATCATCATTTAGACACTACTGTCATGCCCATAAAGAAACTAAAGTTAAAAGTGGTGAAGAAATTTACCCCTTAATTAATGCTTTAGGATTCAAACCTAATTCTATCTGATTCAAAAGCCAGTGCTCTTTACTGTGCTAGCAGATTATCAATAACCTTTCTCCAGTCAACATTTCGAATCACTAAAATACGATACATACTTTTTATTAAAACAACTGATGAATGATGGAGAGGGGTCTTGCCTTATCAAACATGCAAACAAAATAAAACACAACACTAATAAAACAGTGCTGGCTCAGGAATAGATAATAAATAGCAAAAATAGGGAAGAGAGAAATGGATACACATGATATGTCAAATCAGTGGGGAAAGCATGGGTCATTCAATAAGAGACAGGATTATTAACTTATTCATTTGTAAGAAACTAGATTTCCTACCTCACAGTACATTTTTTAAAAAGAGATAAATAAAAGAGATAAATGTAAAAAAAAAAAGTATGTTTTTACAATAGCATAGGAATGATACCAAAGAAAAAAACTGATAAATATAACTATATAAAAAAACTTAAATCATCTACCTAGCAAGTCAGCTTAATTGCTGAAAAAAAAGATAAATGAAAATATTCGTAATACATCATACCAACAAATAGTATCTCTAATTTTAAAAAGTTCCTGAAAAAGAATAAAAGACACATGCTCAACTGTAAATACCAATTAAAGCATTAGCTTTCATATATGAGAATGGTAAAATATAAGAAATATATAGAGTCTGAAAGATGCTTTTATTTTATGATTTTTTCGTTTTGCTGATATTTCAGAAGAGAACAGTATTTCAGAATATGATTTTTTTGTTTATGTGTTGAAGACTCCATTCCCCTGCTTCAAAAATTCAGTCTTCTGATCTTCAAATAACCTATATTTTCAAGTCTGTCTAATTAAAAGCCTATGAAAGGCAAAACCTAGTTTGAGGACCCTTGCACACATCTTTTTATTTCTGCTGCTAGATAAATTATTAATTTTAATTTTCTTAAGCATTTGATGGATATTCAGAAAATAAAAATCAGTCCAATTTACAGAGACTAAAAAGAAAGAAAAATATCCCTCCCAGCACAATCCACCCACGAATCTTTATTAATTGACACAATTAAAAACAATTACCTATTTGGTTTCTATGGATTAGATATATTCACCTGTGAATTCAGTTGGAACTCTATTTACTTTTATTATTACATATATTGATCCCTGATAAGAAGAGTCAATTTTTTATTGTTGTTAAATTTCACAGAAATATATAAACATTTAATTGTACCTTATATTTTGGCAAAGACTTGTTCCTAAAAACTGAATGTTATTAAAATTGGTGAAGTCAAATAGAAGAGATTGAGAATTCAGGGAATGCCACAGGGAATTATAATTTGTCACTCACAGAAGCTCACATTTTCCTATGAAGAATTTGTTAATTACATCCACAGGTTGGGTCATGCTAACACATTTTTAAAAACCAAACCAGACAGACTGATCATCACAGGTAGGGAAAAAAAGGGGGGCACAGTTAAAACAATCTTAATCATATTCTGAAAATATCTCAAAAGCCAGAACAGACATAATGATGTGGTTTTGAAAGCATAACTTTTTAAAGATGATCTTCTTGAATCTTACTAAAATATAAGATAGTGTTTGCCCAAACTTTTATCAGTGGGAAAGAGGATACAAATTTTAGAAAACAAAGGTTATTTTATTTACTTTGAAACTTTTAAACATTTGCATTGTTACAATTGGAAGAAGAATAGCTATCAATGATTCAACGTAAACTACATCTAAGCACTTTATGTATTTTAATTATTCAATTCTCCCAATAACTCTAGGAAGCTAAACCAATTACACAGATGGAAAGACTGAAGCAAGAGGTGTTATTTGCCTGATGGCACATAATTAATAAAAGGAGGAGCCAGTATTTCAACTCAGGCAGTCTGGTCCAAGAACTACACTCTTGACTAATTTCCCTCATTCTTGAATGAACAGTCCATGTGGGGAGGAAAAACTACCTGATACTTTAAAAATTAAATGAAACAAAGCAAACCTTAGTCTGGTTTTGATTTACAAATGCTCCTGTATTAATAATGGGAAGTTCTGATAGGTGTCCTATATACAAGAGTAATCCATGAAGCTCATCAATCAACACTGAGGGAAGTTGTGCCTCCAAAGTCTGGTAGGGATGGACAGGAACATGACTTTCGGCATTTTGTACTTGCAGGGACCTAAAACACGATGAGATACAATAAGCAATTAGATTCTGGATAAATTTGCACTCAGAAATTCATGCATTATTCATATTACTCATCTGACAGCCTACCTGAAAATGAAGACTTTAACATAATGAAGAAATGTTATGCACTGCTGCCTAATATTGGCTGCTTTGCAATGTAGGGTTGATATCTTCCCTAAAACCAAAATAGATAATGTTAATCATTGTTTAAATAATCAGTGGGCAGTGACAAAAAAATTGCGTGAGCCATATAAGTAGCAATTCTCTAGCTTTTCACTTTTTCAAATTACTCCTATATGGTTCTTACCATCCCCCACCCCCCCCCCCATACTGCTCTTAGTGAGGTCACCAGTGAAATCATGTTGTCCAATCTAATGGGCACCACTTGTGCTCAATTAACTTGCCCTTATAGGAGCATTCACTACACCTGGCTTCACTGATGTCCCATGCTGTCAGTCTTCTTTCTTCCTCACTTACCTATAATTCTCATCATGTTTTCTCTGCTTTTGTTTTCTGGTTTACTCATTTGCCCTAGAGTGGTTATGAGTGTTTTGCACATAGTAACTACCCAGATAATTTTTGCTAATTTTTGCTGATGTAAATGTTGAAGTGAGGGAAAGACGGCATGGGTTGAGAGAGATAGGGATAAGTCATTTGGAGCCTTACAAGTCATTATAAGGAGTTTTGATTTCATTGAAATACAGTAGATGGCCTTTCATTGGGTTTTGATCTAGGAGGAACAGGAATTGGTATACATTTAAAGCAGATTTTGTACACAGATTATAGAGGGGCAAAGGAGGATGTGTTAAGAGCCCTATAGCAGTAATTCAAGAGATCATAGGAAAATGGATAGGCTGAAGGTATATTTTGGTCATAAACCTACTGGGAATCCGATGGATGATATGAGTTTAAAGGAAATGAAAGAATCAAGAATGACATATAGGCAACTGTTAGCACCATGTAATGAGTGGAGAAAACATGGGCAGCGTGAACTGGTTTTAGAAGACAGCACAGATGTACTCTTTGCACTATCTAAGCAATCCACGGACAGATGTCAGGCAGCTTGACATGCAAGGCCTGGAGTGCAAAGGAGAGGTCTGGAATGTAGGTAAACCTTTGGAGTTGTTATCGTTTAGAAATAAAGGAACTGATGAGATCGTACATGTAGGAGAAGATGTACAGAGAGGAGACTCAAACTGAGACCTGAGGAGACTGATTATTAGTAGTAGACCTGAGGGAGGAGGAGCTGGTAAAGGAGAGGCAGGAGAAGAGGGGAAAAAAACTTACTATAGGCAACAAATTATCACCCATATTAAACATAAAGCAAAATTTATTTTAAAATCTGTATTCAAATGAGCAAACGTGGACACTATTTTGGCAAAACAGGAGCATAAGTGTAAAGGTACCGTCCATATATCTACATACCAAACAGTGCAGTGCACTTTTACAGCTTAATTATACTTCGCTTACAAAAGTCATGATCCCTCAGTGTCACAATTCTCAGCCCGTAAAGGAATTTCTCTCTTAAAAACAACAGCTGTGGGCTTCCCTGGTGGTGCAGTGGTTTGGCGCAGTGCTTAAGAATCCGCCTGCCAATGCAGGGGACACGGATTTGAGCCCTGGTCTGGGAAGATCCCACATGCCGTGGAGTAACTAAGCCCATGCACCACAACTACTGAGCCTGCACCCTCAGGCCACAACTACTGAAGCCCAAGCACCTAGAGCCCATGCTCCGCAACAAGAGAAGCCACCGCAATGAGAAGCCCGCGCACCACAATGAAGAGTAGCCCCGGCTCACCACAACTAAAGAAAGCCCACATGCAGCAACAAAGACCCAATGCAGCCAAAAATAAATTAATTAATCAATTAAAAAAAAAAACTGCTGTGAACTGCTGCATCCAGCCAAGATGGAGTAAAAGGAATCAGAATTACCCATCTCCCACCTTAAACTAGAAAGCCAAAAAAAGTAAAACAATAATTTTCAGACATTGGACAAAGGCAACACAAGACTGCTATCCCAGAGAGAAGATAAGTCCTAAGATTGCACCACCTTCCCACCTAGAGACAGTTTCTAGGCTGCAGCACAGGGAGAGAGAATTCAGAGCCCAAATCTGAGTCAAAGAGACATGAGATCTGAGTTTAGGGTAGTCTAAATTTGCAGGGTAAAAGTACCAAAGAAGAAAGAAAGCTACACAAAAAAAAGAGCCCTAGAGATGTACAGAGGGTCCCCTTTGAGTCTTTGACTAAGTACTGATCTGTAGGCCAGAGAAAAATATCAGAAAACAATTCCCAAAGCTTACTCAAACCAGGGAACAGTTCAAGATCCCACCAGCAAGAATGAAAAAAAAAATACACCACAAAGAATCCTCAGAAGCCTTACTAGAGCTAAATTAACATTAGACTAAAGGCTACTTTTTAAAAGTCCTAACAAAATATACAACAAGCCTCAAAAAGATCCCATGGATTACAAGTACTCAACAGTAAGCCAGAACAAAATTCAACACTAGTTTTAGGAATACAAGAAAATTCAGAAAGCAGCAATGTAAAATCTATAATGTCCATCACACAATAAAAAATTACTAGATGTTCAAAAGAGCAGAAAAATGTATCATAAAACTAGAAGAAAAATCAATCAACACAAACAGACCCAGAAATGACAATGATGAAAGAATCTGCAGTCAACGAAGCTAAAAACAGTGGAAGGCATAAAAAAAAATCCAAATGAAGTGCCTAGAGACAAAAAAAATACAATATCTGAAAAAGGGGTAACATCAACAGCTATATTTAATAACAGGTATTAGTAAAAAATAACATGTATGCTATTCTGCCTCAACAGGAAAGCAATCCAGGGAGTAAAATCAACAGGAGAACAAGAACCATATGCACTTCAGTAAGTGACCCTACATAAGGGCTTTCTGGGGAGGGTTGAGGGCCAAGGGTTTACATGAGTTTATTAACAAAGCCCTGACACAGCTGCATGGCAGGAGTAAGCTTATGTAGGGATAGTCTTTAATACTGCTAACCTGCCCAACAAATCTGTCATTAAGTTTTTTAAGTAATAACACCAGCCAAAATGTCAGTGTAGCAAGTAACCATTTCAACAAATAGTCCACTGTAGTAATTTTAGGTCAGTAAGTGTTTTTCAAGGAATAATCTTGCTCAATAAATGCCTTCCACAAACCCAATTTAATTAAGTCACTCTATATAGTAAAGGTATGTTTGCTGTTACCACTACAATCTTATAGACGCTCCTCAGGAGTTTCAAAATAAAATTCTGGGTCTTTGGCACTGCTTACAAAGACACCTATGATTGCATCCCTTCCAAAAATTAACCACTCACACACACTCGGGTCCAACCATACGTAATTATTACTTACTCCCTGCTCCCTGAACTTTTATGTTTTTATATACTTCAATGTCTTTGTCTATATAGTTGTTTCTACCTGGAACTCATCCTATCCCCAAAACTTCTCCAAAATCTTTTGTCTGGCTAATTCCTCCTCATCCTTGAAGACCAAGATCTGCCATCACTCAGTGATGGGCACATAAACGGATAAAGCCCTTGGCTCCTGTAGCAGCTTTTGCATGCCTCTGTTACTACACTCTTCCATTTACCATGCTGACTATGCTTGTTTATCTGTCTTACTCAACTGCAAACTCTTCAGCAGCATAATTTTCCTCTTTGATTCATCAGCACCTTGCACAGTACCTGGCATGAAGCAGGGACTCAGGTGATAATGAAACAGTAATATCCAACATTTACTGAGGACAAACTAAGAAAACAAAACAAATAAAACAGCCCTGACAGCTGATAACAATTAGGCCATGATGTTCCCTACTGAAATTAAACAGTTGTCATACAATATCAAAAATAATCACACAAGATCACTCCATGATTATGGTGAAACAAGAAAAACACAAAACCTCTCTGTAATCATGTCTGACACAGAAACAAGGCACTACACAACCACACAAAAACAAACAAAATACACAAACAGACTACTCTCCTCTTCCAGCTAAAATGACTATTGCTTCATTACAAATTAGAATCTTCCCTTGCCTCCTTCTGTGTGTCCCACCTTTTAGAGAAAAATTAAAAATTAACTTAGTCATCAAATTGCTTCTGCTTCTTAACAGCATCAAATCCAGAATAAAGCCATAGCCCCCTTAAACTCTACCCCAAATCAGCCAGCACAAGCGCTTACCCTGTCACAAGCCCCTCCCTACTTCCTCTTACTGAGAAGCCCCAACTGTTCCTCATGATGTATATCTCCCCCTTGCTTCCTAAGCTAATAAACCCTTCAAAGGTGGGTTCCAAGTGATCTTTGGTTGCTGGGCATCACTAATAACAGACACTAGGCTAAGCACCTAACACACATTATGTCATTTAGTCCTCACAAGAACTCAATGAGGTGGGAACTATTACCTAGTGTGAGACCCACAATTAGCTAGGGTTAGAACCCAGGCTGACCACAGAGTCATGATTCTAAATACTACACTGTACCAGAACTGTTAGAAAGGAGAAGCAGCTAGCCTGAACTAAAACACACTGCCCTTCAATTCCCTTCACTACCTTAACTATACCAATTCCCTCACAAATCAGTAATCCATTAAATGTTAAAAACAAACAGGGACTTCCCTGGTGGCGCAGTGGTTAAGAATCCGCCTGCCAATGCAGGGGACACAGGTTCAAGCCCTGGTCCGGGAGGATCGCATATGCCGTGGAGCAACTAGGGCCGTGTGCCACAACTACTGAGCCTGCGCTCTAGAGCCCGCAAGCCACAACTACAGAGCCCAACTGCCACAAGTACTGAAGCCCGTGCACCTAGAGCCCATGCTCCACAACAAAGAGAAGCCTCTGCAATGAGAAGCCCACACACCACAACAAAGAGTAGCTCCCGCTCACTGCAACTAGAGAAAGCCCGCGCGCAGCTACGAAGACCAAATGCAGCCAAAAATAAGAATAAATAAATAAAATTAAAAATTAAAAAAACCCAAAAAAAAACAAAAACAGAAAGCAGAAAAGAAAAACA
Source organism: Balaenoptera musculus (assembly GCF_009873245.2). Lineage (NCBI taxonomy): Eukaryota > Metazoa > Chordata > Mammalia > Artiodactyla > Balaenopteridae > Balaenoptera > Balaenoptera musculus. The sequence goes on along the minus strand of NC_045796.1, from coordinate 61,653,128 downwards.
AGAAAGACAGCATGAGGTCCAACACTTTCTATTTCTCTAAGTTCTCCACCCCACTCCCCACCCACAAAGCAAGTTACTAATTCACTTCAAAGATGTTTAGCCTTAATTTTACTTGCAGATTTGGAAAAATACTATAAATTTCATCTACAAACAAAATTTAAGTGTCATACTTTTTCTGAACACTATATATAACTGTATCCTGAACTTCTGGACTATCATTTCCTTCCTGTTATTATGATAGCCCAATGACACATCATAGGCCCATGTACAATTCACTCTAAGGGAGCACCATTTCTTTTTGCCATTAAACACACTTAAAACTTACCAAAATCACAGTTGGCCTGTAATAAGGTTTCCAAGTTGTAGAGCTGTTGCCTAATTTAAAAAATGTAAGGTGAGAATTAGTTTTAGAATAGTTTAAAGCATGTAACAATTACACAGTATTTCCAAATCTTTTACACAGCTTTAATGCCTCTCATTCATGAATAATGTTTAACACTTCATGAATGTTTATTAGTGTCAGCTTCAGGTAGTAAAGACTTTGAGAGAAAATAAAACATGTCTTTGACCTCCCAAAAAGATCTACTAACAGCTACATTTATCTCAAAAATTATATAAAATATCATAGATTTCACCATCAAGAAGATACTGTTTATATCTTTAAGAAGTTTAAGATGGTTATATAAAACATCCTAGGTTAACAGTTATATAATGAAATGTTAAATTGTATCATATAGTTACACAATAGGAGTTCTGAAGAGGAATAGAATATGTAATGTAGACTAATCAGGGAAAGTTTTAACTTACAATGTTCCACCTTAATTTCTGAGAATAATCTTCTCTTGCCATTCTTCCTAGTTGCCTTTCAGCTCCTTAAAGATTGAGCCACATTCATAACCTATGCCCTGAGTAAGATTCAACTCATTCTATAATGTTTAGGATTATATAGAATCACTCACACAGCCTATTTTCCCAATAAAACACATAATATGGCACAGGTTCCATGGGATGAGGGTGAGAGGAGAAATCCCTCCAACTTTCCATTTTCATTTAAATGTACCATTTATACATTCTTTTTTTAATTATGTAAGTTTCAAGTATACAGTACTATAATTCCACATCTGTGTACACTACAACATGATCACCACCACAAGTCTAATTACTATCCATAACCATACAGTTGACTCCCTTCACCTTTTTCACCCACCTCCTAAACCCCTTCCCCTCTGGTAACTACTGATCTGTTCTCTGTATCTAAGAGTTCGTTTTTGTTTTGTTTGTTCATTTACTTTATTTAGATTCCATGTATGAGTGAAATCATATAGTATTTGTCTTTCTCTGACTTATTTCACTAAGTATAATACCCTCAAGGTCCATCCATGTTGCTGCAAATGGCAGGATTTCACTCATTTTTAAGTCTGAATAGTATTCCATTGTATGTGTGTGTATATATGTGTGTGTATATATAAATATGTAAAATTCCTTCATCCACTGAAGGACACTTAGGTTGTTTCCGTACCTTCATACCTTGACTGTTAAAAATAATGCTGCAATGAACACAGGGGGTGAATATATCTTTTCATATTAGTGTTTCTATGTCCTTCAGATAAACACCCAGAAGTGGAATAGCTGGGTCATAGGTAGCTCTATTCTTAACTTTTTGAAGAACCTCCACACTGTTTTCCATAGTGACTGCACCAATTTACACTCCCACCAACAGGGCACGAGGATTCCCTTTTCCTCACATCTTCGTTTGTTATTTCTCGTCTTTTTGATAACAGCCATTCTAACAGGTGTGAGGTGACATCTCACTGTGGTTTTGATTTGCATTCCCTTAACAGTCATGTTGAACATCTTCTCATATGCCTGTTGGTCATCTTCAAGTATTCTTTGGAAAAATATCTGTTCAGATCCTCTGCCCATTTTTTAATCAGATTTGTTGTTGTTGTTGTTGTTGTTGTTGAGCTGCATGAATTCTTTATATATTTTGAATATTAACCCCTTATATTAACCAAATATATGATTTGCAAATTATTTTCTCCCATTCAGTAGGTTGCCTTTTCACTTTGACAATGGTTTCCTCTGCTGTGAGTACCTTTTTAGTTCGATGTAGTCACATTTGTTTATCTTTGCTTGTTTCCCTTGCCTTTGGAGTTAGAGCCACAAAAATATTGCTAAGACTGATGTCAATGAGGTTACTGCCTATATTTTCTTCTACACATTTTATGGTTTCAGGTCTTATATTCAAGCTTTTAATCCATCTTGAGTTAATTTTTGTGTGTGATGTAAGACAGTGGTCTAGTTTCATTCTTTTGCCTATGGCTGTCCAATTTTCCCAACACCATTTATTGAAGACTGCCCTTTATTGTATGTTCTTTGCTCCTTCTCCGTAAATTAATTGTCCCTATACGTGTGGGTTTTTCTGGGCCCTCAATTCTGTTCCATTCATCTATGTGTCTGTTTTTATGCCAATAACATACTGTTTGTTTACTATACCTTTCTAATACAGTTTGAAATCAGAAAGTGTGATGTCTCCAGCTTTGCTCTTCTTTCTCAGGATTGTTTTGGCTATTTGGGATATTTTGTGGTTCCATATAAATTTTAGAATTACCATGTAAACATTCTTAATGTATTTTGGGCTAATAATTTGCCTTTAATAAGTGACTCCAAATCTAAAATCTGACTTATGAACTGGGTTTTAAATAATAATGAAGAATTATTTCAATTTTGTTAATTGTGTTTATGAGGTAATGTTTATGTTTAAAAAATAAGTTCATATTTTTAAGAGATACATACTGACGTAATTAAGGGTGAGATGACATGATGCCCGGAATTTGCTTAACAAATACTTAAGCCAAAAGTAGAGGGATAAGGACAGATGAAGGAAATGTGATAAAACCTTGATGTTTATCATAACTGAGGGAGGGTATATGGAGGTTCGTTATATTATTCTCTCTACATCTGTGTATGTTTGAAAATTTTTATTAAAAATTTTTTTAATGTTGTCCAGGTTAATCATATTTCTATTACATATTCTATTATAGTCTGAAAAATATATTTGGAAGTCTGAGTTCATTCTCTAAAGATTACTGAAAAATTATGACTATTAAGCAACGAAAGTATTTTATTTTTCTTCCAAAATTATGGTATAGTTCAAAGCCTAAAATATTTGTCTTCAATATATGATGTCAAATACAGAAGAATAAAACTTCTGAAAATCACTAAAAAAGAACTCATTGAAACCATTACTCCATCAAACATTATTGCTTAATTGTTGTTACTGATAAGATAATCAAGTAAGCAGCAATCACAATTCTACAGGTGCTTTTGTAATATCAGTATTAGAAACCACACAGCAATGTAACTTAAAACTGAAAAGCATCTATACTCAATGGCAGTTTTAAAATAAAAGACAAAACATACCTCAAGAGATGAAAGAGAACTCTAGATGAATTCACTAATGCTGTTTCAGTAACCCATTGAATGCCAAATATTTCCACTGTATCCTCTTCAAAATTAGTCGGTAAAGGATCAAGATTCAAAATCAGTCTGAAATGAAACTCTGATTTAATCTCATAAAAAGTATGCTATATCCCATACTATAGCATGAGTTTTTTTTTTTTACATTATATGAATCCATATTACACATGACATGTCAACAATGATGTTATAAAGTAAGGAAATGCCTTGGTACCTTATATCTCAGTAATAGTACAACTGGACTGTATTAAGAATTCAACCCTACACTGTGATTAAAAAAAAAAAGGTTAACTAAAGAGCAATATAACTTGAGGGAAAAATGTGCAAAGGGGTCTAGGGAACATACTTTCATCTGTCTTCAACAGTGGTCTTCAGTTGTAGAATTTCACCCTTTGAGGGGACATTTAATTTTTAAAACAGTTAAAAGGTATTCTGAGCCATGTCTAAAGAAGGGCATAATCAAGTTGAATAATATCCTTTAAGGTCTCAAAGAAGGTACAACTGTAATAATCAACAAAAATGATTTCCTTTCTACTGAAATTGCCTCAGCAGGTATTTCCAAAATATTTCAGTAACAGCGGTTTTACTGCAATATGTGTATACACCTGTCCAAGACAAGAGCTTTGAAGATAACATTCCTGTGAACTTACGCAACCTGGAGCATTAGAAAGTTTTAAAAAAATAAGTCTATAATATTTCTATACGTATAAATATACAGAGTGAGAAGACACTGGGGCAACAAAAAATGTGTATGTCTTAATCACTGAGATGCTTCAGAATATTATCTCATGTTTTAGAAGGAAATGCGACTTCAAAAAGCCCTGGTAGTTCAGAATTCACTTCAAGTAAATTAGTGTCCGGCTCCTTACTCCAAAGCTGAGGCAGCAGTGAGGTCAGAGAACATCAGGTAACAAGAAAGTTCTCCTTGCAAAAAACTTTCAGGTGTGCTCTAACCAGGAAACTAACACAGCTAATAGCTTGCATCTGTGTGATATACTAAGCCGATTTACAAGAACATTGCCTGATGAACATTAAAGTTTAATGGACTTAAGTCATAATTATATAACATTCCTAAACAGACATAAAAAAAATCTCAATAGGGAAAAACAAAGTTTCCGATTTTTTACCTACCGCTTAAGAGCTCCGCTGGAAAGGTAGGACTCGCCAGAAAAATGTTTTCCTCCTCCTCTGCTGTCAAAATCACAAGAAAAGCAAGGGGGTTTGCACCATTCTGTCTCCAGCTCCAGCTCCAAGCTGTCGGTCAGGAACGTCGACGCAGCGGGACAGTTATCCATTGTTTACTTCATGTCCTGAAATGTTTGGGGTTCATTATAATTATCATTAAGGGCTCCAAGGAAGTTGTGATGAGATTCCTGTAGGTGGGGAGGGCCGAGACATTGGGGGTGACCTCAGAAAGTTCCCCAAAAGCCGCCACCCCCCCGCACAAAGGAAAAAAACGAAAGGCCAAATCCTCAACAACTCTCCCCCCTACGGACTCCACCAGATCAAGGATGTCAGAACTTAGAATGCACCCCCGACCGGCTGTGGCAGTAACTTAAAATCCCCTCTACGTCAGACCCTGCAGCCCAGGGCAGGGTGAAGAAGAAAAAAATGTTGGCAGGACAGATCTAGCTGCACTTCCAGTGCCCGCCTTTACCTGCGTCCTCCGCTACGTTACTAAACCGCACTGAGCCAGTTTCCCCGCAGTGTCTGGAACTGCAAGCTCCCTCGCAGACTGCAGGCGAGGATCGGTAGGGCCTGGCGCAAACCCCGACTTCTCCCGGCCGGGGGCAAGCCCCGCCAGGTCCGCACAAGGCAGCGATCCGCGCGGGCCGGCCAAAAGGCGAGGGGAGCCGGTGTCCTGCGCCCCCGGGCGCCCCTGGTTTGGTGCACGTCGTACCTGCTCACACTTTCAGTCCCAATGATCCACCCTGGCGGTCCCGACCAGAGCCAGCTAGTCCGTGTGGTCTAAATCCCAAACAGCTGAAATTCCCGCCAAGGCGCGCCCGCGCTCAGAAAAGGCGGGGCCACGGAGCAGCCCGCCCCCGGAGGTCCGCTCGCGAGGTCTCCGCGGGAACAGCCAGAGCTCCGTAAGTTCTCGCGAGAGTCTTCCAGTCAAGGATTCTGTTCGGCGATTTGCCTTTTTTTTTTTCTTTCTGGTTTTTTTTTTTTTTTTCCTTTAGTAGTTTTAATTGGTACTTTGGGCCGAAAGGCTGGGCCTCACCGAGAAAGGAAACTGAGGCTGAGGTGAGCAAGGCTTAGGGACCGCGGGGTTGTCGTCTGGCCGAGCTTGGCAAAAGAGCTCTGCTGAAGTGAGTAGCAGGCGGGTGTTTGAGGGCCGCGCCGTCACCTCCTGTTCTGCCCTAGTCCCAGCAGCTCTTTTGTTGAGGTGGAGGATGCCTATTCATGGATTGTGGGCAAGGCAAGGCAAGTGCAAAAGTGAGGTTAATCCAGTGTGTGGAAACACTGAGTAGGTCACGTGATACTTGCTTTCCGTATTAAAAAAAGTTTTTTTAAATGACATATCTGGACAGGTTTAAGTCCCTTAAACTTGGACGCGTTTGTAAAGAGTACACTTAAGGCATTTTTATCTTTTTTTTTTTCTTTTTGACCATGGGACTGTGGGGATCTTAGTTCTCCCACCAGGTATCCAACTGGGCCCCCCCTGCAGTGGAAGCACAGAGTCCTAACCACTGGACCACCAGGGAATTCCCGTTTTTATCTTTTTAAAGTGTTCTTTAATTCTACTCTTTAGAAGACTTTTCAGTCTAAGTCAGATAACACATTTCAACTGTCTTAAGTTCCAAGAAAAACATGAGAATTTCTCATTTAAATGTCCTGCTATAATTTGAGTATTCCCCATTGCCCATTTCTCCCAGTTTGTCCTAGGTTTAATTATTGCACAGAGAACCTATCAAAACTTTCCTCTATTCAAACCGAATACCGCATAGTTTCTGACAAATGGGATGAGGTGGGGAAAAACAATATGATCCCTATTCCGACTACAACCTAGGGACCCTGTGTTGGGTGCTCTGTCTCTTATGCTCAGCCTGTATACCGTGAGACTTGATGCTTTGTTGGGAATCAGTGCAACTCATTAATGGTTCATGTGGTGTCTCTAGCATGACACATAGTGTCATCTATGACAATCTCTAGAAAATAGTGCCTAGGTATGAGAATATTGGGCTGTGACACTGAGTTTAGGAGACCTGGGTCAACAGATAGTCATTGTTACTTCCTCTATTCAAAATCCAAATAGACCCCTTTTTCCTTTTTCAAGTGACTGATGTTGAGTGATCAATTTGGTTAAACCAGTGAGTGGAGTGGGAAGAACTAAATAAATTCTCTGAAATAACTTAAGCTAGTACTATCATACATATTATATCAGTAAGAATTTTTCCAAAAAAAAAAAAAAAAGAATCTCCATCAAGTAATAGATGGCATGCTCAAGAGAGGTGATTGAAAGGTGCTTAATGAAAGGGCAGATTACAAAGATGTGGATGGTATTACCAGAAAACAAAAAGTGATGGTGAAGCACCCAGAAATAATCAGAGAGTCATTATTACTTTTAGGCCTCAGGGGTAAGGGAAAAAGGGATTGCCAGGGCCCAGGGAGACTTACTGCTGTAGGAGACAGCCACCTACCTGGTAGCCACCTATGGTACCTTAACGGAGGAGCATAGTCAGTGTCAACCTGAACCCGACAGGAAGGAGCTAGTAGGATTCAGTACAGGCAGACCTCATTTTATTGCGGTTTGCTTTATTGTGCCGCCCAGATACCTGTGTTTTTACAAATTGAAGGTTTGTGGTAACCTTGTGTCTAACAAGTCTATTGGCACTGTTTCTCCAGCATTTGCTCACTTCATGTCTCTGTGTCACCTTTTGGTAATTATGACAATATTTCAAACTTTTTCCTTATTATATTTATAGTGATCTGTGATCAGTGATCTTTGATGATACTATTATAATTATTTTGGGGTACCACTAACCAGGCCCATGTAAGAAAGCGAACTTAATTGTTGAAATGACAACAAAGGATTTAGAATATTACATAAACTTAGCTGATAAAGCAGCAACAGGGTTTGAGAGGGTTGACTTCAATTTTGAACGACATTCTACTGTGGGTAAAATGCTATCAAACAGCCTTCCATGCCACAGAGAAATCATTCATGAGTCAATCAATGTGGCAAACTTCATTTTTGTCTTCTTTTAAGAAATTGCCACACCTACCCCAGGCTTCAGAAACCACCACCCTGATCAGTCAGTGGCCATCAACACTGAGGCAAGACCATCCACCAGCAAAAAGATTATAACTTGCTGAAGGCTTAGATGATGGTTAGCATTTTTTAGCATTAAAGTATTTTTTAATTAAGGTATATACCTTTTTTTAGACATAGTGTTATTGCACACTTAATAGACTACAGTATAGTGTAAACATAACTTTTATACACTGGGAAACCAAAAAATTTGTGTGACTCACTTTATTGCGCTATTTGCTTTATTGTGGTGATCTGGAACAAAACCCACAATATCTCCAAGGTATACCTATACCCAAACCTCTTTCCCTCCACACTGCAATGCCAACTGGTGTCTCTCATTGGCCAAAACCAACCTAAAAGCAGAGGGCAAGGATGTAACTTATAAAGTTCAGGCTCATGGGGTAGAGTCCAGACTGAAGAAAGATAGAGAGTGAATCTGACAGAAATGAGGTCAATTTTATCAAGAAAACAAAATATTAAATAAATAAATATATATATATCAAGTAACAGAGCTTCAATATACAGAAAGAGAAAAATACTATCACTTATAGAGGAAATATTCAAGTCAGTAATTACAGAGATCTCAGCACTCCTCTCTCTGTAACTGGTGGAACAAGTAGACAGAAAATTACTGTAGATGACAAGACTTGAACAGCACTACCAACTTGACCTAATTGACATTTATAGGTGACTCAACCCAGCAATATCAGAATATACTCTTGACACATAGACCATTCACTAAGATAGACCATATTTTGATCCATGAAATAAGGTTGGAAATCATACAAAGGATATTGTCTGATGACAATGGAGTTAACCTAGATATAAATAACAGAATGATATCTGAAAAAAAATCTCTAAGTATTTGGAAATTAAGTGACATACTTGTAACTAACCCATGGATTGAAGATGAAATCACTAGGAAAATTTGAAAATATATTGAATTAAATGAAAATAAAAACACAAAGTTTATAACATTAACTGCTCACATTAGAGAAGAAGAGCTCAATTCAATAATTTAAACTTCTATCTTAAGAAACTAAAAAAAGTGAAATAAAATGAAAGCAAGTGAATGAAGGAAATAATAAAGAGTAGAAATAAATGAAACAAAAGAAGAATAGAGAAAATAAATGAAACCAAAAGTTGATTCTTTGGAAAGATCAGTATATTGATAAACCCTTTAGCCAGACTGATCAAGAAAAAAAGAGAGAGGACACAGATTACCCATATCAGGAATTAAAGAGATGTCATCACTACCAAGTCTACAGATATTAAAAGGATAGGGGTATTAAGAACATCTTTATGCAATAAACATAAATGAAATGGACATTTTCCTTGAAAGACACCAACTTCCAGTGTTCACAAAAGAAGAAAAAGATAATGACTATCTCTATATTCATCTTAGTAATTTTAATACTTAGTTAAATAAACTCTCTCACACACACATCACACACTTCTTACAAGAAAACTCCAGGACCAGATGGTTTTACTATTGAATTCTCCCAAACATTTAAGGAAGGAATAGTACCAATTCTGTACTAACCCCTTCAGAAATTAGAAGGGGATGGAATACTTCAAAACTCATTTAATGTGGCCAGCATTACACTTACATAAAAACTTGACAAAAACGAGAAAAAGGAATACAATTCAATATCACACAAACAGAGGCAGAAATTTTACCAAGTAAAATCTAGCAATACGTAAAAAGGATGACATATGCTCCTGGGTGCCCACTCTCACCACTGTTATTCAACATAGTTTTGGAAGTCCTAGCACAGCAATCAGAGAAGAAAAAGAAATAAAAACAATCCAAATTGACAAAGAAGTAAAACTGTCACTGTTTGCAGATAACATGATACTATACATAAAAAGTCCTAAAGATGCTAGCAGAAAACTGCTAGAACTAATCAATGAATTAAGTAAAGTCGCATGATACAAAATTAGTACACAGAAATCACTTGCATTCCTATACACTAATGATGAAAAATCTGAAAGAGAAATTAAGGAAACACTCCCATTTACCATTGCAACAAAAAGAATAAAATACCTAGGGATAAACCTACCTAAGAAGGCAAAAGACCTATACACAGAAAACTACAAGATACTGATGAAAAAAATCAAAGATGACACAAACAGATGGAGAGATACACCATGTTCTTGGATTGGAAGAATCAATATTGTGAAAATGACTATACTACCCAAAGCAATCTACAGATTTAATGCAATCCCTATCAAATTACCAGTGGCATTTTTCACAGAACTAGAACAAAAAATTTTACAATTTGTATGGAATAGCAAAAGTAGTCTTGAGAAACAAAAATAGACCTGGAGGAATCAGGCTCCCTGACCTCAGACTATACTACAAAGCTATAGTAATCAAGACAGTATGGTACTGGTACAAAAACAGAAATATAGATCAGTGAAACAGGATAGAAAGCTCAGAGATAAACCCATGCACCTATGGTCACTTAAACTATGACAAAGGAGGCCAGAATATACAATGGAGCAAAGATAGCCTCTTCAGTAAGTGGTGCTGGGAAAATTGGACAGCTACATATAAAAGAATGATATTAAAACACTCCTTAACACCATACACAAAAATAAACTCAAAATGGATTAAAGACCTAAATGTAAGGCCAGATACTATAAAACTCTTACAGGAAAACATAGGCAGAACACTCTTTGAAATAAATCTCAGCAAGATCTCTTTTGCCCCACCTCTTAGAGTAATGAGAATAAAAACAAAAATAAACAAATGGGACCTAATTAAACTTAAAAGCTTTTGCACAGCAAAGGAAACCATAAACAAGATGAAAAGATAGCCCTCAGAATGGGAGAAAATATTTGCAAATGAAGCAACTGACAAAGGATTAATCTCCAAAATATACAAACAGTTCATGAAGCTCAATATCAAAAAAAAAACAACCCAATCCAAAAATGGACAGAAGACCTAAGTAGACATTTCTCCAAAGAAGACATACAGATGGCCAACAAACACATGAAAAGATGCTAAACGTCACTAATTATTAGAGAAATGCAAATCAAAACTAGAATGAGGTATCACCACACACCAGTCAGAATGGCCGTCATCAAAAAAATCTGCATACAATAAATGCTGGAGAGGGTGTGGAGGAAAGGGAACCCTCATGCATTGTTGGTGGGAATGTAAATTGATATAGCCACTGAGGAGAATAGTATGGAGATACCTTAAAAAACTAAAAATAGAACTACCATATGACTCAGCAATCCCACTACGGGGCATATACCCAGAGAAAGCCATAATTAAAAAAGACACATGCACCCCAATGTTCATTGCAGCACTATTCACAATAGCCAGGACATGGACGCAACCTAAATGCCCATCGACAGACAAATGGATAAAGAAGATGTGGTACATATATACAATGGAATATTACTCAGCCATAAAAAGGAATGAAATTGGGTCATTTGTAGAGACATGGATGGACCTAGAGACTGTCATACAGAGTGAAGTAAGTTGGAAAGGGAAAAACAAATATCATATGTTAATGCATATATACTGAAAAAATTGGCATAGACGATTTTATTAAATTATTTAATTATTAAATTAAAAAATTGGCATAGACGATCCTATTTACAAAGCAGAAATAGACTTAGACATAGAGAACGAACATATGGCTACCAAGGGGGGGGGGGGAGGGTGAATTGGGATATTGGGATTGACATATATACACTATTGATACTATGTATAAAATAGATAACTAATGAGAACCTACTGTATAGCACAGGGAACTCTACTCAGTGCTCTGTGGTGACCTAAATGAGAAGGAAATCCAAAAAACTGGGAATATTTGTATACATATAGCTGATTCACTTTGCTCTACAGTATAAATTAACACAATATTTTAAAGCAACTATACTCCGGTTAAAAAAAAAAGGATGATATATGCTAAAAAAATCAGGTTCATTTTGGGAATGCAAGGTTGGTTCGAATTTTAAAACACAATTAGGTAGTTCATTATATCAAAAGACTGTAAAAAGAAAAATCACATTGTCACCTCAATATGAAGAAAAACATTACTTGAAAAATTCAATATCAATTCATGATAAAATTTCTCAGCAAATTAGGAGTAGAATAAAATTTCCCTAACCTGATAAATGGCAACCATGACAAACCAACTATTAACATCATGAAAATGAATGTTTTCTTCCTAAGATTGAGGACTAGACAAGGATGTCTTCTTTCTCTACTTCTATTCAGCATTGTACTGGAGGTAACTAACCAATGTAGTAAAGTATGAGAAAGAAAAGTCATATAGATTGGAAATGAAGTAGGAAAACTATCATCATTCTCAGATGACATAATTATTTATGTAGAGAACATCTACAAAAACAGCTAATAGAACTAATAATGAATTCAGCAAGGTGGCACAGAGTTCAATGTCACTATACAAAATAAATTGTATTTTTATAAACAAGCGATGAACATTTAGACATTGTTAATGGCATCAAAAGTACTTAGAGATAAATTTAACAAAATATGCACAAGATTTTGTATGCTGAGGATTGCAAAATATTGCTGAGAGTAGTTCAGGAATACCCAATTAAGTAGGTAAAGCATGATAATGAATTGGAACACTCAGTATTATTAAGATTTCTTCTGACATTTATCTATAAATTCAATGGAATGTTAATCAAAATCCCAGGGGGCCTTTCTTTTGTAGAAATTCACATATGCTTTCAGAAATTGATATGGAAATGAAAAGGACCTAGAATAACCAAAACAATTTTGAATAAGAACAGTACTGGCAGATTCAGAGTATCTGATTTCAGGACTTATTATAAAGCTACAATACTCAAAACAGTGTGGTATTGGTCTAAGGATAGACATGGTCAGTGGGACAGAATAGAATTCAGGAATAGACTCCCATACATATACGGTCAATTTATTTTTGGCAAAGATAATTCAATGGTGAAAAAACAGTCTTCAACTATTGGATACTGATACACTAAAAGATGAAGTTCGACCTTTACTTTGCACTATTTACAAATTTTACCTCACTATGGATCACAGACCTAAATGTAAGAGCTAAAATTATAAAACTTTTGGATATTCAGAGGACTAGGAAACAGGGAAATGTCAGCCAAGAAAGGCAAGAAGTAAGGCCAGTTCTCAGGAGAAAACTCAAGTGTGTACAGTGTGGTGTGACATCTGTTACAAAAGCCAAGAGATTTTCATAAAAGAATGGATAATCTATGTCAAATGCTGCTGATAACTGGAAAAATAAGAGAAAACAAGTTAACCATCGAGTTTGGCAAAATGTAGGTTATTACTGATGTTGATGAAAGCCATTTCATTTGAGTAGTGGTGGAGGGGTTGTTAGATTGGAGTGGGTTGGATAGAAAACGGGAGGTGAGTCAGCAAATATAGAAACTTTACCCAGGAATTTAATTTAAAATAAAGCAGAAAATTAGGGCAGGAGGGGGGTGTGGGGATCCAGAGATGGTGTTTTGAAGATAGGAAATATTAGAGCATTTGTATGAGGTTATGGCAATTATCAAGTATAAAGGGAAGAATTGATGATACTGAAGAGAAGAGGAATGGCTGCAGGACTGCTGGCATTGGGAAGACAAGAGGGAATCGTATTTACCACACAGATGACATATCGGCCTCTAATGGGATCAAGGACAATTTTTAATTAACAGAAAGAATGGGAGGTATATAGGTAAAGATAGCCAAAGATGGTGAAATGGGTGGTTGGAAGTCGAAGTAGATTTTGTTTTAGTAGATTTTGTTTTCTTGTATATTCTTAATGACATATTGACTTAAGTGAGAAGAAAGAGTGGTTGTTAGAGATTTGAGGAGACAAAAGATATGTGATGGTCATATTGTTGAGTAAAAAAGTGTATTTAGTAGGGAAGTGTAGTAGGAATGTCTGGGAGTGTTCAGTGACTATTTTGAGATTGGTGATTTAAAAAATTGAGTTCAATTAGCATAGTTTTGTGATTTTCATGGTTTTGTGATTTCTAACAACATTCAGGAGGGGGTACGTATGATAGAATTTGAATGTTATATTATTAGTAAACCCATTCTGATTTGCTTTTTTCTTTTAAATATTGAAACAAACCATCTATCATCCATTTGATAATCTATTATTATGTTATCAGACTCAAAATCAAGCAATTTAATATGAATGTCATGTTTTTAGTAGGGAAACTTTTCATAAATTTGACTGAATATAATATATACCAAAGTTAAAGCTCTCCGTTTCAGAAATTTTATCACTGTTTTAATGGAAATCTTTTTTAAAGTTTAAGAGCATTCCCTCATAACTTAAATGAAACCAAGGATCACTTTACCTCTTTTATAGTAACTGCTCATACACGTAGAATTGGATTCAGTATTTTAGTAAAATGTGACCAATGGTAAATCCAATTTTAATGATCTTATACAATTCGTCATTATGGAGGATACAGTGAGATAGCTAAACTCAGTTATGGCTTTTAATCCTAATATTGAAAATATGAGCAATCTTTCGTAAGTGTGTATACAACACACCTTCAGTTGACTTTCTGTCAACCTACAGTATTTTATTACACTAATTTTGTGCAACAAATAATGAACTCCTAATGTTCCAAGTGCTTCTGGCATAGATATCATGATTTAAACTACTTCAGTAGTGATGGGGAGGTTTAGTTAGTTGAGAAGGAGCAACTTTCCTATATAGTAAAGGGAATTTTCAAGCAGCTGTTCAGAGCATTGGATCATTTATGTCATACATCATATAGATCCTTAAATAACTAGACCAAAGAAAATTTCATTATTGATCCTCATTCATTTTTCTGTATGTGTAGCATCTTCCCCTCTTGCATGTGTTCTCATTCCATTTCGTTTTACCTCCAGGAGCTTGATTCATCAATCACCCCTTTTCTTTTTACCTTCAACCTCTTTCTCTCCCCTGTCTTCTTTCCCTAACCCTACTGTGGTAGGCATGTCTTCCAATAATCTCTGTCACCTTGTATTCATGCCTTTGTGTAATCTCACCTTGAGTGTGGGCTAAACCTAATTAATGACTTGTGCCTAATGAATAGAATAAAGCAAAAAGTGATGACTTGTCACTTCCATGATTAGGTTACAAAGGCTGTGAGGTCCATCTTGCTAGCACTGTCTCTCACTGGCACTTCTTCTTTCTTGCCTTTTCAACTTGTTCACTTTGATGAAGTAAACTGCCATGTCAGAAAAGACCACATGGCAAAAACTGAGAGCAGACTCTGGCCAACAGCTAAGGAGGAACTGTGGCTCTCAGTCCAACAGTCCACAAGGAACTGAATCCTGCTGACAACTATGTGAGTGAGCTTAGGATGTAGATTTTTTCCCCACTGAGCCTTGAAAATGACAAGGCCTTGGCAGGTGTATAGAATTTATACCAGTCTAAAAAGGGGTCTGACCTTTGCTTTTAGCTTCTGGGAAGTAATCTTTGTAATGTTATTTCTGATAAGAGTGTCTTTTTTGCCTGAGGGCCTTGGGTCATACTGGACAGTCTGCCAATATGGTTTAGGGGGCTGGCCATGCCCCAAAGACCGACATTATAACTTGGGGTGGGCCTTTGGGTCATAGGATGTCAGTCAGCCTGGAGACTGAGATCAACCCTGCGGGTAACCACTCGATCATGCTTACATAATGGAGTCCCAATAAAAACTCTGAACACAAGCTTGGGCAAGTTTCCCTGGTTGTTGGTACCATGCATATTGTCACCCATTGATGCTGGGAAAGTAACGTGTCCTGGCTTCTCTCTGGGAAAAGACAGTGGAAGCTCCACATTTGGTACCTTCTCAGACTCTACCCTTAACATTTCTTCCTTGGCAAATTTGAGTCTGTATCCTTTCCCTGTAATAAACCATAATTGTGAATATAGTAATTTTCAATGAGTTCTATGAATTTTTCTAGCAAATTATCAAAACTGAGTGTGGTTTTGTGAAACCCTGAACCTGCAATTGGTGTCAGGAGTGAGGGCAGCTTTGTGTAGATTGTCTGTCCCCTAACTTCAAAGTCGTCTGAACTCTTGTAGCAGCATTGCTGTGAGCTCACCACCAGCTGTGGCTGGCACCTTGATTGCAGCCTCTGAAAGACCCTGAAGCAGACCCAGCTAAGCCATATTCAGATTCTTGAACTACAGTAACTATGAGATAATAGAATTTGTTGTTTCAAGCCACTAAGTTTTGGTATAATGTATTACATAGCAATAGATAACTACTATAACTACTAACATGAAAGAAAGGAAGAAGGAAGGAAGGAAAGAAAGGAAGGAAGGAAAGAAGGAAGGAAGGAAGGAGGGAGGGAGGGAGGGAGGGAGAGAGAGGAAGGAAGGGAAGGAAAGAAGCCCCACAAACCATACTTGTGAATATCTAAATAGTCACATTGATTCTGAGTCCAACTAAGTGGTGCTAAGCTCCCTTCAGGTCTCACTCTATATTTTTTCCAGACTGACCTATTCACAGACACAGTTTCAATTACTAATTCTATACAGATTAATTTAAAATTTATCTCTCTATTCAAAATCTGCCTCTGAGTTGCAGACCTGTAAATATGCTACCTATTTAATATCTCTGCATGAATATCTAAAAAACCCTCAAATTTGATGTCTGATAATGAATGCATCTTTCTTTCTCCCAAGCCAGATCCTTTTACAGAAAGTTCTATCTTTATGAATGGCATCATAGTACATTTCCAGTAGAGAAAGTCTAAAGCCTTACTAGTAGTCTACCTTGACAACCTTGTCTAACATCAACCCCATACTCATTCCAACACCAAGTGTTTCCAATTTTACTTACCTACCTCAGAATCCATCCAGTTATCTCCATATCCATCACTACCATTCAAACCAGTTATGAGTAGCTATGAATACTCTTACCAAGAATTACAATAACTTCATAACTTGTTTACCAGCATTCACCCTGCATGTGATCTCCTCTCCCCTTGTCTTCTCTACACTTCACCCAAAGTGATTTTTTCCAAAATGTTAATATAACACCAACCTCTACCCTATTTTTAAAATAACTGCTCTTAAAGGTTCAGAAAAAATTTAATAAGATCTATAAGACACTGAATGTTTGACTTTTAACTACTCCACCCTAGCCAAACCCACTCTATTGTCTGCTCCAGCCTCACTGGTCTCCTTTAAGTTCCTCCTACCTTCCCACAAGGCCTGTGTACATGTTGTTCTCTCTGCCTTCAATGTGCTTCCTTCCCTTTCTTAGCACTACTGCACATCCTTCAGATCTCTACTCACACATCACCTCCTCAGAGAAGTCTTCCATGACCTCCCTAATTATGCCAACTCCCTCTATTATAGGTACCCATGTAGCTCACCACAGGTGCAACTTTATATTAACATATGTAATTATTTGGTAATATTTATATCCTGTTCTACACTGTAAGCTTCAAGAGAAGAGGAACCATGTCTGCTTTTACTTAACATTATACCTTCAAAACTGCATCTTGAGGATGTTCAATAAGTGTATATTAAATGAACGAATGTATATTAACTGAGTGAATGTATTGTTGAATTGGTTTTTAGGTATGGTAGAAAGACCCAGGATGATTCTATAGATAGATCTGATTTCAAAGCCTGTTTCATTTTCAAGTTGTACCTCATACGCTTGTTGTGGCAATTACATTAAAAATGTAACTAAAGTTTCCAACATAGTACAACATGAACACTCTGGCCTCCTTTGATGTCTACCTGAGACCTAAGGGCTGGTATAAGGCAGAAGGTAGCATTGAAGCATGTGGTGATCTGGAGGTTGTAAACCCTGGTCAAAGACGTATAAACACACTAGTAAAAACATATGCGAGTCAAGAAAAACACATTTCTAGGCCAAGTTGGGCTTTTGGCTGCCAGTTTGCAATCCCTGAATCTAGTCTATATCACAGTATCACTGTGTGAATGAGGGTGGTTTGGAAAGCACTTATTTTAAACTGTTTTGTGCCCTTTGCCTCCTGCTTCTTAACATATCTAAATGGTTCTATATAGAGTTAGAAAGTGGATAGGGAATAGGACACCTTAATTGGCAATCCCTCTAAGACAACAGGAAATGAAGGAGGGGTGATTCTCCAAAGCAAAAGCGGAGTGTTGTTACCAAAGGAAGGAAGATGAAATGCTATACAGGCAAAGCAGCAGATGCCTAACACTCCTTTCCCCTTCTCTGCGTGGTGGGATTTGCTTATCTCCCCATACGCCACTTATATCACTGCTGTGCTGTCACTTCCTACCATAACATCTCCATGACCAGGAAAAATAAATTATTCTCTTTTACATTTGTATAAGTAATAAGTACTATATCATCACCTTTAGTGTGCTACAGCAAAATAGCTGTGATGTATCTGCCTGTCTCTTAGAGGCAGCTTCCTCCAGTGAGAAAGATTCTACCCCACAGATAGCATACTGCTTCCCGGTCTGCTGCTTTTCTTCAGTTACCCAGTTCACTCTTTTCCTGGTGCCTACACGAGTTACAGATCCTTAGGCCTATTTCTAACTAAGACATTTGTAATTTTTTGTTTAGCTCAGGATATTTTCTATGATCTGCCTTACAAATTCCTCAAATCTGGTCTTCTGGCACCCCACTTCTCTGTTCAAAGACTATACCGAAGGTTCTGTTCTTTCCTAAACATCCCTGAAGGTTCTAGTCTTTCCTAAACAGCCACGGGTTAGATTTTCATGTCATACAAGTAGACTATGTAACTTTTATACATAGAATAAATACACAAAATAATATACTTCATATACACAGAGTTACTGTGCCATATCTGTCTCCTCACTAGACTATAAGCTTGAGATTATGTCTTCAGCACCTAGGATAGCACATGCATATAGTAGGCCCTTAAAAATAGTAGGCCCTTTTGACTAAATGAATGAAATGTTGCCACTTGTGTTTAACTATCAATATTCATCTTTTTATAAAAAATCTTTCTTATTTTATTGAGGTATAATTGACATGTAACATTATATTAGTTTCAGGTGTACAACATAATGATTTTTTGTTTGTTTGTTTTTGGCTGCACGGCGTGCAGGATCTTAGTTCCCTGACCAGGGATTGAACCCACGCCCCCTGCACTGGAAGCGTGGAGTCTTAACCACTGGAGCTCCAGGGAAGTCCCAAATCTGTTTTGAAAGTTGTTGTAATTATACTTTCTTAGTCTTGCAGTTTGAGCTGAGGGACCAACCTGAGAAAAATAACTATAACCCAATATTCTAACTGAGGTGCTAGATCATTATTGCAAAGTAGGTAGCCAAAATTTGCTTTTATCAGCATTAGCTGATCATCCAACTTTAGTCTATATATAAAAAAGAATTCACTAGGGACTAGAGTTTTAAGAGTGAGGACTTCTTTAGAGACTAAGTGTGGAAGTGTTTTCCCCCTCTTTCCTCAAGCCAAGTGAGGAGAACTTCAGGAACGACTTAGAGAGGCTGGCCTCTATCCCCTGGCATTTGGGGGCACACAGGTCTCTGTCTCAATGCTGACAGATCTGAAAGCAGAAGATTGGCTGGTGTGGCTCATGGTGGCAGGGCCGGGAGAGAGTGCTGTGGAGGGAGTGAGCTGTACTGCCACTGGGGTGAATAAATGGTGTGTGGCTCCTGAGGGAGGGAGCCTAACCTGAGGTGTCTTGGGAGGAAGATTGTGAAGAGGACTGCCTGAAGGGCTCAGGTGACACCAAGAGGCTAGATTCTTTTCCCATACAAGTTATTACAGAATATTGAGCAGAGTTCCCTGTGCTATACAGTAGGCCTTTGTTGATTATCTATTTTATATATAGTAGTGTGTGTATGGATATATGTATATGTAAATATAACTGAATCACTTTGCTGTATGCCTGAAACTAACACAGCACTGTAAATCAACTGTACTCCAATATAAAATAAAAAATTAAATTAAAAAAAAAGAGGCTGGGGAGGGCACGGAAAGTCAGGCTCTGGGGGGCAGTCATTTGCAGTTGTCAAGGGGACGTGCAAATCTCTTCCTTGCTTAAAATCTTTCAGTGGCCTCCTATTGTTCTTAGAGTGAAATCTAACTCCTCCTATTTGTGATTTGACCCCTTCCTGTGTCCACCCTCCACCTCTTTCACAAATCATCAGCCATACTGGCCTTCTCTCAGTTCCTCTCACACACTGTATTCTTTTCTGTCTCAAAATGTTTGTGCAAGTTGTGCATTATGCCAGAACTGATTTTTTTCTCTTGCTTTTTCTAGGCCTGGCTCCGTTTGTCCTTGAGATCCTGACTAAAACCTCTCTTCCACATAGAGGCTTCTGTTGAACCCTCAATTTAACATAAATTTCTGTAATAGTTTGAGTTGGGCAAAGCTGCAAATGACATAAAACTCAGAATAACTGTATTTTAACAAGAAAAAACATCTCCTTTTCCCATGAAAGTCATGGAATCAGTCTAGACCTGGTAGTTTTGCGTGGTTTAAGGATTCCAGGATCCTTATATCTTATGTCTCCACAATGTGTGGCCTCAATTTTAAGTTCACTTCATGGTCCATAGGGCTGCTCCTTTTGTAGCCAGCACATGTACATTCCAGCTGGCAGGAAGGAGAAAAAGGGGGAAGGGCATGTATCCTTTTAAGCTCAATTCTAGAAGCTGCTCATACTACATTCACTTACACATATTGCATCATAGAGCATACTTGGAAACAGTTAACACCCACCCTCAGATGTGCCTAGGCATTTCACCCAGTTTCTGACCCACTTCAGTACTTCCTTGTTCTTAGCTTAGCTCTGTCACATCCAGCTGAAAGTTAGGCAAGCTGGGAAAGACAGTCTTTATCCTATCACTAAAATTAGGGGACAGGTTAAAATAAATATGACGGACAACTGGCAGTTGCCCCCACAGATACCCATCAGTTTTATTTTCTCACAACACTAAGTTATAGAGGCTAAAACTCTTCTCCCTCATAGAAGTCTTCTTTGATCACTCAATCTAAAGTAAATTTCTATAATATTTTGGGTTGGGTTCAGCTACAAGTAACAGAAAATTCAGCAAGAAAGTGACTTCACAGGAAAAAGATTTCATTATCTTTCATAGGAGAGTCATATAATCATTCTAGGGCTTGCGTGCTACTCTGTGGTATCAAGAAAGGGAATGAGTTAAATTGCATATCATTCAATTATATTAGTTATATTAGCACACTATAGCCCATGGGCCAAATTTGGCCTGCCACCTGTTTTTGTAAATAAAGTTTTATTGAAACTCAGCCTCACCCATTAGTTGACATATTGTCTGTGGTTCCTTTCTCACTACAACTGCAGCGTTGAGGGTTGCAACTAAGAGTGTATGGTCCACAAAGCCTAAACTATTTACTGTGTGGCTCTTAATAGAAAAGAATTGCCAACCCCTGAGTTACATTAATAAGTTTGTTGAATAGCATCTATTTAGAGGCATGAATTTCCTTGGAGCCTCTGAAAGCCAACAGTTATAAGTAAAAGTGTTTTAAATATGTTCCTTACAACATACTTTTTTCCCCCAGTATTTTCTTTAATTTTCTGTTTTTTATGGGAGGTGAGTAAGATGAAGATTTTTTGATTTTTTTCATTTGGAATTGTTTTCTGGCTAATCCTTATGATGCTACCAGAGCAGGAAGGTACTTTATTTATTTATTTATTTATTTATTTTTGGCTGTGTTGGGTCTTCGTTTCTGTGCGAGGGCTTTCTCTAGTTGCGGCAAGTGGGGGCCACTCTTCATCGCAGTGCGCGGGCCTCTCACTGTCGCGGCCTCTCTTGTTGCGGAGCACAGGCTCCAGACGTGCAGGCTCAGTAGTTGTGGCTCACGGGCCTAGTTGCTCCACGGCATGTGGGATCTTCCCAGACCAGGGCTCGAACCCGTGTCCCCTGCATTGGCAGGCAGATTCTCAACCACTGCACCACCAAGGAAGCCCAGGAAGGTACTTTAGAAGTCACTATGTGGGACACAAGATTCCCCTTCCAGCTGCTGAAGTGCTGCTGTAAGCTCTTGCCTGTCAGCCCTTTTCAGAATTGCTTTCAGTAAAGAGAGCTTGCTTGCCCAAATTGGGGCATCTGGCATCCAATGACAATGGCATGAAAGTATAAATGCCCAGCCCTTCCTCCCCCAACCTTAAGTTGGGATAACTATGAAGGGTTATCCCAGCTTCAGAGCTCCCATCATTTAGCTGAGGCCTCATTGGGATTACATTGTAGCCCATTATCTCCCTCTGTCCAGTCCTACTTTCATTCCCTGTCTTTCACAGAAGAACCAACTCTTGGTTGTTCCCAAGAGTATTCCTCAATAAACTTCTTGCCTATTAAGCTCTACCTCAGATTCTTCCCACCAACAAAAATCACCTAACCTAATTTCCTGATTCTAGGAAGCTGAATCTTAATGGATTTCACAAGGCACAGATTTGGGAAGGGGAAGAGCCAGAACTTTTGGCTCCAAAGGTCAGTTCCCTTTCTACAGTAATATAACTATAAGGGAGCTCTCATTACTGTCTAATCACTTGGGCTTCTGTAAGAAGCAAAGACTTAAAGAATCAATGAAGTACTATAGCCTCCTCTTGATATTTTGATATTATAATGTCAAGAGTCTTTGTCAATTTAGCTTCATTGGGATTTGTTCACCACGTTATGGGATGAGGTGGAGTGGAAATCATTGTTTAAAGGAGAGTTCATGGGTCAGCATACCTAAATTTGAATCCCACATTCTGTATTTTCTAGTTGTATGTTCTTGGATAAATTTCTTAAACTCTCTGAGTGTCAGGTTTATTACCTGAGAATTGGAGGATAATACTTATTAAGAGGCATAGGGGACCTTCTTCTATTCCATTACTTTAGTTTATCCAACATGTAACACCCATCCTATTTCATTTCATTCTATTCCAGAAGGAATTACTGAAAATTCTAAGACATTTCTATCACTATGATAGTTAAAGAAGCATAAGAATTCATGATTCCTGCCCTCAAGAAGTCTCTAATTCTATTAGAGAGACAAAACTTAAAATATAAAATAATTAGAGAAATGTATAAGGCCAAGTCAAAATGATATAGAATGGGCAGTATGTTAGGAAAATGAGGACAAATATAGATTTAATATAGGCAAAATTTTGTATGTTATCAGCTTATAATGGTTCTCTGAAGGTCAAAGGAAGCTGAGTTACCATTTTTCAAATTGAAAGAATGGAAAGAACTTTTCCATTCCATTCTCTACTATTGAAAGTATAAGAGGGGCTTCCCTGGTGGCGCAGTGGTTGAGAATCTGCCTGCCAATGCAGGGGACACGGGTTCAAGCCCTGGTCTGGGAAGATCCCACATGCCGCGGAGCAACTGGCCCCGTGAGCCACAATTGCTGAGCCTGCGCGTCTGGAGCCTGTGCTCCGCAACAAGAGAGGCCGCGATAGTGAGAGGCCCGCGCACCGCGATGAAGAGTGGTCCCCACTTGCCACAACTAGAGAAAGCCCTCGCACAGAAACGAAGACCCAACACAGCCATAAATAAATAAATAAAATTAAAAAAAAAAAAAAAAGAAAGTATAAGAAAAGTCATAAGTGAAATATTAAAATTTTTAAATTTAATATAGGAAAATTCATTCTTTGTTGTCCAATTCTATGAGTTTTGAAAAATTCATAGAGTTGTATAAGCACCATCAAAATTAGTACACATACAGTTTCATTACTCCCCCCCAAAATTTCCTCATGTAAACACTGCAGTCAAACCTCCTCTCCTCCTTCAACTCCTGACAACCACTGATCTATTCTCTGTTCCTGTATTTTTGCTATTTCCAGAATGTCATATAAATTATATTCTATACTATCCAGTCTTTTGATATGGCTTCTTTTACTTGGCATAATGTATTTTGGGTTCATCCATGATGTATGTATCAATAGTTTGTTTCTTTTGGAGTTATTTCCACTTTTTGAGTGTTATCAATATAGCTGTTATGAACATTTGTATACAAGTTTTTTTATGTGGACATATGCCTTCATTTCTCCTGAGTAAATATGGCATAAAAATAGAATTGCTGGGTCTTAAGGTAAATTTATGGATAACATTTTAAGAAATTGAAAAACAGTTTTCCAAAATGGCTGCACTGCTTTATATTTCCACCATCAATATTTAAAGGTTCCATTTTCTCAATATCCTTGTCAGCATCTGTTATTGTCATCTTTTTTTGGTAGCTATTCTTGTGGGTATTAAGTAGTTTTAATTTGCATTTCTCCAATGACTAATGACTTGGGATATCTTTTCATGTCTCTATTGGCCATTCATACATGTTCTTTGGTGAAATGTTTTATCTTATATATGATTTGTAATTATGTTCTCCCAGTGTGTGGCTTGCCTCTGTTGTTTTTCTTTTTTCAGTTTTATTACTTTCTGTTTTATCTTTATTGTTTATTTACTTCTCTTTGCTCTGATTGTAACTTAATATTTTTTTCTAGTTTTTTAAGATGGAAGCTTAGTTATTGATTGAGACTCTCTTCTTTTCTAATAAAAGCATTTAGTGCTATTAATTTCCCTCTAAGCAATGCTTTAGCTTCATTCCACATATTTTGATATGTGATGTTTTCATTTTCACTTAGTTAAAAATATTTTCCAGTTTCTCTTGAGACTTTCTGTCTGACCTGTGGGTTATTTAGTAGTGTGTTGCATGATTTTCAAATACTTGGGAGTTGGACAGGTATCTTTCTCTTATTGATTTCTTGTTTAATTTCATTGTGGTCAGATAACATACTATGTAAGATTTCAATCCTTTTATATTTGTTAATGTTTGTTTTATCGCCCAAAATATGGCCCATCTTGGTGAATGTGACATGTACATTTGAAAATTTTATGTATTCTGCTATTGTTGGGTAGAATGTTCTATAAAAGTCAATTAGGTCAAGTGGATGATAAGGTTGATCTGGTTTTCTATATTCTTGCTGATATTCTGCTTGTTCTACTGATTACTGAAAGAGGAGTGTTGAAATGTCCAAGTACAACTGAGAATTTATCTATTTCTCCTCTCATTTGTATCAGTTTTTCCTTCATGTGTTTTAAAATTGTTGTTAGGTTCATATACATTTAGGGTTCCTATGTCTTCTTAGTGATTTGACGCTTTTATCATGATATAATATCCCTCTTTATTCCTGACAGCTTTCTTCATTTCAAACTCTATTTTGTCTGATACTAGTATGGCCACTGCAGCTTTCCTTTCACTAGTATTTGCATGGTATATCTTTTACAATGATTTTGCTTTTAGTGTATATCACTATATTAAAAGTGGGTTTCTTACGAAAAGTGGGTCAGTTTACAAACAGTATGTAGTTGGATTTTGTTTTCCATCCAACCTGACAGTCTGTATTTTACTTGGTGTGTTTAGATCATTTTCATTTAATGTGATACGGTCGTATTTATTTTTAAATTATTTTTTTGTTTGCCCCTTCTGGGTTTTTGTTGTTGTTGTTTGCATGTTTACTCTTTCTTATAGTCTTTTGAATTATATTTTAAATACTATATTTTATATATTTTGACTATATTTTAATATTCTACTTTAATTTATCTATTAGCTTTTTGACTGTATCTCTTTGTAGCATATTTATAGTAATTTCTCTAGGGATCACAGTGTACACACTTAATCTTTCAGAATATAACTGGAGTTAATATTTATCACTTCGAGTAAAATGTAAAAGCCTTACCACCATACAGGTTTTACCCTCTCCCTTTTATGTTATAGTTGTCATTTGTATTATACTACATATATTGAAAAATTATCCAGATGGTGTTATGATTTTTTTATTTCAAGAGTCATAAACACTTTTTTAAACTTAAGATATTTTAAATTCTCTATTATTTTTACCCAGACATTTGTCATTTATATTGCTCTTCCTCCATTTCTAAAGTTCCAGATTTCCCTCTGGTATCATTTACCTGCAGCCTGAAGAACTAACTTTCTTTAGCATTTTTTTTAGAGTAAGTCTGTTGGCAATAAATGCTTAGTTTTCCTTCATCTTTTATCTTATATGTCTTTATTCACCTTCATTCCTGAAGGATATTTTCAGAAGATATATTATCCTGGTTTGACTGTTCTTTCCTTTCAGTATTCTACAGTCTTTTGGCCCCTGTGTTTTCTGATAAAAAATCCGCAGTCATTTGAATAATTGTTCCCTTATATATAATGTGTCAGTTTTCTCCAGTGGTTTTTAAGGTTTCTTTTCCTCCTTTGGCTTCCAGCAGTTTTATTGTGTCATGTGTGAACATAGTTTCCTTTGAATTTATCCTGTTTGAGGTTCATTGACCTTCTGAATTTTGTAAATTTATGTCTTTCACAAAATTTGGGAGAGTTTCATTCATTATTTGTTTAAAAATATATATTTTTTCTGCATTAATCTCTTTCTCTTCTCCTCCGGAAAATCCAATTACATATTAGGTCTTTCAATACTTTTCTCTTGTTTCAATCCTTTTTCTCTGTTCTTCAGATTAGGCAATTTCTACTGATTAATCTTCAAGTTTACTGATTTTTTTCCCTCTATCATGTCCGTTCTGCTATTGCGCTCATCTTATGAACTTATTTAAAATATGTAATTTTTGACTCCACACTTTTTATTTGATTCTTTTTCATTTTCTACTTTTCTGTAGAGACTATCTATCTTTCTATTCATTTTAAGAGTGTTCACTTTTACGTCTTGTAGGATGGTTACAGTAGCTGCTTTAATGTCTTGTCTGATAATTTAAATAATTTAAATATCTGTCATTCCAGGATTGGCATCTCTTAGCTATATTTTCCCTTGAAATTTGGTCAGATTTTTGCCAGGTTCTTTACCTGTCCAATAATTTTAGATTATATCTTCTGCAGTTTTGTTTATGTGAGACTTTGGGAACCTAGTAAAATCCTCCAAATAATTTGTTTGCTTGTCTCTTTGTTTGTTTGAGGGTTTTGTTTATTTGTTTGTTTTCAGAAGCAATAGTCCAATTAGGCAAGCTATAAGTTTTGTTTCACTTTCTGTGGATGAATGTCTTTTCAGTTTTCAAAGCATTTGTTATGCTGCTGGATCTGCCCTTTCCATATACCACTCAGGGGTTAGTTTGAGGCTTGGGCAGTAGTTTATACACAGTTCAGTTCTCATAACCTTTGCTTTGCTCCTCTGGTTATGCTTCACATATGCACAACTTAGGGGTGAGCCTAAGATTTCTGTTGATTCATACACAGAAGTAGATGATCTCTTCCAGCTCTCTCTTCACCGGGACTTCCCCACATTCTCTGGCTTTTAAGCTATAAAGACAGTGTTACTTCTAAGAAAGACACTTCACCAACAGCCAATCATACACCTGTTTTCATCTCTGCCTTTTTCTGGTTCATGGGCCAGTTTATCTACCCAGCATCTGACCTTATTAACCCAAGTGACACCCTCAACCTCAAACCTTTTACAGCCTCCCCAAACTCTCAGACTGGGTTAGGTATCTGTTTTATGATCATAGTATCCTGCAGTTAGCTTTGTGAAACTTATAACAGTTTGTATTTCCACGTATTTGTTTGTACGATTATTTTATTTATGCTTATCTTCTCTATTAGACTGTGCTAAGAGAATGGACTCTGGAGTCAGACTTGCAAGGTACAAATCCTGGTCACATATACTGGTTGGAAGATCTTAGGCAAGTAACTTAGCTACTCTGAGACACTATTTCCTCATCTGTAAAACTGAGGTTAAAGTAGTATTCACCTCATATAATTCTGGGAAGCTAATACTACATGTAAAGGTACCTGGCACTCAATAAATCTTAAAATCATTGTTAACATATTAAAGTAGAAAATACATATTTTAAAATATATATCCACCCTCCACCCCATAATGAATCTCTTTCTTTCCCCATTTACTCTTCTCTCTCTCCACCCCAGTTTGGCCTGACTGTATTATATATTAACCATGTTTCTTTTTTGTTTTGTTTTGTTTTGTTTTTACCTTTTTAAACCTGATTGCAAAACCCATTATCTTATTGAATTTACCAGCTGGTAGTTTGTTTTTTTTTTTTTTTTTAAATTTATTTCTTTATTTATTTTTGGCTGTGTTGGGTCTTCGTTTCTGTGCGAGGGCTTTCTCCAGTTGCGGCAATCGGGGGCCACTCTTCATCGCGGTGCGCGGGCCTCTCACTATCGCGGCCTCTCTTGTTGCGGAGCACAGGCTCCAGACGCGCAGGCTCAGCAATTGTGGCTCACGGGCCCAGTTGCTCCGCGGCATGTGGGATCTTCCCAGACCAGGGCTCGAACCAGTGTCCCCTGCCTTGGCAGGCGGACTCTCAACCACTGCGCCACCAGGGAAGCCCTTGTTTTTTTTTTTTAAACAGAAATGGTTTAAAATGTTAAAAGAAATCCCACCATTATTTTCTTTCCACAATATTGAAGCTCCTTTCTCATTTTTCTGGAATGGCTACTAAGTAAAAGGCACCGACTGATCTACTGCTCCACAGCAAGCCACCCCTAAATCTAGTGTCTAAAACAATGATTTATTATGATTTACTATAGTTCTGTGGGTAAATTGGGCTCATCTGAGTAGTTATTGTTTGGTTTCTGTAATAGTATTTCAGGCAAATAGAGGCCGGGACTACAGTCATCTATAGGCTTGAATGTACAGGATGTCAAATGTGGTTTCTTCACTCACATGTATTGGTGCCTCTACTAGAGTGGATGGAACAGCCTTGGCTGGCTGGACATCTTTGTTTCTCTGTCTCTGTCTCTCACACACACATAATCATTAATTCTCTCTGTCTCTCTCTCCTTAGGCTTCCCCATTGGGTGGCTTGGACTTTTTACTAGTATGGAGATCTCAGTGTATTCAGACTTCTTACCCAATGGTTGCCTTTCCCAAAACAAGTGTTGCAAGAGACTGAGGTGGAAACTACAAGGCTTCTTAGAACCTTGCCTCAGAGGTCTCACAGTGTTACTTCTGCTGCACTCTGTCATAGGGCCAGCCCAGATTCAGGTGGAGGGGAACACACATGAATATGAATTCTGAGAGACGTGGTTTACTGGGGGTCATCTTTGAGGATGAGTTACCGCCATGAGCCTATAAACATACTCAACAAACCCACAAAGCCCCTTTCTTTCAGAAGCTTATAGTATAGTACAGGGCAGAGTTTCTTCACTTTGGCACTATTGACTTTTTAAAAATTAAATACATTTTTTTAGAACAGTTTTAGATTTACAGAAACTTTGCAAAGATAGTGCAGAGTTCCTATATACTCGCACCCAGTTTCCGCTATTATTAACATTTTACATTAAGATGGTACCTTTGTTAAAATTAATAAACCCATCAATTGATACATTACTATTAACTAAAGTCCATACTCTATTCAGACTTCTTTAGTTTTAACCTAAAATCCTTTTTCTGTTCAAGGATCCCATCCAGGATACCACCGTACATTTAGTGTTCATATCTTTTTAGGCTCCTCTTGGCTGTGACAATTTCTCAGACTTTTCCTATTTTTGAGGAGTCTTGGTCAGGTGTTTTGTAGAATGTCCCTCTATGGGAATCTGTCTAATTTTTTTTTCATAATTAGACTAGGGTTAGGGCACATACATGAACAGCGTGACTTACCATTGTTGATGTTAACCTTGACCACCTGGCTGAAGTAGTGTTAGGTCAGATTTCTCCTCTATAAAGTTACTGTCAGTCATGCCTCCCCACCCACGACTATGGACGTTACTATGAGAACCCCGCACCTAAGGAGTGGGGAGTTATGCTCCATCTCCTTGAGGAAGGATTATTTACATAAATTATTTGGAATTCTTCTGCAAGGAAGATTTCTCTTCTCTTTCACTTAATTAGTTTTCAATAACTTATTTATATCACTATGGACTCATGGATATTTATATTATAGCTTAGGTTATAATCCAATACTATTTTGTGTATTTATTGCTCAAATATTTCCAACTTTTGCCATTGGGAGATCTTTCAGATGGTTCCTGTGCCCCTTTGACATATGCCATCAGCGTTTTGTTTTATAACTTTTGTTGTTTTTTGAGCACTTCTTACTTTCTAGCACTACAAGATGCTCTAGATCACGTTATATTTTTCTTGCCCCACATCTAAAATCAGCCTTTTGTCCAAGGACCCCTGGTTCCTTTTATTAGAAACCAATATCTGGGTGCTAGTTGTGTTCATTGCTACATTGTTAACATTTTGGGCCTGATAATTCTTTGTTGTTGGGACCTGTTCTGTGTATTGTAGATTGTTTAACAGCATCCCTGGCCTCTGCCTATTAGATGCCCATGGCAACCCTCCTTCTCCAGTTGTGAAAATCAATAACGTCTCCAGACATTGTCAAATATACCCTAAGGGGACAAAATGGCCCCTGGTTGAGACCCACTGGTAATGAGACAGACCTGCTGAAAATGACAAGGATATAATATAATGGAGAACAGTGGGAGAATTGCAGAAGAAGCCTCTGAGCCTGTTTGTAGATATTGGGGAAGGATTCACAGAGGAGATGACATCTGAACTGACAATTGATTTGATTTTTTGAGCCATTATCATGAGCCAGACGAAAGGTGATGTCTTTTTTTTGTTATCTCATATCCCAAACTTAAAAAGCAGGTATTTTACAGCTGAAGAAACAAAAGTTCAAAGGGACAAAGTAATTTTATTTACAGTGCCTGAGCTGGTCTTGAAGGATCCAGTCAGCCATCTGTGTGGAGAGCTTTGAGGGTACTGACAACTCCTCACACTGCTCAAATCTAGACTCTCTGAAGCACTCCTTGGTTTATAAAAGTGCATTACCGTCTCATTTTTAATTAATTTTTTTTCCATTGAATTCTGGCTTCTTGAGAGCAGAAACCATGGAGTGTTCATTTACAATGTTTGCCACATTGTAGGTGAACTAGTAAACGTTAGTCCGTTCCATGAAATTCCCCACTCACAGATTACAGAATTAACTCATGCTTCCTTCTGGTCACACTGCTATCCAACCAGCACCTCTGGTGGAGGGCTCAGTGCCAAGCATACCAGCCAACCTCCAGTAGTGGTCACTCTGCCTCCTCACTGTTTTACTCCCAGTGCCTCAAAAGGAGTAGTTGGCTTGTGTCAGTGACAACCTCAAACTGATTATAGCCTGTGGCACTTTGCCATAGGTTAGAGCTGCAAAAGGTGTTTTCTAAGGAAGGCAAAAAACATGCTATACCTCTGATATTAAAATGCAGAATGTGTTGCTACTGGTTTCCACATGTAATGCCAATTTCTACTTTTGACAATTCCTTTGTCCCATATGATTCTTCTATCATTTAAGGAAAATTTTTTCACAGATCATGAAAGATGTTTTTTCCTTCCTTTCAAATGCTTTACAGTCTTATCCCAATTTCCTTATTTATTTATTTATTTATTTTTTTGGAGGTGGGGAGGTTTTCTAGTTTATTAAACAAAACAGGGAAAAACATGTCCTTTTTGTTGTTGTTGTTGTTGTTCCTTTTCTTTTTCCTACAACTTCTAGATTTGCTATTTGCAGTTGCTATGAAATTTTAAGTCTATTGAATTAGAAGTTTCTGTCTCTGGTTTCAAGACTCACTTTCCTTCTTCCTTTCCTTTGCTAAAATTCTGGTCTAATTAAAAAAACAGTAGATCATAGTTAAATAAAACTGCACCCAGGATAACCCTAATTTCCATATGCAGATTTATCTGCACTGACAGCTACCCCCCCTTCACACACACTCGCTCTCTCTTTCTCCTTTCCCTCCTCTCCATCTCCCTATTGCATTGTGTCTGACTGATTTTCAGAGCACCTTCGCTGTTTCCCTCTTCTCATTCCCTTTCTGTAAAATATCTAGACAGGAAGGAGGTGGCTCAGAAGCTGAACAAACAATCTCATATTCTGCCTGCAATGTCATCGTTTCTTTCCCCCATTTTAGGGGGCTGAAGTTGCCCAGGAAGGGGATGCAGAGGAGCTGAAAGGAAGGGGGGAGCTCTCCAGAGGCAGCTGCGGTCAGGGGCAGGGACTGCCGCCAGATGTGCCTGCCTCACTGGGCTTTGATGCGAAAGGGGCAGCAGGAGAAAATATTGGGAGACAAAAGCCCCCGTTTAAATGATCATTTTCTTTATTTAACATGGCAGCAGACACTCTCTGCGTAGGATCATCATGCCGAGCATAAACTGGACTTTCCCACTTGCCTGGCAGGAGTGAGACAGATCACTGTGTGCTATATGAGCATCTGAGGTAAGACCCACTCTTACAGATACTTGATTTTTTCCTAATCAATTAATTTTCTTAAATATATGTTTCAGCCTCAATCATATACAGTACAGTAGGGGCAAATCTGTGTTAATCTGCATCTAAAGATCCAAGAAAAAGCAGAGGTATAATATATTCAACTCAATTTGGGGAGGTTAGTTACTTTGTCAATTCTGTGTGTGCTGTTTGTTTTTTTTAGAAAAAATATTTGGTTTAAGAACAGACTGGTGTCATCATAATCCACCACTGGTGATAATACTGATGTTCAGACTCTTAAAAAAAAACTTTGCAAAAAGACAGTGAGCTACAGATGCATGTGCTGTATTTTTAGCTCACATACAAATATTAGAACTCTTATTAAAATGATAGGGTTTTTTTTTTTAACAGAGAAGGAATGAATGCTGCATAATTAAGTACAGTATTTAATTTGGCTGTTGTGAAGCAAAAGAATAAGGTAATAATTTTTATTGTACTAATCAGTCTCAAGATGTTCTCTGTGTTAATTGGGTTAAAAAAATTGCAGTACTTATTAGAAATTCTAATTTCACAATGCAGCACTGACAATAAGCTCAGCCAGTGAATTATTCACATCTTTAATTTGCTCACTTAATGACAGTGTTCTGTAATCAGAGTGCAGAGACTGCTGCCTATGCATTATGTATGATGCTCAGGACTTAAATGCAGGACATTATGAAGCTCTCAGTGGTTCAGTAATTAGTTTTCCACAAGACAGGATTTAGATATTCACAGATAAAAGTCCACAGTTGGATAATGCTAAGGTTGCAACACAAAATAACAAAGGAAAGGAAGCTCAAAGTTTAGACTGAAACTTTGTCTTTCTGGCCTTGTCCACCGTGGAAACAGAATCAAGCCACCTGAAATAGTTGCCTAGCTCTGATCACATGTTTGAAAACTGTTTTTGAACAAAGTTGTAGCAGGCAAGGCATTTGAACAATTTCAGTGGATCAGAGGGGAAAGATAAAACCTTTTTAATTAGTGTTCACAGAAGCCCTGCAATCTATCCTCCTAATAAGTCTGTAGTATGCATAGCAGGCATTTTCAATGTGCTTTGTAACTTAGTGCAAATGCAAATCAGGTTACAATAGTGTTTGGCTGTAATTGTGTTTGTAAAAGGGTTACATGCCCAAATGGAGATTGAGCTTGCTCATGGTTTTGTTCCAATTGCTTCTGAGGGGAGGTTTGAAAACCAAATGAGATATTAAGTGAATCTGGGCATGAAAGGAAGTAGATCTGAATTGTCAGTGCAACTTTGGAATTTCTTACACTTGTCAGTTTAGAGTTGTCAGTTTTTCTTTAGTGATTCTGTCATAATTGTTGTCATAAATTATATAACCTTATAGACTATCCAGAACCCTTACAAATGCTTTAAAAATGTATACTAACTTTGGGAAAACATTTCACAGTATCAGTTCTAAAGTTTAATGACTAAATTGCAATCTTTAACTACAGTGATTTTTTTTTTTTTTTTTTTAAGAACATGCTGTGCTGCTTGGGGTATGTTTGAAGACTTAAATATTAATCTTTATTAATAAGATCCCATTGCTTTATCATTTGTCAGTCTAAGATTTGTGCTCATTTCTAAAACCCACGTGTTTGGACTCAATAAATATTGGTATCCAAAATTGGAATGCACAGTAACACTTTTAAAAAACTTCCTTTTATAGCTTAGAACATTTTTTTAAAGACAGTTGAGCTGAGAAATCTGTAGGCAGATGTAGTGTTTAGTGAATGAATGAACTAGTCAAATTTAAAAAAAATTATATTTCACTATAATTTGAAAAAATTTTAAAGTCGCACCTCCAAATTTGACTTCTAACTTCTAGAACTGAAAAGTTACTTTAACAAAATAAAAAAGGTTTTCCTGTATGTTTAGGAAGCTGTTGCTTTTGTGGTATTTAGAACATACTTTTTGGGGAAAGGACACTTGTTTGGGAGAGGAATTAGGATATTGGGCAGTTGAGCTGGTGACCTGGCTTTGCCGTGGGTTTGTATACAGAATAATATGTGGCAACCAGATGGTGGTAGTGGTACTGGTAGGTAGCTTAAAGAAATGGCTGGGAGTTAGAAAACTTGGTTCTAGTCCTGTTTCTGCCACAAACCAGCTATGTGACTTTGAGCACTTTAAAATCATTTTCCATTTCCTCAACTGTCAGACAGGAATAACAAACTTTTCTAGGCTTTAGAAAAAACAACTGTAGAGTTGTTACGGGGATAAATGAGGTAGAAGGAGTGAAAGTTTTTTGAAAATTTAAAAGCACTAGACAAAAATAAGGAAGTTATTTTAAGGATTAGCCTAAAACTAAATGTGTTTCTTTGAATGTGTATTGTTTATTATGGCAGATGCAATACTCTATAATGCAAAAATGTCAAAATATTGTCAAGTAAATCAATTGAAATTTAATTTAGTGAAAATAAGCCATGAAAAATTTCCATCTTAGGTATTTGGGGGAGAATTAAGAGAGCTTTGAGATCTCATAAACATCATTTTGATGTCACTACTCCAAAAAGGTTAGTGATTCTCTTGCTTTAGACAGTTCTTTCATCCATCACTTAGGAGAACTTATGTATTAATACCTCAGAAGTCTTATGCCTGGAATGTCTGTCAGTCACTAAGATTTCAGTCTTTCTTCTTCGATTATATGAGTCAGATTGAGATCATTTACACCACCAGAATTTTGGATCTATTTTACTCACCAAAAATCAGTATATCAACTGATCAATCAATAATTGATTATCTTATTAATTTTTTTCATCATCTATTGAGCACTTACAGTGCTATCAAAAATAACATGCTCTCTCTCCCTCATTCTTATGAGGCAGTTATGTCTGTATTGCAGATGAGAGACTGAAGCATAATGAAGTAACTTGACAATACCACACAGCTTGTGAGTGGTAGAGTTGGAATTGAACCAGCTGCAAGTCCTGAGGTCTCAACCAATAGACTGTATTATCAGTTCCTAAGACCCTGTGTCAATTGCTGAGACAAGGTAATTGAGATTCCTGCCCTCAAACTGCTAACAGTGGTAACACTTGAATTTCTTCTTCATGCTCAGTTGTAGGTCAAGACTTGCTTCTCGTAGTGTGATCTACAGACTAGCAGCATTGGCATCATCTGGAACCAGGCTTGGGTGCTTTGTAAATTTTGATGTGGCTTTTACATCACCTGGGGATAAGGCAAAAATGCAGATTCTCACTCAGTAGGTCTGGGATGGGGCCCAAGATACTTTTCTAATGTTTCCAGATGATGCAGTGTTGCTGTTTGGAGAAGCTTCCAGTTAGTGACTTCTAGAATTACTCTCATTTCCCAAAGTTAGGTACCCAGTGTGTCTAAGACAGGCCAGGTGTACTGGATTACTTACTGAGTCCTGCCCTTCCTCCATTTCTGATGTTTCTTTGATCCAGATAGAAGAGCTTCCACCTTGGTTTCCTGACTTGAGCCCTCTGCTGCCCTGAGTCTTAGCCCGCATACCTGTGGCCCTGGCTACCTGCTTAGCTCTGGCTTAGACCCTCTCCAATGGGTCTGATCTCACACTCCCAGTCACTAGCATTGACAGTCCTATATCTGTTGTGGCATCAGCCTGGTTGAGGACCTTTATTCCCTTTTCTGCATCAGAATCACCTGTGAAGCTTATTAAACACCTGCAAGCCCTCTCAGCACCACTGGCATAGATTCTGGTTCAGTATACCTGGAGTGGGTCTAAGGACCCTTTTTTTTTTTTTTTTCTTTCAATCTTTTACAAACCTTTGTAGTTGATCTGATGGGTAGCACATGCTGAAAACACCATCCCTGGGGTCCCTTGCTGTGCCATGACCAGATGGGAATTATTTGGAAAGTGATATTGGTGTAGCTTGGGTTCAAGTTTGCCATGCACTAGGAACATTTCCTCTATGCCTCTATGTTAGCAATGGGAGCACAACATAGGAAGAATTTAAAACTTTGCTGAGCTAGTTTCAGGGAGGCTTTGCTGAATGATTGACATTTGAATTGGCTAGTCATTGA
This sequence comes from Balaenoptera musculus, assembly GCF_009873245.2. Taxonomy (NCBI): domain Eukaryota; kingdom Metazoa; phylum Chordata; class Mammalia; order Artiodactyla; family Balaenopteridae; genus Balaenoptera; species Balaenoptera musculus. The sequence continues at coordinate 61,617,189 of NC_045796.1, read as the reverse complement.
ATAAATGTCTTTTTTTTTTCAGGTTAAAGGAATAGCATATGCAAAGACAGAGATAAAAATAAGAAAGGTATCTTCAATACTGAGACATCCATTTTGACAAAAGTGTTTGTTCAGCACACATAAGGGAGGATTAGGAGACAAAATTATAAATGTAGGTAGCCTCAGTTTTAGGACCTTATCTGTTAAATCAAAGAGTTTACACTTCATTCTATAGACAGAATTACCTAAGTTTAAGATGGAAAGCAAGGTGATCAGATGTGTGTTTTGGAAAGATAATCTTGGCATTGAGGTATATGAACTTAGTGGGGCAAAACTGAAGGGAAAGAGACAAGTTAGGTACCTGTGGTAATAGAGTGTGAGATGGGGAGGGATGTTTTTCTCAGGCCACATGCCTGAGCCCTGAACTGAACCTTTTCTATCTCAGACCCTGATGATGTTTCTTTGTCACACTTATATTTTATAGTCGTAACCTACATGTTAGATCTTTTAAATGGCATGGCCTTGAGAATTCAGGGAACTCAATGCTTTTATGAGCCATCACTGGTTCTTCTCTTGATTATTTTACCTTATAATGCTAAGACAGCTAGCTCTAGGGTTCTTCTCTCAGGAGCTGCTTAGAGATTTCAGGTAATTATTTGCTAGCAAAATCTTCTACGTTGGTCTAAGAGAAACTTGAAAACAGTTAATGAGCAGCAATAGGAATGCCAATAGTTGGGAGAATTGTGTCTAGGCCTCTTGAATATACTGAGATTGCCCAAGCTCTGGAGAAGGACTTTGCATAGTCCATTAGCCATTGCCCAAGCTCTGGGGAAAGACTTTGCATAGTCCATTAGCCTCAACCCAGCTTGATTTTTTGTCCTGAATCTGAATTTGTCCTTCTTAGAGTGAATCTCAGATGTGCTTAGGCATTTCACCCAGTTTTTGTTGACAAAAGTGTTTGTTCAACACACATAAGGGAGGAGTAGGAGATAAAATTATAAACTTCAGTACTTCCTTGTTCCTAGCTAAATTCTCTTCCTTGACTTTAATCTACATATGCTTATGTGGTAGGCTGAGTAATGGCTCCCCAAAGATAACTGCCATATCCTGTGAATATGTCACCATACATGGCAAAATGGATCAAGCAGATGTGATTAAGAATCTTGAGATGGGGAGATCATCCTGGATTATCTGACTGGGCCAATGTAATCACAAGGGTCCTTTTAAGAGAGAGGTAGGAAAGTCAGAGAAAGAGATTGGGAGAGGCTACCCTGCTGGCCTTGAAGATGGAGGGAGGGACCATGAGCCAAGGAATGCAGACATCCTCAAGAACCTAGAAAAGGCAAGGAAACAAAATTTCCCCTTAGAACTTCCAAAGGGAATCAGCCCTGCCAACACTTTGACTTTAGCCCAGTTAGACAGATTTTGAACTTCTTACCTCTAGAACTGTATGACAGTACATTTGTGTTATGTTAAGCCACTAAGTTTCTGGTAATTTGTTATAGCAGCAATAGGAAACTAATAGTTTATTACATACCTTTATCTGACATTTGTTTTGCTGTCCAATTTGTCTCACCGATAACAATTTTGTTGCTTTATTGTTGCTTTTCCTTGACTACTTCTCTGCTAGTGGGCCAGCACATTTATTTCTTCTGAGCTTCAAATTCCTCGGTAACAAAGGAATTACCTAGGAGGTGAGTGACTGATGGGGCTGTATTGAGGTAAATGAGATAAGTCCAGTAAAGTACTTCACGCAGTGTTTGATGTAGGGTAGGTGTGAAATGAATGCAGTTGCTATCTCTTCATGAAATTCTGGTAAACTAATTGTTGGGTTTTTTCTCACAGTATTGGAGAAATTCAGTAGCTGTTTTGAATATTAATGGCTCACAGGATAGAAGTTTATTTAGGATTTAGATTAATAATTGCTTAGTACTTATAACAATTCTTTTTGATCCATTTTGAATTTCATTTAAAAGATATTTTGATTTTGAAATCTTTTGGGGGTAAAATATTATTCATGGCCATGTCTACACTGTGCAAACTAAACTAGCTAAAGCTTAGCAGAGCACTCTTTTTTTTTCAAAATTTTCCCCCTCCTGCCCCATTTTGAGTGTTTTTCTACACACACACACACACACACGCACACACATAAACACACAGTGTCTACTTATAGTCTGCAATACAGTTAGTGCCCTATGTAGAAAGATGCTGTGAGGGTTAAATGAGAATGCAGGTGAGATATTTGGTCTACTCTTTAGGAATATAATGTAAATTGTTGATACATCTGTTGTACTGACAAGGTTTTGAGCTGCTTGGGGAAAGATGTATATTATATCTTTGGATCCCTAAGGCCTTACAAGATTTGTTAAATAAATTACTAAATAAAAGTTGGAAACTTAGAGAGGAGCAATGAAAAAGAGTTGGAGAAAAGGAAAAGAAAGAACCAAATCTGGTAGTTATTTGGTTAGCTTCTCCCACTGTTTGCCTCAGAAATGTCTTGCGATCTCTGCATTTGAACCCCTAGCCCCCAAACTACATTGTTAATGGGTGAACAGACTGTAAACCGTCAGTCATATAAACCAGTCTTAGTAACTCTGACTGTCCAACTAACTAGGGCTGACAAATAAACCTTCTCTTTCCCTATATTAGTTTCCTATTGCTGCCTTAACAAATTACCATCAACTTAGTACCTAAAACAACACAGATTTGTTATTTTACAGTTTTGTAGGTAGGAAGTCCAGTACAGATTTCACCAGATGAAAATCAAGGTGTTGGAAGACTCTGTTCCTTCCTGGAGGTTCTAGAGGAGAATCTGTTTCCTGCTCATTTGAGTTGCTGGCAGAATTCAGTTCCTTGTGGTTGTGGGACCGAGACCCCCATTTTCTTTCTTTTTTTCCTTTTTTTCTTTCTTTACTTCTTTCTCTTTTTTTAATGGAAGCAAAGATAAGGAGTGTTATGGGAGAATCATGTAGAAAACTGACAATCAGAAATTTTTTTTGAAAATTTCATACTATCCCCAGGGGAAGATTTTACTAGCCCTATGAGGAAAGGAAGGCTCAGAGAAGTGCAGTGACTTGATTTAGGACACACAAAGGCCAGAGTCGAGCTCATTGGTCTGACTGTTGAGCTCATTCTATCAACCTCTCACTATTATATTTGCTGCTCTCTTGATGCGTAGGAACCCCAGGCTGCCCCCAGTTTCTGGTATAAGTATGTCCCAAATATTGCATGCAGGTAAATGGCATGGGACTTTTTTTTAACCTTTTGACCCCCTTCACCCATTTCTCTCATCCCCCTACCCCTCACCTCTTGTAATCACCAATCTGGTCTCTGTATCTATGCACTTGTTTTTGTTTGTTTTTTTACATTCCACATATAAGAGAGATCATATGGTATTTGTTTTTCTCTGGCTGACTTATTTCACTTAGCATAATAGCCTTGAGGGCATTATTGTTGGCTGTCAGCTGAAGCCCATTTTCATCTTCTAAAGGCCACCTACGTTCCTTGGCTTTCTGTCCCCTTCCCCGTCTTCAAAGCCTGCAATGGCAAGCTGAATCCTTCTCATGTTTCAAACCTCTCCTTATTCTTCATATCATCTCTCTGACCCACTCTTCTGCCTTTCTCTTCTAATTTCAGGGAGTCGTGTTATTATGTTGGGCCCACCTGGATAATCCAGGAAAATCTCTACATCTATAGAGCCTTAACTGAATCACAACTGAAAAGTACCATTTGCCTTTAAAATAATGTATTCACAGGTTCCAGAGATTAAGAGGTAAATGTCTTTAGGGGCCCATTATTCCCCCTACCACAGTCGATAACTGACAGCTTTTGTCTGTATTATAGTTGTTCCACATCTTGTTTTCTAATTTGTGCAATATTATTTTCAGTCTCTCTCTAAGCCTCAGTTATCCAGTCTCAGAACTTTATTAGGCATTTGATTCAAATCTTTTGTTAACTTAGCTCTTCTGCAATATAAAGTCATTTTTCTCCCAATTTGTTTCAATTCAATTCAATTCAATAAGAATTTATTGTCTACTGAAAACATTCCTGGTATGATAAGGTAAGGTATGGAGTTTGTAATCTGCTTTAGAGATAAGATGTATTCATATGAGACGGAGAAAAATGCAAGAGAGAATGTAATCACCATGGGTATGTGACAGACAAGGGTGCTAAAAGGGGAAGATTAGCATGCACGGTGGGATTAGGAAAGCAAGGTTGTGATTTTGCCTGGCTAAAGTCACTTACAAGATGTGATTTAAGGAACAATGGTCAGATCTTTCTGTTTCAAAATATCTCCCTATATAGCTTGAAATGTTTGCTTCACTTTGTCACTATTATATCCATTTAGCTTAAAAAGCATCCTCTTTTACCAAGCCATCCTGTAGAACTCTTGCTCAGGGAATATATATTCTTAACTGTTCTTAATTGAATACTGCATATCCATCCTTGTACTTTAGTCTGAATCAACTTTCTATAGACTTTTAAATTTGTTGTCCTAGTATCTGAGAGGGTTTCTAGCACCAGGCATTTTGGGACCTCAATAGCATATAAGTGGAGTAAATCAGGAGCAGGTGGGGACAAGTCTTGGAAAACTGAGCCAGGACCCCTATTACTCTCTCATGATGCCCCTAAGAGAGATTAACATGGCAGTGGGGCTGACTCCCATAGATTGTGGCCAGAAGTCCATATTCCGGTGTTCAAGGGGAAGTAGTTCAAGTCTGAGACAAACAACCATTAATATCACAGAAGCTCTTAAAATGATAAGTAGGGATCGAGCCATAGAAGTATCTGGAGAGAGTAGAAAATTATAGTCAGGTATGGGTAGCTTGTTTCTGGGAGAACAGATCCAGATAGAACCTGAACCTCATCTAGGGTCCAGCCGCATTAAGGAGACAAGAGGTAGGCAATTATTTGGATCCCAGGCAAATGGACCAGAATTTAGGATAGGGAGCTTGAATATAAAGTGGAAAGCATGGCCAAAGGCCAGAAATAGAGACTTGGTATGAATGGTGAGACAAAGGTTCCAGCCTGGGGTTTGGGATTACTGTGGTCAGGGAAGACTTGAGCTTCTGCTGACAGACAAATTCCAGACCTTTGGGACCATAACTCTAATATTCAGTCAGGCCTCATTCTCATTGGCTCAGGCAGAACAGGGCTCACTGATTGTTGTTTTTCACGGGCCTGCACCTGGCCATGGGTATTGTAGGTCCCGATTGTCAGCCTGTGGAGAATTGGATGAGCACAGTTGGTCTCTGCAGTGCTAAGAACACTTCCATGGAAATTTGTTCCACCTGTGTTGTGGAGTCTGTCTAATGCCAGATGACTTCAGGCACAGTTGAATTAAACTAACAAGTTGTTTGCTTTTACTATAGTGTTATTCCAAATCTGGACACTGGTCATTATTTGGTCATTTTGTTAATTTTCTAAGTTAAAAATTTAGATTGAGTTTTGGCAGAATAGGTGAAATTCTAATAATCCATTCTCTCTGAAGTTAAAATGAGAGGGAGTGAGTTCCCTGAGACTTGAGGAATTCAAACATTCATTAGATGACCACTTGGCAGACGTGATACTAAGGCTAAACAGGTGACATTTAAAGGTCCCTTCTAATCCTAAAATCCTATCTAAATAAGGATAATGTAAAATATCTAGATGTCATAGTTTATTGAATACCCGGCTTCTTTTAAATTTTAGAAAAACACATTAATTAGAAAAGAGATATTAAAAGGGATAATTTTCATTAAGCATGCTTGGTTATTTTAAATTACTTTCTTCAATTTAAAATCCCCTTAATACACTGATTACTTATTAGATAAACCAATAATTTTCATTTGTAGTAAAATGAAAATTTATGCATAAATATTTAAATGTTACACATAGTCATATCCATTGAGGATCCTTTTTTTTTTTAAAGCATAAAATCCATACTGGTATATTTTATTACAAAGTTGTTTATTTTAATGCTAGTTGCACTGAATTTCAATGGACTTTTTAATTGCAATTAAGCTCACAGTTTTCAAAGTTCTTTTAGAAGAAGGGCCTATCTGTATTTAAGATGTGTGTTGCCTTAGGTAGTGCTGTCACCCAATCTCTGCTGTGTCTGGCAGGCAGTCTGTGAAGAAACAAGTCCACAAAAATGGTGTGTGATTTGGGGGTTGGTGTCTATATCTAGGAATGAGATACGGTGGGAGAAGGTAACTTTTTTTTTTTAAATTAATTAATTAATTAATTTATGGCTGTGTTGGGTCTTCGTCTCTGCGCGAGGGCTTTCTCTAGTTGTGGCAAGCGTGGGCCACTCTTCATCGCGGTGCGCGGGCCTTTCACTATCGCGGCCTCTCTTGTTGCGGAGCACAGGCTCCAGACGCGCAGGCTCAGTAATTGTGGCTCACGGGCCCAGTTGCTCCGCGGCACGTGGGATCCTCCCAGACCAGGGCTCGAACCCGTGTCCCCTGCATTGGCAGGCAGATTCTCAAACACTGCGCCACCAGGGAAGCCTAGAATCACAGAATTTACATGCTTCAAAAGTTTTTAGTGACAACCCTCATACCTCATTTTACAGATGAGGAAACAGTCACAGTGAGGTTGAGTGGCTTATCTATTCATATATTGCACTTAGCAGTTCTCCCAGCTCCTTTACATTCAGTTTGACCCTGACAGCCCATTCAATTATTACTCTTCTTTTAAAGAAGAGGAGAGATCGAGTGAATTGGGCAAGATCACACAGTCAGTGGATGGGGGTCCTGCTGCCTCCACTTGTGATGCTGGAATATAGCCTTGCGCAGTACTTTTTTCCATCCTTATTTCTCTGGTGACTACAAGATGATTAAATCAAACCTTATTCATCTGAGGGTAGGTAAAATAAAGTTACAACATACCCCATTCGTTGCAAAACAGTGTAAGATTTGGAAGTGCTGAAAATAGCTTTTTCCTAAGGAATTTACTAAACTTATCATGTGTAGTTTATATTTTATAAATAATATTAGATACCAATCACATGTATTATTTTGATATTTACAGGTTTCATAATACTTAGCATTTTAAAAACAGATTGCTTTTTATATAGTAATATTTGATTTATTGCCTTATAATCATTGTTTTTGATGAACATTGACATATATATTTGAACATTCAGGAGCAGAAACTTTGTAATGATGCCAGTCAAAAGTTATTCTCAGAATTTTAATTTTATAATGTTGTACATTATAAATAATTACATTTATTTCTTTTGATCTCTATGTGTTGATCTTTAAAAATATTCTTAACTATCTGCCTAAAGCTGGTTGTAGGCAGGACTTTTGATTGCAGTCTTCTCACACCTTGTGTCCTAAGAAGTCACTTTTCTCTTACTTTTCTTGAAGCCCAGATGTGAAGATCCTGCAGTTTTTCCGTTGCAATGCAAGAAGAGCTTCTTAGCGTAGGGAAGATGCTTCAAAGCCACTTTCCCTCGATGTCCATGACTGTGTCTGTAACTCACTGCTGAGCTCTTCACAACACGCTACCTGTTCTAATCTTTCAACATCCCAGAGACCTAAGCATTGCAATATGATTGCCATTCTGTAAATGGGGAAACTGAGGTTCTGAGAGGTTGAGTGCAAAAACCATTCAAGATATCCTTTTTCTACCACAACAAACTTATTTTATTATATTTCCTTTTGAAAGAGAGAGAGAGAGAGAGACAGAATAAACGTAAGATCAACAGTGGCCCTTTACATTTGTATAGCACTTCAGAAATTTCTCTTTATTTTTCTAGCCCACTGTGTGTTATGTGTGTATTACAGTGTTCTCTAGAGGACTCATGTGATAATGATAATAGTAATATTTGTTAAAAACCTGCTATATGGCAGACACTGTGCTAAGTGTTTCATATACTTTATCTCATTTCATCCTCACAGCAGCCGTATGAAGTAGAAATTATTATCCTCATTTTTAAGATGAGAAAATGAGGCTTAGAGAGATTAAATGGCTTGCCCAAGGTTACTGCTGTTTAAACCAAGCAATCTAACTGCATATTCCAATACCCTAACCAGTCTGCTCTGCTGCTTGCACTGTACCTAAGGCTCTTATTTTTTACCTACTAATGTTTCTTCTCTTTTATGAAGGGGTTGCAGGGGAGTGACTTCTGCACTAGCACTGCGCTGTTAAGAACTGCTGCTACTGACCAGTGTGCTCAAAATTTAGTGGGTATAAATACTATCTGAGTTGTTTCCTAAGGAAAATGGTACTAGACATTGCTGAAATTTTCATACTAACCTAATTGATGTAAGATTTAAATGTGAATTAGAGTTGCTTAGTGGGTAAACCCCCAAATTTGATATTGTCAACAAATGTCTAAGTAAATAATCATCTCTTGACAATTTTTTATATGAAAACAGATTCTATGATGTCAGTTGCTTTTAAGCAAGCTGTGTGGTGCCTATTCTATGTAATTAATACAATCATGGGATATAATCCAAAAGGGTCTTTACTTTTGTCTTTCTGCCCCTTTAAATTTCTCCAGTGGCATTAGCTTGTCTGCTTATGGATGGAAATATGTGGTCAATTCTATGGCTTTTCTGTTCTCTCTCCCAGGGTCCTACATTGTGGAGCTTGAGAAACCTCCACACTGTTTTCCACAGTGGCTGCACCAATTTACATTCCCACCAACAGTGTACAAGGGTTCCCTTTTCTCCACATCTTCGCCAATGTTTGTTATTTGTGTTCTTTTTGATGATAGTCATTCTGACAGGTTTGAGGTGATATCTCATTGTGGTTTTGATTTTCATTTCCGTGATGATTAGAAGTGTTGAGCATCTTTTCATATGCCTTTTGACTGTCTACACTTCCTCTTTGGAAAAATGTCTATTCAATTTTTCTGCCCATTTTTTAACCAGGTTGTTTGTTTTTTTGATGTTGAGTTATATGAGCTGTTTATATATGTTGGATATTAATCCCTTATTGGTCATATCATTCGCAAATATTTTCTCCCATTCAGTAGGTTGTCTTCATTTTGTTGATGGTTTCCTTTGCTGTGCAAAAGCTTTTACGTTTAATTAGCTCCCATTTGTTTATTTTTTCTTTTATTTCCTTTACTTTAGGAGACAGATCCAAAAAATATTGCTCCAATTCATGTCAAAGAGGGTTCTGCCTATGTTTTCCTCTAGTAGTTTTACAGTATTGGGGTCTTACATTTAGACTTTTAATCAATTTTGAGTCTATTTTTGTATATGGTGGTAGGGAATGTTCTAATTTCATTCTTTTACATGTAGCTGTCCTGTTTTCCCAGTACCACTTATTAAAGAGACTGTCTTTTCTCCATTGTATATTCTTGCCTCCTTTGTCATAGATTAATTGACCATAAGTGCATGGGTTTATTTCTGGGCTCTCTATCTTGTTCCATTGATCTATGTGTCTGTTTTTGTTCCAGAACCATACTGTTTTGATTACTGTAGCTATGTAATATAGTCTGAAATCGGGAAGCATGATTCCTCCAGCTCTGTTCTTCCTTCTCAAGATTGCTTTGACTATTCGGGGGCTTTTGTGTTTCCATACAAATTTTAAAATTATTTGTTCTAGTTCTTTGAAAAATGCCATTGGTATTTTGATAGGGATTGCATTGAATCTGTAGATTACCTTGGGTAGTATGGTCATTTTAACATTTACAATCTTTTAAAATACATAAATGAATCTGTTCCTTTATGAGCAAGATTGTCTTTTCTCCCACTGACCTCTTGCCAGTGTAGAGAAGTCTGTGGGTTGATTTGGGGTTTGGTAGTATTTTTAGGTCTCTAAGTCCAAAGAATAAGATCATGGAGCCAAGCAACAGTTACAAAGTAGGTAGAACCGCTTTATTATTACCTAGTGAACTGGACCCCCCCTTATATACCACTTTATATCATCTTAGCTCCATTTTTTCCTCCAGTCACTGCTGTAGTGGCCAGGTCCACACAGACTTTGACCAGATTTATATAGGTATAGCCTGACAGTGCCTCAGCCAGGGCCAGTTCCTTCTTTTTTTCCCATCTTGTGTTTCTCTGACTACCTTAGAACTGCTGGGCTCTCATGCATGATCAACCAAAAGAATGGAGGCAAAGGAGTTAATGCCCATGGGGCCACTTGGCTAATAGAGAATATACCAGGTAGATAAATGTTTCTTCCTTTTCAATGCCAGGTGGGCAATTCTGAAATGCATGTCCATAAAGCTTCTCATAATCTGTTTTTTTTTTTTTTTAAATTTATTTTATTTTATTTATTTTAGTTTTGGCTGCGTTGGGTCTTTGTTGCTGCGTGTGGGCTTTTCTCTGGTTGTGGTGAGCAGGGGCTACTCTTCGGTGCGGTGTGCGGGCTTCTCATTATGGTGGGTTCTCTTGTGAAGCACGGGCTCTAGGCACGTGGGCTTCAGTAGTTGTGGAGCGTGGGCTCAGTAGTTGTGGCCCACGGGCTCTAGAGCGCAGGCTCAGTAGTTGTGGCGTACGGGCTTAGTTGCTCCACGGCATGTGGGATCTTCCCGGACCAGGGATCCAACCCGTGTCGCCTGCATTGGCAGGTGGATTCTTAACCACTGCGCCACCAGGGAAGCCCTCATAATCTGTTTTGAACTGAGTAATTATTGCCCATAGAGGTTTCCAGCTAGATAACACATCTTTGTAATGACTTTGCCTTCTTCCCCACAGATTCCTCCATCCCTCACTACTATTCTCTGAGATCAATTCCCAAATAAACTACCTGCCTGCAAGCCTTTTTCTCAGGCTTTCAGGGTGACCCAGGCAAAGACTAATTACCAATACTAATCCTTCTAATTTTCTGTCTCTTGAAGATTGGTGTAAACCCAGAGATTAAAAGTTATAAATTCTATGAAATTGGCATGTCTACAAAGAGTAATGCCTGTATTTGTTGGCTTCAGTTGAATAATTTGACACCAAGAATTGAAATTGCTCATAAGTAATTCATGAATATGGGCAATAGGAGCTGAGATACCACCAAGCTGTCATCCTTTCTTGGAAGCAGAGGACTGGACTAAATAAGTTCTTTGAGAAACAATGAGGATTTCAGTGACTTTTATCAGAGACAGGCACTTTCTTTTTGGCTCAGGAAGGTATCAAAAAGGCTTGTCATTTATCTGGGCTTACAAATAGCTATACACCAAGGGGATGGATGCCTTAGAGTTTGCTTTAATTTAAAAGTGATATATTCTTTCCACAATTCAGAGTTGTCCTAGGTGATAGTGATGCTGATGTCACTTCCACCTGGCTTTGTGCTACACAGGAGAAGCCGAACAAATGTTTTCCCATTCTTAGTCTCAGAAACTCCTGTAGTTGTACGATAAGGTAGTCCATGGTTCCTAAACACTCTTCTATGGACTGACTGTAGCAAAATCATTGAGGAAGCTTTTCTAAAATACGTGGTTCTAAGTTCTGGAGATTTGGATTAGTTCTGGAGTTTGGGCAGTGGTAGGCTGGAGCTGGCCTGTCTAGCTTGTGAGAGCCCATTGTTCACCTCTCTAACTCTGCCTTGAGTGACTTCGTGTTAGTAGCTTGAAATCAACTCTAGTGAGTATTTATTCTCTGGAAATTGGCAAATGCTTAAAATCAGAGATTTTTTTTCCTCCTAGAGAGCTGGTGTAAAACATTTATTAGCACATCACTGGCCTGGGGCCAAGGAACCAGTATAACCTCTCACTCAGATAAGGAATTTAGGAGTGTGTAGTATTTTTTTAAAATTAATTAATTAATTAATTTATTTTTGGCTGTGTTGAGTCTTCGTTTCTGTGCGAGGGCTTTCTCTAGTTGCGGCAAGCGGGGGCCACTCTTCATCGCGGTGCGCGGGCCCTTCACTGTCGCGGCCTCTCTTGCTGCGGAGCACAGGCTCCAGACGCGCAGGCTCAGTAGTTGTGGCTCACGGGTCTAGTTGCTCCGCGGCATGTGGGATCTTCCCAGACCAGGGCTCGAACCCGTGTTCCCTGCATTGGCAGGCAGATCCTCAACCACTGCGCCACCAGGGAAGCCCGAGTGTGTAGTATTTTCATTTTTGATTTAATATGGACTATTGACATGGCAGTACTATTAGCCCTTTATCACTTTTTTTGGCAAATATTTTAAAGGTATATCTGTTAACATTTTTTATTTAAAATAATATTATTGAAATTACTTTAACAAATTGCCAGTTTTGACTATATATAATTACAAGTTTGACCAATTTGTGCTGTAGCAACTAATGTAACTGACCTCCTATTTGGCACCGCATTGGGTTTTCTAAAGGAAAATGAACGATTCCATATTAATTTAATTTCGTATGTGAATTATACAAAAATTAAAATTATTATACAAAATTAAAATATTTATCTGGTTTGGTGTAATCATAGTTCTTAAACTGTTTTAATGGAACCTTGGAGTATCATTAGTCTCCTGATTATTATAATTTAACAAATGATTGCTATACTAAACCAAATGGTTACCATGGCAGGATTTCATCTGGAGTCTGGAGATAGGAAGTGTGGCTCATTAGAGTGGGGTTCTTATTTCTCCTCCCTATTGGTACCTCTAATTGTTAAACATTAAACATGGTGACGCTGGAGAATTCAGTACCTATTTATAAAGAGGACAGTGATTCTCAAGACAATGCCTATACTTCTGTACCTGGCAACAGTGATTTAAAGACGAGTTAAGGTCATTCAAGCCATTGCCAACAAAGTTAACGCTGATAAGTCTGGAATACAAAAATCACAGTTTGGTTTTAACACAAAAGAGGAAATGCTAAATTGTTAAATGTGGTATAGTATTTTGAAAATTGAATTAGATGTGAGCAAACCTGCATTTGGCCTCAGCTTCATCATTTCCTTTTCAAGTGCCGTTGGTCAAGTAATATAGTCTTTATCAGCATTGGTTCCTTATTCTTGAAACTACTCTATTTATATCATATAGTTTATCTGAAGATCAAATGAGGTAATATATGTGTGAGCAATTTGAATACATTACTCTTCAAACGTAAGAAATTATTAATATTAGTTTTTTATTTCAAATACTTAGGAAGGATATTATCTTTTTATTAAATGGGATTCATCTAATCACATATGTAATATACCCAGTTGATAAATCTCTTATCAGAACTTTAAACAATTGAATGAGGCTTAATTTGCCATTGACATGTATGGTTACCTTTTTTGTATGCCATCTTGATTATTATGAACTGATATTATTTTGCAATTATTTTATGGCAGGATGGCTATATTGCTTAAAATATTTCTATCTCATGTGAATATAGTAGTATGAATAAGGAAAGTAACAGTTAACACTATGGAGTTCTTACTATGTAGGAGGAAAATCCTATAGAGCAGACTATCCAAAAGTTTTCAGATGAAAAAACTAAGTCTTAGAGAGAAGTACTGACTCTTCTAAGTCTTAACAGTGAGAAAAAATGATAAAGCTAGGACTGAGATATTGTTTCACTTGACACCCAACCTCAAACTCTGAGCCAAAATGCTAATACTGCCTCTTGCATTATTCACCTTTGCCTTTGTTCTCACCATAACTCTCATCTTCATTACTCAGTAAAAGTGGGTATGTATATACATGTAAAACAAGTGACCCTCTTAGATAAACAAGATGAATAAGTGATGGTGACAGTTCATAGCTGGAAGCAATCAGAGACCACTGCCTCTATGTGGCTGCAGACTACTTGGTATCCTGACATAGACAGTCTATGATTTCTGTAAATCACGTTCATAGTAATTTATAACTGTAATAAATGGCATTATTTTTTCACTAAGTCCAGATTTGAAGAGCAAGTGGAAATTTCCCCCCAATGACACTATTATTTGGTTTATTGAAGTATTCATAAACACAATTTTTATTATTTTTAAATGCATAGGCATTTATATTTTTTATTTATAATTGCTACAAAAGCCATAGATATTATATTCCTCATTTTGCAAATAAGGAGACTGAGGTGGAGAGCACCTCACCTGAGGGCACAAAGTTGCTAAGTGGTAGAGGAGGAATTCAAACTTTGGTTCCCTAGACTCCCAGGTCCATCATTTTCTCACTAACAACACATGACACTATGTTTGTGGAACACCCTGGGGTGGGGGGGTCCTATAAAGGAAAGTTTACAATATGACCATACATAAACTTTGAATAATTATAGTATTTAAAAATCACAAGGTTTCACATGCAAATCTAAGTTTGTGATTTGTCTGGAAGGTCTGAAACAGGAGCTGGGAGGAAGTACTCTCTGCTCCCTTTAAAATGCAGCCTGGGCTCTCATTTTACCACCTTCCCTATCACTTCTCTTGTCATCAACCACACTACTACCTGACCCTATTAGAGTTGATCATCTATGGATTCTGCTGTGATTTCAAAGCTTTGTCAACTGAAGAGGAAAAGTTAAGATTGTGCCATATTTGTGATAATTTGGGGGCAGAGTTGTCATAGTTGTTTCCAAGATAATGTATTTTGGTTCTAAACTAGGGACTTCTGAGGGGATAAATGCTTTAGGCCCTTCTTCTGGAATTATAATCGACTGACATGAGCGCTTATTAAAATTTTGATGTTATTCAAATTCAGTCAGTATAAGTTTTAGTATTTCTATAAACTGGAATTTGTGTGGTAAAGAATAATGCTTGCATTGGGAGCTCAAAAATGATAAGATCCTACATTTTGTTTGGAAACAAACATATTCTAAAGGCAAGGGTGAGTTGGAAAGGGAACACTAACCTCTTTTTGTATATTATTATGTAAATCATAGTATATCATGTAATCCTCAAAATAGGCCTTTATATCATTACTCAGATGGAATAAGCATAATTTTTTTATGGCTAGGCGATTATATAGTTCATCTCTCAAAGAAACAAGACTTCATAGCTAGTGCTTTATTTGGGTTTTGTAATTTAAAAATGAAACCAAAAATTATTCTAGAGTTAAGAAAATTTTGAGGAAAATATAACAACAATTAAAAATATCAATTTTGCCGATATTTAAAAAAAGAATTGTGTTTCTTAAGCATATCAAAGTTTTAAATAAACTCTTACAGGAAATTTTACTCATTTATAGGCAGTCAAAAAAATATCTCAAGTCTAGTGGGAGTGGGAGGAATTCTTTCTAATACTTGAAGTTAAGTGTTTCTTTTATGGGACAATTTTTTAAGTACAAATGACTTCATATCCACACTCACATGTAGTCTAAAATGTTTAGATCATTAATAAAAACAGTTTACATATACTTCTTAATATGATAATTAATGTAAATGAATTTGCAAGTTTAAAAACAATAAGCAAACGTAAGGCAATATTATTATTTGGGTATTTTCTGAGTTCATACTGTGAATCAAGCACTGCTAGGTGCTGTGAAAGATTTATAAAAATATGTATTTTTGAATATTTATTTTAAATAATCAGTAGGTTCATAATTTTAAAAATACATAAAGGTACATAATAAAAATACCATGAAAATTATTGCTTCACCTCTGTTTCCATCTCCAGAGGCAACAAATATTACCAGTTTCTTGTGTGCAGATAAGCAAATACAAGCCAAGCGGGGAATATTCTCCCTAACATCTGGGTTGTACAGCCCGCTTTACACATATAGTAACATCCGATGCATAGTTCCTAATCTTGCTTTTTCACACGCATATCTTGGAGATTATTCCATAGCCCGAGTAACAAATTATCTCCTTTTTTTATGCCTGCAAACTATTTCCTTTTGTGGGTGTTTCATAATCTATTTTAACAGTCATCTGTTATGGACATTTAGGTAGTTTCCAAATCTTGCTATTCCAAACCATATTGCAGTGAATAACCTTATATATAGGTCTATTCACCCATAAGTAACTATGACTTTAAGAAAAATTCCTTGAAGTAGAGTTGGATTAAAGGGTATGTACTTCTATAAACTTGATAGATATTGTCAAATTACCTTCTGTAGAGGTTGTGCCAGTCTTCACATTGACTAACAGCATACAAAAATGCCTGTTTCCCAACTGCCTGGCCAAACCAGTATTATTAATCTTTGGTATTTTTGCCCATCTGATAGGTAAAGAATGGTATATTAGTGTAGTTTTAATTTTCATTTTTCTTATTCTCTTATTCATGTGTTTAAGAGTTATTTGTGTTTCATTTTCCACAAACTGTACACATTGTTTGCTTATTTTTCTTTTGGGCCATTTATTATCGAATAGTAGGTGTTTATTGTTTATTGGTTTGTGATAGGCATTGCAAATATTTATCCCAGCTTGTCATTTTTCTTTTGCCATTGTTTATTATAGTTTTTGCTATAAAGATTGTCATGAATTTTCTATGTTGTAGAATTTATCAATCTTTTGATTGATGGCTTCTGTGTCATATTTAAATAGGCTTCTTCTACACCAAGATTATAAAACATTTCTCCCAGGTTTCTTCTAATACTTTTATGCTTTCACTTTTACAATTAAATCTTTGATTCATTTGGAATTTATCCTGATGTAGAATATGAGGTATAGCTCTAATGTTATTTTTTTTCTAGATGGCTACCCAGTGGCATTTATTGAATAATCCATCTTTTCTTCAGTGAGTTGAGATGCTGCCTTGCTACGTTTTGTTATGTTAATAATTATGGAGTGCACACTATGAATCAAGTGTTGTGTTAGGTACTATGGTAAATTTTAAAAGTGTAATATAGTTCTCGCAGCCAGAAATTACTGTCTAGTTATAGCAACAAAACTAACGCTCATGGAAAAAATAAAATGGTGTGTTGTATCAGAGACGGTTTTATGGAGGGGTGGACATCAATTCTTCCCTGACAGTTGTAAATGGAATTAGAGAATAAAAACACACAGAAGAGAAATAGGGGAACAGAAGAAAAGGAGGATACCTGCTCATACTCATTAACCAAAACTGATAGTTCTAGACCAGAGGCAGGCTAAAAGTTGATTAGCAAATATTCGTTATGGATATATTTCTGTATGGCAAATGCTTTTATTTTGTAGAAACACATCTATCATATCTAAGTTGAAAATTACCATTATAAGATGCTGTTAATTTCTTAAATTGTTCATTTTTAAGTTATATGTGGGAATAAAGGTATTTGTAGAAAATGGCTTCAACCTCAATGGCCACTGTCAGAGCAAGCATCCTGTTAGTTGATTTGGAATTATTTGGATATATCTGAATTGTTGCCTGTTGTATTTTCTTGCTTGTTTAATATTGAAGCTCTTTGTATGAAATTAGCCATACTGGACTGTATCACTTAAAAACTTGAGATATAATTTTTTTTTTTTGGCTGCACTGCATGGTTTGTGGGATCTTAGTTCCCTGAGCAGGAATTGAACCTGGCCCCTTGGTAGTGAAAGTGCAGAGTCCTAACCACTGGACCGTCAGGGAATTCCTGAAATATAATTTATATGTCATAAAGTTCACCATTGTAAAGTGTAGAGTTAAGTGGTTTTGAGTAAATTCATGAGATTATGCAACCGTCCCTTCTACTTAATTCCAGAATACTTCCATTACCCAAAGAGAAACTTTGTATGAGTTAATAGTCACTTCACATTATCCCCACTCCCAAACCCCTGGGAACTACTAATCTAATTTCTGTTTGTGTAGATTTGCCTGTTCTGGAAATTTCATATAAATGGAATCATATAATATGTGGCCTTCGGTATTTGTCTTCCTCATGTAACATAATTATTTGAGGTTCATCCATGTTGTAACATGTGTCAGTAATTCAGTCTTTTTTATGGCCTAGTAATATCCCATTGTGTGAATATACCACATTTTGTTTATTCATCAGTTGATGGACATTTGAGTTATTTCTACTTTTTGCTAATATGAATAATGCAGCTGTGAAAATTTGTATACAAGTTTTTGTGTGGACATATGTTTTCATTTCTCTTGGGTATATACGTAGAAGTGGAATTGCTAGATCACTTGGTAACTCTATATTTAAATTTTTGAGGAACTGCCAAACTGTTTTCCACATTGACCGCACCATTTTACATTCCCACCAGCAGTGTTTGAAGGTTTAGATTTCTTCAAATCTTTGCCAACACTAGTTATTTTCCATTTTTAAAAATTATAGCCATCCTAATTTGTGAAGTGGCATATCATTGTGGTTTTGATTTGCACTTCTCTGATGACTAATGATGTTGAACATCTTTTCATGTACTTATTTGCCATTTGCGAATCTTCTTTGTAGAAATATCTATTTAAATTCTTCGGCCATTTTCGAATTGGTTATTTGTCTCTTCATTATTTAGTTGTAGGTGTTCTTTATACACTCTAGAAACTAGACCCTTATCAGGTGTATGATTTGCAAATGTTCTCTCCCATTGCTTAGTTGTTTTTTTTTTTCATTTTCTTGGTAGTATCCTTTGACACAGAAAAGTGTTTTTTTTTAATTAATTAATTAATTAATTTATGGCTGTGTTGGGTCTTTGTTGCTGCTTATGGGCTTTCTCTAGTTGCGGAGAGCAGAGGCTATTCTTTGTTGTGGTGTGCAGGCTTCTTGTTGAAGTGCGCAGGCTTCTTGTTGCGGTGGCTTCTCTTGTTGCGGAGCACGGGCTCTAGGTGCATGGGCTTCAGTAGTTGTGGCACGTGGGCTCAGTAGTTGTGGCTTGCGGGCTCTAGAGCGCAGGCTCAGTAGTTGTGGTGCACGGGCTTAGTTGCTCCACGGCATGTGGGATCTTCCCGAACCAGGGCTCAAAACCGTGTCACCTGCATTGGCTGGCGGATTCTTAACCACTGTGCCACCAGGGAAGTCCAGTTTTATTTTTTCTAATTTTTATTAAATATCCAGCTCATTTAAAATTTTAAAATGAATCTAAATAATCTATTTTTTCTTTGGTTGCATATGCATTTGGTCATATCTAAGAAACTTTTACTTAATTCAAGGGATTGTATAACTCAAAGATTTACTCCTGTGTCTTATCCTAAGAGTTTTATGGCTTTAGCTCTGATTTTAGAAATTTGATCTATTTTGAGTTAGTTTTTATATGGTGTGAAATAGGGATCCAAGTTCATTCTTTTGTGTGTGGATGCCAGTTGTCCCAGCACCATTTGTTGAAGAGACTATTCTTTCCCCATTGAGTGATCCTGGTATCCTTGTTGAAAATCAATTGACTGTGTATTTCTTGACTCTCAATTCTATTCCATTGATGTATATGTCTGTCTTTATTCTAGTATTACACAGTCCTGATTACTGTAGTTTTGCGGTAGATTTTGAAATTAGGAAGTGTGAGTCCTTCAACTTTGTACTTCTTTTTCAAGATGGTTTAGCTATAGTGGGTGACTTGCTCTTCTATATAATTTTGTTTTATTTTATTTTTTTATCTTTTTTTTTATATATAAATTTTAGCATCAGCTTGTCCATTTCTGCAAAAAAAGGAAGTTATAATTTTGACAGGGATTGCATTTAATCTATAAATCAACTTGAGGATTAAATGTTTGCAAATAACCTGATTTTACTATTTTTAAATATGTAAATATTCTTACAACTCTATAATTTTTCCTAACACTTCCCCTACATTTTAAAGCTAATTTTTAAATTATTTAAAAAATATGATATGAATTCAGTGGTCTTTCCCAATGGCTACTATTACTGCATGCTTATTTTTGCTGCTTTTCTGGAAGAGCATTCTATCTAACTTGAACTTACCTAATACTGATGATGATGGTTATGTTAATGGAGCTGGTATATGTAACAATGACCATGATGGTAAGGATGACAGCCTGTACTTCCTGAGTGCCAGTTATGTACCAGGTTCTTGCACATCGTATTTAATCCTTCACATAACCTGGGAGGCAGATAAAAGCATCACAAATTTATAGGTGAGAAAACTGAGACTTGATAAAGAATCTGAGACTTAGAAAGGTAAGTGACTTTCTCAAGGCCTCAGAAAGCTGATAAATGCAAAGCTGGGATTTGAACACTCCTTTTTTCCACGTTACTGTGTGTTCTCTTCACATATGAACATCATATTTAAAAAATTTCAGACCAGTGTACACTGATGATGGGAGATTTTGGCTTCCTATAGTTAGGTATGAATGATGAAAATAAAATATTCTAGTAGGAACAGGTTGTTAACGTAATCAGTATTCCTTCCCTTTTCAAGATGTTTCAGCCATAATGGCTCTTTTTCTATGTTTCCTACATTAATATGCCAAGCTCATCCTTACCTAGAAGCCTTTGTACTTGCTGTTTTTATTCCCCTCTTCTTGGAAAGCTTTCTCCAGATATTTGCATGGCTGACACATTTTTCATCTTTGAAATCTTGGTCCAAATGTCTCCTCAAAGAGGCCTTCCCTGACTACCTCTTGATAAAATATTTTACTTCCGTCCCCCCACTGCCATAGTTTTTTTCTTTCCCATATTAGTTTATATTATTATCTTCATAGTCCTTATAAGTAACTGAAATAATTTTATATATTTATATATTTATTATCCCTTTCCTCATACAAGAATATAAGCTCCTTGGAGACAGGCATTTTTTGTTTTTGTTTTCAGTTTTGTTTTTAACCAAAATAAATAGTCTTGTCTCATAGAAGTTTTTCAAATATTTTTTGACTAATTGTGATTAATTATAAACTGTTTTCTCAACATGTGCCTCAATTTGTCATTTATTTTGGCATAATTTTGACATATGATTACTTTTCCTCCTTATTTATAAACTTGTTTTTTTTTTATTAATTTGTTTTTTTTTAATTAGTTTTTTTAATTAATTTGTTTTTTTAAATTAATTTTTTAATTAATTTGTTTAGTTTTGGCTGTGTTGTCTTCGTTTCTGTGCGAGGGCTTTCTCTAGTTGTGGCAAGCGGGGGCCACTTTTCATCGCGGTGCGCGGGCCTCTCACTATCGCGGCCTCTCTTGTTGCGGAGCACAGGCTCCAGACGTGCAGGCTCAGTAGTTGTGGCTCACGGGCCTAGTTGCTCCGCGACATGTGGGATCTTCCCAGACCAGGGCTCGAACCCGTGTCCCCTTCATTGACAGGAAGATTCTCAACCACTGCGCCACCAGGGAAGCCCCTATAAACTTGTTTTTTTTAAGAGATTTCTCTAAATCAAAATTTTGTTGCTTTATGGTGAAGAAACCTAGGCGTTCAGTCACACAAATAAGCTCTCAATAATTAGAGAATTTTTTCTAAACTATATGAACAACCGTTTCTCTTTATTTTTAAATTAATGATGGACTCCCTGTGCTAGTTTCTATTTTGAACTTTCGTTGCAAACTTTTATTGTTCGTTTTTTTTTTTTTCCTGTGTATTTTGCCTTGCTAACTAGATCATAAGCTACTTGGGACAGCCCACTGGACACCTATAGTGTTGAATGGAGTGATTGAGCAGTGTTGAGCTACTTAATAAACTCTGCTTAGTTGTTTTTACTGCAACTTAAGTCAAGAAACGAACAGAAGAAAGCTAAATCAACAAAATGTTGTTAATAATGATCATAATGTTTCTGTAACAAACTTGTTGGAAGAAGGATTTGATATCATGTTCTAAAATATGGTTTATGTGTTTTATTGCAAAACTTCCTAAATAAGCTCTCTTCATTATTTGAAAGTTATTTATCCTGTTTTCATGGTTATAAAGGCATGGTCTTTGTAGCTGGTTGACCTATATAATTCAAAGCCTTCCAGGGTACCTATAAAAGAAAAGCAACTTGGTATAGAAAGACCCTAGAATTACACTTCTATTAGTAAATCTTTTGCTTTTTTTAAGAAAGAAAAGCACACAGTCAATGTTCTAGCATCCAAGTTGGGTTGAGATCTTAATGGAGTTAAATGCATAAATAGGTAAATAATACTCTTTCAGGAAAATCTGATAGAAAATTACTCTTTTGCTATAATTGAAAGAGATGTTCTTACATTACAGCATTTGTGATATGCTGAATTTATTTGCAGTGTTTATAATATCTCTCATATATTTTGTAGAAGTAAGTTTTAGTATGTTTATCAAATTAAAAATTGCTTCTGAGATTGTTCATTCTGTTTTCTAAACTTTATCACTGATTATAGATACAAGACACTTCTATCATTTATTTTAAAGACTGTTTATTAACTTGTCTTTAGGCTAGCTCAGATTGCATATTGCTAAGAAATTAAGTGCTTTGGACAATCAGCAATTTGCATAATTATTGTTTTGGAGATAATTCTGTAGGGAATAGTCTGCTTCTATGAATATTTATAAAGTATCTGATTTATAAGCACAGAGACAATGAGTATAAGGTATTGTTATCTAGTTGTCTGAAAGATAGTAAAATGTCCACGGAGAATAAATGTAATATCTTTGATATTGTTCAAACGACTTCATCACTAATCGTATAATAGAAAAAAGAAAGAGAGTAATGGGAAATTTTCCATTATTTAGATTATTCTCGCACTTTCAGAACACAGTCCCTGAAATATTCAATATGATAGGTTATGTCTGAGTATGTATATTCATGTATGATGACATATATGTAACAGGTATATGGAATGGACATCATAATGTGAATGATGAGAATTAATCTAGATTAAGGTTGGTAAATTTACTGCCTGTGGGTTGAATCTGACCCACTGCCTATTTTTGTGAGTAAGGTTTTACTGGAACACAATGCTCATTCATTTGTGTATTATCTGTGACTACTTTCATGCTATAACAGCAGAGTTGATCATGGCCTGCAAAGCCATGCCCTTTAGAGAAAAATTTGTGTCCCCTGATCTAGATATCATCATACAGATTCAGCTGATCCTCATACTACACAGACCCTATGTTGCTGCATTTTAAAGTATTTTTCTCTATATGCTTTTCTTCCTAACGTAATGTGACTGCTGAAGAGCATCCACAGTTATCAGCTTAAGCATGATCCAAGGAACTTTTTTGATCCTTATCTTCCACCTATATTTATAATCATAAGCATTCAAAGTAGGGTATATTAAACACATTAATACAAAACCAAGATATTTTGTCATAAAATAATCTGTATTCTACCAGTGCTTTTTGAATATCCAGGGCTTACTTAATTAATATCTTGGTAATTGAAAACAAAAGTTTAGCAAACTCTTTATTGTATGTACTGTGACCCTTCAAAGCTACTCCTTCTATCACAGAAGAGTAGTTTCCAGTATTCTCCTTCCTTACTTCACTACTGAGGACAAATGAGGAAAACCAATTCCAGTGTAATATAAAAGTACTTTACACCTTGATTTTAAGGCTTCTAATTTCAATAAAAATAAAGTATTGGATCAAATGACTTCCAAGTTTTCTTTTCAATTTTAAAATTTTATGATTTTTTACAAAAAACTAGTGTAAGCATTTATCAAACAAAAACAAATATGTTCTCTTAAATAATCAGTTTAGTTCATCATTAGTAATTAAAATAGTTCTTTTTCATAAGCTCATTCTCTGTAGTTATAAGTCATAAGAAAGCAACTGCAAAAGAATAGCTGAATAAGTGAAGAGATATACCATCTTCATAGATTGGAACTCAATATTGTTAAGATGTCATTTCTTTACAAATTCTATAGATTCAGTGATATTCCCCCCCTCCACAAAAAATCCCAATAGATTCTTTTTTGTAGAAATTGGCAAATTGATTCTAAAATTCATATGGGGACAGAGAAAGACAAATATCATATGATATCGCTTATATGTGGAATCTAAAAAAAATGATACAAATGAACTTATATACAAACCAGAAATAGACCCTTAGATATAGAAAACAAACTTATGGTTACCAAAGGGGAAAGGGGGTGGTTGAATTAGGAGTTCGGGATTAACATATACACATACAAGGACCTACTGTATAGCACAGGGAACTATACTCAATATTTTGTAATAACCTATAAGGGAAAAGAATCTGAAAAAAAATATATGTATAACTGAATCACTTTGATGTATACTGAAACTAACATAATATTGTAAATCAACTGTGCTTCAATTTAAAAAAAAATCATATGGAAATGCGAAGGACTTAGAATAGTCAAAAAGAATCTTGAAAGAACAATGTTGAAGAACATACATAAACTGCTTGATTTTAAGAGTTACTTTAAAGCTAAAATAATGAAGACAGGTGTGTTATTAGCATAGGGCTAGGCAATTAGATCAACTGAACAGAACGGAACACAAATATAGTAAATTGATTTTGGACAAAGGCACCAAAACAGTTCAGTGAAAGAAAGGAAACAAATCTTCAACAAATGGTTCCACAACAACTAGAAAATGAACCTCTATCCCTACCTCACACTATAAAAAAAGTTAATTCAAGATGTGTCATAGATGTAAATTTAAGAGCCAAAACATAAAGCTTCTAGGAAAATAACAAAGGAGAATTTCACTGTGTCTTTGACATTTGAGGATTTCTTAGCAACACACGCATATACACACACGCACACACCCCAACCACAAAAGGAAAAAATATAGATGAATTAGATTGTATAATAATTACAGTTTTTCTCTCATCAAAAACAAATAAAAAAAGAAAATTGTTAAGGAAATAAAAAGCAAGCTATAAACTTGGAGACAATATTTGCAACCTTTATATCTGTCAAGATAATTGTTCCAGAATCCTACAGGTCAATAATAATGACCATCAACTCAATAAAAATTAACAGACTAGAACAAATACTTCAACAAAAAGAAGAGAAATGAATGGCCAATAAGCATATGAAAGAATGCTCAGCATAATTATGGAAATGCAAATTAAAACCACACATTGCATAGCCAGACAAATTGCTAAAATTAAAAAAAATGACAATATCAAAGATTGGTGAGAATGTGGAAGACTAAAGCTCTCATATTGTTGGTGAGTGTGTAAAATGGTATAATTATTTGGAAACAGTTTGGCAGTTTCTTATAAAAATTAAAAATAGATCTAACTTGTGATCCAAAAATTTTACTCCTAGATATTTACCCAAGAGAAATACAAATGCAAAAATAGTTTAGAGTTGCTTTATTCATAATGGACAAAAAGTGAAATAGCTCAACTGTTTATTAATAGAACAATGAACAAATAAATCATGGAATATTCATACATCCTACTCAGCAATATAAGGGATCAAATAACTGAAACAAAACAACTTGGATGAATCTCAAAATTTTATGTTGAATGAAGGAAAGCAGACACAAATAACAATATATTTGAATTTATATGAAGTTATAACAGGCAAAACTCAAAACAGGAAGCAGTCTAAATATCCATCAACTGGTGAACAGATAAAATGTGGCATATCAATACAATGGAATATGGAATATTATCCAGAAAAAAAAAAGGTGAACATCTGATAAACACTATGACAGGGAAAGCATTACACTAAGTGAAAGAAGCTAGACATGAAAGACTACATATTGTATGATTCCATATATATTAAATTTCCAGAAAAGGCAAGTCTGTGATCATGGAATGCAGATCAATAATTGCATGGACTGGGGAGTGGAGAGTGCAAACTGGCATAAGGAAACTTTTTGAGTTGGTGGAAATGCACAGCTGGATCATGGTGATGGTTGTGCAACTCTGTAAATGTACTAAAAAAAGCACTGAATTGTATACTTGTGGTGGGTGAACTTTATATAGTTCAATAAAGCTGTTCCAAAAGGAGAAGAAAGAGCAGACAAAGCTAACATATGGTGATAGAAATCAGAACAGTGGTGGTTTCTAAATGAGTGGTGGAGGTTGACTGGAAATGAGGAGGGAACTTAATGGGGTGATGGCAACATTCTATATCTTGATTGGCCTGGTAGTTACACATGGATGGTTGTTATTGTCAAAATTCATGGAACTCTACAGTTATGATTTGTGTATTTTTATAATATGTAAGTTATACCTCAAATTAAAAGAAAAAGTCACTACAGATTTGGGATTTGTTGAATTGGAAGAAAGTAGCAGTGAGTTATCCACATTAAACTTTGCCTGTTCTGAAGGATAGAGGAAGCAGCCATGGAGGAAGATGCTAATTATGTTGATTTTATCTTATGTGAAGTAACTTCTGCGGCAGAAAATATGCAAGAGCTTATTAAGGAACATCTGTGTTTCTATTTACTTCTTTTTCTTTCCAGAAATCAATTTTATACTTCTTTTGCTTGCTTTTAAGGTATGGCTAGAGATTTATCAGGAAATGTTTTATTGTCACCTAAGCTATTATGTCCACTGTTATCTCTATCATCATTTTTTCACCTCATTATTCTTAGAATCAAGCAAATCAGAATTCACCTAAGTGTACAGGAGATAAACAGTAAATTGTTGACAATCTGTTATGGTGTTTTATTGCTCTCATCATCTGTTATAACTCCTCTGATACTTGTTACATATACTTGTCAAGAGCCAGGGTGGAAGAGAGCAGAAAATCTGTTTTGGGGAAGCCATTTGAGCTTTCTTCAGTTTGATAAGGAATTTAGAATGGTTAGTCACTCATTCTCAGGTCATTTATACTTAACCTTTATTAAATCTTTTCAAATCCTAAACATGGTTTCATGGTAAAAGCCAGAGAAAAGTTTTAAATGTGTGGTGAACTGAAAGTGTTGCAGATTTTATTCTTTTCATTTTTTCTGACTTATTTTGCATTCCTCATATTCCTAATATTATTTGATTTTTTTTCTCCCATTCAAGAAAGATCTTCAGTATTCTAAGTCCACTCTTCTATTTCTGAACTATATTTGATGCTAATGCATACTGCCCAGAAATCCCTTTATCTTGTAATGGTCCCCACTCTCACCTCAGGACCTTCTTCCTACCTCCAAACATACTGGTTTCATCCAGATGCTAAAATTTCCATCCAAAGACGTCAGAGTGGGAGTTGCTGCTGTGGATGCTCCTCACGTGTGCTCTCAAGGACCCAGTGAACACCACAACGTCTTTGCCATGTGCTCCTCCTAAACCTAGTTTTTATCTTGCTTTTGAATTCCCTGGTCCTCAGATTACTTCACTACTTCTGAGGAAACACAAACATCTTTTTACTGCAACCTCATTTCCTTCAGAAGCAAGACCCTACTCTGTTTCCACTTCCACTTGACATTTCTTGTCTCCTTTCATCTAGATTTTATAAGGCCAACTGCTAGGAACCATTTTTCTTCTCTCCTCTGAGATTTGGGACTCTGCTGAATCGAAGCATCCTTCTCTTTGTCACAATTACCTTAATATCAAGAAAAAACCTTTTAAAACCTGTTTTTTTCAAGTGTTTCTACAGAAGTTTCTATTACCTTCAAAAGCCCTAGCAATTATTTCTATTTACATAATCATGAATTTGGTTTCTGTGTGTGTGTGTGTGTGTGTGTGTGTTTTGTAGATCAGCTTACTCAGTTTTTCTGCAGCTACAACACACATCAGATTCCTAGAGCAGGTGTTCTAGGCACAAGACTCAAAATACCTTCTTTGCCTGGAAATATTGCATTTTTCCTTCCTTTCAGTCCAAGAAGATGACACATCCCCTATCTGCCCCCAGAACCCATTTTTACTTTTTCATTCCTTGTTGAATTTCACTTCGGACAAATCTATACTCTGGATTCTCAAAATTAGTGACAATGATTCAGGCTTAGTAATAAAACTCTCCCTTCCCACTTTAAAAAAATTATTTTATCGTGGTAAGAATACTTAACATGAGATCTACCCTCCTAACAATTTTTAAATGTACAGTACAATATTGTTGATTATAGGTGCAATTTTGTACAGCAGATCTCTAGAGCTTATTCACCTTGCTTACCTGAAACGTTATGCCTTTTGATTAGTATCTCCTCATTTCCCTCTCCCCTCAGCCCCTGGCAACCACTGTTCCACTCTTCGATTCTATGAATTTGACTATTATAGATACCTCATATAAGTAGAATCATGGAGTATTTGTTTTTCTATGGTTGGCTTATTTTGCTTAGCATAGTGTGTTCAAGTTTCATCCATATTGTTGCATATTACAGGATTTCATTCTTTAAGGCTAAATAGTATTTCATTGTATGTATATATCATATTTTCTTTATCCATTCATCTGTCTGTGGACATCAAGATGGTTTCCAGATCTTGGCTATTGTGAATAAAATGAGCTGGAATAGTGAAACCAACCCACCTACTAATCGAAGAGGCTGAACTGCCTCCTAGAATTTAACCTATTTGAAGCATTTTTTTTTCTGGCTCCAATAATGAATACTTATGTCTTCTAAGACTAGATTTCTGCACACTTCACATGATGTAGGGTTAATTTATGTGTGTAGCTACTATTTTTAGAGCTTGCACTGACTCCAGAACTGAATGTCTATCCACTCCCTCTCAGATTTTTCCTATATATTATATGCTGTATAAGCCATGCTTCCACCAAGGATTTAGATTTCTAAATCTAAAGAAATACTAAATAAATATTCTAAATCTCTTAAACTTTAGAGATACATGGCTTTAGAAATTTGATGTTTTGAAGTAACACATCCACAATGGAATTATTGTCATACTAGAGCATTTCCATTGGAGGAAAAAATTGCTCATGAACCTAGATGCACAAATATTCCTACAGCCTCCTATTGTTGCATGGTTTGCCAAGATAAGCACAGAAGACATTTTTCAGACAAATATCCTGTATACATAATTACCAGTTGATACTTGATCTCAAATTTGTTTAAACTGGTTGGACCATATATAATCCATCAGAGCTACATTTTAACATCTAACAGGCCAAGTGACTCCATGTGCCTAGGCCGATTTGCTGATCTGATTTATTAGATATCATCAGTTTTGGAAAAAGAAGTATGCAAATGGAATCCAAGAGAATAATGTTCTTCTAGTTGGAGACAGAACTGACTTAAATCATCTCTTCCATGTCTTCTTTCTTCTGGAGTCCATCTAGATCCATTATACCTAGTATCTTTCATGGGATTGAAAGATACAAGAGCAATAAGTGGATGGAGATAAATAGGTTTCAAAGGGGAGATAATAAGATTAGTTTTCAATTTCACTAAGCAGTTGAAAATACAGGCCTGGAACCTGGGAGAAAAAGTAGGACTAGAAAAAGATTGGGAAGTTATCTGCATTAAATATTCAAAGGCATGGGAGTAGACGGAAGGACATGTAGATTAGAAATGGTATATATCTGAAATCAGAATGCGTGGGTTTAGTTCTAGATCTATCACATTTTAGCCGAGGGACCTTGGGCAAGTTATCTAACATCTGTGATCCCTAGTTTTCTCATTTCTTAAATGGAGTTTGCCTTAGGTTATCTTTAAGTTCCATTTTAGCTCCAAAATTCTACTATCTTCAGAAATTGTTAAAGGTGAAAGTGCAGAAATAAAATATACAGAGCCTGTAAGTAGTCAGTGGAATTGAGACTTAAGGAGGATTTCGAAGCTGAGAGCAACTTAAGAATGTGCATATTTGAATGAGATTATTTGTTTCTTGATTAACACATGAACTTTTTTCTTTTCCCCCTGATGGGTATTAGGACCCAATTTCCATTAAAATTTCATCTTTGCAAGGTAAAATGAAGTACTGTAAGGAGATTACAATAACTGAGACTAATGATAGCTTAAGCATCAAAAATTAGAATAAAACGAGTGAATTTTAGGGATGATGTTCCTATGATAAAATAGCAACTGATTACAATCTGAATGTGGTATGAGAGAAAGCAAAGTCAATCGGTTCCCAGACTGCATACCTATAAGATACTGTAATTGAAGATGTGGCGTATGAAGAAATGGAAATTAAGGAGTTTTAATCATCTGGGTGTCTTTATGAAGAGGTTATAACACTTTGCAGACATCAAATTAATCCTTATTATATCTTTAAGAGGCAGGTAAGAGAACAGGTATTATTTTCAGCTAGAAATTGAGGGCCAGCGTTTATGGGGTAGGCACATGGCATATGCAGAGGTAGTCCGGTGTCATGTCTAAAAGCGTGTGCTCTGCCATCGCAGCCCCACCACACCACCCACCTGGTGTGTGTCTTTGGGCAAGTTGCTTATTTGGGCTTCAATATTTTTTCTATGAAATGGGATTAATAATGATTATTAGAGTGGTTAGGATTAAATAATACGTGTAAAGTGCTTCTAATGGTGTCTGCCATGCAGTAAATGTAATCAATATAAATTACCACTACCACCATTACCTTTACTACTACTGCTACTGTAATGACAGTCAACACCATACAGTGTTGATTTGTGTGAGGTTTGTGTACATATAGAAGGGAATTAATGTTCCTTTATTCTTATTTTAGGGTTCCCATTGTGTAAATGTGGTCTGCGGGGGGGACAGAGGACTATGACAGAACCTGTAGCAGTTCACACTGTGGTCTCCATTACATGAATAGTAATAATACAACAACGCCTTAACTTTTTTGAGTACAGAGGAAACTTATTTGACATTTCATTGAAGACAGATGGAAGTAATAACAAGTACTAACATTTTTCCCCCCATTAATCTTGTGTTTTTAATGGATAGTGGTAGCAGGAATTATGCTGGAGAGACATTGTTTATTTGAAGGGTATTTCTCCTCATAAAAGGGGTCAATGAAAAGCAACAGCTTGGGAGATTCTGCTCTAGACTATACCAGCCAGATAAAAAATTAGTAAGTGATATTGCAGGAAAGATGTATGAGCAAAGTCGGGCCAATAGCCTGCTGCCTAGTCTTTCAGATTCTAGTTCCACCCACACTACTTCAGGATTTATTTCTCCTCCTTCCTTTTAGGCAAACCTTCTACCCTCTGAAAAACTCTTCTTCCTTAGCTCATTAATCCATGTCTTTTTGACCCTTATAATACATGATTTAAAATATTCTGTTTGCTTCCGCCACTCAGATCACCCACTGAATCACCTCAGCATACATATATCATTTGTACTGTTTTAATTTGCAATAATTAAATTATGTATTTCTTTGGAAACCCTATTTTAGTCCATTTATATAGCGTGAATAATCAGTACTATTGAAAGTTCCTTGATGTCAGAGACTGTATCCTCTGTTTCTGTTGCATCTCCCTAGGGTACCTGTCATAGTGCTCAGAAACATTTATTAAGCACCCAGTAATGCTTAATGAATGTTATTGACTGACAAGACTTTCATGCAATTGAGATAGCAGCAAGATATCTGAGAGATTTCTTGGAGACAAGCAGAGAAATAGAGGCTAGAGGTGAATAGGTTTGAGTTTTATCCATGTAATGAAAGTAGTTTAACTAGACAAAAGTCCTAGTTTTTCTTACAGCTTTCATGCATGTAAGTGTTCCATGTCTTTAAAGCATTTTCAATGTCTCTTTTGGTATACTATTACAAAATTTGTATGCCTTTCTCTCCAAGAAAAATGACAATTGAAAGGCGAAAGAATACCATAATTTATATAATGGTATTATATTTTCTTTCTAATATTCTTCAATTATGGGAAGCTTTAAGATTGTCCCTGTTAGCTAACTATGCCATGTTCTGTAATTTTAAAAAGTGAATTCATCTTACCATTTTTATCTTCTTGTGACATATCATCATCAAATTTTCAAGTGTATGTAAGCAGCATGTAAAAATCTAAAACAAATCATACATTCTTTGAAAATATGAAGTATATTTAAATTATAAATGTAATTTGGTATATATCTCCATTTAATGTGGAAAATATTCTGGGAGAAATTTGTATGTAAAAATAAAACAAAAGAACTCTAATTTTTCCCTATTTAGGTTTTCTTGAACTACTGCTAGAAATGCCAGAGGAAGGGAGTGGATTATGTAAGCGATGCAATATATACTGAAGATACATTCTTGCATGGAACCACTACAGTGCATAACTGACTCAGTAATTCTATACCATGAAAAGTAATCAAATGATCTTCACTTCAGACAAATCAAATGGGCCATATGTCAGGTGTAATAGCGTTTATGGTTATATATGGTAACATATATGTATGTGTAATATGTGTGTATCTGTGTGTTTGTTTACACATGTTTATAATAGATTCTGATTAAAATACATTGTGGAAATGCAGAAAAACCTTTAAGATAGTAATTTCTTTTTAAAGGATCTTCAAGAAAGGAAACAATAAGGATAGTATCGCAAACTGAAATTTACTATTTTTATGAAAATTATCATTGATATTAATGCTGTCACCCATGGAATATAGTGTGTGAAAGAGGACAAGAGCACTGAATATCAGCAAAATAACAGATTCATGGATATAAGATCATGTCTGACATAAAATAAATGTGGTCCTCTCTACTAAGCATATCAGGAATTCAGTTTCAATTAATTATATTTCAGGGGCTAATATGTAACTAAGGTTGATGGTCCTTGGGTCTCAATCTATTTAGGTATTTTAGTAGTGCGTGCCTTTCACTTCAGGTGCTATTGGTAATGTGGGATATTAAGGAAACAATCAGATAACCATAGTTAAAATAAATGAGGGCTTATTTGCCTCGGAGTGATTGGAGTGACTTCTTTCATTTGTTTTCACCTGGCTGCTCTCAAGTATCATTACTTTCTGTCCTTTGTCCAGATGAACAAGGCACAAGGTCTAATATCAAGAGTAGTTTCTGTAGTCCCCGATCATAGCTCATTGTGAAGGAATTGTGTATTAGATTGTTTGTGGAGCCTGAAACAAGCCATTGAAATGCAAATACCAGATCCTTTAATTGGAATAGCTTTATGAACTGCTAGAATAATTTTTGCATCTTTTTAGAAGATATTTTAACAGTCCTTCAAATTTTGGGGCAGTACTGCTGTGAACCAAATTCATTGTTGTATAAAAAAAAACAAGGTAGCCATAACTTTTGCTTTTATATACTTACATTGAGATGAGAAAAAAAATTAGTGTCTCTTTCTCCCCATTCATCAGTGTATTATGTGCAATTCTGTCAAAGCCATGACCAGGAGTAACGCAAAGCTGTGTGGATAAAAAGCAAAATTGCAAAAATACTGGTAAAGGTTTGTTTTTGTTGATACTGTTTTCTAATTTCCAAACATCTGGAATCTGGCAAATGTGTAGTAGTTTCATTAGGCAGGTTGATGTGAGAAGGAAAAAAATTGAGGAAAAACTTAAATAGCTGAAGGCCACCCTGATGATATCTGGTGTTTGAGATGAGTATGATTTAGAATTGTTCTGTGTTTTATTCAGAGCAAAAGAGAAATGAAGGAAATGCTTTGAAATCCTACCCAGTATGTTGGTATGGGATATCTCTTGAGGGTCACATTAAGACAAACATACACACACACATACACACACTTCCTAAAAGCTGTTTGAATTGTGAACGAGTGGCCACATGGCAAAAATAATGCATATCAAACTATAAAGGCTGGATATATCTATATTCAATTTACTATTATAATATAAAACTAACAAAAAATTAAAACATCTGTTGTCCTACCCCAGAAGTTTTCAAAAGTGGTGCCTTCAACTGCAACCCCATAGACTCTGACTTAATTTATCTGAGGTGGGATTCAAGAATAGGGAATTGTTTCATACTCTCCAGGGGATTCTGGTGTGACTACATGGATGAAAACTACTATTTTGCACCACCAACCCTGAGAGAAAAGCAAAGGCTTTGGGGAGGATTGTCCCTCAGTTGAACTCCTGGCTCTGCCAGGCTCTGCCACTGACTATGTGTCCTTGTGCAGGTTACTCTAAGAACACTTTCTCATCACTGACATGGAAAATACAAATCCACTGGATTTCTATGAGAATTACATTTAATATTTATAAAACCCTTGGCAGGGCTCAAAAATACTTGCTCCCTCCTATCTGTAGTGCATTTCTTAGAGTCTCTCATAACTCCAGGTATAAGGTCACTTTCTGTTATAATATTAAGGTAAAATTAGCATTATCTCCCCCACTATATTATGTAGTAAGAATGTTCAGCATTTTGGAGATGAGGTTAATGCATGTAATTATTTCTGGCTGTTGTTATCTCTTGCTTTTAAAGTTCTCATTCTCTGCCTCACATTTTGCTTCTTGCCTCTGACTCCATTTCTACTTTGCAGTTTACTACAGGACAGGGTCCCTATCCCTTTGCTACAGAAAGTATTGTCAGCTGTAGCTGATTTTACAAAAGGTTTGTTATTGGGCAAACAACTTAAAATTTAATCTCAGCTAACCTTTTCCTTAAAAATCTTTCAACTATTTCTGGGTCTAAAAAATTTTTATTAGTTGTCTCTTCTACTGGGGGTCTGGCCTCCTTTCGTGTTGCTGTGCCCTTTTTGTTTCTCTCTCAAATGCCATCACACATTTTTCTAGATTCTTTTTGCTTCTAAATCCCCAAATGCCTACGGTGTTTTTAGTTCTCTTTTTGGTTAACTTCTAAGGCATTCATTTATGCCCTGAGTAATATTCTTTTGCCACAAAGTAGCCAAACAAGATATTTTGCTAAATAAAAACTTCTTACTTGGAAGAGGAATTTTGCCAATCATTAGAATAATTTTCCTCCCTATTGTACAAGGTTATACAGTTATAAAATTATAACTGATTATAATTAGCATTATTCTTATATTGCTTTTCATTTAAAAATGTTCTCTAGAAT
The DNA here is from genome assembly GCF_009873245.2 of Balaenoptera musculus. NCBI lineage: Eukaryota > Metazoa > Chordata > Mammalia > Artiodactyla > Balaenopteridae > Balaenoptera > Balaenoptera musculus. Next base: position 61,582,850 of record NC_045796.1, on the reverse strand, counting down.
AAGTAGCAAGTTGTTGAGTGTAAGAATATCAAACTGTAGTGGTCATAAGAATAGCCCAGGAGTTTGCTAACCTGTAGATTCCTGAGCCTTGTGCCTGAGATTTTGATTTAGTAGCTTAGCAGTGTAAACTTTAATGGGCATCCCAGATGATTCCAGTGCAGGTGTTCTGTGTGTTGCATAGTGAGTAATACAGGCATGATTTGGCTCAGGTATAGCCTGGTTTATTTGGTGCAGCTAGTACCTGTTTATTTGCTGCTATGTATCCATTCTTCTACCTTCTTGCAAAAGATACACTAAATTGGGGGTGAGGGGAATGACCCCATTCTCAGCCATGTGGTTTGAGTGAGATTTACTCCAGCTTAGATCTAGAGGTGTTTTCTGTTTGCCTTAAGCCAAATGGCAGATCACACTGCACTGACCATAGTGATTAGTTCAGCAAAGGACATGTAAACCAATCAGAATCATCAATTACTAGCTGGAAGAAATGTTTTTGGTGGTTACTGGGAAAGAATCAGCTATTTTCATTTTTCCTTTGATTTTCTTGTGGACATGAAGCTTGGAACTGCTGTGACTATCTTGTCTAAAGAGGTGAGTAAGTTAGAGGAAGCAGATAGAGCTAGAACCTGATGATACCACCAGCCTTCTGCCCAAGGACTAAGCTTACATGAACTGATACATCCCTTTTTGCTTAACCTAGACTTGCAGACCCTCACCTCTAGGTTAAGCAAAACGGAATGTATCAGTTCTTAGAAGAGTAGAATTAGGTAAACTGAAGCAAAGGGATGGGCAACTAGGCGGCCCCATCTCTTTTTTGGCATGAATGATGCTCATCCTTCTTGGGATAGTTAAATAGTTAAATTTAAATTTAAATTTAGGCATAGTTATATCTGTGCCTTTTGAACCTTGGGACTCTGTGTCTACTGTGGTTGCAGCAATGGAGGACAAAGGTAGGAAAAATTCAGGATAGTTGGAGCATGGCTGCTACATTTTGAAACCTTCAGTGAGGTCTATAGGATAGAGATAAGCTAAGGCTGAAACTAGCCTTTCTGACAGCACAGAAGAAGAAAACATGGTTTTTTAAAGGAAAGCTCTTTCTGCTTGAGACCTGTAATTCAGGAGGACTGAAAGACTGATCCCCTGGGGCTGGCAAGTGTGAAAAAGCTCAATGGTCAACCCCATCCAAAGTTAGTACTAATGGAGGCAAAGAGGTAGCATTGCAGCAGAAGGTAAGTTTGGAGCCCCAGAAAAGCCTAAGTGGCTCCATCTGGACAAATGAGACCATCACCACCATTGTGAGGATGCAGCCTGTGGACCGGGCAGATTCATAGAGCTTCCCTGTCTCATCCTAGCATGTCATACACCTCTAAAGCAGAGGACAAGATGGGAGTAGGAAACTGAGTGTTAGGGGAATGGGTAAGAGCACTGGAGATGTATTGTGAATAAACTATATTTTCTGTTTCTGGACCTTGTGTTAGCAGATCTCTGGCTATGGTTACTAGCTCATGGGGCTAACCAGTAGCATATAACTTGAAACCTCTATATTTTTAGGCAGTTAATTCTATTGCCCAAGAAACACCAAGATTGGTCGGCAACAGGCTATGATTGCTTAGTCCTTAAGCCTATTTTTAGGTTGTCAACAGGTACCAAGAGAAAGTGGGCTGCTAAAGAGGACTAGCCCCCAGAAGGGGCAAACACTCTTCCTCTAGATTGGATGGAGACTGCAGCTACTTTGCTGCCCATAACAAGAGCAGCCTGAGATGAGGTCAACCCTTAGATGGAGGAAAGACAAGAAATGAGTATGCCCCTTAAGCCTCAAATCAGGGAGTGCCTGAGGCTAGCCCTTCTTTGGACTTTGTAGATAAAGGAGCCAATAAATTCTCATTATGTTTTGAGTTTTGTTTTGCCATTTGTAGCATAAATGATCATCTGATACACCTGGACATGCCCCTTATGTATTAGAGTTCTCCAGAGAAATAGAACCAATATATGATTTATTATAAGGTATTGGCATACAGGATTATAGAGGTTGAGAATTCCCATGATCTGTTGTCTGCAACTGGAGACTCAAGAAAGCTTGTGGTAGTTAAAAGGTCTGAGAACCAGGAGTGCTGAGGGTAGGAGAAGATTGATGACTGAGATTAGAGGGGGACAAATCCAACCTTCCTCCACCTTTTTGTTCTATTCAGGCTATCAGTGCATTGGATGAGGTACGTCCACGTCAGGGAGGGCCATCTACTTTACTCAGTCTACCAATTCAAATGCTAATTTCTTTCAGAAACACCCTCACAGACACACGCAGAAATAATATTTAATTAGATATCTGGGCATCCCTTGGCTCCATCAAGTTGATACAGAAATTAACCATCACCTTACAAATAACTTTGTAGTGTTAATTAACTTTTTAGGAGCCTGAGTTTCTTCTACCCTATAATGAGAACAATATCTATTGTGAGCCTCAGGAATAATGTATATAAAGCATAGTGCATGGTGTATAATGAGTGCCTAATTAATGTTACTTTTATGGTCTATATCAGTGTTTTCCCCCATCATGTATTATTTAGTCATCAACCTTATTGGGTGTTTTGATCACTTTTCTTCACCCCATTGCTGAGAGAGGGATTCCTATCCTAGGATTAAGGGGATAGCCAAAAACATGACACCTGACACTGGACAGATGAGATTGATAGCAATTCATCAGTCCTGGGGGAGGAGGACACTGCACGCTTCCCAAGGCCACATGGGGTTGCACTTGGGAATAGAATGAACAAGCAGGGACTGTGGGAAGCTGACTTTGTAGTATTAAGAGCATAAGATGCCCCCTGGTTTTTGCAGAAGGGTGTGATTGTTTGAATAATTTCATGGACTGGCAGGGAATTGAAGACCACTCCTCAGGCATAAATAAGCAGGCAGTGTGCCTGGGCCCATGATAAAAAGGTATGTTTGGCTAGGGGACCGTATCTGTCTGAGCAGAATGGGAAGGAGAACTTGTAGGAACTGAGGCCCTCTCAGTTTTCCTGAGATGTCAGGGCAACACAAAGATAGTAATTTTAGGCCTTATGCCGCATGGGGGTAGAGGAAAAAGCGCTTGGATTTAGTTAGAATTTCTGGTTGCCATGTGGCCTATAAAATGAGAATATGCCAGTTCTGTCCCTCTTGAGGATCTTTGTGAAGATTATCAGTCATATTTGTGTCTTAAGAATACATCAGATGCTCTTTCTTTCTTTTTTTTTTTTTTTAAAGACAGGTTTTTTTAAAAAATAAATTTATTTATTTATTTTTGGCTGTGTTGGGTCTTAGTTTCTGTGCGAGGACTTTCTCTAGTTGTGGCGAGCGGGGGCCACTCTTCATCGCGGTGCGCGGGCCTCTCACTATCACGGCCTCTCTTGTTGTGGAGCACAGGCTCCAGACGCACAGGCTCAGTAGTTGTGGCTCATGGGCCCAGTTGCTCCACGGCATGTGGGATCTTCCCAGACCAGGGCTCGAACCCGTGTCCCCTGCATTGGCAGGCAGATTCTCAACCACTGTGCCACCAGGGAAGCCCGAGATGCTCTTTCTTTTGATTGAGCAGTATTAGAAACAGAATCTTTGGCCCAAGACACCATGGACAAGTTTATTTTGGGGCTTCAGGAATTGGAGAGTAGGGTAATGGTTCTCAAGGTTGAAAGTAGTTAAGAATAACTGTTGGTGCTTGTAAAACACATACACATGAAACACACTTTACTAATCCACATCTTCAGAGAAGTTTCAAAGTTTTGGTGGTTTAAGGCAGCATATTGATTTAGAAATGTACATTTAACAAGATCTCAGATTATTCTGATGCAGTAGTCCTTCAACCAAACAGTGTCAACAACAGTTTAGTGCCAAGGTTCTCAAACTTGACTGTGCATCAGAATGCATTGAGGGGTTGTTAAAACACACATCACTGGGCCCTATCCCCAAAGTCTCTGACTCAGTAGGTCTGGGTGGGACCCTCAAATTTGCATTTCTAACAAGTTTCTAGGTGATGCTGCAAGGACCACACTTTGAGAACCATTGGTTTAGTGTAGTAATTCTCAGTTGTGTATGATTTTTCCCCCAGGGTACATTTGCCAATGTCTGCAGACACTTCTGGTTGTCACAACTGAAGGGTGCTACTGATACCTCATGTTAAAGGCCAAGGATGCTGCTGAACATCCTACAATGCACAGGACGTCATTCCTTCCCTACAACAAAGAATTATCTGACCCCAAATGTCAATAGTGCTAAAGTCGAGAACCACCAATGTAGTGGCATTTTCTGGGGCAGGAGGGTGAGATAGTCTCCTCATGGCAGCAGGTGCACATGGTTCATGTACATATTCACTGTAGGGAGTTGGCCTGAAAAGAGCAGCTAAGTGGAATTTACCAAAGACATTTTATAAAAGAAATAACTTCACACTCTTAATGAGCCACTCATTTACTGTCTTGCTGTCTACCCTGCAGAGCTGATCTGAATCAGTGATCCTTTTGAAATCAATGGAAACTATATTCTGGATGAGAGAAGGGATGAAAAGAAACAGCTATGTTAATTCTGATTTAAGCAAGGTTTCTCATTCCCTTTGATTAAATTGCAGGTGAAAGGAAGTAGATGAAATGATGCAATTGAGTAGGCACCAAAAATTGATACAAATGAATGACTCTGAAGGAAAAAACCGGTAATGATAGGTGAAACTTACATGGATTAGCTAGTTAAAAAAATCCTCTTTGTAGGGCTGCATGCAGATATTTAGATGCTTTTATTCAGCAATCTGACACTTGTTACCTAAGGTGTAAACTGAAATAAGCAGTTTTCTTACTTTTTGCTGTATTTACAGCAATCAATAATTGTAATAACTCCAGGGCTGGCAAAATATTGTTAAAGGGTAGAAATCTGATAGGTGAGATTTTTCTTAGAGCTTGGAGAAAATTTTGAGTTACTTTAAGTTATCGATGGTAGCAAAGAAAAGTAAATGCATTTTTTTAATCAAGGCTGTGCAAAACACATTTTACTGAGGCTTATTTAAAGCACTGATGATGGAGCTGAGTACAAGCTAAGTAACATACTCATGAAATCTGGCATATACTCAGCATCTAACAGAAAGCAGGCACTGGACAGTCTAAATAATGTTGGACTGACCACACACAAACATTTCAGGAAAGACCTCCTTACATCTTTTAAAAAGCAAAATTAGCGAATATACATTGATCTTCATTCCCCTATTCTCATCACTCATTAATAAGGATTGGGGGATGGAATTCTTGCAGAGGAAGAAAGCTAGCTAGAAGGACCAATTCCCTGCTAGGAATTCTACTTTGTTCCTCATTTTATCTTTTACTTTTCCTGTGCTCACCAATGCCAATCCCAGTTACACATCTTTAATAGATAACCAACAATATCTTTTGAAATTTTAGGTATGATGAATATTCTATGTACGTAAACATATTATCATCACCACCATCATTAATGTGTTTATAATTTTATATTCTCTCAATTTCTGTAGGTTTTAGTTTCTACATCTGTAAAATGTTTTTAAAATATTTTTTCTCCTTGGAATGCTTTTATCAAATAAATGTGTTAAATTCTAATATGTGTAAAATTTCTAATAAAATAAAATCTGATTGGCTGCTCTGATTGAATCCTCCTAGTTAGAACCAGAAATTGGAAGCCAAGACCTCATCCATTGGTTCTCATGGTGATTCCTGGAGAATCTTGAAGCTTTAAGATTACACAAAGCACAGTTTAATAATCAAGGGTCTAAAATTTTAGGTACCCTCTAATATCTCCTCAAGCTTGCCAAATATAGGCACTTATTACCTCCAGAAAGGATTTAAGTGAATTTACGAACAAGACCTTATTTATATTTAAAATTCAGGTAAGAATATCTGGAAATTTGACTCAGAGCTTCCTTGTAACACACACACACACACACACACACACACACACACAGAAGAAGGCAATAGGTTACCTGGCTTGTCTAATAAATGTCTAAAAATAATTTATTAATTGGATCCTTTTAGTAAGGCTATTTAGCAATGTAACAGATATCTTCAACTGTGATTTGGTAAAATATGGAGTTCTCCTAGACATATAGAATTTTCTTTTATTATCAGTCAAAGCTGAGTACATATAACTGAATCTTGAATTTCAGAAACACAGAAAGCATTTGTGAGAGGATTAAGGTACATCTAAAAATGTTGATTTCTTTTTTAAAATTTCATTTATTTATTTATTTATTTTGGCCATGCCTCGAGGCACGTGGGATCTTAGTTCCCCACACAGGGATTGAACATGCACCCCCTGCAATGGAAGCACAGAATCTTAACCACTGGACTGCCAGGGAAGTCCCTAAAAATGTTGATTTCTCGTGACCTAGCTTGACCTGTAGGAGTTATGATTCACGTGTTCCTTAAACTGATGTAATTTACAAATGTTAATCATCTCAATCTTCAGTCATAGGCAAGATTGAGCTCTCTACAAAGTGAATGAAGTACAGATGCTCTGTATTGTGGTTTAAATGAAGATACTGTGTTTTATCTACACAGTATCCTGGAGAAAGGGTTGGCATGCCGTTTTGAAATTAAGGGAACATGACCTGCCTGAATGGAGGGTGGGCACCTTGCACAGTGGTATACAAAAGGGATTCCAGCAATTGGGGACCATGTTTTCTCAAAAAAAAAGCAAACAAACCCTGTTTTTAGTATGTATAAATGCCTAGACAATTACTCAATTGAGACATAAAAGCACCTTCTAGAGATCAACGTAGAGATAGTTGTGTCCTGGAACATTTTAAGTATTGGTTGTCAGTCTACTTTGACCTTAACTAAATTTAAGAATCACTTCACATAACATCTGGTGTTGAATGTCAATGTCTTTATGTGTCTTTCTGGGTATGATTATATGCAAAATGCCTGAGAGAATTGACTTTGGGGCAAATAATGTAATGGGTCTTTTTTCTTTTTACATAGTGATACTTGTTATAGAAAACTTAGAACTTAAATAGGTAGGGGAAAAAAAGAAGCTAAAACTTATCTTCAATGCCACTGTCCAATGAAAATAACATTGATATTTGGTTTTAATCTTTCTTTCCATTCTTTATTTTTCCTATACAAATGTTTTTGCTTACTAATAAAAAAGAGATTGGTATAAATACCATTATCTAACTCTTTTTCTAAGAGTGTGATATTAGGCAAATGTCTTCCCATGTTATTAAATATTTACCTATAACATTATTTTTAATGCTCTCTATAAGATTCCTTTGTATGGATATGCTATAATTTATTTAATTTTCTATTATTGAGCATTTAGGTTTTTTTCCAAATTTTTACTATAAATGACATTCTAGTGAAAACTATTTTAATTAAATCATTGCACACATTCAGGATAGATTTTTTTATAGTTATAAAACAATACTTCCCTCTCATTTTTAGAATAACATTATTTTTAAAAAATAAATATATTTAAAAAAAAAATAACATTTTATTTTTACACCCTTGTAGAAATAAAAATAAAATTACACCCTTGTAGAAAATTATAGGAAACCATAAGGAAGTAAAAGCCATAATTTTTAATTTTTAAAATTTATTTTTATATATTTTTTTATACAGCAGGTCCTTATTAGTTATCCATTTTATACATATTAGTGTATACATGTCAATCCCAATCTCCCAAATCATCACACCACCCCCCACCCCTCCCCCACCACTTTCCCCCCTTGGTGTCCATATGTTAGTCCTCTACATCTGTGTCTCAATTTCTGCCCTGCAAACCGGTTCATCTGTACTATTTTTCTAGGTTCCACAAATATGCATTAATATACGATATTTGTTTTTCTCTTTCTGACTTACTTCACTCTGTATGACAGTCTCTAGATCAATCCACATCTCTGCAAATGACCCAATTTTGTTCCTTTTTATGGCTGAGTAATATTCCATTGTACATATGTACCCCATCTTCTTTATCCATTCGTCTGTCGATGGGCATTTAGGTTGCTTCCATGTCCTGGCTATTGCAAATAGTGCTGCAGTGAACAATGGGGTGCATGTGTCTTTTTCAATTATGGTTTTCTCTGGGTATATGCCCAGCAGTGGGATTGCTGGGTCGTATGGTAGTTCTATTTTTAGTTTTTTAAGGAACCTCCATACTGTTCTCCATAGTGGCTGTATCAATTTACATTCCCACCAACAGTGCAAGAGGGTTCCCTTTTCTCCAGACCCTCTCCAGCATTTGTTGTTTGTAGATTTTCTGATGATGTCCATTCTAACTGGTGTGAGGTGATACCTCATTGTAGTTTTGATTTACATTTTTCTAATAATTAGTGATGTTGAGCAGCTTTTCATGTGCTTCTTGGCCATCTGTATGTCTTCTTTGGAGAAATGTCTATTTAGGTCTTCTGCCCATTTTTGGATTGGGTTGTTTGTTCTTTAATATTGAGCTGCATGAGCTGTTTATATATTTTGGAGATTAATCCTTTGTCCTTTGATTTGTTTGCAAATATTTTCTCCCATTCTGAGGGTTGTCTTTTCATCTTGTTTGTAGTTTCCTTTGCTGTGCAAAAGCTTTTAAGTTTCATTAGGTCCCATTTGTTTATTTTTGTTTTTATTTCCATTACTCTAGGAGGTGGATCAAAAAAGATCTTGCTGTGATTTATGTCAAAGAGTGTTCTTCCTATGTTTTCCTCTAAGAGTTTTATAATGTCTGGTCTTACATTTAGGTCTCTAATCCATTTTGAGTTTATTTTTGTGTATGGTATTAGGGAGTATTCTAATTTCATTCTTTTACATGTAGCTGTCCAGTTTTCCCAGCACCACTTATTGAAGAGGCTGTCTTTTCTCCATTGTATATCCTTGCCTCCTTTGTCATAGATTAGTTGACCATAGGTGCGTGGGTTTATCTCTGGGCTTTCTATCCTGTTCTATTGATCTATATTTCTGTTTTTATGCCAGTACCATATTGTCTTGATTACTGTAGCTTTGTAGTGTAGTCTGAAGTCAGGGAGTCTGATTCCTCCAGCTCCGTTTTTTCCCCTCAAGACTGCTTTGGCTATTTGGGGTCTTTTGTGTCTCCGTACAAATTTTAAGATTTTTTGTTCTAGTTCTGTAAAAAATGCCATTGGTAATTTGATGGGGATTGCATTGAATCTGTAGATTGCTTTGCGTAATATAGTCATTTTCACAATATTGATTCTTCCAATCCAGGAACATGGTATATCTCTCCATCTGTTGGTATCATCTTTAATTTCTTTCATCAGTGTCTTATAGTTTTCTGCATACAGGTCTTCTGTCTCCCTAGGTAGGTTTATTCCTAGGTATTTTATTCTCTTTGTTGCCATGGTAAATGGGAGTGTTTCCTTAATTTCTCTTTCAGATTTTTCATCATTAGTGTATAGGAATGCAAGAGATTTCTGTGCATTAATTTTGTATCCTGCAACTCTACCAAATTCATTGATTAGCTCTAGTAGTTTTCTGGTGACATCTTTAGGATTCTCTATGTATAGTATCATGTCATCTGCAAACAGTGACAGTTTTACTTCTTTTCCAATTTGTATTCTTTTTATTTCTTTTTCTTCTCTGATTGCCATGGCTAGGACTTCCAAAACTCTGTTGAATAATAGTGGTGAGAGTGGACATCCTTGTCTTGTTCCTGATCTTAGAGGAAATGGTTTCAGTTTTTCACCATTGAGAATGATGTTTGCTGGGGGTTTGTCATATATGACCTTCATTATGTTGAGGTAGGTTCCCTCTATGCCCACTTTCTGGAGAGTTTTTTTATCATAAATCAGTGTTGAATTTTGTCAAAAGCTTTTTGTGCATCTATTGAGATGATCATATGGTTTATTTTTTTTATTTTTAAATTTTTTGTGTGTGTGGTTTTATTAAAACCCAGTAATTTAAACTCAGATTTACCTAGTAGGATATTAAGTATGATGTTCTTTATATGTTTTTTAAATTAATTTCTGTTGGAGTATAGTTGATTTACAATGTTGTATTAGTTCTTTATATATTTTTAAAAGAATTTTTCTTTAGTTATTTCTTGGTTTCCATATTTCTGTTGGTTTCTTTTTCTTGTTAGAACATGTATATGTGAAAAATATGCTTTGTTCCATTTGTCTCAGGAAGGACAAAAATATGCTCTTTGTGGTCCCATGTGTTTCAGGAAGCAAGAGGCTACTATGAGCAGACTGGAGTTGGTCCACTGCCTGTTGTCCTGTTCAATGGAATGCCCTTTGAAAAGGAGCAGCTAGACCCTGATGAGTTGGAAACCATCACAGTGCACAAAATCCTGGAGACTACACCTTCTTTCAAAGAGCAGTGTACTTGGTAAGTACTGTTTCAAGGCTGATTTTGAAAGAGAATGGTTTACTTACATTTTTGTAGTCTCTGTAGTAGGCAATAAAATGCTTTAAGTATCACTGTTTTCTATACACCACTCATAATTGATTTGCAGACTCCCAGCAGGTTCTGCTGTAGTGAAAATATCCATGAGACTTTTCTGTACGTTGTTTTTGAAATAACTAATTTTATTGGCTTCAAGTTTAAATTTTATTTTAAAAATTCTTAAGAATTTAGCCATTCTAAGAGACATTTGTTCTACTTGTAAGGAATTTTGACTCAGAAAAATTCAAATATTTGATATATATATAGTTATTGTTGAGATATAACTTACATGCCGTAAAACTCAGCCTTTTAAGGTGGACTGTGCAGTGGGTTTTAGTATTTACACAGAATTATGCAACTATCACCACTGTCTAATTTCAGAGCCTTATCCTCACCCCTAAAATAAACCTGACACCCAGCAGCAATCACTCCCCATTTTCCCCTACCCTACCCCCTGGCAACCATGAATCTGTTTTCAGTCTCTATGGATTTGCCTGTTTGGGACATTTTATATAAAGGGATTCATATAATATATGGTCTTTTGTGACTGATTTCTTTTACTTAGCATAATGTTTTCAAGGTTTATCCTTGTTGGAGCATGTGTCAGTACTTCATTCGTTTTTATGGCCAAATAATAGTTCCTCCAATGGATATACCACAGTTTGTTTATCCATTCATATTTAGGTTATTGCCACTTTTTTGGCTACTATGAATAATGCTGCTGCTATAAGCAATCATGTAAAAGTTTTAATATAGACATATGTTCTCAGTTGTCTTGGGTATACACCTCAGAGTGGAATTGCCTGCTCATGTAGTTATTCTATTTTTAATAGTAATTCCATTTTTAACAGAACTGCCAGACTGTTTTCCAAAGCACCTGCACCCTTATACATTCCTCTCAGCAGTGTATGCAGGTTCCATTTTCTATAAATTCTAGCCAATTCTTGGTATTGTCTGTCTCTTCGGATCATATAGTTTTTATTCTTCAATTTGTTAATATGGTGTATTTGAAGACTTTGAGAAGGATGGGTGTTAGCTCTTCTCTAAATGTTTCATAGAATTCACCTGTGAAGCCTTCTGGTCCTGGACTTTTGTTTGTTGGAAGATTTTTAATCACAGTTTCAATTTCATTACTTGTGATTGGTCTGTTCATATTTTCTATTTCTTCCTGGTTCAGTCTTGGAAGGTTATACCTTTCTAAGAATTTGTCCATTTCTTCCAGGTTGTCCATTTTATTAGCATAGAGTTGCTTGTAGTCGTCTCCTAGGATGCTTTGTATTTCTGCATTGTCTGTTTTAATTGTCTCCTTTTTCATTTCTATTTTTATTGATTTGAGTCCTCTCCCTCTTTTTCTTGATGAGTCTGGCTAATGGCTTATCAATTTTGTTTATCTTCTCAAAGAACCAGCTTTTAGTTTTATTGATCTTTGCTATTGTTTTCTTTGTTTCTATTTCATTTATTTCTGCTCTGATCTTTATGATTTCTTCCCTTCTGCTAACTTTGGTTCTTGTTTGTTCTTCTTTCTCTAGTTCCTTTAGGTGTAAGGTTAGATTGTTTATTTGAGATGTTTGTTGTTTCTTGAGGTAGGATTGTATCGCTATAAACTTCCCTCTTAGAACTGTTTTTGCTGCATCCCATAGATTTTAAAATGTCATGTTTTCATTGTCATTCGTCTCTAGGCAATTTTTGATTTCCTCTTTGATTTCTTCAGTGATCGCTTGGTTATTTAGTAACGTATTGTTTAGCCTCCATGTGTTTGTGTGTTTTACATTTTTTCCCCTGTAATTGATACCTAGTCTCATAGTGTTGTGGTCAGAAAAGATGCTTGCTATGATCTCAGTTTTCTTAAATTTACTGAGGCTTGATTTGTGACCCAAGATGTGATCTATCCTGAGAATGTTCCGTGTGCACTTGAGAAGAAAGTGTAATCTCCTGTTTTTGAAGGGAATGTCCTATAAATATCAATTAAATCTATCTGGTCTATTGTGTCATTTAAAGCTTCTGTTTCCTTATTTATTTTCATTTTGGATGATCTGTCCATTGGTGAAAGTGGGGTGTTAAAGTTCCCTACTATTATTGTGTTACTGTCGATTTCCCCTTTATTTGGCTGTTAGCATTTGCATTATGTATTGAGGTGCTCCTATGTTGGGTGCATAAATATTTACAATTGTTATATCTTTTTCTTGGATTGATCCCTTGATCATTATGTAGTGTCCTTCTTTGTCTCTTGTAATAGTCTTTGTTTTAAAACTATTTTGTCTGACGTGAGAATTGCTACTCCAGCTTTCTTTTGATTTCCATTTGCATGGAATATCTTTTTCCATCCCCTCACTTTCAGTTTGTATGTGTCGCTAGGTCTGAAGTGGGTCTCTTGTAGACAGCATATATATGGGTCTTGTTTTTGTATCCATTCAGCAAGCCTGTGTCTTTTGGTTGGAGCATTTAATCCATTCACATTTAAGGTAATTATCCATATGTATGTTCCTATTACCGTTTTCTTAATTGTTTTGGGTTTGTTTTTGTAGGTCCTTTTCTTCTCTTGTGTTTCCCACTTAGAGAAGTTCCTTTAGCATTTGTTGTAGAGCTGGTTTGGTGGTGCTGAATTGTTAGCTTTTGCTTGTCTGTAAAGCTTTTGATTTCTCCATCGAATCTGAATGAGATCCTTGCCAGGTAGAGTGATCTTGGTTGTAGGTTCTTCCCTTTCATCACTTTAAATATGTCATGCCACTCCCTTCTGGCTTGTAGAGTTTCTGCTGAGAAATCAGCTGTTAACATTATGGGAGTTCCCTTGTATGTTATTTGTCGTTTTTCCCTTGCTGCTTTCAGTAATTTTTCTTTGTCTTTAATTTTTGCCAATTTGATTACTATGTGTCTCAGCGTGTTTCTCCTTGGGTTTATCCTGCATGGGACTCTCTGCACTTCCTGGCCTTGGGTGGCTATTTCCTTTCCCATGTTAGGGAAGTTTTCCACTATAATCTCTTCAAATATTTTCTCGGGTCCTTTCTCTCTCTCTTCTCCTCCTGGGACTCCTATAATGCCAATGTTGTTGCATTTAATGTTGTCCCAGAGGTCTCTTAGGCTGTCTTCATTTCTTTTCATTCTTTTTTCTTTATTCTGTTGTGCAGCAGTGAATTCCACCATTCTGTCTTCCAGGTTACTTATCCGTTCTTCTGCCTCTGTTATCCTGGTATTGATTCCTTCTCGTGTATTTTTCATTTCACTTTATTGTATTGTTCATCTCTGTTTGTTTGTTCTTTAATTCTTCTAGGTCTTTGTTAAACATTTCTTGCATCTTCTTGATCTTAGCCTCCATTCTTTTTCCGAGGTCCTGGATCATCTTCACTATGATTATTCTGAATTCTTTTTCTGGAAGGTTGCCTATCTCCACTTCATTTAGTTGTTTTTCTGGGGTTTTATCTTGTTCCTTCATCTGGTACATAGCCCTCTGCCTTTTCATCTTGTCTGTCTTTCTGTGAATGTGGTTTTTGTTCCACAGGCTGCAGGATTGTAGTTCTTCTTGCTTCTGCTCTAAAAGCCATAATTTTAACAGCTAGGGAAACATAGGAACATTCTGTTACATGTTTCTCCCTATGTATTTATTCCCTGTAATTATAAAGTAAAACCCTCTTGCACTGTTCGTGGGAATGTAAATTGATACAGGCACTATGGAGAATAGTATGGAGGTTCCTTAAAGTACTAAAAATAGAACTACCATACAACCCAGCAATCCCACTACTGGGCATATACCCTGAGAAAACCATAATTCAAAAAGAGTCATATACCATAATGTTCATTGCTGCTCTATTTACAATAGCCAGGACATGGAAGCGGCCTAAGTGTCCATCGACAGATGACTGGATAAAGAAGATGTGGCACATATATACAATGGAGTATTACTCAGCCATAAAAAGAAATGACATTGAGTTGTTTGTAGTGAGGTGGATGGACATAGAGTCTGTCATACAGAGTGAAGTAAGTCAGAAAGAGAAAAACAAATACTGTTTGCTAACATATATATGGAATCTAAAAAAAAATAAAATGGTTATGAAGAACCTAGGGGCAAGATGGGAATAAAGACGCAGACCTACTAGAGAATGGACCTGAGGACACGGGGAGGGGGAAGGGTAAGCTGGGACAAATTGAGAGAGTGGCATGGACATATATACACTACGAAATGTAAAATAGATAGATAGTGGGAAGCAGCCGCATAGCACAGGGAGATCAGCTCAGTGCTTTGTGACCACCTAGAGGGGTGGGATAGGGAGGGTGCGAGGGAGGGAGACTCAAGAGAGAAGAGATATGGGGATATATGTATATGTATAGCTGATTCACTTTGTTCTAAAGCAGAAACTAACACACCATTGTAAAGCAATTATACTCCAACAAAGATGTTAAAAATAAATATATAAATAAAGTAAGACATGCTAATCATTGAAAACATGATAGAAAAATGTATTCATTATCTGAATTCCCTAAAGTGACCACTGTTGTAGGTTCCATATAGTCTTTCCTTCTATATATTTTTACTTATTAAAGCTCATGTTGGATAGATAGATTTGTGTTGTGAGTTAATCACTTACTACTTTAGTAAAAGAATTTCCCTGTTATTAAGAACTCTAATATTTAATGCTGCTTAATAGTCTATTTTGTGGAAGGGTTTTCTATTACTTGGCCATTAATCTATTATTTGCTAGTTTGTATGATTATATATATAAATATTAACACTATTTTATATACACTAATGCATTTTAAAATGCACAATGGATTATTTCCATAATACTGATTCTCCCAAGTGAAATTAGGGGTCAAATGTTATGAACATTCTATCAACTGTTTCCTATGTGCCTGGCTAATTCAAGCTAGTAAATGCAGCATAAAGATGGATATTCATCTTCCTTTTTTCTTAAGAATGCTAAATTTAATTTACAACTTTAGTAAAATTATTTCAGTATAAATGAAAGAGAACAAAGAGCAAACATAAATATAGTGGTGTGTGTAGGTATTTTTCCTCTTTATTTTTGCCTCAGAATTTTCATATATTTTTTCAAATGTCTTTTGAAATTAGCAAATCATGTGAGAAAAATACATGCTTAATTTTTAAAGTGATTGCTATATTGATAATGGTCATTCACCAATCAGATATTTTTCAACTTTTTGTGTCAGGCATGTTCCTAGGGGCTGGGTTTATTATATCTTTTCTCTTATTTTATTTAATTTCATGAAAAACTGAATGATCGTGGAGGTTTAAGTAGGTTAATTAATTCATTTAGTGAATATTTACTGTATCCCCCTGCCATATGGGGTTTAAATGCTTGTGGTACAGAGATGAATAAGATATAATTCCTGTCCTGAGGACCTCACAGTCTAGTTGGAGCCAAGGGGTCAAGAGATGATTATAGTTCAGAATGGGAGATGCAGGAATGAAGTGTGCCTGTTGTCTAGGGGAGCAGAAAGCAAGAAGTGACCGCTCTGCAGGGGAGGTAGTCAGGGGACTTTGCATAGGAGGAGGCACTTGTGCTGGTTCCTAAGGGATGTAAGAGTTGGCTAATGTGAGCGGATGGAGGGCAGGGGGATACTTGCTTCCTTAGTCTTGAGATAAAGGGAAGATCAAAGATGCATACCATGTTAGAAGATGGCATTAGTCTTGGTGAAGTCAACAAAAGCCTATGGATCAGTTAGACATAGTGATTTTATGAAATTAAGCTTGATCAACATGAGATACTTTTGGGTTAAGCTTAATTAGTAGCTATTTGCATGTTTAACAATACAATAAACCAAAACAAATCTTTTTTTTTGCAGTAGTTGTATTTTTCTATGTTTATAAAATATATACATGCTCATTGAAAAATTATGAAAATATAGAAAAAAGGAAAACAAATATCATCCAGGCATAATTACTGTTAACATTTTGATGTACGTGTTTTAAAAATCATTCTAAACAGACAACCATGCTTTAAAAAATGGAATCAGAGAATGCAGTTGACTTTCTACCTGTTTCTTCTCACATAATAAATCATGAAAGCTTTCTCAAAATAAATATAAATTAATATTTCAAATAAACATATAATATTCTATTATGTGGATATGCCACATTTTTTAAAACAAATTCACCTCTTCTAGTACATTTGAGATTGTTTTCCCTTTTTTTTTTTCCTATTAAAAATAATGCTATATGGGGACTTCCCTGGTGGTCCAGTGGTTGAGACTTCACCTTCCAGTGCAGGGGGTGTGGGTCTGATCCCTGGTCAGGGAGCTAGGATCCCACATTCCTTGCAGCCAAGGAGCCAAAACATAAAACAGAAGCAATATTGTAACGGATTCAATCAAGACTTTAAAAATGGTCCACATCAAAAAAATCTTTTAAAAAAATAATGCTATAATAAACAGTCTTTTAAAGTCATCTTTGTTCACTTCTTTATTTCCTTAGGAGAAATTACTAGGTTAAAATGTATGCACATTTCAAATGCTGTCCAATTGGTCTGAAAGTTTGTGTCATTTTATTCCTGTTTTCACGAAGCAATGTATGAGAGTATAACCAAATCTTACACTGACTTAAATTGCTTTTCTTGTAAAGGTAACGTTATTCTGCTCAAAATAAAACCATTAGTGCCAATATACTTCAATTAGGCTTGTGATTAAATTATAAATAAATTGAGAAGAGATCAGTATCTCTGTGCTTCTGAATTTACTCCCTCAAGAATATTAAATGAGAGTATAAAAGGCAAAACTGAATGTAAATAAATTTAAAGTAATATAATTTTATGTATTTATGGAACACTTTCTCTAAAAAATTAATAGAAGTTTTTTTTAAGTCAGACATATTATCAGGTTGATACTAAGAAGCTTCACATGTTCACGTGTTTCGTTACTGAATAATAAGATCATCCTCAGATTTTTGTACCCCTAAGCTAATGTTCTTTGTCCTCGAAGAAATTTACAAAATACATTTTGCTAACTTTACCTTCCACTAGAGTAAATCGCTACTTATTTCAGTGTCCTAAATTAACCCCTAGTAATATTGAAAGGATTAAGACAGCTTCTCAAAGTGTACAGCTCATTACTGGAGTGTTTCAAACTAAACAAAACCAAAAAACCATATAGGTTTATGTGTGCTTTCATTATTACTGTTATTCAATATCCAAAGTTGAAAAGAGAACTATGTTAACTTCTCCAGATTTAATAGGAATTCAAAGTTTTATATTAATATATAAATCAATTGTTTATATTTATGATGCATCTATAGCTTAGCTATCCAGAATTCTTGGTGAATGAGCCACTTTAGATAGCCATTTTCTGAATAATGCAAATTTTTCCCCTAAGAATTAAAGATATTTCAGAATTAACTTTTACCCATTCTTGACTTATTTAAACAAGCCTTAGATAATTGTTATATATTATACTGTTTTATTGTCCTCAGGGCCTATTGAATTTTTTTTTTGCTCATGCTAATTGATCCCATATTGCTTTACTGATAACTCTTGAGCCTGCTTTTTGTTTTTCAGTCTTATGCTATTTGTCACATTTTTCTGTCAATGTACTATTTCCTCTTTTTTTCTAATTTGCTGGTGCCAATCTAGCATAAATAACCATGCTTATTAAGATTATAAAAAGCAAAAGCAGATGAGAGATGAAAAAGGAAATGACAACTTCTTCTTGAGTAAAGAATAAACATTTTCCTCTATAAATAAAATATTTGTTTTTATTAATATACTGACCAGTTCAGGAGTATATTTTTCTAATTTCTAACTCTGGCTAAATTTTGAATAGATAAACTATTTCTCTTACTCCAAGTGCCCCTCTTAACCAAAACTAAATGTCAGGCAAAAGGGAAGGCATAGAAAACTGTCATGCTTTACTCCACACAATCATCACAATAAGGTGTAACTGCCTTAAATTGCAGCAACTGTAGTCTCCATGTGCAAATTTCCCTTATTTCTGTGCTCTTCCAAGCATCAGCTGATCTCTGCCTGTGAGTTTCTGTGAGTTTATGAGCACCAGGTTTTGTTTTCACCCCACTTCTCCCACTTTTTTTCAATTCTGCTTTGATTTTTCTTTTTGGTAAAAATCGGAGCATGTTCCAGTGACCTTAGTGCATTTTTATTAACATACTCATTAGAAAAGAACTAATCCTGTTATGATTCAGCAGAAATAAACATAATATGTATTTAGGGATTGTCTGGCCAGGGTTACTGGGTTAAATTGGACTTAAAGTTCTCTTTTGAGTTTAACTGCCTTCTGTAGTCCAGTATGCACCAAAATCTTTCATTGTCTAACAGCAAGTTAGAACGGGCTGGGCAGTGCACTTAGAGATGAGAAAAAAAATGCTTAGAGGAATCACTGATCATGGATATAAAGTTACAAAAAGTTAGAAAGCATGTCTAATGATACATTATTATAAAAAGTAAGTTAAAATAAAAGCCCAAACCCTAACCAATATTTGATATTGATTTTTCTTTGTTACCTAGTTTAAGAAACATAATTATGAAATAAATCAAAAGAAACAATAGCTTTAGGGAGCATTAGAAATGACATTTAGGTACTGTGCATGACACTGAAGCACCTGAACCCTGAAGTACCCCTTTATTTAATTTAAAGACAATGTGGCTAAAGCTGACTAAATTATTTTTTGGTATGTAAGAAGTTGTTTGTTGTTAGAAAACTCCTAATTTGTTTCCCATTTTTACTAAGAACAGGATAAATCGCATGTAATATACACATTATTCGCCTAGAATTCTCTTTGGAATGGACCTGTAAGAGGCAGGGGACTCTAAGAGCCTTATGATTCTATTTTTAAAAGACCAACAGAAAAGAATAGAAAGATATGAGCATTTTCTCATTTAAATGATTACATAAAGAGGAAGATCTCACTCAATTCTAGATTAAAGATGTTGGTGATTTTCTTCTCATCAGCAGTGCTGCTTATGGGGAGCATTGACCTCGGGCTTTCTCCTACCCATTATCTGCAGATATGTTACTTTTCCATTTCTGAAAGAAGTGCTTAACATATTATATGAAACTACGACAGAGGTTTTGCAGTTGCTATTTAAAAAAATATATCGTATACATATTCATGTGGTTTTGGAGAACTCTTTTATTTCAGTTTTAGGGCAATTTGTAAAAACTACAACATGAATGCTTATTTATTTGAAAGTATAATACACTATGATAAGATGTATGTATATTCTTTTAATGTGAGGAAGACTGATGGTCATGTTTTCATCATTCTTCTTACCATTCTCTTCCTTGAATATCTTTGACAAACTGTATGGCAATTTATTTTTCTGTAGGAGTAAAGAAGTTCAACCATTATATGGAATACTAGAGTGATTTAATTAGCTGAATGTTTAATGTGCCAATAGTAAATGTATCAGTCATCTTAATTTATTTCAAAGTGGAGATATCAATTCATAAAATAGAATTTTAAGAGTGATTATGCTCCACTTTTGTCAAGACATCTTCTACCTTGAGCACTTCAGATTCCCTATGCAATGTTTATGAACATTTTAAAACGTCAAACTGTTATTACTACATTCAAGATAGAGGTCTTGGAGGTTTAGTTCCTATGCAAGCAATTAGATGCTATTAACAGAAAAACATGAATTTTTACTTTAACCTATGGGATCATTTTGTGAACATTTATTAAAATACATAGGAATGTCATTATGCTACTATTTGCCATAGAACAAAATTCTATCTAAGGCTCATCTTTACTGAATGTTGTATTACAGGCTTCAGATACTGAATCACTTCATTATAAGGGGCTTTACTTAAGGCAGTATGACATTACAGACTCCAAGAACAGTTCTATAGCAGATATCATGTGCATATAAATATTCATGAAGTATATACAAGTATACATGTATATGCATTTATTTACCAGGATACTATGACTGTTTTGTGGGTTGTTTAGAATGCTCTGTTAAGGCGTCAGAAGTTATCAGTTAGCTCTTGGTCATGAGCTTCTCTTGTTCCAGATTGCTAGATGGGAATGAATTGGCACATATTTATTCCTTCTCCTGGTAAATTTTAAATTAATACCAACTATTTTCCTGAAACTATGTTGAAGATCAATGAATGACTATTACAGGAAAATTAATTCCTGTGTACCTTGGTGACAGTTTTCCAAAGGTACCACCTTTGAACATTTACAATGAGAAAAGCTTACCTACATATATTTTTGTTCCAAACTTTTGGCCATGCTGCTGATGAAAAATCTGTGTTTATGAAGCTAATGGGTGACTAAAATTTCTTCCAGGTTGAATATTCATTCCTTCAACAGTTTTTTAAAACACCTTTGTTTGTGCACAAATTTAAACTTATACGTAGCCAAACTGATCTTTTTCTTTATGATTTTTTCTATTGCCTTTAAACATAGAAAGCCATTTTCCTTAGAGAATTTAAATAAATATTCATATATATTGTCTTCTAAAGTTTTGATAATGTGACTTTTTACATTTAGCTCTCTAACCAGCTGGAATATGTTTTGAATTGGATAATGATACATCCCTAGTAATGTTAAAGAGTAAGGATATATGTACAATATCTAGACCTGAGTGCTGTGCCAAACGCCTATCTGGTGCTCAATACATTTTTTTTAAATCCACCCTTCTCCCATCCTGCAGCCACACAGGGCATGTACTCGATCAGTGTTTCAGAGGACAACATCAAAGCATTCACCAAAAAGTAGAGGAAAAGGAAATGCAAACAAATGATTATAGTATAATTCCCTCTGGTAGATCAAGAAGACAGAGAAACTTTCAAAGGAGGCAATCCTTATGATGCTTCTTGAGAGATGAGTTGAAATTTATGAAATAAATGAGAGGAAAATGATTTTCCAGAAAGAGGGAAAGGTATCTGAGAGTGTTTGGTGTGTTCAGGGTGCCAACAAAGCTGACATGAGGTAGAGGATGGAAAGAAGACCCCGGGCAGAAAAAGAAAGGACTGGCAAGCCATGCTGAGGATTTTAGTCTCTACCTTGTAGTTCTTGTGTATATAAGTGTGCAAGTGGCATGATTCATACAGAGCTTTTGATTTTTACATATCTGGTACAATTTTTTTTTAACATCTTTATTGAAGTATAATTGCTTTACAATGGTGTGTTAGTTTCTGCTTTATAACAAAGTGAATCAGTTATACATATACATATGTTCCCATATCTCTTCCCTCTTACATCTCCCTCCCTCCCACCCTCCCTATCCCACCCCTCTAGGTGGTGACAAAGCACCGAGCTGATCTCCCTGTGCTATGCGGCTGCTTCCCACTAGCTATCTATTTTACATTTGGTAGTGTATATATGTCCATGACACTCTCTCACCCTGGTACAATTTTAAGAGCATGTATAACGTTTCTTTCATGCAGTTTTGTTGAATAATTAACAGTCCACAAATACTACAGATTAGTCCCAAATCAATTGAATATCTAATTTCTGGTAATGCTCAGATCACGTGGGTTGGAAAAGTTTGCCTGAGTGTACCGATTGATTTAGGTATGGTTCAATTTCCTTAAATATTTGGAGAGACTTTTATAGTGTAATCATGGAATAGCAATGTAGCCTTGGAACATGGAACTGTGCCTTACGAATTTCCTTTCCTCTGAGACAGAAAAATTATAATGAACTAGGCCAAGGCCTTTTTGCTTTTTCACAGTTTTTACAAACGTATTTGGTACCGTTAGCATTTATTAAGCAAGCTTGGCCAACCATGAAGTTTGTTAACATCCTAAGCTAACCACCCAAGGTATTATTTGGGCATATCAGAGCATTTGGTACCTCATCTAATTTGTTCCTAGAGATGATTTGTTTGGATGAATTGTTTGTCCAGAGTGTGTGGCCTGGAGAGGGGTCACTGGAGTGGCATAGGTAGGGCTCCAGGTGTTAGTGAATGGTGGTCTTCAATAACCAATGGTGATAAAGCTACAAACTGAATTTGCCTGATTTGTGAATAAGATGTTGGGGACTGATTCTACTGGGGTCTCTTAAATCATCGAGAACTGAGATGAGAGATATATTAAAGCTGTGATAACTGGTTTTGCATATTGTTTTTATCTAATTTATAACTTGATGCTGATGAGGTCTTGGAATATTTGAGTTATGCCCTGCTGACCATTATCTTGACAAATGTCAATTGCAGTTTCAGATTGATGACTAGGCCAGACATAAACCAAACTTGTTAAATCAGGCAAAGTTTACATATCTTAAGAAGTGCTTTCCAAGTATCTTTACATCACAGAATGCATAAAAGATGATGTATTTGGTACCCAGGGGTAAAATGGAGGAGTTTTGAAAAGTCATCTAACATGGGGCTTGGTAAAGAAAAATTGTTTTCTTTATGTTATATAATTATGATAGGAGACATAAATACAAAATATTTAAAAAGATGAAAGTTGAAGGTATGTAAAACTTTCAAATAAATCTTATCAAAATTTTAATAAACTTGACTTGCTTTAATGAACATATAATTTCTGATGAAGGCATTTTAATGCTCTCTTCAATACTTGACAGTTATATAATATAGATAAAAAACTTTGTTTTAAAACTCTTATTTTTACAGCAACCCAAATTTTTCAACAATTAAAATGAATATTTAAAAAATCCTATGGCTATTATTTTTCTTTCAATGGCAAATGTAATGCTAATATTTATTGTGGCGAATTCAAATGAATTTCAAATCCAATTGTGCATTTTTATAGCAAAGATTTCAAAACAACAATCAAGTTCTAACTGCAGAATGTACATGCATTTTTACTCTGTAGCCAGCTTGAATGCCCCTAAATGGGCACAAATATACAGATGTATTGAGTATAAAGGAAGACAGAGATTGGAGTTCCCCCATCTCTCCTCTGTAATTTGAACGCATGTTTGGGCTGTGGTCCTTTACTTCTTGGGTGTGAACTCTTCCATCAGCTCCATAGGCCTCTTGAGCAAGATGAGGTGTGATGTGGTCCGCCCCAGGATGTTAATGCAGATAGATATCCAGGTAATAGACCACCTCTCTGGGGAAGCTCATGATGCCATAAAGGAGTGGTAAGTGCATGTTGTCACATCTTGTGCTCCCCATCTGTGGGTACACAAGGTGAGCCTGATCCTAATCTCTGACCCTTCTCTGAGGAGCCCTGGAAAATGCTTATTGAGGTCAAAGCCATCCAATGGGGGAACTCCAGTCCCAAAGTCTGAGTGGACCAGCATTTATACATATACCTCTAAACCACTGGATGTACACTAATGTGCTACAATTCACCATTTGGGAAACTCTGATGTAAGTCCTACAGAGGACAGTAATAGAGCAGAAATATCAGCAGTAATCTCCAGTGACAGACTGAGGTGTTTCTGGGTCTCCCCAAAGTATTTCACACAATTGCAGATGATAGGTCTGGGTTAATAAAAGTCAGTTCAGAACTTCTGGACGCTCAAATGTTCCCGTTATGGCCCAACCTTAATTATGAGAGGTTAAAACATTTCAGGATACAACTTTGCTGGGATATGTGCTGGTATTTTCATACCCGGGCCAGGGTACGTCATTAATCTCAGAATCATAGAGTCCAGAATGTACAGTGTACAGTGTACTTGGGCCTGAATAAACAACTTGCCCATCACTTTCACCTTCCCAGTAGGACTCACGTTGGGCCAAAAGCATCTCTTTCTGTGGCATTTGAGAAAGTGGCAGTTACCAAGTTTTCTGGAATTCCTTCTCATATGTCCTGAGATACACCAAAAGACCAATTGTGCAACATCTGATCTGCACAGTTTCTGAAAAATTTAAAAATATAACTGGCTAACATAAAAATTAATTGTAGGCAGTATTTGATAACATTTCCTAGGCTCTCGGACTGAGAATATTTTTCCTCTTTTGTGGACACAATGAGAAGAGGGGGAAATGTTCAACTATAAAGATTGAGTTACCCTTTTTCTTAACATTTAGATGCATAGATTTATTTTAGTTTTATTATTTAAAGGAAGAGAATGCCAAGAAGAATTTAGAAGCAGGAGATTATGTGAAATATACATTAGTCTTTCCATGGAAATGGCTATTCACAGTACAATGGGGAACCTCATTCCCTGGGGAGACTTCAAAAAAAATGGTTTGTCAGATGTCTTGTAGATGTTGGTGTCCTGATTCTGAATGCAGCCAGGAGATGCTTCTGGCAAATGAGAAGTTTTAACATTACTCATCTATGAAGTTGGCTTATGCTCTGGAGCCAAGGCACATTTTACTTCCTTGATCCTCTGAACTTTCTGGGTTAATTAAAAACTATCATTATCACTGTTTCAGCAACTGACGTGCTATAAAAATAGAACTTTAGCAGTGGATTCATTGAAAGGCGGAGAGCTATTTCAGAAATCTTAAGAAGGAATGTACTTCTTGGACCACTAAGATCATACTAGAATCAGTTCACATTCAACAAGCCTAAGCAGGTCCACAGATGTCTACCAGACTCTGTGTTTTGGAAACCTTGGGGTTTATCCTTCTGTGTGTGTGTTCCTTATTGATTCTTACCTCAGAGGTGGGAGTCATAAGGGAACCACTAAAGGGCATCTGGCATTTCGCGACTACAGCGTGGAATATTGTGGAGTCCCCAGAGTTGAAAGATACATCCTTCCTTATTCCTGCTCCCTACCACAGCAGTAGGTAGATCCTACATCCTGAAAATATTCTGAGTCTTTGCTCTTCATTGGCTAGTGGTTTTTATTTTTGAGACTTCTTTCACAGGATCTTAGACCTAGTTCTCACTGCTTGGTAGAAGAAGATCCTAAGTCTTACTTTTCCCCTTTCAAACTCAGGCTAAATGATTTCTGTTTTTGTTGACTTCAGGTTGTAGTTGTGGTAATTATGCTTTTTGTCATATAATTAAGTTGATATGAAGTCATGTTGTTACATTTCAAAATTCTGTTTTGAATATCTCTTGATACTTTTAGGAACTTAAAAAAAAAAGATAGTATTCTATTATAAATATCTATCTTTGAAATAAAAATTCCTAAGCACCCCAGGAATCTCCTTTTGATAGAGTAAATTCAATGTGGAAGGCTTCTCATGGTTCTAGTTCCAGATCAAATGTTTTTTCATTTGTGAACTCTCTTTTAACTCTCCAGATAAAGAAAATTGTTCCCTCCACTGTGCTCCAAATCTATCCTTTGTACATGTTTCTATCATAGTATTTGCCACACTAAACTGTAGTTATTTCTTTATATGCTTTGATCTCTCAGACCATGAACATCTAATTGTCAGTATCTTATTTTTCTTTGTATACCTAGGGTCTAACACCCAGAGATAAATAATAAGGGTTGAATGGATGGAAGAAAGGATGAATAAACAATTTGTAATAAACCCTAATCAAAGGGTTTTAGTTACTTAGGTATCAAGAGAACTTTATAATTATCAGGGTATGGAACCTAAGAATGTTGCTCTATTGATATATCTGTATTTGTGACAAATTAAGGCTTTTATTTGGTTTATGTAAATCTGTATGCAAAGGAAGATGTTTGATCCTAAAGGTATACTTATTTATTTATTTATAGCAGTCTTCTTTTGAAATTCTGCCGTTTTTATAATATCTTATTTTGTTAGTTGTATTAGATTTAGAGCTTTGACTGATTCTCTGATATAGAAATTATTGCTGGAATATACTGTCATCATTGTACTTAAATAGGAGATAATGTAGGGTTTGGAACTTGAGATTTGATAGCTTGTATTTCTGGTATCAAATATATTAAAAGTTGATTACTAACCTCTGCTTTTATGTAATCTGGTAAAAATTACTTCCTTAAGGAGATACTGAAAAAAAGAACCTTGAGACATCAATTTTTAAAAATTTATTCTGACTTCTTTCTGAAAAACTAAGCCATAAACTATAATATTTTAAAATAACTTTAAGGAATTATTCAGAATCCAGGCCAAAAATAATGAGAGAAAATAATACTTTGGGTTTTTCCTCGCCCTTACTCTGGTATTTGTTTGTATATAAGATCTTTGGCAGATTTCCAGATGGTTTTATGAGAGAATTGCCAAATAGTAGGGGCTCAATCACCCATTGTAGTCATGATGTAGGCCGAAGCCTTATATTTCTTTAGGCAAACATGTTACTAAAAGAGCTCATGTTTCCTTTTTGCTGGTATTATCTGTTTAAAATATGCTTTTATTTTCCATTTGGTTGGGATAATAGTTAACCAAATCATATATTTAGAGTGAAGATTGTAGGATTAAACCAAAATCATCTCCAAATATATGCAAGAGAATGGATAAGCAACAAAGGGAGAAATCTTGATCTTCAAGTGCTTTCAGGGAGAGATTAAAAAAATAAGATGTAGAAAACAAGCTTATGGTTGCCAAAGGGGAGGAGGGATAAAATTAGGAGTTTGGG
This sequence comes from Balaenoptera musculus, assembly GCF_009873245.2. NCBI lineage: Eukaryota > Metazoa > Chordata > Mammalia > Artiodactyla > Balaenopteridae > Balaenoptera > Balaenoptera musculus. Next base: position 61,556,127 of record NC_045796.1, on the reverse strand, counting down.
ATTCACATATACACACTACTATATATAAAATAGATAACCAACAAGGACCTGCTGTATAGCACAGGGAACTATACTCAGTATTTTGCAGTGGCCTGTAAGGGAAGAGAATCTGAAGAAGAGTATATATATAACTGAATCACTGTGCTGTGCACCTGAAAATAATACAACATTGTAGATCAACTGTACTTCAATTTAAAAAAAAGTGATGTCTAGGTTGTACTACGGAAAGATGAAAATGAACTATTATTGATGAATATCTTTATTTTATAACCTCAGATTTGTCCTCTTTCTGGAAAATCTTTTTTTTTTTTCTTTTTTGACATTTAAAAATACTCAAATGAAATTATTATGGTAGAATCTGGAATTTACTCATGATGATTTATTCTTAGGCTCGACATGGTAATAAGGAACTTCAGGCCTATATCCACCTAGGTTCAGGTTCAGGTGAAAAAGAACATGCCTCTTTTTCAGAATAAACAGGAAAATCCAAAGACCAAGTCTCATTGGCTCTGATAAAGTCATGTGTTATTTCTGAGCCAAACCCAAGATCAGGAGAATGAGCTACTTAGACTGGCCAGACCTGAGTTACTGACACATCCCTAGAATGGTAGTAGATTCACTTCTACAAGAAGCACATAGATTCGGAGTAGGGGCATGAATGATCCCCCGCATAGAAAGATCAGAATTATAGAATTTTCTGGGACGACTAGAGATGCAGTAGACATTGAGTGGAAAATACAACTAATTTCTTCTACAAAGATATAATTATTGTTGCAAAGATAGTACATAAAAATCATAGATATATAACAGTTATTATAGGCCATTACATATTTGATGTTGAATGAGTGTATAGAAAATACACTTTGGAAGATAGAAATACTCATTGGGAACACTTCGGAATAGACTTAGGATTTAAATGGGAAGGACACTGAATGGGTACTAGGTAGATACAATGTGGAGATATTGTGCTAAGTGCTTTCATTATGCTTTTTATTCTACCGTTGAAAATAGGTAGTACAGTAAATATATTATTTTCCTTTTATAGATGACAAGCTAAAGTCCAGAGAAGTCAGGCAACTTAATAATAATGGTGGTTGGTATTTATTAGTGCTTTCTATATGTTAGAAAGTGTGAAAAGGGCTTTGTTTGGATATATTTATGTAGATCTTCATCATTATCATCACCATCATCATCATCATCATCAACCCTTATTTTAAAGATAAAGAAATGGAGAATTTGGGGCTTAACCCTGGTTAAGTTACTTAACACACATGATAAGTAGTATCCCTGGGCTTTGAACTCAGAAAGAATTGACTCAAGAATCAATGGGCTCAACCCATTTAGTGGGCTTAACCCACTAGACTCTTTTGAGTGATTTACTTTAGGTTACATAGCCAGTAAGAGATGGAGCTGGAAGTCCTACCTCTGACTTGTCTGACTGCCAAGCTTATGATTATTTTCTCTTTTATCTTTGTTGCTGGTAAAATTTAGACAGGAATTAAATAAGAGAGTATTTAAGTTAAAGTGTTAGGGTTGTAATGATTACAATAAACTAATGTTCCCAAAGTAAATGTTCTCAAAAGGAGTCATACAGCTAGAAAGGCAGTTAGATAGCTTAAGTGATTTGGCTATTATTGACTTCCATTTCCCATTTTGATAAGCAGAATTTCCCTTTTCATCTGTTCCTTTCCAAGTATTTACCCTAGACCCTCCACAATTCTAGACAGTTTTTGCTCTGGTTTCTACCTGAGTTTGGCCCTGCTATGTTTTTTCTAATCCAGCTATGTCTTTTCCAATCCTTTAACCTTGGGCTCTTTATATATTCTTGGAGGACCACTCTGAGTGGATATAGCAAAGTAAATTTAAATGGGGCTAAGCCGGTTTATAAGGGACAGTTTCTAACATAAAAGTCTTTACAATCTAGTTGAGGATATGACACACACACACATGAAAAAATATAATAGAAGAGAACCATACAATTTCAATAAGTATATTTTAGCTAAAAAAAGGACCATTAAAATCTTTAATCAATTGGCTTTCACTGGGGTTTCTCAGAGCCTTCTTAGGGATTGCTAATTTCAGAGGTGAAGTTTAGGGAGGGGAGAAGGAATGGAACCATCTGCAGAGCACTGCGTACTTCTTGTGCTTTAGCCACAGGCACTCTACTTTCACCTATTTTACATAAGATTTAGTTTGAACAAAGATTTGCAGGATTAAAAAATGTGAGACTCACAGGTCCAATACAATTCCTGTTGTTTTACAGATGAGATAGTTGCCTGAAGCCAAGATAAATTACAGGGCTGCCCTAGTCTGAAGAACTTGGAGTTAAGAGAAGGCTTAAACTGGTTTTATTAATGTCCTGGTATTGCTCTATGAATGCCAGTGTTTTAATATCCGACATAAAATGTTTTATGTAAATTATACTTTATTTTTAACATGCTTTATATGTGTGATAGACATTAGAAAGGTAGAGTACTCATCTAAGATCTAAAACAATTAAAATTTAATTTTTCACTCTCTTTTCTGGTCTCTCATGTATAAGTAATTTTATATAACTGTAACTATACTATAGATATAAGTAGTTTTTATATAATTGTAACTATACTATAGATATATATTTGCATTTGGTTTTTTAACCTATTTTATGATAAGTATTTTTTCATGTTGCCATAGACTTCATATTTATAAATTTTATTTTTTGTACAGTGTCCTATTGAGTCAATATAACATACTTTATTTAATCATTTGCATATTGTTGGACACTGAGGATATCTTCAACTTCTTTGCAATTTTGTTGCTTTTGTGTATGTTTTCTCTCTTTTGGATTATTTTTCAAAATAAATTGTGAGGAGTGGTATTAATATATCAAACTATATAAAAACTTTTGTGATTCTTGCTACATTGCTATCTGAAAGGGTTGTGTAAGTATCAGTTTACTATAGCCTCCCACCTATAGGAATTATCAATATTTTGAAATTTTGTTAAGTTTCTTTAGGTAGTACAGCATTGATGTTTTGCTTTGTGCTTTGATTATTAGTGAAGATTATTATTATTATCATTATACCTGTGTGCAAATTATCACCTTTTGAGTGGATTGTTGGTTTATATCCTTTCCTTTTTTATTTTGTGGTTCTTTTAAGTTGTAAATATTTGTATATTTAAAAATATATCTTTTTGCTAAAAATATGTTCATAGTCACCTTCTAATATTTTTAACCAGTGACTTTTTACATGCTAACTCAATTTATCATTACTATTGATGCTTCTAACTCGGCTTTAACAATTAACATTAAAATATTTCTTTTTTCTTGTTAGAAACTGTCTTATTTTGATGAAATTGAGAGTATACTTGTAATAAAAGAATTAGTTGCATTATCTAGTAAGTACAGAAAATTAATTTTTGACTAGGTAATTTGAGTAAGCAACAATAAAATTTGTAAAACTCAAATCTTTTGAACTCTGCCCTACCACTACTCATATAAAGCACATATGTTTTCAGCTAGTTTTATTCTATTTTTAGTAGAAAATTTCCTCTTTTTAAACCAATTCAGATCACTGACAATTCTAATCTTATACTTTTATCATTTATAATTCTAGTTCTCTAACTGTCAGAATCAGTGAAATCTCCTTATTCTAATAATGTCCCCCAAAGAACAATTTACCTAAATAAAATAAGCAAAAAATCAAATATTCCTATGCAAATAATCACTAAGTTACATGTTTGAGTTGGTAAAGTTCAGAAGGATTCTTCTTCATTTGAGAAGGAATATTCTTTGATCAACAATGAATGCATAAACATGCAAGCATTATCTTTTCCTTCTTTTCTTCTCTTAACCCTACAGGCAAAGAAGATGTTTTAAGAATTTGACACTCATGCACATATTATCCCAGTGGCATTTCAGAGCTTCCAGAAACATTAAATCCAATTGGAACGTTCGAAACCATATTTGCTTGCCACTGCAACTGGTACAGTTAACTAATTTTTCTGAGGTTACTGGCCCCTAACCTGAATTTCTCTTCAGCTGCTTTCATCAAACGAAGTTAGAGTCTTTTCCATTGCTGTGAGGTTAATAGCATTTTCAGATTCTAATCTAGTCTCTGGAAAATTGTCTTTTTAAAAAATTAATCAATAATACTCATTTTTACATCAGTATGTCAAACAAGGCAGAGTCTACCACACCAGGCATTTCTGCCACTAACTGTCCTATCCAGTAGATATTCCTACATGACAAAAGTCAATAAACTCACCATGCTTGCAGTGCTGCCATTTGTTCATGCTTTTAATTCACTCATGTATTAAAGAGAGCCTGGAAGACTCACTGGGCAAAGACATTAAATTACCCTGAAACAAATATTTTTAGGAAAAAGGCTTAAACACATTTTCATGCCTGTGTCCTGATTTATTCCCCTTAGGGATACTAGACAGATGCTCTCTGAAGACAATTTATATGTATTGCCACAAAATAAATAACCGATTAATGTATTTATTTCCAAAGTGACTTGGAGGCCACATCAACACAGATCTATTTAAATAAGAAATGGGAATGAGTTGTTTGAAGATTGAATTAGATAATCATATAAAAGCACAAAGTCCAATGTCAGACACATAATAAATACTAGATGTTAATAATAGCATTATTAATTATTATTACTTCCATTATGTCAAAGAACAATTATAAAGTATAATTAGGACTCTGGATAGGGCAATATTAAGTTAATATTAACTGTTTCCATTGTTGGTCCCACCATGTTAATATTGAGTGTCATAATGGTAACGTAAATGCAAACCAGGAATAGGATTGTTTCTTTTTGCAAAGAGAACCAGGCTGGCTAGAAATAGATTAAACTGTTAGTATAATTACTCATGGAAGAGATTCTTCATTAAACATACTATGGAATAGCACTTTTAGTTCAATTAAGTTGATGTTGAGTCCCTACTAGGGGTAAGACACTATCCTATAGAGGTGCAAAATGTAACTTTTAGTTCTTGTCTTTTTAAGGGACTATAATGGGGTATAGGAGATAGGAATGTAAATTAATTATATTGCAATGTGGTAAATGAAATAATATGTGGGTACAGAAGAGTACAAAATAATTACTATCAACAAGATCAGAAAAAGCTGCATGGAATAATATCTAAGATGGACTTTGAAAGATGTAAAATTAAGTAGCAAGTTTATAACAGGTAGTATAGCTGTGAAAAAGCCTAGAGTCCAGAAGCATGGTACTTGAGGGAAATTTTGGATGGTTACAGTGTTAAGTATGAGATGGAGATTAGTGAAGAGAGATGAAGCTGGAATACTAAATAGAGGCCAGATTTTTTAAAGGGTTTGTAACTATGTTATGGAATTTGAAATTAATTTCAAGGTCAGTGGGGAACCATTGAAGGGTTTGAAGCATGAGATAGACCTGATGGATCATTGTTAAATTTTATAAAGAAGACTCTTATTCTGAAGTGTGAAGAAGGGATGGTAAAGAGCTGAAAATGAAGGCAGGGATTTGTGTTCTTGACTGCATTCACTGCGATAGAGTCTTGTAAAGCCAAAAGTGATGGAAATTCTTATTTAGCAATAGATTAATTGACCAGTGGTTTTTGGCAATAGTAATACATTTTTTTTTTTTTTTTGTCTTTGGAGGATTACTACTGGGCTCTTATTAAGCTGCCTTCATGCTTTATTTTTATTTTCGGTTTCCAGGAGAGGTGTTAGGAGGCCACTAAATGTCTGGGACAGAGATGATGAGGTTTTAGGTTCAGGCAGGGCAGAGGGTGAGGGAGGAAGACTGAAGATAGAGGCTTAGGAGGCAAGAGGGATATGGTTGTGGGAGCAAGAAATCGAGGTGGGGGGATGACAGAGGAGCAGAAATGGGTTCATGAAGTCAAATGTCCTGAGAGGAAAACACAAATGATCAACTCATTTGCAAATATAGGCAAATGACATTTTATTATAGAACTCTAAATGCCATTATGTGTATAGATAGTTTTATAGATAATTTTTGAGTACATATCACATAAGTGGGGCATTCAAAAACATAAGGGTGAGTGGATAATATTCAAAAGGAAACCTCTCAGTAAAGAAAATCAGCTCGCTTGCTGCTTGCCTTATTTAAAATCAAAGTATTTATTAAAATAATTATTTATATTTGCCTAATATCTCATCACACTTTCTTGGTCTACTTAATATACTAAAATTCAGGTAATTGAAGGTATGATGTGATAATTTTTTGCCATCCTCTGACTTTCCGGATACTCACACTAATTGTTTAAAGGTATTAACATTCCTTTGTCCGGTTAAAATGTGAGTCCTGTTGCTAAATGGTATGAATTATAGGTCTGTTAATTAGTAAATAATTGTATTAATATTTAAATGAAATACTTTCTGATGGAAAGAGCCAATGTCATAAAGAAAAGTAAATTCATTATATATAACAAGTAGATGAAATGGCTCCTTTTATTAGGAGAAAGAGGACTGTACCGGAAAGGAAGAAGGGCCACTTCCTTGGCAATAAATGCTTTTCTTAGGTTTTTGGTGTTGTGTATCTGAGAGCAGATTTGAGATCTGTGAGGTGAACAGCATTACTAGAACCATTAGAGAGTGGTGGACCGCCTCATTTGCTTTGACGCCTGTTTCTTAAACTGGGATAATGTAGAGAGATCACTAACCCATCAAGGGGGAAATTAATCTTAGGCTAAAGAGTCCAGGGTGAAATACAGTGCATTTAATTTGGGGGTCTATAGGGTTAGACTGAACTGCTAATTGTATAACTGATATTTAGTCAGACAAAACATCAATTAAGTATCATGGGAAAAATTTAAAACATATTTGATATTTGTTTAAATAATAATTACATTACATTTGAAATAATTTTCAAAAAGGAAATTAGTTCTGATTATAATACTAATAATGTATACTTTAAAACATATAAGCCAGTGGATGCAAAGAACCAGCAGTCCAGCACAGTACCTGGAAAAGAGACTCATAGTTTCATTGAATGAATGAATGACTGTGCCTTAAGTATTAGGAAATTGAGTTGTTCTGGCTGCTGAGACTACAGCACTGAGCACTACTCCCACCTAGTGGCAATCTACCTGGAGTGCATGGGTAATTAAAAAGGCAGTGAAAACAGGCCCCTCTGGAAGGGAATCATATGTACTTTGACCTCTTGCAGAGTGACCTCTTACGTACGTTAAATTATACGTTCAGTATTATTGAACTTACTGAGGGAAACAGCCCTATAAAACCCAATTCCCAATTTTCTTTGAAAATGTAGTTGAAGATTTTGTTCATGATTTTCATGAGTCAGTGCAGCTTAATTGAAGCTATTATAGTCTTTTATTTAAGAAAATTGTGCCTGGAAATGAAAAAGAAATAGATCATTTATAGATTAGAAATATAAATTGCTAATAAACACGAACACATTTTCAGCCTCATTAATAGCAAATAAATACACATTAATATTATTTATCCTTATCAAAATAGCAGATTACAAAAAACAATACTCTGCTGGGAAGGAAGAAATGAGGGAGGTACACTCAGTAATTATTAGTGGGAGAGTAAGTTGAAACAATCATTTTTTTAACTTAATTTTTAAACTTTTTATTCACAAATAATTTTAAGCTTATAGAAAAGCTCCAGGAATGTGATTTGTACAAAAAACAGTTAGATAACTTTTACCTAGACCCATCTATTGTTGATATTCTACCCAATAGGCTTTAAAATTGTTTTGTGGAACTATTTGAGGCTAATGTACGTAAATCATGACCCTTTACAGCTGAACACTTCAAAGTGTATTTCCTAAGAATACTGATGTTCTCTTACATATCCACAATACAGTTATCAGCTTTAGTGAATTTAATATTGATGTGATCATTTTATCTAACTTAACATTCATTTTATAATTTTCTCCATTAGCTCAATAGTCTTTTCCTTCTGCTTCAGTACAGGATCCTCCAGTTAAGATCAGGTATTGCATTTAGTTCTCATGTCTCGTTAGCCTCCTTTAATCTGGAATATTTCCACAGACTTACTTTGTCTTTTATAACCTTGACATCTTTGAAGAATATAGACTGTCCTCTTTTCTTTTATAGAACATTCCTTATTTTGTGTGTCTATCTAATGATCCTCATTATTAGATTCTACTTATATTTTCAGTTGAAATGTCTTTTTTGTGATGTGTACTTCTCAGATTATCACATACGAAGACACTTGATGTCTGTCTGACCCTCACTGGTAATGTTAATTTTGTTTACCTGTGAAGAGTGGTCTGATTTCTTCATTGCATTAATTATTATTATTATTTTCTGTGGAGAAACACTTTAAGACCACACAAATATTCTGCTTCTCATAAAAATCCCCCTGAGATTTAGCATCCATTGGTGGTTCTGCCTGTTTTGATCTTTATCATGATGGTTGTAAAATGCTAATTTTCAATTCTCGGTACTGCCTAGATTTGACCAATGGAAGCTCCTTCAAGATGGATTTTTTTCTGGATAACAAAAGAAGAAAAAAAGAAAAAATACATATGTAAATAAATACAAACTTTTGTACTTTTTTAAAAATGTAGCAATATTTTCTGGAAATCATTCCATATCAGTTCATAGTGATCTTCCTCATTCTTTTGTATAGCCGCATTGCACTCCATTTGGAACAATTGTTTCTAGTAGGAAAGCATATGAAGAATCTTAAAAATGTTTATATTCGTTGGACAAGTAACTGCAAATCTGGGGATGTCTCCAAAGGAAATTCTCAGATATGCATATAAAGGTTAATGCACAAAGATGTTCAATAAAGCATTATTTATAATAGTAAAACTTTAGAAATAATGTGAATCACTTATATTAAAGGAATGGTTAATATACTATATCCACATAATGAAGCTTTATGCAGTCATTAAAAAACATCATGCCTTAATTTAATATCATGTTAACTAGAACAAACAGATCTCAAGGTTATATACTTTGATCTCATTCATTTAAAAATGCACTGAAAAGAGATTGGCAGGAAATATATTGCAATGATAAAAAAAAAGGCTGCTTCTGAGGGTACGGTTTCGGATGTTTAATTTTTCCTTCTTTTTTATATCTTTTGTACTGTTCAAATTATATTAAGTGAACATACAATCTTATTATTTTCATAAATATTGAAATCAGTAATCTAGTATTATAAGAAGCTTTTCTCCCTTAGGAATTGGACTCTTCTTCACTGGGGATTATTATAGGTCTTTATTATATTGTATATTGTATAGATATTTCTCTTTTTGCTCTGGGTGCTAGGAACTAAGTCTGAAGGTCAATCATGACACCTTATAAAACTTGAGTTCTCTTTTCCCCCTTTCTTGATTTTTTAATGTCTGTTTTCTTAACCTTATTATGATGTCTTCTGCTGCAAACTGTCTTAAATCCTTTTTAAAAAGAGGTGGAAGTACAATTAAATAGAATGTAATGGAATTCCTGCACAACAATTGTCCAAAATCTTCTGAAATAGATATTATGGATGCATTAGAGATTTAGTTTGAATATTTAAAATATTTTATTGCATACCACAGCAGTCAAATTCGAGACCTCTCTGATGGTCAGCTGGTGGGGGTGCGGAGGAATTTACCCAGATTGCTCTGTTTTCCAGACAAATTAAAAAGAGAGAGAAAGGAAAAATAAAATCCATGATGTTGAGTTGACACTGTGGAAAATGTACTAAAAAGCAGCTTAAAATATTACCTTAGAAAGTTGTGTAATATTTTTGGAATAGTAAATGTCCCCTGTCAAGACATAATCGACTTCCCTTTGGTACTGTTCTCAGTTGTCCAACTCTGCTAATGTTAAACATGTGCTCGCTCACCTGCTCTACTTTTCCCTGTCTAGTATTTAGGAATCATCTAACTCAAATCTTCCAAGTTCTCATTTAAGCCAGTTCTTTGTGGCATTGGCCTCCGAGGACAGGTAGAACGACTATCTGATTTCCATGTGTTCTTTCATAAAAATGAAGACAACTGTTAAACCCAGCTCCTCTTTCCCTGTCCCACTGTTTTTCAGAATACATTCAAATGAAAGATAATGGATCCTTTTACTTAATTGTAGGGAAATAAGCACCAGCTAAAGGTGGTAGGGCTTGTAGGACCTTGAGAAATCATTGAGTTTATTCCCCTATATCCACACAATTTCTGATACAAGAGGATGTCACCTTTACTTAAAAAGAAAAAAAAAAGAAAAGAAAAAGAAAAGGAAAAACATTCTTCAATTTAATTTTTAGGGTAATCATTTATTTGAGAACTCTTGCAACAAGACCCTTCTCACCCTTCAATCAAACCAAACCTTTATGCTTTAACTTGGGCCTTTGTTCTCAGTGAAGACAAAAAAAGCAGAGTTTATGTTGCTGAATTTACCTGACAACTCTCATTAAGTTTCTTTTGATTTTTCTGTTTTCTAGGTTTAAAAGCCTAACCTTTTAAACTTTTTCTGCAGATATTATTTTCCAACCAGCTAACCATATTTGTAGCTTGCCTATGAATCATTTCCAAATTGTTCACATGATTCCTTTACTATGCATTTAAAACAAGACCCTGTACTATAAGCATCAAGCCAGGATGGTAAATAAACGAAAATATCTTCTCACATATTCTGTGCTCTTTCTGTTACTCAGTTTGCTTCTGAGCTTGGTTTTATGAAAATGCTACTTTATTACAGATTTCTGTTAAGTGTGCTAATCAACCGAAGATTACTAAAGGTCATCATACAGACTAGTAACCATCATCTAGCATCAGAAGGGGAATAACCATATTTGTTTGGCTAATCATTATATCCATAGTGCCTGACACACAGAAGGAATTTAATATTTGTAGACTGGGTGAAAATTTATGCAGCATTTCATTATTTGTAATACAATATTTTAAAAGAGCATTTCATTTAATTTTCAAAGCTATTTGTAAGGTAGTTATTACAATCTGTGGGGACTAGAATTTAAGATAATCTGCCAAAGGCTGCACCTAACCAAGAAGTAGTGGAGCCAGTGCTTTACCTACCACACTGTTCTGTGTAGTGGTGGCACTGTGACTTGGAAGGTGGAATAGTCTCAAGCTACAGAGCGGCCAGGTCACACTGAGTGTGTAACAGGTCAGGTCAATGGGACTTCAGAATATGGTATGGAACCTTAGGTAAAATTATCTTCCTGTGTATGTTGGCTTCTTGGAATAAACCCATGTCTTTGAGCTTCAGTTTCCTCATCTGCCTAGTGAGGAAAATTGTGATACCTATTAACTAATTCACAGAGCTGATGTCATGAGCATAAGGATACAGAGAGTGCATGAGTTTGAAAGCACTATGGAGACTGTAAAGTGCAGTGCCTGTGCAGCGTGGTGACACTGGTATAATTACATCCCTTAGTATGTGGCTAACCCACGGTTTCCCAGAGAAATGCTTCTCTCACTGACAGGAGGTACTCAGTATACCTGATCAACAAATATGATCTAAACTATATTTCTAGTTGTAAATTGATTTCTGTGCTTGGCTCCTCTATCTTACAGGCTGTCACTATCATCACCAAAACACCTAAGCAACTCCTTACCCCCACCCCAGCATCCCTATCCATTAAAATGAGAAGACAGAAGACTTGCACTGCTTTTGGTGAAGTACCTGTGAGACCATGGACTTTTAATATAAATACCATATTTATTAGATATTTGCTAATGCTAGTGCATTCAACGTTGTTTGTTTCCAAGTATATTTCAAGGTGTCAATTATTATCTATAAATTTCTAAACAGTTTAGATCTTTTTTCTACATGGATAACTCAGTGTAGCGACAGCACTGTGGAAATTAATTCTGAGGTTCATTACCTGGTGACAGGAAGAATTGTGGAGTTTGGTGGAGGCTTTAATTATTCTTGGCAGGGAAATCCAACCTATTGAGTTTGGGAGCATCTTTACAGATGCTGCTTGGTGTTGTAATATATGATGATGGCTGTTGCTGCTGTGCTTTTTTGTGTTGTAGGTAAATCTTTAATGTTTGCATTTGTACCTTCAGACAGTTTAATCCTGAAATATTTACATATTCATAAGTAAAAAAAGCCACAAAAATAAGAAAAGTTTTAAAAATGTATATATATATATAATATATGTATATACACACACACATACAAATAAACTCCCTTTCAAATAAAACCTAAATAAAAATAACAGCAAACCAGAAAATTTTAAAATGACCTTTTATAGGCTAATCTGAAGAGTTACCTTTTCCTATTATTAAGATTATTTATTTATTTTTAACATTATGGGGTTGATTTTTTAGAAGTGTGTACTCCCCTGTGATCTCAAAACTGGCTAGCAAGCCACTGTTTCTGAGTCATGTCTCTCAATTGTGTTGGAGTAGAAATGATGTTTGAGAAAAAATGATTTCAGGTAAATATGAGGGTACTGTTTCATCAAAATGCAGTCTATTTTTCCAAGATGCCAAAAGGAGAGAGAAAAGAATGTGGAAAGCATATTGTGAATAAAAAAGTAGCTTTAGGTGGAATATAGTACATTTAAAAGGAGTGTAACTAAAGAAAACTTTGAGGGGATTATGCTAAGTGAAATAAGTCAGACAAGGACAAATATCATATGATCTCACATATGGAATCTAAAGAAAAACTAAAAAAAAAAAAAACTGAGCTAATAGATACAGATAACAGATTGGTGGTTGCTAGAGGTAGGGGGTAGGAGGTGGGCGAGATTGGTGAAGAGTATCAAAAGTACGAACTTCCAGTTATAAAACAAATGAGTCATGGGTGACTACAGTCAATAATACCATACTCTATATTTGAAAGTTACTAAGAGAACAGATCGTGAAAGTTCTCCACAAGAAAAAAAAACAGATTTTTATAACCATGTATGGTAATGGATATTAATTTTATTGTGGTGATATACAAAAATCATAATCATCAAATCATTATGTTGTACACCTAAAATTAATATAATGTTACATCTCAATTATACCTTAATAAAAAAAGAAAACTTTGACTTAAAGAACAATACTATTTATATCTTCAGTAAAAAGCCCTATTCAAATTTCTAAATATTTTAGATACTCCAGTTAACGATTGATATAAAATTTTCTTCTATATTTTCTTAAAAAAGAACTTGTTTAAACAAAGCAGTGGTTGAAATAATGTTGTAAGGGAATAGTTAAAAACTTATAAAGATTTTTGGAAGTATTTAGTTATGAAAAAACAAGAAAATGGCAATGTATGTGCAGTTAGCATTATTTAGTCTGGTAAATAGTAAAATAGTATCTTTAGACGGTGATACAGACTGTCTTCATATATAATAGATATGCTACATTAAGGCAAATATTTCCCATATATACACATATTATATGTATATTACATATATGTATATTATTATTTATGTTTTCTAATAGAATACATTGAAGTCTAAAAATATTTAAAAGCTTAGTGATTCTACAAATAAAGGAATTAAATGATTTATTGAGCTTTAAAAAAATATAATCTACCTTGGAAATAAACTGCACAACTTCAATTTAAACGTCAAACACTGTGTATGGCCCTTGGCAATATCTTTGATGAGCAGAATCTTTAATTGAGGTTCAGTAAGGAAAGATACTGTTCCACTTTTGACTCACAATGCCTATGAAATCAGTCTGCAGAAGTGCTGGCTATGACCCAAGACTTTTCATTGAACTGCCGGTTCCTGTGTGAGAGGTCCTTATATTTGCCCTTTAATATCCTGGGGTTTAAAGAAGGACAGAGAAAATCTGACTTAATCACCAGGCCTGCAGCAGGGCCACAAATCAGAAGGGCCAATCTTTCTCAGCTGCTGTACTGTTCACAGTTCCTTCTGAGATATGTACGTTCTCAGAGGTGTTTTCTTCAGTATCAGGTAGGGATCTCATTGAGCACCTATTGTCCTTTTCCTCTAGCATCTTCTTCAACTCAGACGAAAATGCTTCGGCTTGGCAACTAATCTGCTTCCCCTCATCACCTTCATATCATGCAAAAAGAAAAAAATACTTCTTAATATTCTTTGACCAAAAGAATCATGATGAAAGAATCTTCAGTAACTGTTCTTCACTACAGGGTGCATGCAGGCTTTCTTCTGAGAGTCATGATTCCCATGAATAGTCACAAACAGGTTAACCATGTTTTCAGTGTTCACTGAAGTTCTACCCATCACTTGGTGAATGAGTTTTTCATTATTGGAACACTCACTTATAGTGTGTTTACCAGTGCCCAAGATCTGACTCCCTGTTGGGCTGCTGCGTTCTACCCTCTGTCCTATAATTTATTCTAAACTTCTATTTTCAGACAACAGTCACATTACAAGAATTTGTATTTTCATTCTATTATATTACCTAGCAGATAAATGTTTCCTGATGGCCAATATACACAAGGAAGCAAAGTTAAAATAAATAAATCAATCACCTCATAAGTATTACTGTACTTGCAATAGTAAGTTGAGAGCAACAAAATTGGGCACTGAGTGTGATGGAGACCTAGGCTTACTTGCCATCCAAACAGCTCACTCTTGCTTGCCTGAGGTCAGACCCTTGCCTCTGTAAATCATGAATGACTTCATATTTTGGATCTACAGGGTTGCTGGTAGATTGTTGAATCCACCATGAAGGATAGATTTTGGTTGGTCCAGTTCCAGGTATTAACATGTTCTGCGGACCAATGAAATAGTATTTCAAACTTTTTACAAAATTAATTCAATTATTGACTTAATTTAGTAATTATTGACATTAAATTCCTATGTGGTAGAGGAAATACTTGAGTTGTAAGTGCCATTGGTTTCTATGCAATTAAACCTACATTTTCTTTTTTTCTTTTTTTAACATCTTTATAGGGGTATAATTGCTTTACATTGTTGTGATAGTTTCTGCTGTACAACAAAGTGAATCAAATATATGTATACATATATCCCCGTATCCCCACTCGCTTGCGTCTCCCTCCCACCTTCCTTATACCACCCCTCTAGGTGGTCACAAAGCACCGAGCTGATCTCCCTGGGCTATGTAGCTGCTTCCCACTAGCTATCTATTTTACATTTGGTAGTGTATATATGTCAATGCTACTCTCTCACTTCGTCCCAGCTTACCCTTCCCCATCCTCGTGTCCTCAAGTCCATTCTCTACGTCTGCAGCTTTATTGCTGTCCTGCCCCTAGGTTCATTAGGACCATTATTCTAGATTCCATATATATGTGTTAGCATATGGTATTTGTTTTTCTCTTTCTGACTTACTTCACTCTGTATAACAGACTCTAGGTCCATCCACCTCACTACAAATAGTTCAATTTCATTTCTTTTTATGGCTGAGTAATATTCCATTGTATATATGTGCTACATCTTCTTTATCCATTCATCTGTCATTGGACACTTAGGTTGCTTCCATGTCCTGGCTATTGTAAATAGTGCTGCAATGAATATTGTGGTACATGACTCTTTTTGAATTATGGTTTTCTCAGGGTATATGCCCAGTAGTGGGATTGTTTTGTCATATGGTAGTTCTATTTTTAGTTTTTTAAGGAACCTCCATACTGTTCTCCATAGTGGCTGTATCAATTTACATTCCTGCCAAGAGTGCAAGAGTGTTCCCTTTTCTCCACACCCTCTCCAGCATTTATTGTTTGTAGATATTTTGATGATGGCATTCTGACCAGTGTGAAGTCTTACCTCATTGTAGTTTTGATTTGCGTTTCTCTAATGATTAGTGATGTTGAGCATCCATTCATGTGTTTGTTGGCAATCTGTATATCTTCTTTGGAGAAATGTCTATTTAGGTCTTCTGCCCATTTTTGGATTGGGTTGTTTGTTTTTTTGATATTGAGCTGCATGAGCTGCTTGTATATTTTGGAGATTAATCCTTTGTCAGTTGCTTCATTTACAAATATTTTCTCCCATTCTGAGGGTTGTATTTTTGTCTTCTTCATGGTTTCCTTTGCTGTGCAAACGCTTTTAAGTTTCATTAGGACCCATTTGTTTATTTTTGTTTTTATATCCATTTTTCCAGGAGGTGAGTCAAAAAGGATCTTGCTGTGATTTCTGTCATGGAGTGTTCTGCCTGTGTTTTCATCTAACAGTTTTATAGTGTCTGGCCTTACATTTAGGTCTCTAATCCATTTTGAGTTTATTTTTGTGTATGGTGTTCTAATTTCATTCCTTTACATGTAGCTGTCCAGTTTTCCCAGCACCACTTATTGAAGAGGCTGTCTTTTCTATATTGTATATTCTTGCCTCCTCTATCAAAGATAAGGTGACCATATGTGCGTGGGTTTATCTATGGGCTTCCTATCCTGTTCCGTTGATCTATATTTCTGTTTTTGTGCCAGTACCATGCTGTCTTGATTACTGTAGTTTTGTAGTATAGTCTGAAGTCAGGGAGCCTGATTCCTCCAGCTCCGTTTTTCTTTCTCAAGATTGCTTTGGCTATTCGGGGTCTTTTGTGTTTCCATTCAAATTGTGAAATTTTTTGTTCTAGTTCTGTGAAAAATGCCATGGGTAGTTTGATAGGGATTGCATTGAATCTCTAGGTTGCTTTGGGTAGTATAGTCATTTTCACAATGTTGATTCTTCCAATCCAAGAACATGGTTTATTTCTCCATCTGTTTGTATCATCTTTAATTTCTCTCATCAGTGTCTTATGGTTTTCTGCATATAGGTCTTTTGTCTCCCTAGGTAAGTTTATTCCTAGGTATTTTATTCTTTTTGTTGCAATGGTAAATGGGAGTGTTTCTCTGATTTCTCTTTCAGATTTTTCATCATTAGTGTATAGGAATGCAAGAGATTTCTGTGCATTAATTTTGTATCCTGCTACAAATTCATTGATTAGCTCTAGTAGTTTTCTGGTAGCATCTTTAGGATTCTCTTTGTATAGTATCATGCCATCTGAAAACAGTGACAGCTTTACTTCTTCTTTTCCGATTTAGATTCCTTTTATTTCTTTTACTTCTCTGATTGCCATGGCTAAAACTTCCAAAACTATGTTGAGTAATAGTGGTGAGAGTGGGCAACCTTGTCTTGTTCCTCATCTTAGAGGAAATGGTTTTATTTTTTCACCATTGAGAATGATGTTGGCTGTGGTTTTCTCATATATTGCCTTTATTATGTTGAGGTAAGTTCTCTCTGTGCCTACTTTCTGGAGGGTTTTTATCATAAATGGGTATTGAATTATGTCAAAAGCTTTTTCTGCATCTGTTGAGATGATCATATGGTTTTTCTCCTTCAATTTGTTAATATGGTGTATCACATTGATTGATTTGCATACATTGAAGAATCGTTGATCATGGCGTATGATCCTTTTAATGTGCTGTTGGATTCTGTTTGCTAGTATTTTGTTGAGGATTTTTGCATCTATGTTCATCAGTGATATTGGCCTGTAGTTTTCTTTTTTTGTGACCTCTTTGTCTGGTTTTAGTATCAGGGTGATGGTGGCCTCGTAGAATGAGTTTGGGAGTGTTCCTCCCTCTGCTATATTTTGCAAGAGTTTGAGAAGGATAGATGTTAGCTCTTCACTAAATGTTTGATAGAATTCGCCTGTGAAGCCATCTGGTCCTAGGCTTTTGTTTGTTGGAAGATTTTAAATCACAGTTTCAATTTCAGTGCTTGTTATTGGTCCGTTTATATTTTCTGTTTCTTCCTGGTTCAGTCTCTGAAGGTTGTGCTTTTCTATGAATTTGTCCATTTCTTCCAGGTTGTCCCTTTTATTGGCATATAGTTGCTTGTAGTAATCCCTCATGATTCTTTGTATTTCTGCAGGGTCAGTTGTTACTTCTCCTTTTTTACTTCTAATTCTGTTGATTTGAGTCTTCTCCCTTTTTTTCTTGATGTGTCTGGCTAGTGGTTTATCAATTTTACTTATCTTCTCAAAGAACCAGCTTTTAGTTTTTTTGACCTTTGTTATCGTTCCTTCATTTCTTTTTCATTTATTTCTGATTTGATCTTTATGATTTCTTCTGCTACCTGGGGTTTTTTTGTTCTTCATTCTCTAATTGCTTTTGGTGTAAGGTTAGGTTGTTTATTTGGGATTTTTTGTTTGTTTGTTTCTTGAGGTAGGATTGTATTGCTATAAACTTCCCTCTTAGAACTGCTTTTGCTGCATCCCATAGGTTTTGGGTCGTTGTGTTTTCATTGTCATTTGTTTCTAGGTATTTTTTGATTTCCTCTTTGATTTCTTCAGTGATCTCTTGGTTATTTAGTAGTGTATTGTTTAGCCTCCTTGTGTTTGTATTTTTTACAGATTTTTTCCTGTAATTGATATCTAGTCTCAGAGCATTGTGGTCGGAGAAGATGCTTGATACGATTTCAATTTTCTTAAATTTACTGAGGCTTGATTTGTGACCCAAGATATGATCTATCCTGGAGAATATTCCATGAGCACTTGAGAAGAAAGTGTATTCTGCTGTTTTTGGATGGAATGTCCTTTAAATGTCAATTAAGTCCATCTTGTTTAATAAATCTTTTAAAGCTTGTGTTTCCTTATTTGTTTTCATTTTGGATGATCTGTCCATTGGTGAAAGTGGGTGTTAAAGTCCCCTACTATTATTTTGTTAGCTTTGATTTCCCCTTTTATGTCTGTTAGCATTTGCCTTATGTATTGAGGTGCCCCTATATTGAGTGCATAAATATTTACAATTGTTATATCTTCTTCTTGGATTGATCTCTTCATCATTATGTAGTGTCCTTCTTTGTCTCTTGTAATAGTCTTTATTTTAAAGTCTATTTTGTCTGATATGAGAATTGCTACTCCAGCTTTCTTTTGATTTCCATTTGCATAGAATGGAAATCATTCTTCCATCCCCTCACTTTCAGTCTGTATTTGTCCCTAGGTCTGAAGTGGGTCTCTTGTAGACAGCTTATATGAGGGTCTTGTTTTTGTATCCATTCAGCCAGCCTGTGTCTTTTGGTTGGATCATTTAATCCATTTATTTTTAAGGTAATTATCTCTATATATGTTCCTGTTACCATTCTCTTAATTGTTTTGGGGTTTTTTTTGTAGGTCTTTTCTTTCCCTTGTGTTTCCCGCCTAGAGAGGTTCCTTTAGTATTTGTTGTAAAGCTGGTTCAGTGGTGCTGAATACTCTTAACGTTTGCTTTTCTGTAAAGCTTTTGGTTTTTCTTTTAAATCGGAATGAGATCCTTGCCGGGTAGAGTCATATTGGTTGTAGGTTTTTCCCTTTCATCACTTTAAATGTGTCCTTCCACCCCCTTCTGGCTTGCAGAGTTTCTGCTGAAAGATCAGCTGTTAACCTTATGGGGATTCCCTTGTGTGTTATTTGTTGTTTTTCCCTTGCTGCTTTTAATATTTTTTCTTTGTATTTAATTTTTGATAGTTTGATTAATATGTGTCTTGGTGTGTTTCTCCTTGGATTTATCATGATAAAGGGCAGATTTATCTCTGCCCTTCCTGGACTTTCTTGACTATTTCCTTTCCCATGTTAGGGAAGTTTCCAACTATAATCTCTTTAAATATTTTCTCAGTCCCTTTCTTTTTCTGTTCTTCTGGGATCCTTATAATTCGAATGTTGGTGTGTTTAATGTTGTCCCAGAGACTGTCCTTAATTCTTTTGATTCTTTTTTCTTTATTCTGCTCTGCGGTAGTTATTTCCACTATTTTATCTTCCAGGTCACTTATCCATTCTTCTGCCGCAGTTATTCTGCTATTGATTCCTTCTAGAGAATTTTTAATTTCATTTATTGTGTTGATCATCATTGTTTGTTTGCTCTTTAGTTTTTTTAGGTCCTTGTTAAACGTTTCTTATATCTTCTCCATTCTATTTCTGACATTTTGGATCATCTTTACTATCATTACTCTAAATTATTTTTCAGGTAGACTGCCTGTTTCCTCTTCATTTGTTTGGTCTAGTGGGTTTATACCTTGCTTCTTAATATGCTGCATATTTCTCTGTCGTCTCATTTTGCTTAGCTTACTGTGTTTGGAGTCTCCTTTTCACAGGCTGCAGATTCGTAATTCCCGTTGTTTCTGGTGTCTGCCCCCAGTGCGTGAGGTTGGTTCAGTGGCTCATGTAGGCTTCCTGGTAAAGGGGACTGGTGCCTGTGTTCTGGTGGGTGGGGCTGGATCTTGTCTTTCTGGTGGGCAGGGCTGTGTCCGGTGGTGTGTTTTGGGGTGTCTGTGAACTTAGTATGATTTTAGGCAGCCTCTCTGCTAATGGGTGGGGTTGTGTTCCTGTCTTGCTAGTTGATTGGCATGGGGCGTCCAGCACTGGAGCTTGCTGGCCGTTGGGTGGAGCTGGGTCTTAGTGTTGAGACTGAGATCTCTAGGAGAGCTCTCGCCGATTGATATTACATGGGGCTGGGAGGTCTCTGGTGGTCCAGTGTCCTGAACTCAGCTCTTCCACCTCAGAGGCTCAGGCCTCACACCAGCCTGGAGCACCAAGACCTTGTCAGCCCCACAGCTCAGAAGAAAAGGGAGACAAAAATAAAGAAAAAAAAATTAAAATAAAAAAATTGTTAAAATAAAAAAATTAAAAAGTAATGAAAAAAAGAGAGAGCAACCAAATCAGTAAATAAATCCACCAATGATAATAAGTGCTAAAAGCTATACTAAGATAAACATAAAATTCAGAAACAAGTCAGTCACAGACAGCAAACCCCAGGTCTACAGTTGCTCCTGAAGTTCACCGCCTTAATTTTGGGTTGATTCGTTGTCTATTCATGTGTTCCTCAAGTTGATTGTGGGGATTTAATTTGCTGCTCCTGAGGCTGCACGGAGAAATTTCCCTTTCTCTTCTTTGTTCTCACAGCTCTTGGGGTTTAGCTTTGGTTTTGGCCCTACCTCTGCCTGTAGGTTGCCCTCAGCCTTCTGTTCCCTCCCAGACAGGATGGGGTTAAAGGAGCTGCTGATTAGGGGACTCTGGCTCACTCATGCTGGGGGTAGGAGGGGTACAGTAGTTATAATTGGAATGCGGAGTGAGCGTGCAGCAGCAGAGGCTGGCGTGACGTTGCAGCAGCCTGAGGCGTGCCGTGTGCTCTCCTGGGGAAGTTGTCCCTGCATCCCAGGACTCTGGCAGTGGCGGGCTGCACAGGCTTCTTGGGGGGAGTCCCTTGGTGGCTGCAGTAGCAGTGTTAGCGTTTCATGCCCGTCTCTGGTGTCTGAGCTGATAGCTGAGGCTCGCGCCTGTCTCTGGAGCTCCTTTAGGCAGTTCTCGGCCTCCTGTGGGCAGACAGGGAAGGAATCCCCTCTCCCTGTGCACCCCAAAACGATGGTCTCTTGCCTCTTACGCCGGTCCAGACTTTTTCCAAAAATCCCTCCCGGCTACCGGTGGCACACTAGCACCTTCAGGCTGTGTTCACGCAGCCAACCCCAGTCCTCTCCCTGGGATCTGACTTCCGAAGCCTGAGCCTCAGCTCCCAGCCCCCACCCGTCCTGGCGGGTGAGTAGACAAGCCTCTCGGGCTGGTGAGTGCTGGTCAGCACCGATCCTCTGTGCGGGAATCTCTCTGCTTTGCCCTCTGCACCCTTGTTGCTGCGCTCTCTTCTGTGGCTCCAAAGCTTCCCCCACCGCCACCCGCTGTCTCCACCAGTGAAGGGGCTTCCTAGTGTGTGGAAACTTTTCCTCCTTCACAGCTCCCTCTCAGAGGTGCAGGTCCCATCCCTATTCTTTTGTTTCTGTTTTTTCTTTTTTCTTTTGCCCTATCCAGGTACATGGGGATTTTCTTGCCTTTTGGGAAGTCTGAGGTCTTCTGCCAGTGTTCAGTAGGTGTTCTGTAGGAGTTGTTCCACATGTAGATGTATTTTTAATGTATTTGTGGGGAGGAAGGTGATCTCCATGCCTTATTCCTCTGCCATCTTTAAGGTTCCCCCTCCGTTTTTTTAAGTTTTGTGTTTTATATAAAAATGAGAGCTAGACAATAAGAAATATGATCTTCATGTAATTAAGTGAGGTGTATTTTTTTCACCTACATTATTTCCATAGAAACATGATAAATAATCACTGTGTGATGATCGGTGAGCTGGATACTAACACCCTTAAAAATGCGTTTTCCAGACCTCTAACTGGCAACTGGTAATGTATGGCTTTGTGATAATTTTTTGACTGTTCATCATTTAACTCCTATCAATTTATCATATTTTCCAAATATCTTCTTACCAATATTATTTATACTACTAAGTCATTCAATTTTTTTTGAGTCAATATAAAATTCAACTTTAATCTCAGCCTTAAATGAAATTGCTTTAATACAGTTTTTTTCAAACCTTGACTTAAACTTTTTATTGATGATATCACTAAAAAATTATTTTCTCATTTGGATTACGTGCTCAGTACCTTTAGATGGGTGAGTTTCTAGTTACATTTTTAAAGTACTATGAAAGATATTATATGGTATCTAATGTAGTAGTATGTATACTTAATTTTATGAAATTTAAATGCCTATCCACATTTAGTGACGAATTTAATGGATGGGTTTCATGTGGAATTTGTCTCATGAATAGTTTCTGCTTGAACAGCACCTGATACACTTATGTTTATTTGAGTTTTAGATCATGTATATCCTTTAAAATGAAATTCCCAATATAAATATAAATTTTGTCCAACATCTAAATTGAGTTAATTCATTGCATTTTAATAAATCCTCAAACATGAAAAGGGTAATTCATTTAAAAATGATTGCTACTTTTCCTGCTTTTTATGTTTAAAGCTAAAAGAGATAAGCTTCCATTCTATCCATAAAAGTACCTTTTTTGATGTGTCTCGTATGCTTGTCTGCATCTCAGATCCTTTTAGTTTCTATAGAAAATGTATCGACACCGCCAAATGTTGGAATTTGACTCATTTGGAAAGTCTATGCCTGTTGACATTTTATAAACACTACTTGCATCTTGCTTAAAAGAACATGATATGTTCCTTTTTCTCCCTAAAACCTAATTTATAGAAAGGCATGGCAACTTAATTTCAGTAGTGATCATTTAGGGCTATAGCTTCTGAATATAAATCAGAAAATAACGTGGTTAGTTATAACATCACCGTTCATCTGTGAATGAGATGGTTTGGGAGATTTTGTTCCCACCATAGACTTAACATTTTCTGTTCATCATCTTCTTCATTATGTATTTGTTTGTGTGCTACTGAGTGAACAAAATTTCTGAGGCTAAATAAAGTAATATATAATAATATATTTCAAATTTAATAATAATAACAATTATGATAACTAACCTTGAGTGCTTATTGAATGCTAGGTATTGTTCTAAGCACTTTATAGGTATTAAATTACTGATGCTTTACAACAACATGATGAAATAGATTCTGTTGTTATCTCCAATTTACAGAAAAGAAAACTGGGTCTCAGAGAGATTAGATAATTTGTCTAAGTTCACAGAGCTGCTAAATGGTAGAGCTGTTTGTACTCTGTATCTATGAGTCTGTTTTCATTTTGTTTTGTTTGTTTGCGTTTTTATTTTATTATTTAGATGCCATGTATAAGTGAGATCATGCAGTATTTGTCTTTCTCTGTCTCACTTATTTCACTTAGCATAATACCCTCTAGATGCAACAATGTTGTCACAAATGGTAAGATTTCATTTTTAATGGCTGAGTAATATTCCACTGTATATATATACTACATCTTCTTTATCCATTCATATATTTATGGGCACTTAGTTGCTTCTATATCTTGGCTATCGTAAATAATGCTGCAGTGAACATTGGAAAACATATATCTTTTCAAATTAATGTTTTTGTTTTTTTCAAGTAAATAACCAGAATTGAAATTGCTAGATCATGTGGAAGTTCTATTTTTAATTTTTTGAGGACTCTCCATATTGTTTTCCATAGTGGATGCATCAATTTACAATCCTACCAAAAGTGCCCAAAGTTACCTCTTGTCTGCATCCTTGCCAACCCTTGTTGTTTGTTGTCCTTTTGATGCTAGTCATTCTGACAGGTGTGAGGTGATATCTCATTGTGGTTTTTTTAAATACTTTTTTTCTATTGAGATATGTAATATAACTTCAATATTATGTAAGTTACAGGCATACAACATAGTGATTCACAATTTTTAAAGGTTATACTCCATTTATAGGTATTATAAAATATTGGCTATATTCCCTGTATTGTACAATATATCCTTGTAGCTTATTTATCATTGTGGTTTTGATTTGCATTTCCCTGATGATTAGTAATGTTGAAAATCTTTTCAAGTGTCTGTTGACCATCTCAATATCTTCTGTGGAAAAATGTCTATTCAGGTTTTCTGCCCATTTTTTAATCTTTTTTTTTGATGTTGAGTTGTATGACTTCTTTGTATATTTTGGATATTAATCCCTTATAGATATATATCATTTGTAAATACCTTCTCCTGATTTGGTAGGCTGCCTTTTTGTTTTGTCGATGATCCCTTCACTGTGCAAAAGCTTTTCAGTTTAATGGAGTAACATATATTTTTTTTTGCCTTTTTTCCCCCCATGCCTGAGGGGACAGATCCAAAAAAATATTGCTAAGACTGATGTCAGAGTGTACCGCCCCATGTTTTTTTCTAGGAGTTTTATGGTTTCAGGTCTTACATTTATGCCTTTAATCCATTTTGAGTTTATTTTTGTATATGGTGTGAGAAAGTAGTCCAGTTTGATTCTTTTGTGTGTAGCTGTCCAGTTTTCCCAACATCATTTATTGAAGAGGCTGTCTTTTCTCCATTGTATAGTCTTGCTTCCTTTCTCATAGATTAATTGTCCATATAAGTGTTGGTTTGTTTCTGGGCTCTCTATTCTGTTCCATTGATCTGTGTGTCTGTTTTGGTACCCATATGGTACTGTTTTGATTCCTGTAGCTGAGTAGTATAGTTTGAAATCAGGGAGTGTGATAGCTCCAGCTTTCTTCTTCTTTCTCAGGATTGTTTTGGATATTAGAGGTCTTTTGTGTTTCCATACAAATTTTAGAATTATTTGTTCTAGTTCTGGGAAAATGCCACTGGTGTTTTGATAAGGATTACATTGAATCTATAGATTGCCTTGGGTAATATGGTTATTTTAACAATATTAATTCTTGCAATCCATGAGCATGGTACCTTTCCAAATTTTCGTGATTTCCTCAACTTCTTTCATAAGTGTTTTGTAGTTTGCCAAGTACAAGTCTTTTACCTTTTACCAAGCACTATGCATACATTATTTAGTCCTAAAAACAACCTTCTGAGGCAGGTATTATTATTTACAGATGAGGATGAGTCTTAAGTGAATGGCAAAACTGGGATGCACACTCAGGTTTTCCTGTTACCAATGTCTGTATTCCTCTAGAAATGCCAGATGGAGCTTAGAGAAGAGCGTCTAGATATGTGCAGTACCAGCTTTCTGTATACACATTTTTTCATAATCAAATTGTTTAATACTAGTGATAAGACAAATCTTTAAATCAGCCAGAAAAAAGAAACATTATGTATAGAGAAATAAAGATAAGGACTATAGCAGTTTACTTGTTAGAAAGAATGCAAGCCAAAAGAATGTGGAACAACACCTTTCAATGTTCAAAAATAACCTAGAATTCAATGCCCAGTAAAACTATCCTTCTTTTTTATACCTTGTTTAAAATTGAAGTATAGTTAATTGACAATGTTGTGTTAGCTTCAGGTATACAGCAAAGTGATTCAGTTTATATATATACATATATATATATATATATATATATATTCTTTTCACATTCTTTTTCATTATAGGTTGTTATAAAACATTGAATATAGTTCCCTGTGCTATACAGTAGATCCTTGTTGTATATCTATTTTATACATAGTAGTGTGTATATATTTATCCCAGACTCCTAATTTATCCTCCCCCAATCCCCTCTGGTAACCATAAGTTTGTTTTTATGTCTGTGAGTCTATTTCTGTTTTGTAAATAAGTTCATTTGTACAATATCTTTTTTTTATTAGATTCCACATATAAGTGATATCATATATTTGTCTTTCTCTGACTTATTTCACTTAGTGTGACAATCTCTAGGTCCATCCATGTTGCTGCAAATGGCATCATTTCATCCTTTTTTATGGCTGAGTAATATTCCATGGTGTATATATACCACATCTTCTTTATCCATTCATCTGTGGATGGGCATTTGGTTTTCTTCTATGTCTTGGCTATTGTAAATAGTGCTGCTATGAACATTGGGATACATGTATCTTTTTGAATTAGAGTTTCCTCTGGATATATGCCCAGGAGTGGGCTCGCAGGATCATATGGTAACTCTATTTTTAGTCTTTTAAGGAACCTCCATACTGTTCTTCATAGTGGCTGCACCAATTTACATTCTCACTAACAGTGTAGGAGGATTCGTTTTCTCTATACCCTCTCCAGCATATATTATTTGTGGACTTTTTAATGATGGCCATTCTGACTGGTGTGAGGTGATACCTCATTGTAGTTTTGATTTACATTTCTCTAATAATTAGCAATATTAAGCATCTTTGCGTGTGCCAGTTGTCTTCTTTGGAAAAATGTCTATTTAGGTCTTCTGCCCATTTTTTGATTGAGTTGTTTTTTTATTTTGATAGTAATCTGTATGAGTTGTTTGTATATTTTGGAAATTAATCCCTGGTTGGTAGCATTGTTTGCAAGTATTTTCTCCTATTCCATAGGTTGTCTTTTCATTTTGTTTATGGTTTCCTTTGCTATGCAAAAGCTTTTAAGTTTAATTAGGATGGATACAAAATAAATACACAGAATTCTCTTGCATTTCTATACACTAGCAATGAAAGGTCAGAAAGAGAAATTAAGGAAACAATCCTATTTACCATCACATCAAAAAGAATAAAATACCTAGGAATAAACCTACCTAAGGCGGCAAAAAGACCTGGACTCTGAAAACTATGAGACTATGAGATGATGATGAAAGAAAATGAAGCACACACAAACAGATAGAAAGATATACCATGTTCTTGGATTGGAAGAATCAATATTGTTAAAATGACCATACCACCCAAGGCAATTTACAGATTCAATGCAATCCCTATCAAATTACCAATGGCATTTTTCACAGAACTAGAATGAAAACATTTAAAATTTGTATGGAAACACAAAGACCCCAAATTGCCAAAACAATCTTGAGAAAAAAGAACAGAGCTGGAAGAATCATGCTCCCTGACTTCAGACTATACTACAAAGCTACATTAATCAAAACAGTATGGTACTGGCACAAAAACAGAGAAATAGATCAATGGAACAGAATAGAAAGCCCAGAAATAAACCCATTCACTTATCGTCAATTAACCTATGACAAAGGAAGCAAGAATATACAGTGGAGAAAAGACAGTCTCTTCAGTAAGTGATGCTGCGAACACTGGACAGCTACAGGTAAAGGAATGAAATTAGGACATTCTTTAACACCATATACAAAAATAAACTCAAAAATGGATTAAAGACCTAAATGTAAGACCAGATACTATAAAACTCCTAGAGGAGAATACAGGAAGAAAACTGTTTGACATAAACCACAGCACTATTGTTTTGGATCCATTTCCTAGAGTAACGGAAATAAAAATAAAAATAAACAAATGGGACCTACATATACATTTTTTAAAATTACACCTTTTATTTTGAGGTAATTGAAAATTCACATGCAGTTGTAAGAAATAATACAAAGAGATTCTGTGTATTACTCTGTTTTCAACAATGATAACCTCTTACAAAATTAGTGTAGTATGTCACAACCAGGATATTGACATTTATATAGTCAAGATATAGAACATGTTAATTCTGTACATATTTTCAATGTACACTTAAGTGTTTACATCTTTTTGGTGTGGATGTAAATGATATTATTTAAAAAATATTGTCCATGTGTTCATTTCTAGTGTATAGAAATGGAATTCATTTTTGTATGTTTATCGTGTATCCTGTGACCTTGCTGAGCTTACATATTTGTTCTAGGAGGTTGTTTTTGTAGATTGCTTTAGATTTTTTTATGCAGACAATCATGCTATCGGCAATTAAGAACAGTTTTCTTTCGTCCTTACTGATCTGGATACCTACAGGCATACCTTAGAGATATAGCAGTTTTGGTTTCAGACCACCACAATGAAGGAAATATCTCAAGAAAGTGAATCACGTGATTAGTTTGTTTGTTTCTCAGTGCATATAATAGTTAAGTTTGCACTATACCATAGTCTACTAAGTGTGCAATAACATTATGTCTAAAAATGCAATGTACATACCTTAATTTAAAAATACTTTATTGCTCAAAGATGCTAACCATCATCTGACAACGCAGAGTTGCCACAAACCTTCGATTTATGAAAAACACAATATCTGTGAAGTACAATAAAGTGAAGTGCAATAAAACATTGTATGCCTGTATTAACTTTTCTTGTCTTATTGTACTGGATATAATTTGTAGCTTGTGCTGAATAAGAATTGTGAGAGTGGACATCATTGCCTTGCTCCCGCTATCGGGGGAAAGCAGTCAGTCTTTTGCCATTAAGTATAATGTTAGCTATAGTTTTTTGTTTTCCTTTTTATGGATGCTTTTATCATGTTGAGGAAATATCCCTCTGTTCCTGTTTTTCTGAGGGTTTTTATCATGAATGGGTAATGTATTTTTTCAAATGCTTTTCCTGGATTGATTGATGTGATCTTGTGATTTTTCTTAATATAGTAGATACCAGTGATTGAGTTTTGAATTTTAAACAAGTCCTGCATCCATGGAATAAACCCCACTTGACAATGGTTTATAATCTTTTTATATATTGCTGGAATTCTATTTACTAATATTTTTATAGGATTTTCACATCTCTATTTATGAGGAATATTGTTCTGTAGTTTTTTGGTACTGTCTTTATCTGGTTTGGTATCAGAGTAATATTGCCTTCATAAAATGAATTGGTAAATGTTACCTCTACTGTTTTCTGGAATAGACTGTGTAGCACTAGTGTTAATTCTTCTTTAAACATTTGGTAGAATTTTCCAGTGAAACCATTCGGTCCTGGAGATTTTGTATTGAGTGTTTTTAAATTGTGAATTCAATTTCCTTAATAATTATAAGGCTATTCATACTACCTATTTCTATTTGGGTGAGTTGTGATAATTTGTATTTTTTCAAAAAATGGTCCATCTTGTCTAAATGTCAAATTTATGTTTATTGAGTTGTTTGCAATATTTTCTTATTATCCTTTTGATGTCTTCAGAATCTGTAGTAATATCCCTTGTTTCATTACTGATATTGACAATTTATATCTCTCTTTTTAAAATTTGTCTTGCTAGAGGTTTGCCAACTTTATTGATCTTTTCAAAGAACCAGCTCTCTGTTTCATTGATTTTATATATTGTGTTTTTTCAATTTCATTTGTTTCTTCTCTTATCTTTATTATTTTTTTCTTCTGCTGGCTTTGAGTTTAATTTGCTCTCCTTTTAGAGGTGGGAGCTTAGATTATTGACTTTAGACTTTTCATCTTTTCTAATATATGCATTTGGTTGACAAATCTCCCTCTCAGTACTACTTTAGCTATGTCCCACAGATTTTCATACATTGTATTTTCATCTTCATTCAGGTCAATGTTTATTTTTTTATTTCCCTTGAGATTTCCTCTTTGAACCATAGATTTTTAAGAAGTGTGTTATTTAGTTTCCAAATGTCTATAAATTATCTTATTATGCTTCGGTTATTGATTTCTAGTTTGATACCATTTTAGTTGCAGAATACACTATGTATGTTTTCAATTCTACTCAGTCAAGGTGTATAATTCTTTTTACATGTCGATAGATTTGGTTTGCAAATATTTTGTTGAGAAGCTTTGCATCCATATTTATAAGAGATATTGGTCTGTAATTTTTTTTCTTCCACCTGGTAACATTCATTACCCACATTGATGGTAGCAGATTCCAGTTCTTGAGAGTGCTCATCAACCTTGTAACTTTATATCATATGTGCTTTGCTAGATTATTGGCTCCTCCCCTTCAAGCACCTACACTCTGAATAGGAACCACATTAGTTTTTGGTATCAAGATAATACTGGCCTCATGTAACCAGTTGTGGAGTGTTCCTTCCTCTTATATTCCTTGAAATAATTTGTGAAGAATTGTTATTAATTCTTCTTTAAATGTATGGTAGAATTTAAAATAAAGCCATTTGGGCCTGGATTTTTTTTTTTTTTTTTTGAGATTATCATTAATTGAATCTCATTTTTTATAGGTCTATTCAGATTGTATATTTCTTCTTAGAGGAATAAGGAAAAGTGCATCTAATGCATCTAGCCAGAAGTGGAAGTACTATATACCAATTTGTAACTCTTAATTATTTACTTTTTTCTCTTTATAATGGGAAATTCAAAAACATGTACAAATAAGGAGAAGGCAGCATAATGAACTTCATGTATATATCATACAGCTTCGGCCGTGGTCAGTATTCTGCCTTTTTTGTTTCAACTTTTTCCCCCCAAGATACTTTTTGGGGAGGTTAGGATAATATAAATCAAATTGTATTTAACTCTAAGTTTTGTATGATAGCCTTTGGCTCTTCATTAAATTATTTAATATTTCTTTGTACAGAGATTCATTTTTTTCTTCCTGGAGATGCTTGTATATATTATTAATTGAAACTGATTACACACACATATAATGTTCTGAGTTACTAAAGTGCTGTCATATATGTTTATTGGACATGACATGATGAGACTTTTGGTGGCTTCAAGTAAATGTGGTTAATTAAATTTTTACTCTAATTTTTAAAATGCAGAAATGAACAATTTGTCATTGTTTAAATGACTCAGAACATTGGTTTGGGGAAGAGTTTAATGCAGAATTATGAACTTGAATTTATGAATTATCTGCTTATCTCTCTGTGTTAGACTTTAAAGATGAATGCAAAATTTAAAAATTTGCCTGACTAGCAAAATTTGGAGGCAACTATGACCTATTCTAAGCAATAATTTTGGTATGTTGCTAATTTATTGTAAGATACATAATTTAGTTTTAAGAATCTGAAATGCAAACGCTGATTCAACAAAAGTCCAACACTCTGAGGAGTAATAACCATAAAACATGGCTCTCTTCTGCTGCTGATCTCACCGAGGAGACTTGTAGTAGACTCAAAATCCTGCACTGTTTTCTGTTCTCCAGAAGAGAAAATACTAAGCAGTTTAGTCCAAAAATAAGTAAGGAAAAAAAGTAGTACATATATAGTTTAGTGACATAATCCCTAAGGGTAAGTGTAAATTCTAGTCATAGTAAACTCTAAGAGTAAATGACAGTCCATCCAAATTAAGTCCAAAATCTCCACTGGTATCTGAACAGTATTTATCCCAACAATAATGAGAATTGTGTGTGTGTGCCAGGAGTTGTGAAGCCAGCATTTTAGAAGAGTTAACAAACTAGTCCTCTGCCCTGAAGGTTTTTGGTCTAAAAATACAAATATGGAACATGTGTATGTTTTAATGGAGGGCTACTGTAACCTCTGCTTATACCAGCTTTGTTGCTTTGTCCTTCCCTTAAAGGTATGTATTGTAGAAGATTAAAGGTGCAGACTTTTTTTTGAAATCTAGAGACTAAAATGTAAAAAAAGGGGATTTATAGAGTTTTGATAGTATAAGACTGTTGAAATAACTGAAGGGTTTCTCTTCCTTATTATTCTGTATAATAATATCTATCATGTCTATCTTCTACAGCTTCATTGGTAGCTTTTAGTTCTTGGAGTTGTTCCTTTAAGTTAGATATTCCTTTTTCTTTTTCTTCATAGTCTCCTGTGTTATGTCCATATATATAGTTCTGGTTTATTGTATAAGAGGAAAAGTTCATTTCCTTAGTGAGATTGGTAAGCACTCTGGAACTTAGAGGCTATGTCAGTGTCTTTGGATTCTCAGCGTATAAGCCCAGTGATGGGCTTATAATGGGCTTTCAGTCACATCTAGGTTTTAAATTTGAGATAGGATGATTTGAAATGAATGAGAGGTGGGGCTTGTGGTTACTGGAATGGGTATGAGGGATAGAGAATGGGGTGGAAGAGGGAAGAGAGCAAGGTCAGAAAGGTCAGAGACAGAGTTAACTGGGGAGAAAGACCATGATGCTTAAAAAAACTGATCTGAATCAATGTCTGCATGTGTGAATTTTGGTTTTCAATAATCTGTCTCCTTTCATCTCCAAACAAAACAAAGCACACAAAATGCCCTAAAATGAAAATCCTTTTCAATTAATTTTTCACTGTAAACTGTAGTTCTCTCTCAACTAGACACCTGATTTGTAAATAATAGGTATGAATATAGGTTAAATATAAGTTAAAGTCAGCCTCCCAGAGTCTCACCCTGTAGGATCAATGCCAGTGTCCTTCTGAGTTATCTCTCTTTCTCCTTGATAAGATTTCTGCTCTTGCTGTCTCCTCTCTTCTGAGCAGGAATTCTATGGGTTTCTTGTGCTCTCCCTACTCCCAACTGTAGCGTCCAGAGAACAGCAGAGAGACAGTGCCTACAGCTATTTAAGTAGTGGCCAAATCCAGCTTTTGACCTGATTAAGGGAGTATATTGATGTACTTAATAAGAGAAGGAAGTCATATTTTTCTTTAACCTCTATAATTAATAGCTAAAGTAAATTGGTTTTGCCTTTTATCCTTTCTCTTCTTGATTTTCTATTGAATATTAAGTGGAACAAAGCCTGCTGTGCTTTCGTGGGACTTTAAAGTTAAGCTAAAAGGAAAAAAATTAAAAGAAGTATTGTGTGGAAAGTTACTCATCATTACTTTTGGAAACCTCAGATGACGACTGAAAATTCAACAGAATTTTCTTACAATACTATCCTATTCACGAGGGCTAACAGAATCTTCTCTAGTATCCCAAAATGATTGAACCATGTGTAACCAAGGGACAGCTATATGCCATGGCAAGCAATTATTGAGTGTTAGCACAGGAACAATGCTTGGTGGCACTGGGGAGACAAATATGAATACGTCTCATATCCATATCCTGAAAGACCTCACAGCATAGTCAGAAAAAAGATGTCAAAAAATAAGTGTCAGATTAATGGAAGAGGCGTCAAGTGAAGTAGGGCTGTACAGGAGGAGCTACTGCTTCTATCTGATGTAGACTAGAAAGGCAGGGCATGCTTTGCAGTGTCCATAACATTAGGACTGGACAATAAGAAGCATGGGAGATGGTGGTTCCACTGGAAGATACCTGGAGGACTGGAGAAGGCAGTGGTTGCTGACACAGCCTGAAGGATCTGTTGAGGATTTCTTAGAGATTTTCTAGCACCAAGAACCGATGTCTCACACCCGCGTTACGTCTCTAGGGGTTGTTTTTGGGTACCCAAAGTCAACCTACTGTTGTGGTTTCTCTCCATCTAGGATCATAGTATTGCAACTACACCACATACGGGGACATTAGAGAACGTGAATTGAAGCTCACTTTTCTCTGTTCTCTGATTCTGGACAGTTCTGAGCTGACCTGAAAAAGCAAGCAGACAAAAAGCATCATGAGTGGAGTGCTATAGTGCAAATGTAACAGTGATCTGTCAGGATATGTGTCCTTATATTGAAGAAGTGCTTTCAGGTCTTACAAAGAAAGTAAATGTAAACAATAATATTTATATAGGTAAAATCTCTTTTTTTTCCTCTTAATAAGCTCACCTAGCATAGTGCTAACATATACTATTTCTCAAGAAATATTATGGAGTGACTAACTTGGATATTCTACTTTTGGCTGATAGTGTGAAAATTTTTATTCTTAAATAAATCTAAAGGACTGGGTACTTTCGTGTAAAAGAGAAAATAATTAAGTTTCTAACTTTAAAAATCTTAGACATCCACCTTAACCAAGTGCTAAAGGTTAGCATAACTAGTTATAATACATGTCAACAACGTGAATCCCTAATGAAGAGAACACGCTATCCCTTCTGTGATATTCTTGCCACAATTCAGAAATTCAAAAGTGTCTAGGTCATAAAAGACAAGGAAAGACTGAGGAACAACTACAGATTGGAGGAGCCTGCGGCGGGGGGGTGAGGGGAGGGGGAGAAAACAACAACTAAATGCGGTATGGGCTTCTGAATAGGATCCTAGAACAGATAAAAAGACATTAGTGGAAAAACTGGTGAAATCTGAATAAGGTCTGTTGTTTAGTTAACATTATTGTACAAATGTCAATGTCCTGGTTTTGGTAACTGTACTATGGCTATGTACGGTGTTAACACTGGTATATGGAACTCTTTGTACTATTTTTGCAACTTATTTTTAAGTCTAAAACAGTTAAAATAGTTAAAAAAATCATACATCTGTAAGTGCCATCCAAAGACGTAACTGGAAATAAAGGCAGATTTATTATTTGTAATATTAACAATGTTAGGTATTGTCAGTGGTCATTTTCAGTTTAGAGGTCTTTGTATGAATACTAATACTATAAAGTTTTGAATAAGTTTCTAAAAAATGTTATTCATGTATATACTCAAAAAACTTTTTTTTTGGAATAAGTTTTGGTTCGAGTTCTGACTCTCTAAGCTGTACTTTCTGAATGTTGTCCTAAGTGTTGATAACGGTGCTTGTAGTAGATTGTAGAATAAATAATATTGTTTGTTTTGGTTTATGAAAAAAACAAATACTTTTTGAGGATTTGTACACACAAAATGCCTATCAGTCCTTGAATATGCTGTATTATTAATTTGCTTGCTTTTTAAAAAAGTGTCTATCCTTTTTTAGCCTCCAAACCACAGTACTATTCTTATCTTCTCTACTGCCCTCTAGAGGTAGACTAGAGAAAACTGGAGTCATCAGTCCCTGAATATGTAGTTCAGAGAAAAAAATAAAAGGAACTTAGAAATTTCTGAAATTGGTGAGATAAACACGGATTTCTCAGATATATATTTTTACCAAATAACAGTATCAATTTTTATCTAGAATTGCCAGCATGTTGTTTTGCGATCCATTGTTTATTTGGGAATGTGTAAGCTGTATTAGCCTTGTGCCAAGTGGAGTACTTGCGGCAAAGCAGATTCTCTATTCACCAAGGAAATGTTATTAACATAAATGTTAATAACATAAATGTTATTAATGTTATTGAGGCTTCAGCATCAATCTCTTGTCTGTGGTCTTTCCTCCTTCATTGTACACAGCCCCTTCCCTCAGGTGCCTCAGACTTTTTGTTCCCCTTCCTACTATTAAAACCCACTCTGTTAGCTCCTTTTTCAGAAATAAATCATAGTTAGGAATTAAAATGTTACTTCATCTATTTCTACTTTTGGGGAAAAAAATAAACACAGATGTCCTAATAATAATGAATATTTCTTAAATTCATTTGTTCATTCCTTTAGCTTTATGCTCTCCTCTGGAGTCCTGGTATTGGAATTGGTAGTATTGTATTTGTACAGAATATTTTCATTTGTTAACTTAAAAAGCTCAGAAGTTCTTTTACATTTTTTAAACATTGCACTTCTATTAGCATTACTGAGACTTTATCTTCTAGAAATATAGGCTAAAATGAAATTTAAGTCATTTGTCCAAAAGGTGCATATTTTAATTCTTTACTGAAACAAAAGTTTTCTGAAATATATTTATTCTGTGAGTACACAAGAAGTGTACATGGGTTAAGAGTTTGGAATTGATGACTTTTTTAGACTAGACATTTACTGAGGCTAACTAGACTTGCTAATTAGTTGACTATGTTATTTTTAAATAGAGTTTGCAATATTATTTCAAACTTATTAATATTATTCTTACCATTATTGTTTCCTATGAACATTGCAAAACCCACCCTCATGGGGAGCTGGATGGTTTCAATAGCTAATGACTGAACTTTTCACCTCAGGCCTTGGTTTGCATTAAGCTGTGGTTTTAAGTGATTGACAGCCATTTTATTGTAACCTGCAATGAATT
This sequence comes from Balaenoptera musculus, assembly GCF_009873245.2. Classification (NCBI taxonomy): domain Eukaryota; kingdom Metazoa; phylum Chordata; class Mammalia; order Artiodactyla; family Balaenopteridae; genus Balaenoptera; species Balaenoptera musculus. The sequence goes on along the minus strand of NC_045796.1, from coordinate 61,520,363 downwards.
GGGGGTCAAAATCATCCAAATGATGGAGAGAAAATGCCCCCATTAGAAAAAAATAAAGACAGACATAAACTAACCAGTGTAGTTGAAACTAATTGGCCTCCTTATTGGCAAAGGATTGAAAGGGCACAGGGACTGAATTAGTCTCTTGAATTTGGTAGCAGATCCTCGCAGGTTGAAATTGTGAATTGGCAGGTTAACATAAGGGGAGCCTATATCCCCCTCACATGTGATACTTCTGTTCTGTGAATTTCCATTTTGTGGAGCTGTCAATCTGAGGCTTTTGTGAGCATTAAACTTTCTTTAGAAACACCACCACCAAAAAAAGAATGACCCCACCTCCTAAACTACCACATGAATCAGCTTGATTAGTAATCTCCATTAAGAGACATTGAGTTTAGAATAAGCTGAGTATTGTAGGTCCAGAATGAAGGACTTGGCAGGGCCAAATAGGGAAGTTTGAACAACATCTGCCCTGCCCCTTCCTGACACTTCTGCAAGTTTTAAGCATATTCACAAATGGCCTAAATTATAAAAGTGCAAATTACAGTTCCTCACAAGTAGTTTTTCACATAACATCAAGGCGTGAATATATAGTATTAGTATTTATTAAAGGCTTAGAAATCCCACAAAATATTTTATGTTAAGAAGAAACGTAACAGTGACAGACCTTTATATATGAACCTATTAATGCTAGCTTTCTTTTAGCATTCTTCTTTCCTTTACAAGTGAAGTTTGATCTTGAATTTTTATTCAGAGCTCTGTGAACCAAAGCCACAGATGGGGTATTGCTATGTCATTTCCATGGCCTTATACAGAATGTATGCAGCTGTCCCATACTCCCTTAATAGACTTTCAGCTTTTCAATACATCTTTCACTGATGGCGTTTCTGTGGATAAACATCATTTCAAAATGAAACGTGCCAGATGTCCTGCAGTGCACTTAGGTACAACAAGGCATTTTTTAAAAAATTGCGCCTATATTATTTACTCATTTAGAGGGATGTGACTTCTGGGATATACCTTGGAAATCCAAAATTTGCTGAATGAGAGAGGAAATATTATAAACAGTTTCCAACTCACTTGTATCGTAGAATTCCCCCAAACACATTTTTTATTCAGACCATAAAGAAAGCAGTATTTTATATCCAGGTTTCTCATAATTTCTCCCTCTAGGAGGCATAACTCAATCAAAATCTCTGGTTACTACTGAATAGAAATAGTCTTTTTTATTGAGGTTAAAAATTGCTAGATCAGGGATTTGTATATATTTTTATTTTTCCTTTAGTATAACTAATTTTAAGAATCATTCCTCCCAACAAGAAAATATTATTTTCAATTTTTTTTTTTCCGTTCAGGGATTAGAACAGGTTATCCAAATGAAAATAAAATACTGGTGAGAAATGATTGTCCAGGTTCATTCCAATATCAGCATTTGATTCTATCATATCAAGTGCAACTATATTACATGCTCAAATGTTTGATTGGATATTGACTTGTATCATTTACAATTTTTTTGCATATATGCCACTCTCTTCAAAGACTGTAAAATTCTTGATTGTAAGGACCATATTTCCTACATGAAAGATGTATAGTATTAGTATTTATTCAAGGGATAGAAATCCCACAAAATATTTTATATTAAGAAGAAAGGTAACAGTGACAGACCTTTATAAATGAGTCTATTTATACTAGCTTTCTTTTAGCATTCTGAGCACAATGGGACATCTTAGTCAATGCCTATTGAGTTAGTGACTACATTTATGCCAAACTGGAACAAGGAAATATGTATTACATTTTATTATGAGATATTTTGGTTTCATGTAGATGTGCTTGCTTATAGACTGTGGAATAGAATGTAAAAGAGTGTAGACTTCGCTTAATCGTGATATTGCAAATTGTGGTAGCTTTATTATTCTTCAAAGTGTTTTGCATGCATTGTCTCTTTTTTTTTAAGTGGGGTTTCTAAAGGCAGACCAAGTAATAGCTGATAAAGCTGAGACACAAACCCTCAGATGGTCTACTGTTAAAGGAGATTGTACTAGGCAATATTTTGAAGTTTCTTATAGCTCCTAGGCATCATTTTGAAAAGAAGTGTCCTTCAATATTTCATAATTATCTGTGAAGTGTTTATCCTAAGCAAAATATGTCACTCCAGGAACATTGGCAATTGTTTAAAATCCCACTATATATTTAATTCAAAAGGTGTGTTTCTTGAGGCTGTATTCTTTTCTGTGTGGGCACCCTCAGAAAACTAGCTGAGATGTTTAGTGATTTCTAAAATCATTTAATAATTTTGTATATTGTCAATTCATATCCTCCTCCTAACAGTAGTGCTCTTCTTAATACGAAATATACTGCTTTTAGAAAATGGAGACATGTTTATAGTTTATTCTGCTATTGGGTTTTTAAGAAAATGTAGATCAATGCTTGTAGTTCTGTCTTTGACGGCTGTGTGGTTAATTTTTCTGTTCCATGGTGTGTAGCTGTCTCTTTTGGCGCTGCTGTGTGTTTGCAGCCATGCTGTCAACATCCACCAGAGAGCAGAGCAGCTCCAACACCCACATCTTTCATGCTAGAAATCCCATCTTTCATGCTAGAAATAGATGGAGACAGTAACAGAGTCAGATCCTTGGCCAAACAACGCAGATTGCAGTTCATTTCAAAGGTCAGCGCATATTTAAGCTTGCTTCATTACTGCCACCTTTATGCCTGAGATTTTCATTTTTTTGAAAAAATCAGTTTACCCAGGTTTCTTTAAAGACAGAAAAATGAAAGTGCTGAGTCCTATTTTCATTTGGAGATATCAAGCTTTTTATCAAATTATAGAGGTGGCGTCTCAGAATATTTCATATCTGATCAAGAGGAAAAGCCAAAAATAATTTTCTGTTTATTCAGGAGTCTTTCAGGCAGGAGGACTGTTTTATTTTTTACTTAATATTGTGCTCAAGTCTATCATTTTGAATTCAGAGAGAAAATAGATATTTAAAAGCAATCTATAATAAAAAATTTTGGAGTTCAATATTTTTATTTACTTTTCTTAATGAAAACACAATTTGTCCAACTTTTGATATGTTTTTACCTATCACCTAATAAAATAAGTTTACACGATTTAATTTTTTAATATTAATGATGGTGAACAAGTGAATAATCATAAAACATTTACCTTCTAGTTAAAAAGAAATAACTTGCTTGCCATTTAAGAATAAAACAAGGAGGGTTTATCTTATTTTTAATCGAACCTGTGCTCTTACTATTCGGTTTAAAGATTCTATATACATAGGAAGAATAGGATATGGTGTGTATATTAGGAATATTAATATGGCCAGTGCATAATTAAGGATTCCAAATGTTTTTTGTTACATATATATATTTAAAGACAAATAATTTAAACACCTAATTTTGAGACGTAGCTTTATACACTTATTCCCCTTGAAAAAAATAGAACTTTAGAAAATGAAAGAATATCATTCTGAGATAGGACATTTAAGCCACAGAGAAAATAAACTTTCAAAACAGTGTTTTTATAAAGCCCCTTGACATCAAAATGTGAAAAAAAACCCAAAACAAATGGCATAAATGATTTTGATAACTGTTTGGAATTGAACTGCCTATAAGTATAAAAAATGATTAGCTTAACATATGTAGTGAAAAGTTTTTCAAACTTAAAGATGTTACGACCATTTTAGATCAGGGAAATTCATATTTTTTTGTGACACATTGTAGGAACTTAATTATGGAAATATCTTAAAAAGAGTTTAAAAAGAGTGCCTTAAGACTGAAACTTTTATAAAAGAAATACATACTCAGATTATATAGCTGTAAGTATGTATATTTACATATTTTATGTATGTAAAACATATATATATAATTTGGTGGTAATTTTAACTAGGTTATTTTAATTCTGGCATTCAAATATTTCTGAAATGAATATTTAAAATACATTATAACTGTGACTATAAGAGGAAAAACGTATCTATAATTTTGGACTTATAAATATACCTGTAAAAGTATTTTGGCTATTTCATTTCTTTATATGCATCATTAATACTTTGATCTATAACTTATTTTAAAATAATTAAGGAATAAATATAGCTTAAAATCCAATCATCTGTTGTATTCAGACATGGACCACTTAATTCTGTAAGTTGGAATTGTTGCTTTCTCATTTGTTTTCAGGAGTAATATCCTACAAAAAGTATGCAAATGTGATCTAGAAAATATGATAATAGGGCCTTGGGATAAAAATAAGAAATGTAAAAGGTGAGGAGGAATGGGACCTCAAGTCCCTCAGGCCATCCAGGTGCCATCTTTCAATTTGAGATGTAGGATGAACCCATTTTTTTCCTTCCCTCTCAGTTTCTGAAGTAAGGTAGTGATGATTTTTCTGGTTATAAACCATAACTTGATTTAAGTGTAGGTTCTTTACTTCTTTCTTAAATGCTATTTAAAACAATAAAAAGGAAGAGTAGGTATTTATTAGAGATTATGTTCCTATTTTAAAGGAAGGAAAAATGTTACTGATTGCTCCATTATTTGCTCAGCAGTACACTATCTCATTTAACTTCAGCATCACTTGGGAACTGGGTGGTGCTTGGCACATTTTACAGGTAAGAGCCTTATCTGTAAATATTTAGGAGTTTAGTGATTAACTTAATTACCCATCCAGGGCTTGGTCCCAGGTCTTCTGACTCCAAATCCCATTTTTTACTCCTGGCTATGTAGCAAATTGTGGCCTAAGACACAGATCCTTTCCTTAAAGGTTAACTTTCTTAGAGGTTCATGGATTTGGATTGCCAGCAGATAAAAGTCAGAAAGGATGAAGATTAGCTATGAGGTGAATGATAATACATAGGTGATTCTTATTTTTAATTTGTGTTACTTCTGTAGTCAATTATCTGCATTAAAAAAGCAAGCAAAATACCCCCCAAACTTAGACTGATTTGTTAATTATCAGGTATTCATCCTAACACCATCATTAGTTATACATAATGCTACTTAAACCTATTTTAGCATGTGTTGCTGGTAAATTGGTTGTAAAAATGAGGGTTTTTACTTACGAAAAAATAGCAAATGCCATTTTTGGATAAATAAGGATAGACAATTGTGTGTGATATTTAAGGCTGATAGCTTTAAATATGTCATGACAGTTTTAAGCGTAGAAATATAAGTTAGATTGACTTTTTTTAACCTGGTTAAAAAAGTTTAGTGTACACAGGCGCTATGGTATGCTTTTTTTCCCAAAGACTCAAGGCTCAAATACCAGGGGCTAAAAAAAAAAAAAAAATACCAGGGACTAAGAAAGTCAGATAAGCCAGTTTTTTCCATTCTTCATCATGGTGTCTACTTCCCTGATCCCCAAACTTATCATGGCCCTGATTTGAAATGATGAATTCAAAAGCAGTATTTCAAAAAGTCTTTTTCTTTTGTACAAATGAGAAATCAGGCTCCAATGATGGTTTACAGGTAGACATGATCTTTAGCCTTTTCTTAGAATTTGAGTTAAGTTTACAGGTAAAGGTAAGTGATCTTTGGCCTCTCTTTAGAATTTAAGTTACTATTTTTTGAAAGCCTAATAGCCCTTTATATAAGCTATATTTGCTGCAATACAGCAGCCAAAGGATACTTTAACTGCTGCCGTGAACTGTTTCTTTTCATTATGTGCATTTGCTTATTAATATGAACGTGCTTAAACAGCACAGTAGGAAATTTTAAAAGAACTCCCCAAAAGCCCATTTATATGGATTGTGTTAAAATATATATATATATTTCTAAATGATCTACAAACCTACTATTCTCCTATCCTCAGAAGTTTAAAAATAAATCTTTTTGGCTTCAAGCAGAATAATTATTTAATACATAAATAAAGATTAATGGAATTTTTTCCTACAATATGGCCATTGTCTTTCACGAAGTTCTAAGGATGTTAGCATTAAAGTTCTTGCGACTAAACCGCTCTTTACAGTCCATGATAGGAACCTGGAGCCCTCTGTGAAAGGCTCTCAAGAAATCGGACACAACCAAGATGTTTTTCAAAGCTTGTGTTTTTTGTTGGAAGTTGTGCATATTAAAGAGCTTACACTGTACAATGTAAATATTAGAAGGCAAATTTTGAAAGTGCTAGTAGGTTTTTAAAGAAATTCATTATATTTTCTGAGTTGATTCTATCTGAATTTTTAAATAGACACTGAAGCAGGATCTGATCTATCATCATTAGGTCAAAAAATAGCAGCTCTTTGGAAAATTCAGATGAAAAATATGGTAACATCAAATTTTTCTTATACTCTTACAATTTAAGATGAAAATAAAGGCCAGTGTGCAGAGGCTTTGTGAGTTTTACTCAATAAGCCACTAGGAAAGGAAAATGTTATATATTTTTAAAGAGGAACGTGAGAATGTGTTGGCTCTTTTTAGATTTTAATTTGTTTTTAGTTATTTAGACCTTTATTATATTTCTGTAGAATTTGGTATTGATCATTTCAGGTTTTTTTTCCTAAGTGTTCTTATTTTGTTCTAAATAAAAAGCACATTATTTGTTAAAATCACACTGCAGAGTTTTTCATAACTTTATATATATCTTGTCTTTTTGTATTCATTTGAATGTGGTATTGTTTTTAACTAGGTATCCTGATGTTGCTGTTTGTATATGTAGAATTATAGATGATATACTTTATTTTCTTTACATATCCCAAGATGTTTTAATATAGGGCTTGTATATGGTGTCCCACATGTATTTTTTGATGGCAGCCTCACATTTTACAGTACATTATTAATCTGCTAGGCTAAAAATCTAAGCCAGTCTATGAGCCTTCAGAGACATTCTAGAAAACAAAATACTGGTAGCTAGGAGCATGATTTTGTAGGACATTTTTCTGTATTGTTTGTGGTTCATATAAATATATTTTGAAAGAAGTTCTTGTACCAAAGTTCAAGGTCCTGATATTTACATAGTTCCTTTACATAGTGCACCATGTTGATTTGTGAGGAAATGAAAGGAATTAAAATTAAAATTTTAGACCATGAATGTAAAATTGCTGAATATTTGCACATAGTAAAGGTTTGGTGGAAGATTTTTTGAAGTTATCCATATGGCAGCAGAACTTTTAATAAACAATAGTTCTAACACAGATTCTTTATGGAAACAGAAAATGGGATTTATGAGGTGACATTTTGAGTTTATAAAGAAAAATGAAATAAGATTAGCTTTATTTTCCTATTTCCCCCCCAGCCTTGTGAAGGTTTAGTGGCTGAATTACCACTTATAATTTGTTTTTTCATTCCATGCATGCATTTCATTAACCTATTCCCGGCTCTGCAGCCAGCCTGCAGAGAAAAATTCAGCAGAAGGATTTCTACAGCAGATTGTCTACAGCATGCTATAGAGGACATATTTCAGAATCCAAGGACAGTTTGATAACTTTTACCGTGCTTTACATTAATAATGAGAAAAGTTTCATTTTGTTTGAACGATATCTTAGAAAATTAATGTTATTTAATATTTAAGTAAAGTTTGTGAGATATATCTAGACACTCAAAATTTAACGAATCGCTCACTGAAATTATTTTGACTGCTTCAGACACAGGATTAAATAGATTAGTACTGAAGTTCAGTTCTGGGATTTTGCCACTTACTCAAAGTACTATTGTAATAGTAGCAAAAGTTTTCTGTAATATAATTGATTTGTCTCTGAAATAGTTATGAGACTTATGCAATAAAGGCTGGGAGATTTTACAAGCAGATGCAATTGTACAAGTCTCTGAATATAACTGAATGCCCCCTTTCATTCTTTAAAAAAGTTTTTTTAATTTAAGAGAACACTCAATTATGTATGTTAATGCAGTGGTGCAATTGGTCATAAATAATTAAAATTGATATTGAAATGCTTAAATTATTTTTCATGGCAAGGTTACCTTTAAATTTATATTTTGCTCTGATTTGAATTTAAACATTTGCATTCCCTAACAGAGAATGCTCAGAATGGCTCAGAATGCCCAAGTGAGAGGACGAGATGAATCTGGGATTTAAAAATTGCAGTGACTCTGAAAAGACAAATTTTAAAGTTAGAAGGTACTTCAGTTCAACTTTCTGTCCAATAATCTCCTTAACCTCTCTAAAAATCCAGCATCCTCTGGTACCATTTTATAGCTTTTTATCTTTTTGAGCCAGTAATAATACACTCACTACCCCTCTGCAAAAGGCAACCTCCTCTTTTGTTGGGATATTTTAAGAAGCAAGTAGTTCTTGCTTATTTTGAGCTCAAATCTGCCCTACCATAACTTCCATTTGCTGGTTTGTGTTCTGTGATAAAAAGCTACCAGAATGCCACTCATTCTTTATATAAAAGACCATCAGATCCAGCTATTGCTCCATTTCTCTGCTTTATTTTATAACAAAACTCATGAAAAGGGTCAGTTCAATTCAACAAATACTGTTGGAGCATCTGATACTGTTTTAGGGTCTTAGAATATAAACAAACAAACAAACAAAACATAGATCTCTGCCTTAAGGAATATTCTATTCTAGTTGGAATAAGAAAAATAAAAACAAAGCAGTAAATGCACTAAATGACTTAAAGACATCATTGGCTCTTCCTGCTTTCCAGGCTTTTTTCCCACCGTTCTTCTGAACCACTCTTGACTATAGAATTAGTGTCTCATTTTTCTTTCTTTCTTCTCAACCTTCATTGCCTTTTTATCTTCTCCACAGCATCTGACACAGCAGATCACTCCCTCCCTCCTTTTTGAAATAATTTCATTATTTTCAAGACACTACTGACTCCTGGCTTTTTTTCCTGATTCACTGGCCATCCTTTTTATTCTCCTTTACCAGCCTCTCTTCCTCTTCCAGGCCTATAGGTATCCAAGGGCTCATTCTTCTACCTTTTCCCCCTCTGCCTCTGCTTATTTTCTGAGTGATCTCACAGTTTCATGGTTTCAATGCCTTCTATATTTTGATGTCTCCCAAATTCCGTATAATTCAAAGAATCTAAGTTCCTATTGATTATAAGATGAATCGTTATTTTATATACTAGAAGGAAAGAAAATATGTTACCAATCTCATTGTAAGACAACCTTGATTGCAAGGCATGCCCGAATTTCAAAGATATTAAAGTATGAGAAAAGTATATCATAGAATCAGTGAAATGTGACATATGTCCTGACCTCCCCTCTGAGATCTAGATATATATCCAACTGCACACATAACGTCTCCACTGAATTGTCTGATAGGCGCTTTAGGGTGGCATTTCTTAAATAGAATTCTTGAATTCCACCTGTTCCCAAACTTGCTCTTCCTCTAGTCTTCTCCATATTAATAAACAACACACACATTCATCCAGTTGCTTTGCTCGGAACCCCAAAGATATCTTTGAACCTGAGTTTTCAACTTTGGCATAAATCCCCTAATCAGCAAGTTTTCTATCTTCAAACAGATCCCTGAATTTGATCAGTTTTCACTACCTCCACTGCCACTCTTGTCCAAGACACCTTGATCTCCTGCCAGTATTACTGAAGCAGTGTCCTAACTGGCCTCCAGAGTCCACTCTTGCTCCTATGCAATTATATTTTACATACAGACAGAGTGAGTGTTCAAAACCAAAGATCAAATCACTTTACTCCCAACTCAGAACCTCACAGAGGCTTCTCTTTACACTCGGAATGACATTCTAACCCTTCCCCCGTCTTACAAGGCTTTGAATGATCATCCCCCTGCCTCCCTTTCTGACTTTATTCCCTAACACTCTTTGCTGGGTTCAGACTTTTACAGATGCTCAGGTATTTTTGCTTCCTCCAAGACGCTACACAAATTTCCCCACTGCTTCCAGAACATTAGACCATTGCATTCTTTGAAGTTCTGCTGCAGGTCTCCATGGTCCATCTCTCTTCCTTTCTCCCAGGAGGTAACTAATTATTCCCTTGCTTTTATTTATGGTCTTAGCACACATATATACCTCTAAAGCATATATAACTTTTAGCTGTGTTCTTTGTAAATGAAATTATATTGTATGTGTTCTTATGTGACCTGTTCTTTTCATTTAACATTATGATTTGATATTCATATTGCTGAGTATAGCTGTACTTTGTTTCTGCTGTATAGTATTTCATTGCATGTATATACCAAATTCATTATTCATACATTTAACTATCAACAGATTTTGTTGGGGGTAGGTATTTTAACAGTGCTGTTGTGAACATTCATGTGAATGTTTCAAGATGCAATTGTTGAAATATTTCACTGGGAGTGGATTTTGGGTCATAAGGAATGTATGTCTTCAACTTTACTAGGTAATACCAATAATTTTTCAGAGGAGTTTTGCCCTCCAGCTGCATATGAAACTACCTGTAAATCAACAACCCTATGAAAACTTGATATTGTTAGACTACTAATTTTTTTCCCAATTTGATGTGTGTAAAATAATATTTCATTATTTTAATTTACATTTCCCAGATAATTTTCATATATATGTAGGCTATTAATATTTATTTTCCCATTACATTCCTATTTGTGCCTTTTCCAGTTTTTTCATGGGATTTTACCTTTATTCAAAGGAGACTCTTTTCCCTTGGTTACTAGTATTTTGTTGGTTAAATATTACACAAAATTTCCCATCTATTCTTGCCTAACATTTTATGCCTTTTACAGTAATTTTGATGATTGGTAGCTCTTGATTTTACCATGGAGGGTTAACTTTTGTTTTATGAGTTGCACTTTTTGAATATTGTATAAGAAATTCTTTCCTACTCTGTCTGAGATCTTATACATAGTCTGTATTTTCTTCTAAATGGTTTAAAGTTTTGTCTTCTACATTTAAGTAGTTAATCCATCTGGGATTGATTTTTGTGTTTGGTGGGGGGCAACAGTTATATTCCTATTTTAAAAATGACAACCAACTATTCCAGCACCATTTATTCAAATGATCATCCTGTGAAATCAGCTGTATCCTAAATCACAGTTCCTTATGTTGGTACTCTTTCTGGGCTGTCTGTTCTGATCCATTATTGGTTAATTTGTCTATTTGTGTGCCAATACCACTCTGTTTTAATTGCAATAGGTTTTAAGTAATTCTACCTAACTAGTAAAACAAATTCCTTGACTGTGTTCTTCTTTTTCTGGAATGTTTATTCTTGACCCTTTGATGTTCTGCATACATTTTAGAATCAGATTGTCAAATTCAACAAAAAAAAACTATGTAGATTTTGGTTGGAATTTTATTGACTGTGTAGATCAATTTTGAGAAGTTTGACCATACCAGCCCCCAATTAAATCCCTGGGCACTGAGTCTCTAATAAGATTCCGTAGTAGACAGCATTTCACAAGTGCTGTTACAATTCATTGCTTTGGGAATTGAGCATGTCATACTTTATTCTAGTTTTCTTAGTTTTTATCTAATGTCCTTTTTATGTTCTGGGATCCCATCTAGGATACTGCATTACGTTTAATTTTTATGTGTCCTTCGGCTCCTCTGGACAATGACAGTTTCTCAGACATCCTTTGTTTTTCATGACCTTGACAGTTTTGAATAGCATTGGTTAGGTATTTTGTAGAATGTCTCTCCATTGTTGTTTGATGTTTTTCTCATGATTACACTGGTTATGGGTTTTTGAGACTAAGACCATAAAAGTAAATAAAAAGATCATTCTTATAGTACATATTAAGGATATATGCGATTAACATGACTTATTATCGCTCATATCACCTGGCAGAGAAAGTGTCTGTCAGATTTCTCCACTGTAAAGTTATTCTTTTATCCCTTTTCTATATTGTACTCTTTAGAAGGAAGTCTCCTTTTTTTCTGGGAATCATAGACAATAGCAGCTCTTTGATTTTTTTTACTATGTTTTTCCATGAGAAGTAAAACAATCATTAAATGATGGTTTCATGCATTTTTCCCCGTTGTCTCCTTAATAACCTAATATTTACCCCAAGAATATTTAGGGAAATCTCTGAGTTCTTTGCACCTGTTCATGTGGATCCTGGTTATGGAGCTGAGCATTGGCTTGTATAGTTCTGTTTATGATCAGAGCAAGGCATAGATCTTAGCAAGGCATGAATCCCAAGTCTGGGACTTAGAAAAAACAGTTATGGAGGTTTTAGACCACAGATTAAAATGGGGCCATCTGTAAACTCTGGGGACTTAGCTTGTCAGGTTTTTAGGATAATGAAGGAAGATACAGGCTCAGTCAATTTAAGGAATAGACTTGCACTTGGGCTGGGCTCTCTAGAAGAAATCTTGTTCCATTGGGATTTCCAGGAGGTTCTTTCATTACAGCAACTAAATTTTCAGTTATCTAATATGATTTTTGGTCATGCAAGTGAGCACATCCCTGCAAGATTCCTTGATGGGAAGATTTTGTAGTGGAAAAGGGAGACAGGTTAGTTGGTCCACTGACCTTTTAGTACAGACTGCTAACATTTGTTGCTTTTCATATATATCAGATGTTATGCTAGGCTCTATGTTTGTTATTCAATTTTATCCTTGTGAAAACTCTGTGAAGTTAAGTATTTAAAAAATCCCTATTTCACAGATGAACAAGCAAGACTCAGATTAAGTAGTTTATTTGAGGTCACAAATCTTTTGACTCTAAAACCTTACTCTGTTTAATATACAGAAAAAAATATATATATATAGTCCCACAGAATATATACAGAATCAGTTCTGGAGGAAATAGGTGCCATGTAGGTCACCAAAGTAGAAGCTTGGACAGAGAAGTTAATGCAATTCTCTAGGTATTTGGCTGGAATGCTTTAAATTCCTCCATCTCAACTCAACATAGACCTATAGTCTCTAGGGACTGGAACAAAGCTGAACCCATTGGTGAAGATAAAGTAGATTCTGTGAGACTTAAGAGACTGGCAAAGCCAGCAGCACCAAAAGCATATATAAATATGGAGAGAGTTTCAGAAATGGTTGATCAAAGTCAGAAAGAATTAATAGGAGAAGAGGTTTGAGGTGGAAAAACTTGGATGTCTCTTAACTCAGCAAATGTTTATCTAGTGACTTCTTCGCATATGACACTTTGCTTTAAGACAAGTAAAACCAAGATGGGTATGGTACCTTCTCTGCCCTCAAATAATTTGTATTACACAAATTACCTTAATATGATAGAATGGAATAATGGTTCCTCTACCAATTAGAGGAACATGTGATCTGTGGAATCTTAGAGCAGTTACATGACTGGAGCATTAATGAAAGGCTTAACAAAAGAGGGGGCACATAAATAAGCTATTAAAAGATAAGTAAAACTCTTTCAAGTGGCAGAGCAGGTGACAAATTTCATGTGAAAACAACCTGAGGGACAGCAGAGATGTGAGTAGCCCACGGAGGTGAGAAAAATGTGTGAATTCTACTTGGGGAGTGACACAGACAGGGTAAGGTAGACACAATTGTTTTTGCCCACTGGGTACTCACTCTGCCTTCTTATGATTATGGAAATAAACATATTTTACTCTGGAGAACACCATTCCTCTATGTCTCAATCCTGATGGTTTCAATGTGCCTGCTACCTTTCTTTTCTCAAAGTCAAGAGTGAGATGTGATCTAGGCCTAGAAAATTAGCATATTCCTCTCCTGACCACAATGGTTGGTTCAAAAATATGTCCCTTCCATCCAGTAAGGTTCAATCTTGGGGCTTTGACTGGAATTATTGGGAAAAAGAAGATCTCTTTCTGCTGAGGTTACTACGCTGTGAGTATGTGCCCCAGGAGCAGCCAGGAACCACTCTAAAGGGAGAGCATGCCTGAGAATGAAACATCCAGAGAGAACTTAGAGCCAAAAGTCAGAGTCAGTGTCCTGAACTTGCCCCGAATTTTCAGTTACCACAGTTAGCCAATTACCACATCCCCCTTCTCTCTCTCTCTTGCTCTCGCTCTTTTTTGCTTGAGTTTATCTGAATTGGGCATAAATTGTTTGTAATGAAAAGGATCCTGACTAATATATAGGCCATGCAGGCCCCATCTTAAAACTGTGAGCAAAGTAGAATAAGCAGTTGAATTAATAGAAGCAGTGGGCCATGTTGAAACTGGTGAGAAATGAGATAAGAAAAGTATGATAATACAAGTTGGCACAGAGCTGAGGAGAGGATTGATACATCAACAAATGGGAGTCATTCCAGTATTTTTTTGAGTAGTAGACTGATGCAGTGAAGATTTTAATCTTTGTCTCTCTAGAGGGTAATTTTTTAGTTTTCTACTTTCTACCTTCTGTACTCTGGTATTGATTATATCTAAAGCAATGCTGGTTTTCTTTCTTATGGGTATACTCTATTGTAGAACCTAGCATTTTTTTCCTTTTTTTAAACTTTTTATTTTATATTGGAGTATAGTTGATTAACAATGTTGTGATAGTTTCAGGTGTACAGCAAAGAGATTCAGTCATACATATACATGTATCCGTTCTTTTTCAAATTCTTTTCCCATTTAGGTTGTCACACAATATTGAGCAGAGTTCTCTGTGCTATACAGTAGGTCCTTGTTGGTCATCCATTTTAAATATAGCAGTGTGTACATGTCAATCTTAAACTCCCTAACTTTCCCTTCCCCTCACCCTTCCTCCCTGGTAACTACAAGTTTGTTGTAGAACCTAGCATTTAAATTGATCAAGATGTCAGATCTCTGATATTGTGACTCTCTGAAAAGAGACAGAGAATTTCCTAGAGGTGATACACAGTGAGCACAGTCTCACTAGTTACCTCTAAGTTGAAGTCCGTCTTTTTCTCATCCAAATTCATATACCACTGAATTAGTACTTCTTTCATGGCAGTAAACCCAGTGTGACTTGTGCTGTTGTTCTGTGGGCACTTATCTTCAAACTTCCTAAGCCCCCTTCCCCTATACCAGATTGTAGCATCCTTGGTGGGCAGGTACTTAACACTGTACATATTTTAGAAGAAATTTTTCACAGTGCCAGTCCATTCTCTTGAATACAATAAGTAGTTGAATGCTTGTGGGGAAAAATTTCCTTTAAATAGAACCACTATTCATTTCTATTAAAGCAGGTATTAGTATCTAGGCTTAGAGAATGGTTACCTGTTAGAAAATTTGGTTACTCTTTGAATGGAAGAAATAACTCACAGAAGAGACTGTTTTGACATTTTGAATGTGCACATGTATTTATCTTAAAAATAGGAGATACTGTTGTCTCCACAGGTCACAGAAAAGCCTTGGATGTTTCTGGTAGTATAATTCTTCTCAGTTTTTATGTCTCCTGTTCTCTTTTTATGCTACACTCAATTTTCTTTTTCAAAAAATTATTACCTATGTGTAGATACTCCTCTACAGGAGGTAGAGCTTAATTCTGCTCCTCCTTTTCCCTCCCACACTTTCCCCTTGAGGGTGAGCTAGAGTTAGTGACTCATTTCCTAAGAATAGAGTAGGGAAAGGGAAAATAGTAACTTTATGGTGGAGTATCCTGGCAAGCACTATCTTAACCAAGTGATGAAAGTTAACATCAACAATGCTGTCATGTGAAATAACATGTACCCCTGATGTGATATGATGAGAAGGGCACTTCACTTCTGTCATTTCCTCTCAGAAAATCTGCAACCCCAATATAAACATAAGAAAAATGACAAGAAACACCAGAATAGGGTACACTTCAGGATCTTTGTCCAGTAGGTTTAGACTGTCAAGATCATGAAAAATAAGGGAAGACTGAGAAACTGTCACAGATCAGAAAAGACTGGGGAGACATAACAACTAAATGCAATGTGGTTCCCTGGACTGGATCCTTGAGCAGATATAAGACATTAATGGAAAAACTGGTGAAAGGCAAATAAAGTCTAGAGTTTGGTTACTAGTAATGTACCAATGTCAGATTCTTTCTTTTGGCAAATGTATCATACTAATGTAAGATGTTAACTCACAGAAGATGGGGAGAACTGGGTGAAGGGTTTATGGGAACTCTCTGTACTATCTTTGCAACTTTTCTGTGAATCTAAAATTATTCCAAAATTAAAAAGTTTATTTAAATAACTGTTATGAAATATTTGAGTAATTCAGAAAGTTAAGAAGAATGTAACTGATTTCAAGTACCCATCACCCAAGGTGAGAAAGAAAAATTACAAGTATAGTTAAAATCTTCTATGCATGCCTCCACAATCCTGATAGCCTTTTCTTAAGAGGTAACCACCATACTAAATTTGTCTTGATCATTTCTGTGGATATCTTTATATTTTTTCCTACATATGTATGAATCTATAGACTATGTTCAATATGTGTTATATATTTTAAACTTGAATTAATGATACTATATTGTGTGTATATACAAGTATGTATATATATATATATATAATACATATAATATATATATATATAAAATTTTTTTTGGCTTGCCTTGTTCATCCAGTAATGTGGTCTTGAATTTCATCTGTGAGGTTAATGGAGCCCGCTCCAATCATTCATTCAACAACTATGTATTGTGCTTCAACTACATGCCTGGCAGAGTACTAGGTGCTGAGGATTCAGCAGTGAATCAGATATTCCTGGAAGGCACTGTGCTCAAAGATGGATATATAAAAAGTATTACTGATAAGGCCACAATTGGATTAGGGAGCTGTCATGCTATAAGAGGCTGTAATATAGATATTTGTTTCTAACTTCAGTGTCATCTATGAATACTTCATGTGTTAGAGAACTTATGATGGCCTGCAGACATGTTTTGTTTTGCCAACTCAGTGCCTTTTAAAATTGTGCCTTAGTTCTCAAAGACATTTAAAAATTAAGGGATTTCTCTTAGTGGTTCAGATTTTCAGCATTTCTTTAAAAATCTGGCCTTGCTGGGCTAATTCCCACATGGTTAACCACTGGGAGGAGCAGAGGAGCTGCCACTCTCCAAGTCCTCACCGCCCACTTTGCTCTTTACATGACTGCCCGGCTTCTAGTACACCCTGGGAGGTTTTTGCATTTGAGCTGTACAATAGGTTATGCGTTCCTCATTACCCACATACAATCGCTTAAATGTTGTCATTGATAGTGTCGATAAATACAGGAGAGTGAAAAGATGCATATATACTTGCACAATGCTTGAAAATTTTCAACCCTGTATGTGCTTTGGCAATCCCTCCCCCTTTGTTTTTCTAAAAAGAGTGATATCATTTCTTATCGATACACAAAACTTTTTTTTCTACAAGTTGGTGCACTTTTCTAAATTTCATGCTTTTACTGCAGTTTATTCCACTGTTTCCACCAGGAACGATTTCTATACAAGCACTGTTGATAAATTTCCAAAAGTAAGCTCAATTTTCAAGACTCCAATAATTTGTTGTGATTTCTTTTCTTGTGCTAAATAAATATTCACATTTGTATCTAACTTTGATTTGTAATCTTATATTCTTTTTCCTAAAATGAGCTCACTAAATTACATAAGCTTCAGGCTGCTAGCCTCTGGTGATTAAGATGCATGCTGTCCCTGGGCCAGTCTTTGACAAATGCTGATGCAGGGTTTATGAAATAGAGTGGGAGATAGAATATCAACAACTACATGTGATACCTGTGAGATGTCATAAGGATTGCTCTTATAGAGTTAAAGAAATATGAGAGGTAAATATGGAAGCAAAATTTAATTTTGACTGGGAATTTTAGGCTTTATGCCTATCAAGTATGTGGCCACCTGATGCCAGTTTGCCATGCAATGGCAGTTTGGATAATTTCACTCATTTGCTAAATATAGTCCCTCCACAGGGATGTGTTAGAGGAGTGTCTAATTGTAGGTATCTATTTTTAAAAACCTGTTTGATTATTGTTAAATTGATGGGAATGTTCCTTTGTAATTCACCCCTCAGTTATTCTGCTTTTGCTCTCCTCGCCACCTGTAGTTTTTCAAAGTTGAGTCTACTGTTTTCCACACTTCTCCCACCTCCCTCCCTCTCCCGGCAAGCTCAGACTCACCCCCTTTCAGAGGTAGTCCTCACTGAAGCAGAAAGTATTTGAACAATCTCAGCTCTCAGCTCTACTGCATAAATTAGACTTTCAATTAAGTCCATAGCTGAGACAGGGTTGGTGGCCCTTCTAGGATTGCTTAGTTCTAAATCCTTGTCATTTCTCAAAATTTTCCCAGTAGCAGACCTGGGGTCCAAGAGGTGTATATTTATGCAGTCTATTTCCATTCCTCTCAACCTCCAGAAAAACCTCACCTTGAGTTTTTTTTTTTTTTAACATCCTTATTGGAGTATAATTGCCCCACCATCCTGTGCCAGTCTCCACTGCACAACAAAGTGAATCAGCCACATGTATACATATATTCCCATATCCCCTCCCTCTTGTGTCTCCCTCCCACCCTCCCTATCCCACCCGTCTAGGTGGTCACAAAGCACCGAGCTGATCTCCCTGTGCTATGCAGCTGCTTCCCACTAGCTATCTATTTTACATTTGGTAGTGTATATATGTCAATGCTACTCTCTCACTTCGTCCCAGCTTACCCTTCCCCATCCTCATGTCCTCAAGTCCATTCTCTACGTCTGCAGCTTTATTGCTGTCCTGCCCCTAGGTTCATTAGAACCATTTTTCTAGATTCCATATATATGTGTTAGCATTTGGTATTTGTTTTTCTCTTTCTGACTTACTTCACTCTGTATAACAGACTCTAGGTCCATCCACCTCACTACAAATAGTTCAATTTCATTTCGTTTTATGGCTGAGTTATATTCCATTGTATATATGTGCTACATCTTCTTTATCCATTCATCTGTCATTGGACACTTAGGTTGCTTCCATGTCCTGGCTATTGTAAATAGTGCTGCAATGAACATTGTGATACATGTCTCTTCTTGAATTATGCTTTTCTCAGGGTGTATGTCCAGTAGTGGGATTGCTGGGTCATATGGTATTTCTATTTTTAGGTTTTTTAAGGAACCTCCATACTGTTCTCCATTAAGGCTGTATCAATTTACATTCCCACCAACAGTGCAAGAGTGTTTCCTTTTCTCCACACCCTCTCCAGCATTTATTGTTTGTAGATTTTTTGATGATGGCATTCTGACCAGTGTGAAGTCTTACCTCATTGTAGTTTTGATTTGCGTTTCTCTAATGATTAGTGATGTTGAGCATCCATTCATGTGTTTGTTGGCAATCTGTATATCTTCTTTGGAGAAATGTCTATTTAGGTCTTCTGCCCATTTTTGGATTGGGTTGTTTGTTTTTTTGATATTGAGCTGCATGAGCTGCTTGTATATTTTGGAGATTAATCCTTTGTCCGTTGATTCGTTTACAAATATTTTCTCCCATTCTGAGGGTTGTATTTTCGTCTTCTTCATGGTTTCCTTTGCTGTGCAAACGCTTTTAAGTTTCATTAGGTCCCATTTGTTTATTTTTGTTTTTATATCCATTTTTCCAGGAGGTGGGTCAAAAAGGATCTTGCTGTGATTTCTGTTATGGAGTGTTCTGCCTGTGTTTTTTCCTCTAAGAGTTTGATAGTGCCTGGCCTTACATTTGGGTCTTTAATCCATTTTGAGTTTATTTTTGTATATGGTGTTAGGGAGTGTTCTAATTCATTCTTTTACATGTAGCTGTCCAGTTTTCCCAGCACCACTTATTTTTTTTTTTTTTTTTTTGGCTGTGTTGGGTCTTCGTTTCTGTGCGAGGGCTCTCTCTAGTTGTGGCAAGTGGGGGCCACTCCTCATCGCGGTGCACAGGCCTCTCACCATCGCGGCCTCTCCCGTTGTGGAGCACAGGCTCCAGACGCGCAGGCTCAGTAATTGTGGCTCACGGGCCCAGTTGCTCCGTGGCATGTGGGATCCTCCCAGACCAGGGCTCGAACCCGTGTCCCCTGCATTGGCAGGCAGGCTCTCAACCACTGCACCACCAGGGAAGCCCCCAGCACCACTTACTGAAGAGGCTGTCTTTTCTCCATTGTATATTCTTGCCTCCTCTATCAAAGGTAAGGTGACCATATGTGTGTGAGTTTATCTCTGGGCTTTCTGTCCTGTTCCATTGATCTACATTTCTGTTTTTGTGCCAGTACCATACTGTCTTAATTACTGTAGCTTTGTAGTATAGTCTGAAGTCAGGGAGCCTGATTCCTCCAGCTCCGTTTTTCTTTCTCAAGATTGCTTTGGCTATTCAGGGTCTTTTGTGTTTCCATACAAATTGTGAAATTTTTTGTTCTAGTTCTGTGAAAATTGCCATTGGTAGTTTGATAGGGATTGCATTGAATCTGTAGATTGCTTTGGGTAGTATAGTCATTTTCACAATGTTGATTTTTCGAGTCCAAGAACATGATATATCTCTCCATCTGTGTGTATCACCTTTAATTTCTCTCATCAGTCTCTTATAGTTTTCTACATACAGGTCTTTTATCTCCTTAGGTAGGTTTATTCCTAGGTATTTTATTCTTTTTGTTGCAGTGGTCAATGGGAGTGCTTCCTTAATTTCTCGTTCAGAGTTTTCATCGTTAGTGTATAGGAATGCAAGAGATTTCTGTGCATTAATTTTGTATCCTGCTACTTCACCAGATTCATTGATTAGCTCTAGTAGTTTTCTGGTAGTGTCTTTAGGATTCTCTGTGTATAATATCACGTCATCTGCAAACAGTGACAGTTTTACTTCCTTTCCAATATGGATTCCTTTTATTTCTTTTTCTTCTCTGATTGCCATGGCTAAAACTTCCAAAACTATGTTGAATAATAGTGGTGAGAGTGGGCATTCCTGTGTTGTTCCTGATTTTAGAGGAAATGGTTTCAGTTTTTCACCATTAAGAATGATGTTGGCTGTGGGTTTGTCGTATATAGCCTTTATTATGTTGAGGTAAGTTCCCTATATGCCTACTTTCTGGAGAGTTTTTATAATAATTGGGTGTTGCATTTTTGTCGAGAGCTTTTTCTGCATCTATTGAGATTATCATATGGTTTTTATCCTTCAATTTGTTAATATGGTGTATGACATTTATTGATTTGTGTATATTGAAGAATCCTTGCATTACTGGGGTAAACCCCACTTGACCATGGTTTATGATCCTTTTAATGTGCTGTTGGATTCTGTTCGCTAGTATTTTTTTGAGGATTTTTGCATCTGTGTTCATCAGTGATATTGGCCTGTAGTTTTCTTTTTTGTGACATCTTTGTCTGGTTTTGGTATCAGGGTGATGGTGGCCTCATAGAATGAGTTTGGGAGTGTTCCTCCCTCTGCTGTATTTAGGAAGAGTTTGAGAAGGATAGGTGTTAGCTCTTCACTAAATTTTTGGTAGAATTCACCTGTGAAGCCATCTGGTCCTAGGCTTCTGTTTGTTGGAAGATTTTTAATCACAGTTTCAATTTCAGTGCTTGTGATTGGTCTGTTCATATTTTCTATTTCTTCCTGATGCAGTCTCGGAAGGTTGTGCTTTTCTAAGAATTTCTAAGAATTTGTCCATTTCTTCCAGGTTGTCCCTTTTATTGGCATATAGTTTATTGTAGTAATACCTCATGATTCTTTGCATTTCTGCAGGGTCAGTTGTTACTTCTCCTTTTTCATTTCTAACTCTGTTGATTTGAGTCTTCTCCCTTTTTTTCTTGATGAGTCTGGCTAGTGGTTTATCAATTTTGCTTATCTTCTCAAAGAACCACCTTTTAGTTTTATTGATTTTTGCTATTGTTTCCTTCATTTCTTTTTCATTTATTTCTGATCTGATCTTTATGATTTCTTTCCTTCTGCTAACTTTGGGTTTTTTTTGTTCTTTCTCTAATTGCTTTAGGTGTAAGGTTAGGTTGTTTATTTGAGATGTTTCTTGTTTCTTGGGTAGGATTGTATTGCTATAAACTTCCCTCTTAGAACTGCTTTTGCTGCATCCCATAGGTTTTGGGTAGTCGTGTTTTCATTGTCATTTGTTTCTAGGTATTTTTAAATTTCCTCTTTGATTTCTTCAGTGATCTCTTGGTTATTTAGTAGTGTATTGTTTAGCCTCCATGTGTTTGCATTTTTTACAGTTTTTTTCCTTTAATTGATATCTAGTCTCATAGCGTTGTGGTTGGAAAAGATACTTGTTATCATTTCAATATTCTTAAATTTACCGAGGCTTGATTTGTGATCCAAGATATGATCTATCCTGGAGAATGTTCCATGAGCACTTGAGAAGGAAGTGTATTCTATTGTTTTTGGATGGAATGTCCTATAAATATCAAGTAAGTCCATCTTGTTTAATGTATCATTTAAAGCTTGTGTTTCCTTATTTATTTTCATTTTGGATGATCTGTCCATTGGTGAAAGTGGAGTGTTAAAGTCCCTTACTGTTATCGTTTTGCTGTCGATTTCCCCTTTTATGGCTGTTAGCCTTTGCCTTATGTGTTGAGGTGCTCCTATGTTGGGTGCATAAATATTTACAATTGTTATATCTTCTTCTTGGATTGATCCCTTGATCATTATGCAATGTCCTTTTTGGCTCTTGTAATAGTCTTTATTTTAAAGTCTATTTTGTCTGATATGAGAATTGCTACTCCAGCTTTCTTTTGATTTCTATTTGCATGGAATATATTTTTCTATCCCCTCACTTTCAGTCTGTATGTGTCTCTAGGTCTAAAGTGGGTCTCTTGTAGACAGCATATATGTGGGTCTTATTTTTGTATCCATTCAACCAGTCTATGTCTTTAGGTTGGAGCATTTAATTCATTTACATTTAAGGTAATTATAGATATGTATGTCCCTATTACATTTTGTTAGTTGTTTTGGGTTTGTTGTTGTCGGTCTTTTCCTTCTCTTGTGTTTCCCACCTAGAAAAGTTCCTTTAACATTTGTTGTAAAGCTGGTTTAGTGGTGCTGAATTCTCCTAACTTTTGCTTGTCTGTAAAGATTTTAATTTCTCCATCAAATCTGAATGAGATCCTTGCTGGGTAGAGTAATCTTTGTTGTAGGTTTTTCCCTTTCATCACTTTAAATATGTCCTTACACTCCCTTCTGGCTTGCAGAGTTTCTGCTGCAAGATCAGCTGTTAACCTTATGGGGATTCACTTGTATGTTATTTGCTGCTTTTCCCTTGCTGCTTTTAATATTTTTCCATTGTATTTAATTTTTGATAGTTTGATTAATATGTGTCTTGGCGTGTTTCTCCTTGGATTTATCCTGTATGGGACTCTTTGCCCTTCCTGGACTTGATTGACTATTTCCTTGCCCATATTAGGGAAGTTTCCAACTATAATCTCTTCTAATATTTTCTCAGACCCTTTCTTTGTCTCTTCTTCTTCTGGGTCCCCTATAATTTCAATGTTGGTGCATTTAATGTTGTCCCAGAGGTCTGTTGAGACTGTCCTCAATTCTTTTCATTCTTTTTTCTTTATTCTGCTCTGCGGTAGTTATTTCCACTATTTTATCTTCCAGGTCACTTGTCCGTTTTTCTGCCACAGTTATTCTGCTATTGATTCCTTCTAGAGAATTTTTAATTTCATTTATTGTGTTGTTCATCATTGTTTGTTTGCTCTTTGTTTCTTCTAGGTCCTTGTTAAACATTTTGTGTATTTTCTCCATTCTATTTCCAAGATTTTGGATCATCTTTACTATCATTACTCTGAATTCTTTTTCAGGTAGACTGCCTACTGCCTATTTCCTCTTCATTTGTTTGGTCTGGTGGGTTTTTACCTTGCTCCTTCATGTGCTTCATATTTCTCTGTCTTCTCATTTTGCTTAACTTACTGTGTTTGGGGTCTCCTTTTTGCCAGCTGCAGATTCGTAATTCCCGTTGTTTTTGGTGTCTTCCCCCAGTGGGTGAGGTTGGTTCAGTGGCTCGTGTAGGCTTCCTGGTGAAGCAGACTGGTGCCTGTGTTCTGGTGGGTGGGGCTGGATCTTGTCTTTCTGGTGGGTAGGGCTGTGTCTTGTGGTGTGTTTTGGGGTGTCTGCGAACTTAGTATGATTTTTGGCAGGCCCTCTGCTAATGGGTGGGGTTGTGTTCCTGTCTTGCTAGTTGATTGGCATACGGCATCCAACACTGGAGCTTGCTGGCCGTTGGGTGGAGCTGGGTCTTAGCATTGAGACGGAGATCTCTGGGAGAGCTCTCGCCGATTGATATTACATGTGGCTGGGAGGTCTCTGGTGGTCCTATGTCCTGAACTTGGCTCTCCCACCTCAGAGGCTTAGGCCTGATGCCAGACTGCAGCACCAAGACCCTGTCAGCCCCACGGCTATATATGCAGAAAATTGATAATTCTCAGTCATCCAAATATTTGAGTTGCCTGGGAAATTAGATGTTTCCCAAAGGTCCCCACTGATGGTTTCTTTTGTGAAATCCAAAGTCCTCTGGAAGTGGTTCCATAGTATGAATTGATTGTACTAGGTTACCAGTTTATTGCATAAGGGTAACTCAGGAACAGCCAACTGGAAGACATTCATAGACAAGAGTATTTGGGATGGGACACGAAGCTTCCATGCTGTTTCCAGGTTCTCCACTCTCCCCACATCTCCCTCATCTTGAGGTTTAACATACCACAGCCCATGGTTTGGCCTCATCCAAGTTGAACTCCCCAGGGTCACAATTTCTACTGATTGTCAGAGTGTGACTATTGACTTTTTAAAAATTTTTTTTAAAATTTTATTTTTGGCTGCATTGGGTATTCATTGCTGTGCACGGGCTTTCTCTAGTGTGGCAAGTGGGGGCTACTCTTCATTGCAGTGCGCAGGCTTCTCTTTGCCGTGGCTTCTCTTGTTGCGGAGCACGGGCTCTAGGTGCACGGGCTTCAGTAGTTGCAGCACATGGGCTCAGTAGTCGCAGCATGTGGGCCCTAGAGTGCACGGGCTTTGGTGGTTGTGGTGTGTAGGCTTCAGTAGTTGTGGGTTGTGGGCTCTGGAATGCAGGCTCAGTAGTTGTGGTGCATGGACTTAGTTACTCTGCGGCATGTGGGATCTTCCCGGGCCAGGGATCGAACCCATGTCTCCTGCTTTGGCAGGCAGATTCTTAACCACTGTGCCACCAGGGAAGTCCTGACTATTGACTATTAATGAACAAGATTTGTTCAGAATGCAGGGCTATGGATGGTGTAAAGCTATTTTCTAAAGTAGTATAGAAACATTTGGCCCTGCCCCTTCTTCTTTTTATTTGCTGATAATAACCCAGTCATAGCACAACTCTTAATGGCAAATGGGTTTGGTTAGGATTCTGCTAAAATCAGAGCCCACAAGGTAATCCCCCATTCTCTTAAAGATAATAGGTACCATGGTTTCTAGTTAACTTGTGTAATAACTTATTCCAATTAGTAAGGATTAGGGTAAGAATGAATGAATGATTGAGTGAATTGTGAGTCCTGATAACTATATGTTATCTAGCATTTTTTTTTTTTTTTTATGGCTGTGTTGGGTCTTCGTTTCTGTGCGAGGGCTTTCTCTAGTTGTGGCAAGCGGGGGCCACTCTTCATCGCAGTGCGCGGGCCTCTCACTATCGCGGCCTCTGTTATTGTGGAGCACAGGCTCCAGACGCGCAGGCTCAGTAATTGTGACTCACGGGCCCAGTTGCTCCGCAGCATGTGGGATCTTCCCAGACCAGGGCTCGAACCCGGGTCCCCTGCATTGGCAGGCAGATTCTCAACCACTGCACCACCAGGGAAGCCCTATCTAGCATTTTTGAGTACCTTTTGCATGCTAAGCACTTTGGTGAATGCTTTACATACATTATCTTATTCTATTAGGTAGGTGTCAGCAAACTCGTATATATAGATGACAAAACTGAGATTTGATGAGAGTGTATTCTTGCCCAAAGCCACACAGTCATAAAGACAGCTGAAATTTGAATTCAGATTTTATGTACTCCAAAGTCATTGTCTTTTAGAAATCAGTGGTTATTTGCATTATCATATTTAAGATGTACTCCTTCTAGGTCTGTATGGTTTATATCCATGTACAATCTCTACACACATTTTCAGGGCAAAGTACTGATAAAAGATTTAGAATTAGGACCAGTGCAACCCAGGAAAAAAAGATCTTCAGCAGTGGGTGCCTTTTAGAAGCCCAGGAGATTAGGTGTGTCATTTGAGACAATCCAGTGTGAAGGCAATAGGATTTCATCATAGATGTTCCGCAAATCTGTGTTTCTTATTGACCAGGAAGAAGCAAGCTTAGTAGGAGTCCTAATTAGACATATAAAACTATTGTTTCTACTAACTGTGCTGTGAACTACCAAGACTACATTTGGGCACAATCTAATTTATTTTGTAAAAGAAAATGACAGGGTGGCCAGTGATATCATATCCTAGGGTTAATATAAAGTATTTTGTTAGTGATCTCTTTAAATGGCAGCCCTGTCACTCTGCCATTTTTTCCTTTTGTAAAAGGATCACCATCATATCATTTGACTTACCTGCTAAAATGTCCCAGCACAATCACCTCATGAGATGTTGGGGTACTGCAATATAATCGCCTGAAGAACTATAAACTCTGTCTTCTCATTGATTCTCTTAATATGGAGTTGCCAATAGTGATGATTGTGTCATAGCAACTCCAGGGGAAAACAGTAGAGTCATTTCTGGTGGAATGGAGATGTCATCAAAGACAGAGGAGATCTTTAGAAACAATGCCACAGGCTGTACTTTTAAAGCTATGTAACCTGGGAGTATAGATTCCCATAGTGTGGCAGTGCTGGTTCTATCCAGTAGTCATGCCTATGGACCTATTTCATGCTTCTTTCTCAGTGACTGTTTCTTTCATCATCTCACAGACTTATGGTGTACCATAGCTTGCGGTGGGTCTGTCTTTTTCTCCCATCACCCTTTGAAAGAATATGTTTTATTTTTCTTAGTACAACATAGGACAACTCCACTAAATAGCACTTGTCTTTAAGCCTGTCTAGTCAGATAATTATTTGGCTTGCTTTTCTAGCCCTTTCTCCTGGGGGGAAAAATAGTGAAATCTCAGAAAAGGTTACCAAGGTTTACTGTATGTTGCTTAATAGTACTGCTGTCTTTTAACAAAATGATAACTATCCAAGGCCAAACAGCCTTTGAGAATGTGGACATGTATCATTTCTTTCTAGACTGCTGGATAACTATGTTCATTTTTTTGTTCTATTTGGAATTTGAAAAGGCAATATTTACCTGTCAAAGGCTTTGAAATCCCCTGATTTCAAGCCAGAAAGGATTCATGGGTGCCCCGGGGAATAGGGGTTTCAACTTCCTTCTCCTGCACAGTACCTCATATGTAGTAAGCTCAATGGGGCTGACTCACACTAACTGGAAGGCACCTGGTGTGTTTCCTAGTCACTTCCATAAGCCGTAGACACCTTCCTTTTGATACTGGATGAGATTTACATCGAGGCTTACACATTTATATTTACCCTTCTTTCAGGGACAGTGCAGCTCCAAGTGCCCTCTGCACGTGTGATTAAATATTAATTAGGCTTCTAATATAAGCAAGTGAGTTCACAGGCCCAAGTGTCACATGAATAATTTATGAGGTACCCGAAGGCTCAGCCTGGAAAGCTGATTGGCCACCTTGGATTTGTATAATTACAAAGTTTCATTATTAACAGTAGAAACGGTGGAGAGATTTGCCTAGCTTGAGGGACTTTGAAAGCATAAGCTGTCTCATTAGGGTAAAAGGGAATAAGGCAAAATATGCAAACTTGTTAGCAGAAAAGAAGGGGGGGGTAAAATTTGAACTTAGCCTTTAAACATAACTATGGTATGCGTGCATTTAAAAATACATAGTAAAATTTGTATTCTGATTGATAAGCACGTTTGCTTTAAATTTTTAGTATACCAAGCAATACTTAAAGCTTTTGTTTTAAATTGAAGGCCAGAATCTTTAATATTTTCCTTAAAAAGCCACAGGTAGCCTAATGGGCCCTGTGGAGTAAGATTTGGAGGTAAAAGATGAATACAGTCCAGGGCTCTTGCTAGAATGTGTGTTGTGCATGCAATTAAATCTCAAGGTCAAACAATTTACAGACAATTACTTTTCTAACATCTCCAGAAATGCCTGCTTACACGTCTTTAATTTTAAATGATACTGATATTCCAATTCTCCCCAAAGGTTAATGCTGACTAAATCCAGCTGTGACCTGACATGATGCGACAGCATAGTGCCTAATTATCCTCTGGATAGTCATTTACTTGAAACCATTAAAGGAATAGGCTGAGAGGAAGATTTAGGACCCTGAAAAAATGTTAGGCTGACTTCTTTCTTCTTGAAGATGGGATGGGCTGAAAAATAAAAATAAAATCTGCTAAATGTTAGCCATTTGCTTTGATGGCAGAAAATTGTTCATCCCACTCTGTTTTTTTACAGGTTAAATTGCTAACTAGTTCATTTTATCCATTGCCTACGGCTGGCGCTAAATGTCAGTGACAAATTTTGTACTTGTCTTGAAGAATGAATTAAGTTATGCACAAAAGCTATAGTGCTCTTTTAAGATGAGTGAATTGCAGAGGGAAAAAAAGTTGCTCTTTGGAAAAAGGATTATTTTGATTAAAGGCCTTTTCTATTGTAGCAGAAGACAGGTAGTGGTTTAAGATAATTCCAACAGTTACCTCCCACAGAGGCTGCACTAGACGTTTCTTTAAGAGCACTTGTGTCAGATTATATACTATACTATGATTATCATCATAAGACCATTAGTGACAGTGAAAGAAATTACTAAAAAAAAAAAAAAAAAAAAAACAACAAAAACCCCTCCCCCCCAAAAAAACAACCGTAGTTTTCATTAACTAGAGTAAAAATAATGGTTTTCTGTTGTGGGATCAACATTCCATCACTGTTACATAAACCTTTCACAGTGAGTTGCAATGGAAATTAAAGAGGGACACCTATATTTGCCAAAATGTTGTAAAAGTAAAAGCCTAGATCCTTTAGTAACATATAATAGGAAAATATCACAGCAGCTGGTAGAGACTTTCATCCCTCTTGTTTTTAGTTACTTGGCAAATGAGTTCTGACTCATCTCTCAATAAAACTAGCTATCAGCAGTTATTGATATTCCATTGCAAACTAGCTTATTGTCACTAGCTTATGTAAAAGGTGATTTGCATCAGTCTTTCTCCTGGTTTCATTTTCCTTTGCAAAGAATACTTTTGCTTGTTTAATATGCAAAGTTTATAGTAGTAATTTTGTCATAGTACTGAATTATTCTGGCTAAATTTTAGCACTCTTGATAAACAAAATGAGTAAAATAAGTAATTTTTAAGTACAGTGTCAGTATGTACAGAACAAAATTTTGAGTAATTGGAGGGGTATTTCACCTCTAGATCAAATCGATGGGCATTTGCTTGGATGGAGACATGATTCACTAGGATGAACTCCAAGAATGTGACTATGATTAGTTCATAATTTCTATTCTGCTAGTCCAAAATGTTTACTTGAGGGAGAAAAAAATATACCGATGGTTTCTTGGTGAAGCAGTAAGAATACAAGTTTTTTTAGTTAGAATTGTCCTCTCATCATAAGGGACAAATATAACCATGATTTGTTATAACAAACCATTCTATTATAACTGCGAAACTATTATAGGGAATTTGATTTTAAATAAAACTATAGTGATTAGTATTAAAACCTTAGTTCAAGAATTACTTATTTGGGATCAGTTCTTTTAAACTGCATTTAAATTAATGAAATGAGTTGTCAAATCAGCTCTTACTAAGTGATAGATAAATATAGGTGTCTGAACTTCTGTTAAGGCCCAGTCTTGACAAGGAATGGCTTTTGTGACTGAATGGATTTCTCTTTTACCCTTTAGTCCCCCACCCATTCTCTAAGCACTTCGATCCTGTTCTATAATTACGAGTGGTGTGAATGGCCTCTCAGTTGGAGTTGTCATTATCTTCATCCTTCCCAGCAAGAGTTTCAGTCTGATGATGTAGAACAAGATTCTGAGGAAACAGCCCAGGCCTCAGTATTCGGTAAAAGAAGTCACCCAGAATGTTGTTCAGGTTAATTTTTCTTGGTGTGGTGTGGAGAGGGAAGTGCCAGCTGAAATGAAACAATTTTATCTACAAAAAGTTTGTTTTTAATGCTTTCCTGAATTTGGGCTCACACAATGTCTTTGGCTAATTCTGCAGTGGCCAGATGCTCTAACTGTCACCAGGGATTGTGTGTCTGTGTTTTCCAAGAATGATGTCTCAGGAATTTGGACTCTATATAATGGAGATCATGTGGCATATTCACCTCTTTAGAGTAGAGTGCACTATCATGGCGCTGATTTTGCCTGGCTTTCTTGTCTTCTTTTTGTATTTTACTGTCCATATAATTATCACATTAACCTTATAGGCTTAAATAAAGTATTATTTAGTTTTTAATAAAAATAGCTGTCAAAGAACTTTGCACCTGTAAAGTAGTTTAAAGTTTGTTTGTTTTTTTTCTCTTACATCAACTGCTTGTCATGGGTTTCCATACTTTATATTAAGAAAATAATAGCAAAAATGACATCAGAGAGCTCACTTCTTCTCTGCTGAGTTCAGGGATGGGTGTTTGCTAGGTGGATTTTGTCTTCAAATTGTTCCCACTGTGACTTGTTGGCATTAATGAGGATATTGGTAGGGTTGGAGGGAGGAGCAGGGAGCATTCATTTTCCCAGTGAAAAATCATCTCTGTTATCTCCATATATGAGGCTGAGAATGTAGACCTACTACTAGAGAGTATTCAATATTGCAGGAGGTGTGTAGGGAAGCCTAGAATATATTTTGGCATTTTGCTTCCACAATCAACTTCTTGTATAATCAATCCCACTGTGTTTAGAGGTAAAATCTTGTTATGCTTTTTTTATTTTTCATGAAAACAGTGGAATTGGTTGGGAAAGTAGAATCTTGCAGAGTAAGGTCTTCTGCCAAAATGTAAACTGAGAGCCAAAGTTGTTTGACTCATATATAATTTGGAAATATAATAGGAGAATATTTTTGTGCTTTAGCTGTGAGTCCTGTCCAGTTACCTGTTGTCATTAGTCAACATTTTTAGAAAGAGTGCTTTTTAAGTGGTAGTTTGAGCTTAAACATTTAAAAAAAAATCAGCACAATATTAGTGAATGTTCATTTGAAAAATAATATTACCACCTCAACTTATTTGACAGGGACTGTAAATTGTAAATTGACTTCCAGTATGATTTAGTCCACATGACCCTTCCTCATGAAGGTATAAAGTGCATCAGTGCAAATTCAAGTAGTCGAACATTTTTGTTTATATTTTTTTCCTTGGTGATATTGCTGTTTTGTACCTAACATTTTATTTGGTAACATGTGCAGCAATTACAAGTTCAATAGGGGGAATATGAGTATTGATAGACGATTGGGCATCCAAAGGACATTTTATACTTGATTCAATCTTTGTTTTCAAAGTTCTTATTTATATAATTTGTTGTCTCCTTTAACCCTGAGAGGTCCCTCTCCCTTTTACTGCTCAGACTATTTTTTTCAATTATTTCAGTTTGTTCTTATATTGCTAAATATTACACTAAACGTTCTCCTATGAGAACTATGTACTTTTTTTTGCACTTTTAAAATCGTAAATCCTGTTTTCTATCCCTGACTTATTTCTAAACTCGCTAACTTTAAATTGTCCCCTTCCCCTCTCCCCATGGGTTTTCAGACCACAAAGCTTTTCATAATTGATAATAGGGCACATATAGGATGAGTCAAAAATATTGAAAAAGGACCTCACTTATGTAATCATAATATAGACCTTAGCCTCATACAAAATCCATAAATTACCACTGTCTTTCCACAAAACTTGGACATTCTAATTGCCACATATCATGGTTGTGGTATGCTATTATCCAAATGAAATAGTCATGTGAAATTAATACTTTTTCCTACCTGAAAGCTAGCCAGCTAATTTACTTTTTCCTAGCTCAGAAGGCCAAGTATACTGTCCAGAAATGTGGTCATCATTCTTAACTTGTAGCCAACATTGTCCAACTCAGATCTCCTGTTTTCCCCTGGTCTACCTCTCTCTGTTTTGGCAGAAGCTGTGATCTTACTAAGTCAGAGTCAGGCAGTGTGTCAGGGGAATCCTAGCTGAGAGACCACAAATAAGTATAGATCATATGTGTCCACTTAATGTTTATTTTATTATTTCTCTGTGGGAAATTGGAAATAACTTGGAGTGTAAATGTATTGCTCCAAGCAGACCCAATAGATGAAACATCTTGTTTTATACAACGAGCAAGTGACTGGTTATTTGCTTTATAATACTAAGAATAATGACAGTAGCAGCTATATTTTTTGAGCACTTACTGTATGTTAAGCATTATATTAAGGATTTCATAAGATGCTCTTGTTTAATCCCCACATTCACTCTGCAAGATAGTTATAATCTCTATTTTAGAGATGAGAAAACTGACTTTCACTACTATATAATGTGTATTAAACAAATGAATCTATTATATCACAGTAACTATTTTTTTGCTTTCATTTCAGTTTTATCTGTGTTTAAGTAGAAATACTCAATTATAAAAAATAAGTATAAATTATTTGGAGTGAAAGTCTGTACACATGTTTTTCTCATGAGATTCAAGTTATGGCTTCAGCTTTTAGCTTTCATCTCTAATTCCTTGGAATATTTTGCTATACACATTGGAGCAGGCATCTGTCTATCAGACATTTGTGATCTTCAAACCAAATAAGATCACTGAAGACCTGTAGAACTATAATTTAGTGTCATGATTTTATTTGGTGTAGGTGACTTAGAAATAGTCAATATGTTTGGGTTTTTTTTTTCTTTGGGCGGGGGGACTAATACCTTAGTAAGTACAAGAGAAAATTCTGATTAACTTCATTTTAGATGTTGTCTCTTAAACCCTTCCTGGGATCTGATTTATGCTGACACTGTGGGCACTGTATAAACAGTATGTTGCAGTGTTCCTTCTCTCCTTGTGCCCCCACTTCCCTCTCCATCCCAGTAAATCCTTTGAAGGTTTTATTATTCAGGGGTGGGAAGATTGGAGTGAAAGCTACAGAATGATTTAACACTGTGGGAACTTAATCAATAAGAGTGTTGCTGAGAGCTCCCAGGAAAGGGTGTTGTTTTCCATCCAGATGATAATGAGCCCGAGTAGCAGCAACCTCTGGAGGAGGAGTGCTAGCCAGTGATTCTTTGGTGGTGCTTTTGCTGGTTGCTAATTAATAGTTTTGAGGCCAGTGGGGCACCTTTTGGCCTCTTTGACATTTGCAAGCTTTTCTGTGGCTTGTCCCACATGTCTTTCCACCATCAGGGGTCACTCTCAACTGGATTGGAGTCTGACAAGTCTAATTGGCTCGAAGCTATGCAGATTTAAACATCTAGCCCACATGCCAAAAATCTGATGTTTTCTCATGCTGCTTCTGAGTTCCTGGCATTATGGGATTGGTGCATGCCTGAATTATTATGTACCAGCTTATCCTTCTGTTAGCATGTTAAAGAGCAATTAGCTGGATGTGGTATAAGAAATAGGGGAAAGAACTTCAATGCAGTTCAGTTGTAAATGCCTTTTATACTTAAAAAAACTGTCAGACCATTGAGCATTACTGGTTGGAAAGCAGATTGAATCGTATAGTCAAATTTTTT
The DNA here is from genome assembly GCF_009873245.2 of Balaenoptera musculus. Lineage (NCBI taxonomy): Eukaryota > Metazoa > Chordata > Mammalia > Artiodactyla > Balaenopteridae > Balaenoptera > Balaenoptera musculus. Next base: position 61,486,960 of record NC_045796.1, on the reverse strand, counting down.
AAAGGGTGAATAATTTCCTGAGCGTTGGTTAAGAAAAAAAAAGATCCTTGCTGGGCAAACATACAAGGACGATGTAATGTAAATCACCCAAACATTCTTGATTTACTTTCGCTGTCCTATTTCCTTTCCTGATCTTACGCTTCTCTCACATTCTCAACTCTATTTTTAAAAAAGAGTTTTAACTTCCTAATAACTGGTTAATGGTCAATTTACTGGATACATTTTCCTGTAGATTATGTTTTTTTCATCATTGCCAATTCATAGGATTCTGAATTAATGGTGGAGGCTGAGCTGAATGTACTCACATTCAACCCAAGTCATTTGGATAAGATAATAAATTCTTGATTTCTTGGAAATTATTTTAATTGACCGTTGAGACAAACAGAATAATATAGTAGCTATGCTTATATATTGCTTTGTAGTTTATAAAATATTTTTTAATGTTTAATCTTGAGAAGACAGTAGGTCAGGGTAGGTTAATAGCCTTAAATTTGTAAATAAATTTATTGATTTACAGAAAAGTTAGGTGACTTGCCCAATGTACCTGTGCCCAGTGTACCTGAGCCGGAGATGGTTTGGATCCCAAGCCACTTTTTCATCACAACATGTATGCATTAAGGTAATTGTTCAGTAGATTATTTCATAAACATCTTTTTGGACTACAGATAGTATAATAATATTTTGGATGTGTTGGCTTAGTTTTTGAACTATCCAAAGAGTTTATGAAAGATAGTAAAAAGTGACGAGTAATTTTACCTATGTGTATTAAAAAGGTTTTTTTAGCACCAAAATGCTCTAGCAACTGAGCTTTCATTTAATTTCTATTTTCTGAGAAATCTGTGTCATCTTTGATAATTCACCAGAAGACATCAGTTTTGCCATACTACATATGGGAAATATCAAATTAGTTAATCTTTAAAAGTCTTACTTTTTATTAAAAAGATGTATAGATATTTGTTTAATGCTAACGATAATTTAAAATATCAGTTCATTGCTATTTTCAGTCTTTGCCTCAAACACTTGAGAAATCTGAGAATTTTATTTTTTTCTCCTTTTTAAAATCATAGAATGATGTTCTTTTTTTTCGGACAATTCTTTGGTATCTGAAAACTGGTCATATCTTAAACCCCTCTTTCTGTCTCCTCACTATTTATTTATACTGTAATAATAGTTTTGGAAAAACTATTACAAGATAAAGAGAAATATGTGTATGTGTGTAGCATAGTGTGGTGGTTTCCCAGTAATTCAGAAATTTCTATTTGTCAGTAAAATTGATTACTTGGAACATGGTGAACTTCATTTGTTTCTTGCTTTTGGTTTTTATTTGTGTAGTGTTAGACACCCTAAGAGTCATAGACACTGACATTTAGAGATCAAGCTAGTAGAGAACTTAGATATCATTAGTTCAGCTTCTCATTATATATTATGCCGATTTTATTATTTGTTTTTCTGTTTTTTTTTCCCCTAGAGCAAATAACTTGGAATTCATTAATATAAAAAGAAATAAGAGGGTAAGCATTTTAATATGTTACCCATGAGAGTAATTTATTATGACATTGTCTGACATTTCCCATTAGGAAATAATAAACATTAATTTTAACAAATTTTAACATTTGACCAAGGAGTTTAAATGAACAACACTTCAGTCTTACTATATCAGATAAGAGTGAGACCACATCTGGTTCTTGAAGGGGAAAGGAACTAACACTTTTAAAATATCCACTATTTGTTAGGTTGGGTGACCAGAGATCCCAGTATGCCTGGGACAGTTTGGTTTACACTTGCTCTACTGGCCTAATTACTAATAGTGCTTCTCTTCACTCTCAAATCATATGAAATATATGAATTGAACATGTGCCTTCTGTCTCTTTTGTGTAAACATTCTCTAATGGAACTAACTTACCAGAAAATTTGTGTTTCTAGTTTGCCATTAACTAATTGTGTGATTTGGGTCAAATTATTTACCTCTCTGTAAGTAAGGTTTCTCATTAGCAAAATAGGGACAGTATACCTTTCCCATACAATAATAATGACTTACCAGAACTTCCATGGCTAGTTCTTTTGGAACATATTCAGAGAGAACTATTATCAGACAAAGAAATTATTATTTTAAGGAGGTATCAAGCATTTTAAGGTCTATGATGGCGGGGCTTACACAAGACTTTGGTTCAAATCCTGGCTCAAAACTTTACCAAATATGAACTCTTGGAGAATTATGTCTGGACTGTGTGTGTGTGTGTGTGTGTGTGTGTGTGTGTGTGTGTGTATATAATTATTTTGTTTTTTTATTTGAAAATAAAAGGAAAAGAGCTAATACTTCTTACCTCTCTGGCATAGACTTGGTGAATGATAAATACTAAATAGGTGTTTGTTTTTCCTTCACATAGTTTTATGAAATATCAGTAATTGGACAAATAAGCTTAGAGTCATGTGAATGTGGCTTACCATTTTGTTATGTAATAGTAATAATAATAATAATAATAATAGTGTGTTCCATCTTATTTCGCTCACTCACTTAAATTACTGAGTTTATATCTCCTTGATCATTATGCTTAAGAAAGTATAAAGGATTCAAAATAACTCTGTATTGTATATAAATCTTGTTTCAGTGAAAGGAGTTGAGTAGAGCTAGGAAAGATACTAGCTACTTGAGCCAAAATGGATGTGGTTTGGGTAGATTTAAATTCTAGAGGAAAGGATGAGTGCAGAAGTCAGTCTAACTGTCCAGAAATTAAGGAGAAAGAAGCTAGGCAGAGGACCAAGCTAAGATGGGGTAGGGTGGGGCAGAATGTGATTTGGGGTCTGTATGTATCTATTGGCTTTAACCAGGTCTGATTTGGAGTAAAGATCAATCTCTGTTGGAATGTAGGGAAAAGTGGGGCTGTAGGAGAAGAGGTTGAGAGGAGTGGTAAGCAGAGTTAAGGTAATTTCAGTATGGGTTTCAGTCTAAATGTTATGGGTAGGTCCAAGACTTTGGTTGAAATCATTGGCAAATCTGCCTTGTTATGAGCTAGGAAGGAAAGATGTGGGTGAAATAAATCAAGAACTGATATCCTGGTTGGCTTCCTTTTGTTAAATTCATTATTCAGTGGTACTTCCACACCAAGTGCCAATTAGAAATTGAGTATATGAAATTTTCTTTTGCACCTGGGCACAAATGAGTAGATAATCTCAGAATCATGTTCTATTAGAGGGCTAGAGCTATCAAGCATTATTCTCCAGTTTCCTCCAGACTCTAACAAAAAGTATTGAATGGTTAAGCAATTATTAAAACATTTTTATACTTATTTTCCCCTTAAAATTCTACTACTAAAGGACATGCTTATAAATGTATCTAGAATGCCTATTTATTGTATGCTAACTTTATTCTTCTTTTTGTTACTGAGTTAGAAGGATCAATCTCTCAAGCCCACAATCAATTGTGACTACATCTATAAAACTAACAGTGGATGTACATTTTCAAAATTGAAAGTCATTATAAAACAATGTAGGCCACTGTAAATCATAGCTAAAAACAGTCATAATGGAAATCTTTTATCTATGTCTGATCCACTAACATGTCATTATTCTGAGAACTAATAACTTTTTCTTGGAGATAGGGCCCCGAATTCAATTTTGTAGCTCACAGTCCCAGTAAATACAAAAAGTCTGCCAAACCTGCCTTTATATATCCTAGTGATTTCATGTTTTTACCATATGTATTGAGCTAGAAAAAAGAAAAGTGAGGTTTAATGGGTTTTCACTTGGCCAATAAGCTCTACTATGTCTATATGAAATTTTAATCAATATTTTTATATTATTTCAGAGATATATAAGTAGCATTAATTATTTCCGTAAAATCCAAGAGTACTTGGGAGAAATATTTGCTCCCCTCTCAAATCATAATTCAGCCTCAACTACTTGCATAGGCCATCACTCCTCATTTTCTACTCCTTGAGCAGCTGGGCTGCAATAATCAACTTCCACCATATTGTTGTTAGCAGAAAGGAGTAAGCTGCTTAGTTCCTGGCAGTGGGTCTCTTTGATGCTTCCTAGTTCCAAAGGAGAAATTTACTAAATAAATTACAGTGCTCTGAGAAAAGGAAAACTTAAAAGACTGGTCTGCTTCTTTCATACTGAGAAACTGACTTCTCGTGAAGACGTTCAGATTCTAAAGTTGATATTAGCTCCTAATGTTATTTAGTAATATTTTCCAAGAGGTATTTTATTTTTGTTTAAACAGTTTTTATTTTTATCAAATTTATTATTTAAAAGTTAAATAATACTTTTCAATCAGATTTTCATCAGATTTTTAGTTGCACGCAAAAGAATCCCACTGGCTAACTTAAAGCAGAAAAGGAATTTGTTAAAAGGATATTGGAAGACCTAAATAGACATTTCTCCAAAGAAGATATACAGATTGCCAACAAACACATGAAAGAATGCTCAACATCATTAATCATTAGAAAAATGCAAATCAAAACTACAATGAGATATCATTTCACACCGGTCAGAATGGCCATCATCAAAAAATCTACCAACAATAAATGCTGGAGAGGATGTGGAGAAAAGGGAACCCTCTTGCACTGTTGGTGGGAATGTAAATTGATACAGCCACTATGGAGAACAGTATGGAGGTTCCTTAAAAAACTAAAAGTAGAACTATCATACGACCCAGCAAACCCACTACTGGGCGTATACCCTGAGAAAACCATAATTCAAAAAGAGTCATGTGCCAAAATGTTCATTGCAGCTCTATTTACAATAGCCAGGACATGGAAGCAACCTAAGTGTCCATCGACAGATGAATGGATAAAGAAGATATGGCACACATACACAATGGAATATTACTCAGCCATAAAAAGAAATGAAATTGAGTTATTTGTAGTGAGGTGGGTGGACCTAGAGTCTGTCATACAGAGTGAAGTAAGTCAGAAAGAGAAAAACAAATACTGTATGCTAACACATATATATGGAATCTAAAAAAAAAAAAAAAAAAAAAAGGTCATGAAGAACCTCGGGGCAAGACGGGAATAAAGACACAGACCTACTAGATAATGGACTTGAGGATATGGGGAAGGGGAAGGGTAAACTGTGACAAAGTGAGAGAGTGGCATGGACATATATACACTACCGAACGTAAAATAGATAGCTAGTGGGAAGCAGCCGCATAGCACAGGGAGATCAGCTCGGTGCTTTGTGACCACCTAGAGGGGTGGGATAGGGAGGGTGGGAGGGAGGCAGACGCAAGAGGGAAGAGATACGGGAACATATGTATATGTATAACTGATTCACTTTGTTATAAAGTAGAAACTAACACACCATTGTAAAGTAATCATACTCCAATAAAGATGTTAAAAAAAAGGATATTGGATACTATCCAATTATTAAAGAATATTAAAAGGAATCTTTTAAAAAAAACTCGAGGTTCAGGCTTGTAGTTTACATCGATAGGAACAAATATCCAAGTTATTTTGCAGAATGAATGATCTTTTGGATATAGATGTGTAACCTTGCACCTTTGACAGTACTCATCCTGGACCTTGGGTGCTGCTTCTAGAACCACTGCTTCTGGAATCTGGATATAGTTGCTGCTGCTACTGTCCCTATCATCACTAGAATACATTCTGCATGTTCACTGTGATAGGGTAGTGCTCTGCTGCTTGGCTTTGCTGAACATCTTACCATACTGGAGACTAACCCAGAGATTTAAATAATGAAAATTCTAGAAAAATGCAGTGGGTCATCTAGTAGGGTTGTGACCTTCTATTCACTGGAAATGTTTAAGTAGTGACATGATGGGCACTTATTAGGATTATTTTAAAGGGGATTTCTTCTTTGCATAGGGCTTAAACTAGATCCTGTGAAATCACAGTTTAAATTTGGGGAAATTTTTTAAGATATGTTTATTGTCCCACTTGTCATTTTCCTTACTTTCTTTTTCCTCTATTGATCTGCAAGGACAGCTGCTGGAATAGCACTCTGTGATTGTCCTTTTCTAGATGCCATTACAGACAAATGAAGGTAGAATTTAGGTTTGTGCATAAGAAGGTTCATTCTATCTGTTTTTGTACCGCAAACAATGACTACTTCTCACTTAATAAACCTGGAAATAAAGACAGAGAAACCATTATTGATGTTATGGAGTACCAGTTTAATATGTTAGATTGCACATAAACATTTACATTTATTCTTCATGAAACCCAATTTAAATGACAGAAGATTAATTAATATAGAGACACATATGGGCAAAAAGAATGGGAGAAGGAAAGAAAGTAGATGAGAGATGTTCCTAATATTGGAAAATAGAAAGCAGATGTAAAAGTGTTACCTAACTATCTTATATAACTCAACAGCAAAAAATGAAACAATCCAATTGAAAAATGGGCAAAAGGACTTGAATAGACATTTTTCCAAAGAAGACATACAAATGGGCAACAGGTACATGAAAAAATGCTTGACATCATTAATCATCAGGGAAGTGCAAATCAAAGCCACAATGAAATACTACTTCACACCTGATAGAATGGCTATTGTCAAAAAAGACAATAGACAACAAGTGTTGGTGAGGCTGCCGAGAAAAGGGAACACTTGTGCATTGTTGGTGGGAATGTAAATTGGTGCAGCCACTATGCAAAACAGTGTGGAGGTTCCTCAAAAAATTAAAAATAGAACAACCAGATGATCCAGCAATTCCACTTCTGGGTATATATCCAAAGGAAATGAAAACACAGTCTTTAAAAGATTTCTGCACCCCATGTTCATTGCAGCATTATTCACAGTAGCCAAGACATGAAAACAACCTGTGTATCCATCAACAGGTAAATGGATAAAAAGAATATGGTATAGTATATACAATGGAATATTATTCAGCCATAAAAAGAAGGAAATCCTGTCATTTGTGACAATGTGGATGGACCTTGAGGGTGTTATGCTTAGTGAAATTAGTCAGAGAAAGACAAATACTGTATGTTCTCATTTATATGCGGAATCTAAGAAATCTGAACTCAGAGAAGTAGAGAGCAGAATGATGGTTGCCAGAGGCTGGGAGGTAGGAGCAATAGGGAGGTGTTGTCCAAAGTGTACCAACTCCAGCTACAAGATGAATAAGTTCTGGGTATTTAGCGTACAGCATGGTGACTATGATTAATAATACTATATTATATGCTTGAAAGTTAAGAAAGTAGATCTCAAATGTTACCACTACACACACACACAGTAATTACGAGTGGATGGAGGTGTTAAGTAACTTCGTAGTAATCATTTTGCAAAATCATCATATTGTACACTTCAAACTTAAATATGTTGTATGTCAACAGTATCTCAATAAAGCTGAAAAAAAAAGTGGTGCATAACTTAGATATAGCAAGAGAAGTAAGATGATTGGTTTCATAGTTCTATGGAAATTTCAGTAATTGTAGGCACCAGATAATTTTGAAGTCTGTGGTGTGGTGTGGGAATTAAAACAGAAGGGATTATTTTTAAATAGTATATGGAATATTTGAGATCTAAGGAAAATGAAACATGACACAAATTATGAAAAAGAAAACTGTTATTGTAATGTCAGGCTCAGAAAGAGAAAGACCATGAAGGATAAGGAGAAAGAGCATCACATCTTGCTAATAATTCAGTGACCCTTCATAATGAAAAGTCAGCTCAAGTTTCAGAAGATTAAATATTTCTCTTCAAATTTGTTTATGCTGCTCGAAAGTCTTTATGCTACCAGCAATTTAAAAAAAAAGGGGTTCTAGATATTTTAACAAAACTTTTGAAATACGGCTGCTTCTGATGAAAATAAGTTAGCATTTGTACATTCATCCAGTAATTATATATTTTCCTGTGATATATCAGAGGCTGGGAATACGGCAGTAAACAAGATAGGCACAATCCCTGTCTTCATGGAGTTCACAGTCTTGAAATGAAGACTAATTTTAGTCTTCTTATAGCAAGTGCTTCTTACTCAGAGGGAAAAGGAATATGTCTAGTAATATTATAGGTACTTTACATTTAATTCTCTTAGAAGTTCCACGAGGCTTCATTTTTCATCTGTATTAATAGTAACTATTGTTTTGGATTGGTATAAGGACGAAATATGATAATGGATAGCCTTAGTTTAGTGCCTGCCAATAAGTAATCATTCAGCAGTAGTTAGATGTGCTTAATCTTCTTTTTATTCTTGTGGTTATGATGTATGCTATAGGACTTAAAGGAAGTGAAATTCAGGGAGGTTGAGTGACATGCTCAATGTCTCTTGGCTATTAAGTAGTGGAATCAAGATTTGAATACAAGTCTATCTTACTCAAGACTTCATGCTCTCTCTATTATAAATATTCTTCTAGTGCATTATATTAAATCTACCTTTTCAGGTTGGCTTACTATAGAGATAGTGTTTATGAAATAATCTTCATAGAAAAATATCAGATTTTCAAATAAGTACCTTGTAAATGAGCTATTGGAATATGATCTGCTTGTAATTGGTGGTTTATTCAGTTATTGTGGAATCAAATGGATCCCCAGTATCTTAGAAAAATTTAGTCTTACATTCTTAAAACTAGTAAAGAGGTTAAAACTTAGTTAGTGTTCTGATTTTTTCATTTTGTAATGTCCAAGTAATATGTAAAGGACTTCTTTACACTATAGAAAGAATTCTGTGTAGGTTGACCATGTTTCTTTTTAACAACAATTTCAAGTATGGTCTGAATGTTTGTGTCCCCCTAAAAATCACATGTTGAAATCCTAACCCCCAAATGATGGTATTAAGAGGTGGGGTCTTTGGGAAGTGACTAGGTCATAGAGGTGGAACCCTCAATATTGGGATTAGTGCCCTTACAAAAGAGACCCCAGAGAGCTAGCTTGTACTTTCTGCCATGTGAGGATACAGTGAGAAGTTGGTGGTCTGCAACCTGGAAGAGGATCTTCACCAGAACCTAATCATGCTGGCACCTGATATTGGAATTTCAGTCCAGAACTGTGAGCAATAAATTTCTGTTTATTTAATTAAAGTATAATTGATTTATAATATTATGTTAGTTTCAGGTGTATAACATAGTGATTCCATATTACAAAATGATCACCAGGAAAAGTCTAGTTACCATTAGTCACTATACAAAGTTATTATAATATTATTGACTATATTACCTATGTTGTACATTACATTTCTATGACTTATTTATTTTATAACTGGAAGTTTGTACCTCTCAATCTGCCTCATCTATTTCACTCATCCCCTCACCCCACTCCGCTCTGGCAACCACTTGTTTGTTCTCTGTATCTCTGTTTGTTATGTTTGTTCAATTATTTTGTTTTTTAGATTGCACATATAAGTGATATCATATAGTATTTGTCTTTCTGTGCTGACTTGTTTAACTTAACATTGATACCCTCTAGGTCCATCCGTGTTGTCACAAATGGCAAGATTTCATTCTTTTTTGTGGCTGAGTAATATTCCATTATAGGTATATACTACATCCTCTTTATCCATTCATCTATTGATAGGCACTTAGATTGCTTCCATATCTTGGCTATTGTAAATATTACTGCAGTGAACATTGGGGTGCATATATCTTTTCAAATTAATGTTTTTGCTTTCTTCAGGTAAATACCCAGAAGTGAAATTGCTGCGTCATATGGCAGTTTTAGTTTTCATTTTTTGAGGAACTTGTGTGATGTTTTGAATAGTGGCTGCACCAATTTACAATCCCACCAACGAGTGTTTCCTCTTCTCCACATCCTTGTCAACACTTGTTGTTTGTAGGCTTTTTGGTGAGAGAATTTCTGACAGGTGTGAGGTGATATCTCCCTATGGTTTTGGTTTGCATGTCCCTGATGATTAGTGATGTCAGCATCTTTTCATATGTCTCTTGGCCATCTCTATGTCTTTTTTGGAAAAATGTCTATTTAAGTCCTCTGCTGACTTTTAAATCATGTTGTTTGTTTGTTTTTTGATGTTGAGTTGTATGAATTCTTTGTATATTATGGATATTAACCCCTTATCAAATATATCATTTGCAAATATCATCTCCTAATTTGGTAGGCTGCCTTTTGTTTTGTTGATAGTTTCCTTCACTGTGCAAAAAGTTTTTAGTTTGATGGAGTCCCATTTGTTTATTTTGCCTTTGTTTCCCTTGCCTGAGGAGACAGATCCAGAAAAATATTGCTAATACTACTGTCAAAGAGCATACTGCCTATTGTTTCTTCTGTGGTTTATGAAACCATAAACCTATGTTTATGGTTTCAGGTCTTACATTTAAGTCTTTAGTCCATTTTGAGTTTATTTTTGTATGTAGTGTGATAAAGTAGTCCAATTTGATTCTTTGCATGTAGCTGTGTCCAGTTTTCCCAACACCATACTGGAAAGGCTGTCTTTTCCCCATTGTATATTCTCACCTCCTTTGTCATAGATTCACTGACCATGTAAGTGTGGATTTATATGTGGGTTGTGTATTCTGTTCTACTGATCTATGTGTCTGTTTTTGTGCCAGTACCATACTGTTTTGATTATTGTAGCTTTGTAGTATAGGTTGAAATCAGGGAGAGTGATACCTTCAGCTTTGTTCTTTCTCAAGATTGTTTTGGATATTCAAGGTCTCTTGTGTTTCCATACAAATTTTAGAATTATTTGTTCTAGTTCTGTGAAAAATGCCATTGGCATATTGATAAGGATTACACTGAATCTATAGATTGCCTTGGGTAGTATGGTCATTTTAACAATATTAATTCTTCCAAATCATGAATATGGTATATCTTTCCATTTGTTTGTGGTATCTTCCATTTCTTTCATCAGTGTCTTATAGTTTAACCTCCTTGGTTAGCTTTTTCCTCTAGGTATTTTATTCTTTTTGATACAATGGTAAATGAGGTTGTTTTCTTTATTTTTCTTTCTGATAGTTTATTGTTAGTGTACAGAAATGCAACACATTTCTGTATGTTAACTTTGTATCCTGCAACTTTACTGAATTTGTTCATTAGTACTAGTAGTTTTCTGGTAGTGTCTTTAGGATTTTCTATATAAGGTATCATGTCATCTGCAAACAGTGACAGTTTTACTTCTTCCTTTCCAATTTGGATTCCTTCTATTTTTTTTTTTTTCTTGTCTGATTGCTGTGGCTAGGAATACTAATGCTTGAGGAATAAAAGTAGAAAAATTGTGCATCTTTGTCTTGGTCCTGATCTTAGACAAAATGCTTTCAGCTTTTCACTGTTGAGTATGATGTTGGCTGTAGAGTTGTCATATATGGCCTTTATTATATTTCCTGTGTACCCACTTTGTGGAGAGTTTTTTTCATGAATTGATGTTGAATTTATTAAAAGTTTTTTCTGCATCTGTTGAGGTAATCATATAACTTTTATTCTTCAGTTTGTTAATGTGGTGTATCACCTTGCTTTATTTGTGCATATCGAATCATCCTTGCATCCCTGGGATAAATCCCACTTGATCATGGTGTATGATCTTTTAATGTATTGTTGAATTTGGATTCCTAATATTTTGTTTATAATTTTTGCACCAATGTTCATCAGTGATATCGTCCTGTAATATTCTTCTTTTGTGGTGTCTTTGTCTGGTTTTGGTATCAGAATTATTATGGTCTCATAGAGTGAATTCAGAAACATTCCTTTATCTTCAATTTTTTTTGGAATTGTTTGAGAAGAGTAGGTGTTAACTCTTCTTTAAATGTTTTGTAGAATTCACCTTTGAAACCATCTGGTCTTGGACTTTTATTTTTGGGGAGTTTTAAAAAAATTACTGATTCAATTTTAATACTGGTAATCAATCTGTTTATATTTTCTATATTTTCTTCATTCAGTTTTGAGAGAGGTACATTTCTAGGAATTTATCCATTTCTTCTAGGTTGTCCAGTTTATGGGCATATAATTTTTTCATAGTGATTTCTTATGATAGTATGTATTTCTGTGGTATTGGTTGTACTTCTCTTTTATTTCTGATTTTATTAATTTGGACCCCTTCTCTTTTTTTTTTTTGATATCTTTAGTCTCTGTTTTATTTAGTTCAGCTGTGATCTTTATTTTTTTTGCTTCTACTAACATTGGGTTTTGTTTATTCTTCTTTTTCTAGTTCTGTTAGGTGTAAAGTTAGATTGTTTATTTGAGATTTATCTTATTTCTGAGATAGGCTTGTATCACAATCAACCTCCTTCTTAGAACTGCTTTTGCTATGTCCCATAGATTTTGGATATTGTGTTTTCATTTTTATTTGTCTTCAGGTACTTTTAAATTTCACCTTTGATTTCATTAGTGACCCATTGGTTGTTTAGGAGCATATATTTTAGGCTCCACGTGTTTGTGTTTTTTACTGTTTTTTGTCCCCCTTGTAGTTTATTTCTAGTCTCATAACTTTGTTATGAGAAAAATGCTTCCTATGATTTCAGTCTTCTTAAATTATATTGAGACTTGTTTGGTGGCCTAGTATAGGATCTATCCTGGAGAATGTTTCATGTGCACTTGAAAAGAATGTGTATTCTGCTGCTTTTGGATGGAATGTTCTATATATTTCTATTAATTCCATCTAGTCTAATGGGTCTTTTAAGGCTAGTGTTTCCTTATTGATATTCCGGCTGGATGATCTATTCATTGATATAAGTGGAGTATTATAGTCCCCTGCTATTATTGTGTTAGTGTCAATTTCTTTCTTTATGTCTGTTAATATTTGCTTTATGTATTTAGGTGCTCCTTTTTGGGTGCATATATATTTACAATTGTTATATCTTCTTGTTGGATTGATCTCTTTATCAGTATGTAATGCCCTTCTTTGTCTCATGTTACAGTCTTTGTTTTAAAATCTATTTTGACTGATATAAGTATTGCTACCCCACCTGTCTTTTCATTTCCATTTACATGAAATATCTTTTCCTTCTCCTCACTTGCAGTCTGTGTGTATCTTTAGATCTGAGGTGAGTCTCTTGTTGGCAGCATAGAATATAGGTGGGTCTTGGTTTTTGTTTTGTTTTGTTTTTAATCCGTTCAGCCATTCTACATCTTTTGATTGGAGCATTTAGGTCATTCACATTTAAAGTAATTATTGATCAGTACATACTTATTGCCATTTTGTCAATTGTTTTCTGGTTATTTTTGTTGTTTTTCTCTGTTCCTTTCTTCCCTTGTGACTTGATGACTATATTTAGTGTTATTTTTGTATTCTTTTCTTTTTTCTAGTGTGTATCTATTATAGATTTTTGGCTTGTAGTTACCATGAGGTTCATGTATAAACATGATTATTTTAAGTTGATGATATCTTAAGATCTTTTAAATTTGAATTCATTCTAACAACTCTACATTTTTACTCTCCCACAACAGATTTAATATTTTTGACATATTTTACAACTTTTTGTTGTGTAGCCCTTAACTACTTAACGTGGCTGTAGATGATATTACTACTTTTGTCTTTTAACCTTCCTACTAACTTTATAAATTGTTGATCTACTACTTTTACTATATGTTTGCCTTTACCAATGAGAATTTTCCTTGTGTAGTTTTCATATTTCTAGTTGTGGTCTTTTCCACTTAGAGAAGTCCCTGGAATATTTCTTTTAAAAGCAGTTTAGTGGTACTGCTCTCTTTTAAATTTTGCTTGTCTGTAAAACTCCATCTCTCCTTCAAATTGGAATGATAGTTTTGCTGAGTAGAATATTCTTGATTGTAGGTTTTTTTCCCTTTCATCACTTTGATTATATCATGCCACTTCCTTTGGACTGCAAATTTTCTGCTGATAAAACCCTAAAAGCCCTAGTGATTTTTTTCTTGCTGCTTTTTAATATTCTCTCCTTATCTTTAATTTTTGCCATTTTCATTATATGTCTTGGTGTGAATTTGTTTGGGCTCATCTTCTTTGGCACTCTCTGCTTCTGGACCTGGATATCTGTTTCCTTTCCCAGGTTAGAGAAGTTTTCAGCCATTATTTCTTCAAATAAGTTCTCAGCCTCTTTTCCGCTCTCTTTTCTTTCTTGGACCCCTATATGTGAATGTTAGTATGCTTGGTATTGTCTCAGAGGTTTTATTTTTTCACATAATCTTTTCTTTTTTCTGTACAGCTTGGATAATTTCCACTACTCTGTCTTCCAGTTTGCTGATCTGTTCCTCTGTATCATCTGATTGCATGTTGATTCCTTTCAGTTTCTTTTTTATTTCAGTTATTGTATTCTTCATTATCTTAGTGCAAATAAAATTATTTATAATGAGCTTTATGTTATGTTATCTTATTGTGGTAAAACACATAACATAAATTTACTCTCTTACAATTTTTAAGTGTACATTACAGTATTGTTACCTATTATGTATGCACAATATTGTATAACAGCTCTCTAGAAATTTTTCATCTTGCATAACTGAAATTCTATGCTCACTGAACAGCAACTCCCTGTTTCCCCCTCCTGTAGACCCTGGAAACCACCATTCTACTTTTTGTTTCTATGATTTGATTATTTTAGGTACCTCATATATGTGGAATAATGCAGTATTTGTGTTTTTGTGATTGACTTATTTCACTTAGCATAATGTCCTCAAGTTTCATGTGTGTTGTAGCATATGCCAGGATTTCCTTCTTTTTTAAGGCTGAATGATTTCTCTTTCTCTCTCTCTCTGTATCACATTTTCTTTATCCATTCATTTGTTGATGAACATTTTGATTTCTTCCACTTCTTAGCTATTGTGAATTATGCTGCAGTGAACACGGACGTGTCAATATCTCTTTGCAATTCTGTTTTCAATTCTTTTTGATACATATCTAGAAGTTGGATTGCTGGGTCATATGGTAGTTCTATTTTAAATTTTTTTGAGAAACTTCCATACTGTTTTTGATAGTAACCATATTATTTTACAGTCCCACCAACAGTGTGCAAGGGTTCCATTTTTTTCCACATCCTTACCAACACTTGTTACTTCTTTTTTTGTTGTTTTGTTTTGCTTTTTAAAAATAGTTGCTATCCTAATGGGTGTTAGATAATATCTCATTGTGGTTTTTATTTGCATTTCCCTGATGATTGATTAGTGCTGTTGAGCATCTTTTTTATATACTTCTTTGGCCATTTGTATATCTTCATTAAAGAAATTTCTGTTCAAGTCCATTGCCCATTTTAAAATTGAGATTCTGTTGTTGTTATTGAGTTGAAGGAGTTCTTTCTATAGTCTGGATATTAACCCCTTATCTGATATATGGTTTGCAAATATTTTCTCCCATTCCATAAGTTGCCTTTTCATTTTGCTGATTTTTTTCTTTTGTTGTGCAGAAGTTTTAAAGTTTGATGTAGTCCCATTTATCATGTTTGCTTTTGTTACCTTTGCTTTTGGTATTACTGCACATTCCAGTGTCTTGAAGCTTTCCTCCTATGATTTCTTTTAGAGGTTTTATAGTTTCACATCTTACATTTAGGTCTTTAATTCATTTTGAATTAATTTTTGCGTATGATGTAAGATAAGGGTCCATCTTCATAGTTTTGTGTGTGGATATTAATTTTTCCCAACATTAGTTGTTGAAGAGACTATCCTTTCTCCATTGTGTAGTCTTGACACCCTTGCTGAAGATCATTTCACCATATATGTGAAGGTTTTCCTGGGATTTCTATTCTTTTCCATTGGCCTATGTGTCTGCCTTTATGCTGATACTATACTATTTTGATTACTGCAGCTTTGTAAAATGTTTTGAAATTAGGAAGGATGAGGCCTCCAGATATGTTCTTCTTTCTCAAGTTGTTTTGGATATTTGAGGACCTTTTAGATTCTATATGAATTTTAAGATGATTTTTTAAATTTATGCAAAAAATATTGTCATTGGGATTTTGACAGGAATTACATTGAATTTGTAGATTGTTTTGGGTAGATTGCTTTGGGTAGTAATTTAACAATAGTAAGTCTTCCAGTCCTTGAACATGGGATGCTTTCCATTTATTTGTGTTGTCTTTAATTTCTTTCAGCAATATTTTGTAGTTTTTAGTGTACAAGTTTTTCACCTCTTTGTTAAAGCTTATTCCTATTTTATTATTTTGGATGTTATTTTAAATGGGGTTGCTTCCTTCATTTCTTTTTTGGATATTTCCTTGTTAGTATATAGAAAGGCAATGGATGGTTGAGTGTTGATTTTGTATTCTGGAGCTTTGTTGAATTTGTTTATTATTTCTAACAGGGTTTTTTATTGTGTGGAAACTTTAGTGTTTTCTCCACCATTACAGTATTACAGTATTCTTTATTTGTTTATATATTGCAGTATTCTTTGTTTATATATTTACCTTTACCAGTGAGCTTTATATTTTTGTGTGCTTTCATGTTGCTGTCTAGTGCCCTTTTGCTGCAACTTGCAGGACTTTCTTTAGTATTTCTTACAAGGCAGGCTTAGTGATGATGAAATACCTCAGCTTTTGTTTATGCAGCATGGTCTTTATTTCTCCCTCATTTTTAAAGGACAGTGTTGCTGGATAGAGTATTCTTGGTTGGCAGTTAACTTATTTCAGTGGCAGTGCTTTGTATATACCATTCCAATCCCTTTGGCCTGTAAGGTTTCTCCTGACACCATTTGGTGATAATTTTATGGGAACTCCATTGTAGAGTTACAACTCCATTGTTACTTTTCTCTTGCTGCTTTCAAGATTCTCTCTTTGTCTTTGACTTTTGACAGTGTCTTGGGGTGGGTCTCTCTGGACATCTTCGTTGTAGTCTTTTAAACTTCTTGAATTTGGATGTCCATCTCCTGCCTCAGATTTAGGGAATTTTTTGGCCATTATTTCTTCAAATAAGCTCTCTCTCCCACCAGAGTTTTATCTCTGTCTCTTTTTCCTTCTGGAATTCTCATAATGCATATGTTGTTCTATTTTATGCTATCTCATAAATCCTTTAAAATTTCTTCATTGTTTTTTATTTTTTCTCCTTTGACTTAATAATTTTAAAAGACCTGTCCTTGAGTTCACGCAGTCTTTCCTCTGCTTGAGCAAGTCTCCTGTTGAACTCCTCTAGTGATTTTTTTTCAATACAGTTATTGTATTCTTTAGCTCCAGAATTTCTGTTTGGGTTTTCTAATAGTTTCTGTCTCATGATATACTTATCTTGTTCATGCATCATTTTTCTGATTTTGTTTAGTTTTCTGTATTCTTTTGTAGATCACTGAGCTTCTTTAAGGCAATTATTTTGAAGTATTTGTCAAGTAGTTCATAGATCTTCATTTATTTGGGGTTGGTTTCTGGAAATTTATTTTGTTCCTTTGATTCAGTCATGTTTACCTGCTTCCTTGTGTGAGTTGTGATTTTTTGCTGAGGTTTGTGCATCTGTATGAACAGCTGCCTCCCCCAATATGTATGGACTGGCTTCATACAGAGGAATACCTTCAGTAATCAGCCCACCAAGAGATTCTTGGGGCATCTGAAACCTTTTTGGAGGGATGCTACTACTCTAGACTTGCACATGTAATTTCCTCATTAAAGATAACTGCCGGTTTCTTTTTCCCTAGCTCGTAATATCTTGCTCCCTCTGCTGCCTATCTGTGGTACTGCAGGTTCTCTGGCTCTACAGCAACAAGATACCCCACTTTACTTTGCCTTAGTAGCCCTCCGGCTTCAAAATATGCCAACTCCCTGCCATTTCCCGCAAACAGGTAGGACAGATAGCAGTCCCTTGGGCACCTCTCTGAAAATGTGGGTGTACAATCCAGTCTTTTCCCTTCATACCAACCTGTGAGAGAAGTCATAAGATGGGCTCCTTCTCCTGTTTGTGCTGAGCTGTGATGGTCTCTACTGTGCTACTGCAGGCCATCTGGTGTAGCAGCAAGCCGCTCCCCTCCACTCCTTCACTTTCGTCAGCCTCTAGGCACCTAGCAAGCAGAAATAATAGCCCTGCAAAAAGCTAGATCATTGAACTTAGGTTCCACTTTTCTCTTTCCCTTGAAGGAGAAACTGAATCAAACTGAGGTATGCTGGCTTGGGGAAGGGGCTGTCATATATAAATTGAAATGGCTCTTCTTACCTGTTTCAATGTGGCTCTTCTCAGCTTTGTGCCCACCTGGGGTACTACAAGTTCTTAATTGTTTTCTGAAGTTCTCATAAAAGTATTTTGGTCCATATATTAATTCAGTGTCTCTGTGGGCAAGTGAAGGCTTGTGCTTCCTTTTCCACTGCGTTGCTGATGTCACTCCAGTTATAATGAGCATTTGTATCTTAAAATGATGGATTTCTACAAAATATTTGATGCAAATAAACTTTCTTAAAGTTACTTTTTACGCCAAAATTGAGTGAAATAATTCATCTGTAACTCACAGTTTTTACTTAATAATTAGTTTGCCATTGAGTTTTATACAGGTAAAATATCTTGTTAGAGAGAATTTCTTTAAACTTGATTATTCTACCTCTATTTGACTTTGAACTTTAATAAGATGAATACTCAAGGGTTATCCATGGAAGGGTATCAGTTTTAAGATTTGTTGTTTCTAGACGACAGAATGAAAAAAAAGGATCATTGTACAAATGTGAAGGAGCAAATATTCATCAATGGGAGGGAAAAAAGATCTTGATTTAGGATTTGAAATATTACTAATTTAGTTAAAATTGCTAGAGTTCAGCAGCTATTGGGATTTTGCTCAAGAGAATGAAGGATTTTATACTAGTTATAGGAAAAAGAAAAGAAAGTTACAGAGAAAAACTAAAGATGTAGGATATCTTAGAATATGAACTTATTCTAAAAAAATGGGTTCTATAGTGGTTGAGAAAAAGACTCTAGGTGGTTTGACCAATGTATTTTACCTTCAGTTTGTGCCCTGTTATGCACTTATGGCAATTATAGGGTCAATATTTCATTGCTTTTGTCCAAAGGTCATTCATTAAAAGACCTATGGAGAAGAGGGTAGAGTATGGTATTTAGAATGGATTCTAGAGATAAGAACAGCACAAGATGACTTTTTGTATGTACAATAAAGTTACATTTTAGAATAGAATTTTGAATAAAAATGAGCAAACCAATGACATTATAGTTACCTGTAATTATTAAATAAATGTTGGCTCTAATTTTTCAAAGCACCCCCCACCCCAATAGATGTGTTCTGAATTATAATCTCGGCTCTCCTGAGGAGTAATTTAGTCTTTTTTCAAGTATTTCTAAGGAGTTTCTATGTAAACATCTATAAGCACATTCTGGTATCATTCCAGGTGCATGGAATGGATTAACAGATTATAAAAAAAGTTTTCCAAAGTGGGTTGTGCATGAAAATCTATTTTGCTTTGAGAAGATAATAGAACTTCCTCAGAAATTTTTTTTTAGTTTATTCTTTTAAAACAGTTTTTTCAGTGTGTGTGCATAAATTTAAAAATTATGTATAGTAGCACATTAGAGCATAGAATTATTTTAAAAATTAATAAGTATGTTGGGAAACTTTTTACAGGTAAAAGAATGTATTAAATTCAGGTCCATTGAGATACAAGGAATGGAACTTTTAGGTTACATCCTGGGAGTGCCCTATCTTTAGCAGCTTTATTGAGGGATAATTTACACACCATAAAATTAACTCTTTGTAAGTATATAATTCAATGATTTTTAGTAAATTTATTGAGTTGCACAAAGATCACAATAAACCAGTCAGAATATTTCCATGACTTCCCAAATTTCTCTAATATCCATTTGCAGTCAGTCCCTGTTCCCTCTCTTTTCTGTCTCTATAAATATGCCTTTTTGGACATTTCATATAAATTGAATCATATACTATGTAGTCTTTTGCATCTGACATCTTTAATTTATCTTAATGTTTTTGAGGTTCACCCATGTGGTTGTATGTATCCATAGTTCACTCCCTTTTATTGCTTAATAATATTACAGTGTATAGATATACCACATTTTATTCATCTACTCACTAGTTGATGGACATTTTGATTGTTTCCAGTTTTTGCCTACTATGAATAACATTGCTATGAATATCTCCCTAGAAGTATTTGTGTGAACATACGTTTTCATTTTCTTGGTTAGATTCCTAGGTGTGGAATTGCTGCATAATAGGGTAACTTTATGTTTAACTGTCTAACAGAGTTTGAGTTTCTTCACATCTTTACTAACACTTTGTGTTTTTTTTTTGGGGGGGGGATATAGTTGTTTTACAATGTTGTGTTAGTCTTTACTGTACAGCAAAGTGGAGTTCCCTGTGCTATATAGCAGGTTCTTATTAGTTATCTATTTTATACACATTAGTGTATATACGTCAATCCCAATCTCCCATTTCATCCCACCCCCCCATCCCCCGCCCCCTGCTTTCCCCTCTTGGCGTCCATACATTTGTTCTCTACATCTGTGTCTCTATTTCTTTCTTGCAAACCAGTTCATCTGTACCATTTTTCTAGATTCCACATATATCTGTTAATATACGATATTGTTTATCTCTTTCTGACTTACTTCACTCTGTATGACAGTATCTAGGTGCATCCACGTCTCTGCAAACGACCCAGTGTCGTTCCTTTTTATGGCTGAGTAATATGTACCACATCTTCTTTAGCCATTTATCTGTTGATGGACACTTAAGTGGCTTCCATGTCCTGACTATTGTAAATAGTACTGCAATGAACATTGTGGTACATGTCTCTTTTTGAATTATGGTTTTCTCAGGGTATATGCCCAGTAGTGGGATTGCTGGGTCATATGGTAGTTCTATTTTTAGTTTCTTAAGGAACCTCTGTACTGTTGTCCATAGTGGCTGTATCAATTTACATTCCCACCAACAGTGCAAGAGGGTTCCCTTTTCTCCACACCCTCTCCAGCATTTATTGTTTGTAGATTTTCTGATGATTCCCAGTCTAACTGGTGTGAGGTGATACCTCACTGTAGTTTTGATTTGCATTTCTCTAATAATTAATGATGTTGAGCAGCTTTTCATGTGCCTCTTGGCCATTTGTATGTCTTCTTTGGAGAAATGTCTATTTAGGTCTTCTGTCCATTTTTTGATTGGGTTGTTATTTTTTTGATATTGAGCTGCACGAGCTATTTATATATTTTGGAGATTAATCCTTTGTCCATTAACTCATTTGCAAATATTTTCTCCCATTCTGAGGGTTGCCTTTTCATCTTGTTTATAGTTTCCTTTGCTGTGCAAAAGCTTTTAAGTTTCATTAGGTCCCATTTGTTTATTTTTGTTTTTATTTCCATTACTCTAGGAGGTGGGTCAAAAAGATCTTGCTGTGATTTATGTCATAAGAGTATTCTTCCTATGTTTTCCTCTAAGAGTTTTATAGTGTCTGGTCTGAAATTTAGGCCTTTGATCCATTTTGAGTTTATTTCTGTGCATGGCGTTAGGGAGTGTTCTAATTTCATTCTTTTACATGTAGCTGTCCAGTTTTCCCAGCACCACTTACTGAAGAGGCTGTCTTTTCTCCATTGTATATCCTTGCCTCCTTTGTCATAGATCGCTTGACCATATGTGTGTGGGTTTATCTCTGGGCTTTCTATCCTTTTCCATTGGTCTATATTTCTGTTTTTGTGCCAGTACCATATTGTCTTGATTACTGTAGCTTTGTAGTAGTAGGTCAGGGAGTCTGATTCCTTCAGCTCTGTTTATTTTTCTCAAGACTGCCTTGGCTATTCAGGGTCTTTTTTGTCTCCATACAAATTTTAAGATTTTTTGTTCTAGTTCTGTAAAAAAATGCCATTGGTAATCCGATAGGGATTGCATTGAATCTGTAGATTGCTTTGGGTAGTATAATCATTTTCACAGAATTGATTTTTCCAGTCTAAGTACATGGTATATCTCTCCATCTGTTTGTGTCATCTTTGACTTCTTTCATCAGTGTCTTATAGTTTTCTGAGTACAGGTCTTTTACCTCCTTAGGTAGGTTTATTCCTAGGTATTTTATACTTTTTGTTGCAATGGTGAACGGGATTGTTTACTTAATTTGTCTTTCTGATCTTTCATTGTTAGTGTATAGGAATGCAAGAGATTTCTGTGCATTAATTTTGTATCCTGCAACTTTACCAAATTCATTCTTTAGTAGTTTTATGGTGGCATCTTTAGGATTTTCTATGCATAGTATCATGTCCTCTGAGAACAGTGACAGTTTTGCTTCTTCTTTTCCAATTTGTATTCCCTATATTTCTTTTTCTTCTCTGATTGCCATGGCTAGGACTTCCAAAACTATGTTGAATAATAGTGGTGAGAGTGGACATGCTTGTCTTGTTCCTGATCTTAGAGGAAATGCTTTCACTTTTTCACCATTGAGAATGATGTTAGCTGTGGATTTGTCTTATATGGCCTTTATTATGTTGAGGTAGGTTCCCTCTATGTCCACTTTCTGCAGAGTTTTTATCATAAATGGGTGTTGAATTTTGTTGAAAGCTTTTTCTGCATCTATTAAGATGATTATATGGTTTTTATTCTTCAATTTGTCAATATGGTATATCACATTGTTTGATTTGTATATATTGAAGAATCCTTGCATTCCTGGGATAAATCCTACTTGATCATGGTGTATGATCCTTTTAATGTGTTGTTGGATTCTGTTTGCTAGTATTTTGCTGAGGATTTTTGCACCTATATTCATCAGTGATATTGGTCTGTAATTTTCTTTTTTTGTAGTATCTCTGTTTGGTTTTGGTATCAGGGTGATGGTGGCCTTTTAGAATGAGTTTCGGAGTGTTCCTTCCTCTGCAATTTTTTGGAAGGGTTTGAGAAGGATGGGTGTTAGCTGTTCTCTAAATGTTTGATAGAATTCACCTGTGAAGCCATCTGGTCCTGGACTTTTGTTTGTTGGAAGATTTTTAATCACAGTTTCAATTTCATTACTTGTGATTGGTCTGTTCATATTTTCTATATCTTCCTTGTTCAGTCTTGGAAAGTTATACCTTTCTAAGAATTTGTCCATTTCTTCCAGGTTGTCCACTTTATTGGCATAGTGTTGCTTGTAGTAGTCTCTTATGATGCTTTGTATTTCTGCAGTGTATATTGTAACTTCTCCTTTTCCATTTCTAATTTTTTAAATTTGTGTCCTCTCCCTATTTTTTTGATGAGTCTGGCTAAAGGTTTATCAATCTTGTTTATCTTCTCAAAGAACCAGCTTTTAGTTTTATTGATCTTTGCTATTGTTTTGTTTCTATTTCATTTATTTCTGCTCTGATCTTTATGTTTTCTTTCCTTTTACTAACTTTGGGCTTTTTTTGTTCCTCTTTCTCTAGTTCCTTTAGGTGTAGGGTTAAATTGTTTATTTGAGATTTTTCTTGTTTCTTGAGATAGGATTGTATTGCTATAAACTTCCCTCTTAGAACTGCTTTTGCTGCATCCCATAGGTTTTGGGTCATCATGTTTTCATTGTCATTTGTCTCTAGGTATTTTTTGATTTCCTCTTTGATTTCTTCAATAATCTCTTGGTTATTTAGTAGCCTATTGTTTAGCCTCCATATGTTTGTGTTTTATACGTTTTTTTCCCTGTAATTTATTTCTAATCTCATAGCGTTGTGGTCGGAAAAGATGCTTGATACGATTTCAATTTTCTTAAATTTACCAAGGTTTGATTTGTGACCCAAGATGTGATCTGTCCTGGAGAATATTCTGTGTGCACTTGAGAAGAAAGTTTAATCTGCTTTTTTCTGATGGAATGTCCTATAAATATCAATTAAATCTATCTGGCCTGTTGTATCATTTAAAGCTTGTGTTTCCTTCTTAATTTTCTGTCTGCATGATCTGTCCATTGGTGTAAGTGAGGTGATAAAGTCCCCTACTATTATTGTGTTACTGTCAGTTTCCCCTTTTTTTGCTGTTAGCATTTGCCTTATGCATTGAGGTGCTCCTGTGTTGAGTGCATATATATTTATAATTGTTATATCTTCGTCTTGGATTGTTCCCTTGATCATTATGTAATGACTTTCCTTGTCTCTTGTAACATTCTTTATTTTAAAGTCTATTTTATCTGATATGAGTATTGCTACTCCAGCTTTCTTTTGATTTTCATTTGCATGGAATATCTTTTTCCATCCCCTCACTTTCAGTCTGTATGTGTCCCTAGGTCTAAGTGGGTGTCTTGTAGGCAGCATATATACGGGTGTTGTTTTTGAATCCATTCAGCCAGTATATGTCTTTTGGTTGGAGCATTTAATGCATTCACATTTAAGGTAATTATCAATATGTATGTTCCTATTACCATTCTATTAATTGTTTTGGGTTTGTTTTTTAGGTCCTTTTCTTCTCTTGTGTTTCCCACTTAGAGAAGTTCCTTTAGAATTTGCTGTAGAGCTGGTTTGGTGGTGCTGAATTCTCTTAGCTTTTGCTTGTCTGTAAAGTTTTTGATTTCTCCATTGAATCTGAATGAGATCCTTGCTGGGTAGAGTATTCTTGGTTGTAGCCTCTTCCCTTTCATCACTTTAGATATATTGTACCACTCCCTTCTGGCTTGCAGAGTTTAAGGGAGTTCCCTTGTATATTATTTGTCATTTTTCTCTGTTGCTTTTAATAATTTTTCTTTGTCTTTAATTTTTGTCAATTTGATTACTATCTGTCTCAGCATGTTTCTCCTTGGGTTTATCCTGCCTGGAACTTTCTGCGCTTCCTGGACTTGGGTGGCTATTTCCTTTCCCTTGTTAGGGAAATTTTTGACTATAATCTCTACAAGTATTTTCTCGGGTCCTTTCTCTCTCTCTTCTCCTTCTGGGACCCCTATAATGTGAACGTTGGTGCATTTAATGTTGTCCCAGAGGTCTCTTAGGCTGTCTTCATTTCTTTTCATTCTTTTTTCTTTATTCTGTTCCATGGCAGTGATTTCCACCATTCTGTCTTCCAGGTCACTTACCCATTCTTCTGCCTAAGTTATTCTGCTATTGATTCCTTCTAGTGTATGTTTCATTTCAGTTATTGTATTGTTCGTCTCTGTTTGTTTGTTCTTTAATTCTTCTAGGCTGTTGTTAAACATTTCTTGCAGCTTCTCAGTCCTTGCCTCCATTCTTTTTTTGAGGTCCTGGGTCATCTTTACTATGATTATTCTGAATTCTTTTTCTGGAAGGTTGCCTATCCCACTTCATTTAGTTGTTTTTCTGGGGTTTTATCTTGTTCCTTCATCTGGGACATAGTCCTCTGCCTTTTCATTTTGTCTATCTTTCTGTGATTGTGGCTTTCGTTCTGTGGGCTGCAGGATTGTTGTTCTTCTTGCTTCTGCTGTCTGCCCTCTGGTGGATGAGGCTATCTGAGAGGGTTGTGCAAGCTTCCTGATGGGAGGGACTGGTGGTGGGTAGAGCTCGTGTTGCTCTGGTGGGCAGAGCTCAGTAAAAGTTTAATATGCTTGTCTGCTGATGGGTGAGGCTGTGTTCCCTCCCTGTTGGTTCTTTGGCCTGAGGCAACGCAGCACTGCAGCCTACAGGCTCTTCGGCGGGGCTAATGGTAGACTCTGGGAGGCCTCACACCAGTGAGTACTTCCCAGAACTTCTGCTGCCAGTGTCCTTTTCCCCGCAGTGAGCCACAGCCACCCCTCCACCTCTGCAGGAGACCCTCTGACACTAGCAGGTAGGTCTGGTTCAGTCTCCTATGGGGTGACTGCTCCTTCCCCCTGGGTCCTGGTGTGCACACTATTTTGTGTGTGCCCTCCAAGCGTGGAGTTTCTGTTTCCCCCCAGTCCTGTTGAAGTCCTGCAGTCAAATCTCACTGGCTTCAAAGTCCAGTTCTCTGGGGATTCCTCATCCTGTTGCCAGACCCCCAGCTTGGGAACCCTCACGTGGGGCTCAGAACCTTCACTCCAGTGGGTGGACTTCTGCGGTATAATTGTTCTCCTGTTTGTGTGTCGCCCACCCAGCAGTTATGGGATTTGATTTTATCGTGATGGCACCCCTTCTATCATCTCATTGCAGCTTCTCCTTTGTCTTTGGATGTGGGGTATCTTTTTTGGGGAGTTCCAGTGTCTTCTTGTCGATGATTGCTCAGCAGTTAGTTGTGATTCCTGTGCTCTTGCAAGAGGGAGTGAGCGCACGTCCTTCTACTCCACCATCTTGAACCAATCACACTTTGTGTTTTCTATCTATTAGATTATAGCTGTTCTAAAGGTGAATAGTGGTATCTAACTAAGGTTTTAACTTGAGTTTCCCTGATGAAAGTCAATATTGTTGAGCATATTTTTACACATTTATTAACCATTCACTTATCTTCATTGAAATGTCTTTTTAAATATTTTGCTTATTTTTGAATTGAGTTGTTTGTTATTATTGAATTCTAAGCTTTTTATATATTCTAGATAAAAATCCTTTACAGAAATATGGTCTGAAAATACTTTCTTCAAGTTTGTGGCTTGTCTTTTTATTGTATTAATGGTGTGTTTTGAATGTGAAAAAGTTTTAATTTTAAGGAGGTCCAGTTTATCAACTTTTCCTTTTATGGATTGTGCTTTTGTTGTCATGCCTAAGAACTCTTTGCCTAATTCAGTGCACAAAGATTTTATTATATGTTTTCTTCTAAAGAGTTTATGGCATTAGATCTTATTGTTTAGGGTTATAATCCATTTTGAGATCATTTGCGTATATTATGAGATAAGAGTCTAAGTTGACTTTTGACATATGAATATTCCATTACCATATGTTGAAAAGACTTTCACTATTGTAATGTCTTGGCATTTTTGTTGAAAATCATTTGATCATGAATATATAATTACTTATGGATTCTCAATTCTATTCTGCTGACCTAAATGTCTATTTTTATACTGATGTCATATTGTCTTAATTATTGTAGCTTTGTGGTATGTTTTGAAATCAGATAATGGAAGTCTGATTTTGTAAAAAAAAAAAAAACTTTTGTCTATTCCTGGTCCTTCTCATTTCTGTATAAATTTAGGGATTAGCTTGTAAATCTACAAAATAGATTACTTGAATTTCAATAGCAGTTGGGTTGAATCAATAGATCATTTTGAGGAGAATTGTCATTTTAACAATATTGTTTTCAAATTTATGAATGTGGAATATCTCCCTATTTATTTATTCTTCAAGTTCTCCAAGCAGTGTTTTGTAGTTTGTTTGTTTCATATAATAGACTTTATAATAGAGCAGTTTTAGGTTTATGGCAAAATTGAGAAGAAGGTAGACGTATCTCCCTGTCCCCACACATGAATAGCATCTCATGCTCTAAACATCTCCCCGCGGAGTGGTGCATTTGTTGTAATTGATGAACCTACATTGATACATCATTATCGCCCACAGTTCATGGTTTACATTTAGGGCTTACTCTTGGTGTTATATATTCTATGCTTTGAACAAATGTACAATGACATGTATCCACCATTACAGTATCATATGGAATAGTTTCTCTGTCCTAAAAATCCTCTATGCTCTGCCTGTTCATCCCTCCCTTTCCTCTGATCCCTGGCAACCACTGATCTTTCTACTGTCTCCATATTTTTTTCAGAATGTCAGGTAGTTGGAGTCATATAGTGTGTAGCCATTTTATATTGGCTTCTTTCATTAGCAATATTCATTGAAAGTTCTTCCATGTCTTTTCAGGGCTTCATAGTTCATTTATTTTCAGCACTGAATAAAATTCTATTGTCTGGATGTACTACAGTTTATTTATCCATTCACCTACTGAAGGGCCTCTTGGTCACTTCCAAGGTTAGGCAGTTAGAAATAAAACTTCTATAAATATCTGTGTGAAGGTTTTTTAGTGGACATACATTTTCAGATCCTTCGGGTAAATACCAGGAAGTGCGATTGCTGGATTGTATGGTAAGAGTATATTTAGTTTTTTAAGAAACCACCAAATTGTCTTCCAAAGTGGCTGAACCATTTTCCCTTCCCACCAGCAATGAATGAGGGTTCCTCTTGCTCTACAATCCCACCAACACTTGGTGTTGTCAGTATTCTGCATTTTGACTATTCTAAAGGTGTGTAGTTATAGCTCATTGTTGTTTTAATTTGCAGTTCCCTGATGATGTATAATGTAGATCATCTTTTTGTATGCTTATTTGCCATCTGTATGTCTTCTTTGGTGAGGTATCTGTTAAAATGTCTTTGGCCTAGTTTTTGAGTTTTTTGCTTTCTTATTGTTGAGCTTTAAGAATTCTTTGTATATTTGGATAATAACCTTTAATCAAATACACCTTTTACAAATATTTTCTGTCAGTCACAGAGCAGATGCTTTTAATTTTAACAAAGTCCAGCTTATGAATTCTTTCTTTTGTGGATTGTGCATTTGGTGTTGTATCTAAAAAGTCCCCAACCTAAGGTCTTCTAGATTTTCTCCTATGTTATCTTTTAGGCATTTAATAGTTTCGTGTTTTACGTTTAGTCTATGATCTATTTTGGTTTAATTTTTGTGTATTGTGAAGGTTATAATGTCTGTCTAGACTTTTTTTTTCCCTATGGATGTCCAAGTGTTCCAGCTGCATTTGTTGAAAAGACTGCCTTTGCTCTGTTGAACTGCCTTTACTCTCTTGTCAAAGATCAGTTGACTATATTTATATGTGAAGGATTGGTATTGTTTCTTCATTAAATATGTTAGAATTAATCAGTGAAGCTGTTTTTTAATTTTTAAAAAAATAAGATTTTATTAAACTTTTGTTTACCTCCCAGTAATGGCTTCACATTAAATTTAGAATAAGTTAGAAATAAATAGAAAGGAATTTCCAATTCCTTACCATGGTCTATAAGGACCAATGTATAGGGACACTGTCTACATCTGACTTCACCATATAACACTTTCTTACTTGCACACTATGCTCTAACAACATGGGTCTTTTTATGAATCTTGAGCACTCTGGTATTAGGGGCTTTTCACTTGAAGTTCCGTCTATTGCTATTTCTTTCTCATCAATTATATCTTAGCTCAAATGTGATTGTCTCATAGCATTCTCAGTCCAATCACCTTCATTGCTACTCCAGTGACTCTCTACCCTCTTATTTTTTCCCAGAACTGTTTACTATTTGAAATTCTTATTTATTTATTTGTATGTCTAGTTTTATTTTTTGTCTCTTCTCCCTTAAACATATGCTCTGTAAAGACAGCTACCTGGCCATTCTCATTCATTTCTATCTCCCTTGACTTAGCACAGTGTCTGCCGCTTAGTCAAACCTCAATCATTATTTGTGAAATAAATGAATAAAATGATTATCTCAGGGTCTTGCTTGAATTTTGGAAAGAATTAGATAGTATGCTCTTTTTTGATTACCCTTAATTAAAACCTTTAAAAATAGATAAAAACAATGATAAACAGAAATCATTAGAGATACATTTTCTTTGGTAAATAGCATTAACAAAAGTGCAGTTTCAGTGTTTTCAACATTCTATTGCTCATATGAGGAATATGAAATCATAGAATTGGTTGGGATCTTCAGATTCAATCCCTTCTTCCCCAAAATGAAACTAATTGAACATATATTTCCCTGTGCTCATTTTAAAGATCTCAAGAGATAAATATTCCATAAAACAATCTTGTGGTGTTAGTAACCTTAAGCACCTTGAAGCTAAGGTTTTCTTTCTTATATTTTTCACTTGTTTAAATATATCAGCCTCTAATGGAAGATACAAGGCAATTCTCATCTTTCTAATGAAAAGATTCCCCTGAAGTTTTGGCTGACTTAAAATTTTAAACTTCTAGGAATATAGATGAAATTGTGTGTTATACACTTATAAAATTTTATTTAGAAATTTAATTTCTGTTTTTCCATGAAAACAGTAGTTAATAAATGTTGCTTTTTTTCCATTCTCACATGTCATGGAATTATTGTACTCAGATTTATCTTGGTGAACTCAATAATCTACCACTTCAGTGTCTTTATCAACACTTCAACCTATTTTTTGAGTCATCTAATACCACTTTCCATCTAATAGATTTCCAAAGTACATAATCTTACCTTAAAAGTAGTTTGAGATACAGCAGTTTTGCAATCAGCATATGGTAGTCTCTAAAATTCCATTCAAGCTACTAGTAATTATTTATATGACATTACAAAAGTTCTTATTTCTACTCACTTTATTTACTATATGTTTGTTAATACACTCCCCTTTGTATAGGTGAGTGTTGCTTTTGTTTTGATAACGTGATCTTTAAAAAGCTTGTTTCCATAACCATAAATCTGTTAAAATTAGGAGATCCCACTCCAGGTATAATTATTGAATCTGTAATGTTTTGTATCTTTTTATTGTTTTTATTTGTTTAATCAGTCCCATGAGTCGACATATTTAAGCATCCCAAATTAGCATAGATTATAAGCTAATGCATCTTCCCCAAATAACACTTGCTTGTTTAAATAAACATTAAGAGTGCCCTTTTATGTCAAATATTCTGAAAGCCCTCAACTATAGTATAACTTTCTTTTTCTTTTTTTTTTTTTTTTTTAATTATCTATTTATTTATTTATTTTTGGCTGCGTTGGGTTTTCGTTTCTGTGCGAGGGCTTTCTCTAGTTGTGGCAAGCGGGGGTCACTCTTCATCGCGGTGCGCGGGCCTTTCACTGTCGCGGCCTCTCTTGTTGCGGGGCACAGGCTCCAGACGCGCAGGCTCAGCAATTGCGGCTCACGGGCCCAGTTGCTCCGCGGCATGTGGGATCTTCCCAGACCAGGGCTCGAACCCGTGTCCCCTGCATTGGCAGGCAGATTCTCAACCACTGCGCCACCAGGGAAGCCCAACTTTCTTTTTCTTTTAAGAGATCATTTAGGTGAGAAATCATGTTTTGAATTTTGCCAGATAAGGGTTTTAAATAGTTTTTTCTTGTCCTCTATTTTTCAAACTTCCAGCAATAGAAGTTTTTTCTCCCCTCAGTTTAGTGCAGATTTTTCTCTCTTACCTGCTTTTGAAATTTGTGCATAAATAATCATTTTATTTTACCTGATTACTTATTTTTCTGTTAACCATCACCGTAAAGAAAGGTTCTTAATTGGTTGTACGTTTTTGGAGTGAATTGAACACTGTGTGCTTTGCGAGAATGTTAAGGTCTGTGAGTGTTGATTTATTTTAAAAAAATGAATAAGAGCAGGTCAGTGACTCACTGTTTTAACAATAAAGTATGTATTTGACCTATTATGATTAGTTTTGCATTTTTAGATGTGTAACTCAAATTTTAGTTAAAACAGAAAATTTTAATACCTTTATAATTATAAAATATTATTGTTAACAAATCTTTAAGATGGATAGGTCATATGTAATGCCCGTACCAGAAATTATAGTGTAGTGGTTAAAATATGACTTTGGAGCAAGATTGCCTGGGTTTAAACCCTGATTCTTCCCTTACAAGCCATGCAATTTTTGAGAAAGTCTAGTGTGTCCCAATATATAAAATGAGGGTGATAAAAATAGTACTTACTTTATAGAATTAATGTAAGGATTAGATAAGTAATTTTACAGACACTTAGAAAATGTCTGCTGCATAGCAAGCATTATGTGTTTGCTATTGTTATTATAATCAATAATAGCAATAAAATGTCCAGCAGCAGAACTTAGTCTTAACACCAACCCATCCAACTGTGGTTCATTTTTACCTATCAAACTGCTTTAATTCAAAATATATTTAACTACTATTAGTTAACTATCTTTAGGTGAGAAATGCTTTCCTGCCAATTAGATGTTTATCACTCATTGACAGCTCTGTTTGACAGAAATCAAATTAACTACAAATAAGACTAAATGTGATAGGAAGGAAGCCAGTGTTTATTGATCATGTGCTTAGCATTGTGCTAAGAATTCCTTAATCTCTTTTTATTTAATTCCAGACTCTTCTGAATAGGCATTACAATTCTAACTAAGTTATCCAACTAAGCTTTAACTAGTTTACAGTGGTGCTTCTCAGACCTGAATGTGCTGATGAGTTACCTGGGGATCTTGCTCAAGTGCAGATTCTGAATCAGTAGGTTTGTGGTTGGCCTGAGGGTCTGCAGTTCTAACAGACTCTTAGGTTTTGCCAGTACTGCTTATCTCAGACTACACTCTGAGCAGCAGCGGCTTAGATCATAAAGAAACATCCCATGCAATATTTAATAATATGCATCTGAAGGTTAAGCTAGTTTAGAGCATGATGTGACCATTGCTTGGAATCTGTACTGATTATTCACTGCTGCCTCCTGCATTTAACTTTGTGTGCTGAGTTTAATTCATGGTGGACTGATTATCTTTACTGCCTTAATAGGAGATTTGTGGCCATATTGATGGTAGCTAGATTTGAACCTGTGTATACTCATGTATGTTCTTTAGAAAGCCTTGTTCCCTGGTGTCTCAAGGAATCCATTTTCAGGGGTTGTTGTGAAATCTTTCTTTTGACCTAGTGTACACACAGTTTCAACATTCTAAGTGGTGAATTAAATACTTGATATTTGAAAAAAATCATCTTTGACATTGAATTTTAGGAGCTCCCTTCCTCCCCCCAAACCAATCAGGTAGAACAATTAGAATACAGTGGTAGATTTAGACGTAATTGAAGATAGTCTAGTGCTTTGGCAATTTCAAAGATTTTTTTTTTTTAATTTTTTATTTATTTATTTTTGGCTGTGTTAGGTCTTCGTTTCTGTGCGAGGGCTTTCTCTAGTTGCGGCGAGCGGGGGCCACTCTTCATCGCAGTGCGTGGGCCTCTCACTATCGTGGCCTCTCTTGTTGCGGAGCACAGGCTCCAGACGCGCAGGCTCAGTAGTTGTGGCTCACGGGCCCAGTTGCTCCGCGGCATGTGGGATCTTCCCAGACCAGGGCTCGAACCCGTGTCCCCTGCATTGGCAGGCAGATTCTCAACCACTGCGCCACGAGGGAAGCCCTCAAAGATATTTTTAAGTGCCTATTCCAGGATGTTTATTTTCTTATGTTTTCTGCCATTCTCCTTCCCTCCGCCTCCATCCTAAGCTACACTTCTGTGGTGGTCTTCTATAGTAGAGGAAGGGAAAACAAACTGGAGTGAGGAAGGATATAAAGGACCAGTATTTAAAAGAACATTTTTTAATTCTAGGCATATTTTTAATGGAAAATTTTATTGAGATAATTGTAGGTTCACATGCAGTTGTAAGAAATAACGCATCGAGATCCATTTACATTGGGGAAATAAATGAAGATCACCCAAACGAGAACAGATAGAGGCTATTCAATCCAAGCTTGCTATAGCAAGGGAGCCAGCCACCATCACTTGCATTCAGTAGAGATTCAAAGGCAGGCAGGGGAGTAGGGAAGCTTTATAGTGGAAAAAAGGGAAAGCCTCAGATGTGCTCTGACTAGAGGTTGTTGGCATGAGGAAACTGGAGGTTGGCTAACTAGAAATGAACCATCTTGGATGATTGGTTTGGAGAGCATATCTGACTTTATCTAGTTGATCCTGAGTTGAAAGGGTGGCAGAAAATAGGGAAACTGGCAGATACTGAATGAATCCTGACTGTTCTGGGCCAATTGCTGCAGAGGTTTGGCTTCCCAAGATGGTTGCTCCAGAGTTTATGGATCAGAGTACTGTTGTCTTGTATGGTCTTGCCATTATCTCCTTGTATATGCAGACCCTCAACAGTACCAAATTTCCCACAGTGTTAACATTTTTGCCAAACTATAGTATAATAGCACAACCAGGATATTGACACTGTTGCTATCTACTGATCTTATTCAGATTTCTCCAGTTTTATTTTTGTGTGTGTGTGTACATTTAGTTCTACACAATATTATCATGTGTGTAAGTTAATGTATCTACCACCACAGAAAAGATACTGAACAGGACAGTTTCATTACCACAAGGATCTCTTGTGTTGCCCTTTTATAAAGACACCAACTTCTCTCTCATCTCTAATCCCTTGCAACCACTTATCAGTTCTTTGTTTGTAAAATTTTGTCATTTCAGAAATGTTATATAATATAAATGGAATTATACAGTATGTGACCTTTTGGGATTGCTTTTTTCAGTCAGCTTAATCCTCTGGAGATTCCTTGTTTTCTTTTAAAACCATTTTAGTTACTCATATAATACATGAATAAATTCTTGTGAAACATTAAAATAGTAAAAATAAGTTTAAAGATTTCTTTAAGTAAAAACACTCTCAAGCCTAGGCTCCCCCTTGAGATAATTATTTATTTAGTCATTCTCTTATTGAGGTCATATATGTATATATATCCCTCCCCCCAAAAAATTTCTGGTACTATAAAAAAGCTACAGTGGACATCCTTGTACATGCCTCCTTGTTTGCATCTGCCAGTTTTTCTCTATGTTTGACACCTAAAAGTGGGATTGTTGGGTAATAGCAAATGTACCCAAGTTTGAGTAGATATAGTCAAATTTTCCTTTAAATTTGATGTACCCATTTATATGCCTACTAGTGGTACCCCAAAATGACCATTCCCTCAGATTATCCAATGTCTAATAGATTTAGAACTTCAATTTTTTTTTTTTTTGGACAATCTTATGAGTGAAGAATGTATCTCATTCTTGTTTTAATTTATATTTCCCTGGTTACCAATGAGGTAAGTATCTTTTAAAAAGCATTTATTGTAGTTAATTGCACTATTTTTAATTCCTGTTTTGTGGTGTTCTCTTCATGTTCTTGTTCCATTTTTATATTAGGTTAGTTTTGTTTTTCTTCTTGATTTAGAAGAGTTTTTAAAACCAATTTATTCTGGGTATAATCCACTGTTTGTTGTTTACACACACAGTTGCATTCTATAGCTAATTTCTTAACATTGCATATGTTAACTGACATTTTAAATTTGATGTTCACTTTATCACCTTATCTCTTTTTGTGTCTTTTTTTTTTTTTAATTAATTTATTTATGGCTGTGTTGGGTCTTCGTTTCTGTGCAAGGGCTTTCTCTAGTTGTGGCAAGCGGGGGCCACTCTTCATCGTGGTGCGCGGGCCTCCCACCACCGCGGCCTCTCTTGTTGCGGAGCACAAGCTCCAGACGCGCAGGCTCAGCAGTTGTGGCTCATGGGCCCAGCTGCTCCGCGGCATGTGGGATCCTCCCAGACTAGGGCCCGAACCCGTGTCCCCTGCATTGGCAGGCAGATTCTCAACCACTGCGCCACCAGGGAATCCCTCTTTTTGTGTCTTTTTAAGGAAGGTTTTCCTACCTCTCATTTATAAACCTTCTGTTTTCTCAAAGTTTTGTGTTTCATAAGCTTTGGGGCAGGTTTTCCCATATTCATGTTCTAGTTCAAGCCTACTCTGGTTAGGGTGTCTTCTTAGCTAGGGTGTCTTCTTGATCTTTTCAGCTGAAGTGTCTGTCTTGGTTTTGACCACCTCTAAGAGGTTACATATATTCATTGTCAAAATGAGCAAGTTACCTTATATTCCATGCCAGTCTCCTTTCTGATTCACGTGGACAGCTCTGCCTTCAGAAAAGCCTGGTAACATTGAAAGTACATACAATTCCAAATACAGAATTTTAAAGATATAAGATATGTGAATAGTAAATTTTTGAGTAAGGCAAACTCCCAAAAATCCATATAGATTTTAATTCCTCTCAAGACAGATCAACAAAGCCAAATATGATGATTCTACATATAGCTGATTTTGAACTATCCCCTTAAAACCAACTTGCTATCTATTTTCTGTAGAAATGAAAGATTTCATGACTTTTACAGTAAATGTTACATAAAGAAAAATTTACCCCATGGTTCTTGGCCAAATATGTGGGGTCAGATGGAAAATCTTTGGCAGATCCCCAGAGTTTAGTAGTATGAAAGTTTTAGTTTACTAATAAAAGTTTAAATTTATTTAAATTTTCAAATAGATTGTGTTATTTGAAGAGATAGGATAATAACAAAAAGGAATATAATAACCTTGAGATTTTTAAATATTGATTTTGGAAACACTTCACACTGAAATCATTCAATATAATAATTAGTTGATCCAGTTTTTCTTCCTAATGTATTTATTATTCTTTTTTTAAATTTAATTTTATTTATTTTTTATACAGCAGGTCCTTATTAGTTATCCATTTTATACATATTAGTGTATATACGTCAACCCCAGTCTCGCAATTCATCCCATCACCACCCCCCCCACCCCCCCACCCCCCCACCACTTTCCCCCCTTGGTGTCCATACGTTTGTTCTCTACATCTGTGTTTCTATTTATGCCCTGCAAACCGGTTCATCTGTACCATTTTTCTAGGTTCCACATATATGTGTTAATATACGATATTTGTTTTTCTCTTTCTGACTTACTTCACTCTGTATGGCAGTCTCTAGATCCATCCACGTCTCTACAAATGACCCAATTTCGTTCCTTTTTCGGCTGAGTAATATTCCATTGTATATATGTACCACGACTTCTTTATCCATTCGTCTGTCGATGGGCATTTAGGTTGCTTCCATGGCCGGACTGTTGTAAACAGTGCTGCATTGAACATTGGGGTGCATGTGTCTTTTTGAATTATGCTTTTCTCTGGGTATATGCCCAGTAGTGGGATTGCTGGGTCATATGGTTATTCTATTTTTAGTTTTTTAAGGAACCTCCATGCTGTTCTCCATAGTGGCTGTATCAATTTACATTCCCACCAACAGTGCAAAAGGGTTCCCTTTTCTCCACACCCTCTCCAGCATTTGTTGTTTGTAGATTTTCTGATGATGTCCATTCTAACTGGTGTGAGGTGATAACTCACTGTAGTTTTGATTTGCATTTCTCTAATAATTACTGATGTTGAGCAGCTTTTCATGTGCTTCTTCGCCATCTGTATGTCTTCTTTGGAGAAATGTCTATTTAGGTCTTCTTCCCATTCTTTGATTGGGTTGTTCGTTTTTTTAATGTTGAGCTGCATGAGCTGTTTATATATTTTGGAGATGAATCCTTTTTCCATTGATTCGTTTGCAAATATTTTCTCCCATAATGAGGGTTGTCTTTTCATCTTGTTTATGGTTTCCTTTGCTGTGCAAAAGCTTTTAAGTTTCATTAGGTCCCATTTGTTTATTTTTGTTTTTATTTCCATTACTCTAGGAGGTGGATCAAAAAAGATCTTGCTGTGATTTATGTCAAAGAGTGTTCTTCCTATGTTTTCCTCTAAGAGTTTTATAGTGCCCGGTCTTTAAGGAACAGGAGGGAGCAGCTGAGAAGAGTGAAACAAAGAAGAAAGGAATGACAAGCTAGGGGTGTGTTATTAAGCTGACTTTCACTGTGAGTATTTAGGGCTCCATTCTGCTAGAGAATCCTGAGGAGCCCTGTAGAACATACCTCAGAATTATACATCTAAAGGATAAAAAAGGGGAGCATTTATCCCTTTTTTTCCATCTCCCATTGCTCAAGAGTTGCTTGAGCAATGCAGGTGTTAATTCCTGCATTTCCAAGTTTAGTTGAATAGATGCCAACATGGGGTCACAGCGGAGAAGTTTGATTGCAGAAAGCAAGAGAACAAGGCTGGCTTCATGTGTATTGATCTGTCAGTGTTCTGTGCAGCCACTGGGGCCAATACCTTGAAGGCCCTAATGCTTTGTTTAATGCTGTGCTCTCACTGTTTTGAAATTCATAATTACTTCTGAACAAGAGACCTCATGTTTTCATTTTCTACTGGGCTTTGCGGATTATCTAGCCAGTCTTGCTAGAGGCACACGGTAGCCCTGAAGTGAGGGGCTGCAGGGTCATACCTGAAGGCAGCTGGCTGCCACAACAAAAGTTGGAGTAAAAAAGTTAGCTAGGAGGATGTGAAGTGAGGCCTAAGAGGTATCCAATACATATTTTATGTAGTGTATCTATATCTAAGTGTCTGTGTTGCTACTCATGGTGTATTAAGCAGTGATGATCCAGCAAAGACTGCAGAGGGAAGTACAAAGCTTGTTCTTCCAAATCTATCCAGGGTATGTAAGCCTGGGGCCTCCCTGCTTAGAGCAGTCCCTGAGGGCAACCCTGCAGGCTAGATTCAGTCCTGATGACCACAGTGTGCTGGTCATTCCAATTAAATATAAGAATGAGGTCACAAGGTTTTTGAATAAGCTGTCATTCCCCTGTACCTCCCAATTTTGACTTGCAGGGCTTATCTCAACATCTGCTTGAGAGAGTCCACCAATGTGGGGAAGCCTGTTCAGACTGGTAGGTGGGAAAGAACAACACTTTTCTTTGCCTGTTTTCTCTCCTCCAATGTGGTGATTGCTGCTTCAACCCTGGGCTTTGAGGAAAGAAGGAAAGTGCATCAACAGGAAGTGATTTAAGCTGTTTCCCAGTAAATATGTCCTTCCTATAACATCTTCCTCCTACTTCATGCACATTATAAGGGACCTAAAGGAAAAGGTGAAAAGGGGTCTCTGTGTGGGTGTATAATCTGAACGGCTCTGTCTTCTATCCTATAATATTTTTACTGGGCAAACAATTTTGTGAGCTTTAAATATCCAGGAACTTGAAGTGTTTTGATTGGTTCTAAGGTAAATTTTTAGTTTTTTAGAATCCGTGGAAGAAAAGACTAGAAGGAATGAAGCAAAAGGAAAATATTTTCTTTTCTTTTGAAGTAAGAATTGCCCCACAAGTTAGAGATATGTCAAATATTATTTCTGTTTTATGGTCAGGAAAACTAATGTAATGCAGAGAGGGATACTAACTTCTTCTATTAGAACCATCTAGCAAGCTAAATATGAGCATGAACCCTGCTTGGTATTTTGCTCAATGAGTTGGCAGTATTATTTTTAGAATCTCAATTTATACTGGAAATCTAAAGAGAGTCATTATCACTTCCTTACTTTTCTCCTCCATTTTTTTAAAGTGTGCGGTTATGAAGAAATGGGAATGACAAATGATAATTGTTTAGGCCTAAAGAACAATGGATACCAAAAATTTCTTTGTCAGTCAAAAGAGTGAAACATTTGGTCAGATTATGGAAATAGTTGTCATTGAAATGTTTGTTTTGTAAATGTCTCTAGTTGTTTACATGTATTCAGGTTAAAAGTAAATCACTGTGAAGAGAAAGGTCAAAGGATTTAATAAGATTTTGTTCATGTTAATAGGTACAAACCATGTGTTTAGATACATACAGAGGGTGCAAATACAAATGTTTCTATGTGTGCAGACATATAAATAAAAATTGGAATGATTCAAGTATATGGATATGAGAGGTTATTATTTTTTTGTTTTTGTTGTTTCTTCTCCAAAGAGACATACAGCTATACTCAGCTGAACACTGGATTTTTCTTTGTGTCACCACTGTAAATTAACTTATTGTGATGATTTCCAAGAAAACTGATGACAGATTATTTTTGAAAAATGTGGATACATTCATCATCATCAGCTGTGATCAGCTGCAGTGAAGATGTCCTTTGAAAACGAAGTGTTCTAAATTAAGATGCTTAAAAAGTACAAATAACAAAAACCAAGTGAGCAAAACACCCAGCCTTTCAAAGTTGGTATGTGAATGTGTCCATTTTTAATGAGGAAAATGAGGTCAGCATCAGTTGGGGACTTTCAGAAGAACACAGTGTACTGTACCAATTAGTGACTGTTCTCAGGAGGCCACAGTGACACAGTTCTTCATCCTGCTGCCAGGTGGCACTGTGCGGCAGTAGGTGCAGTAGGTGCAAGGCATGAAACGTTTGCTCCTGACCTATTTAATTGTGCTGCTGACCCTGGTAACTGATTCTATTAGAAGTGTGAAAATAAACTTATTTTACAAATGTCTAAATTATCTCTATATAACTATCCTTAAACAAGTCTTATTCTTCACTTTTGGTGAGAAGCTTCTGTGCTTAGAGAATGCATCTTAAGACTGGATAAAAGTCTCATGGTTTCCAGAATGCACTAACCTCTTTCATTATAACTGGCGCCTCATGCCTTATAAATACTCTGCTTTGAATATAAATAAAGCAGTATTAAAAATAAAACTCTTTTGTTGCCAATACAGTGCTTTTTACTTTGGAATAGTCAGAATAGAAGGAATTTGAAGGTGATGAATAGAGGAAGTATCTTATAGCATTAGTTTAACATATGGTAAGCACATACTTAAAATCATTTTTTGAAAAGAAGAACCTCCTATAGCACTTTTTTTTTTTCTTTAGAGTGAGTATATTTTTTGCCCATTACCCACCTCAAGGACAATTATCATCATTCTTAAAATGGTCAACTTTCTGGTTGCTTTTTTTTTGATTTTTAATTCTTTTTCACTTTAGCATGATGTAATTTGGTGCTTTTTTCTTTGTTATTATAACGACCTGACTTCAAAATCACTCTCAGATTAATTTTCAGACAGGAAATCTCCAAAACTAGTGCAGGTGGCATACATTGGGTCCAAAATCATTTTAAATGTTGGACTTTTACCACTGCAAATTTAAATCTCCAAATTGTGTAAATGTATAAGGTAAATGTGTTATTCAAATATGAAACACCTATCAGAAATATAAGTCAGTGTTAGTGTTTAGATTTTTCAAGAGATAGCATCTAAAAGATGTGATCATTTTGCAATCTCTGGATAAAGGACAGTTTTGTGGTTGTCAACCTTTTTGTCTCTTCATGTTGGGCATCTAGGTACTACAGAGATTAACAAAACAGTTTAATTTTTGGATGTATCTTGATTGTATTGATATTTATGAGGCTCTATAGTTTATGAAGGAAATTCCAAAGGGGGGCATATTTAGTGGTAATTATTAAATTTTCCATGTAAAACTTACTATGACAGTATAAAGAAATCAGAGTAGTACAAATCCCAGATTGTGAATTAGTTTCATAGTGTTTGCAAAGGGAAATGTTTTTGTTGAATGTTAATTGATAGGATCATATTTCTTAGAGTAGTTCTTACTGAAAATTCACACTATACCAGCAGTAAAATCAAATAGAGGTTGGACAAGAGCCGTGGCTTCAAGATTTCAGTTCAATGAATGACAGATAATTCTAATTCAAGAGGAATGCACAGAAATAAAGGATGCTTATTGCAGTTATTGAAAACAGTATAAATATATTAGAATAGGAGCTCAATAAAATACTGACAAATCCCTATGATATACCACTTAAAATATATGTTTTCAAGAATATATAATGTTATGGACATATGTTCACCATTTATAATTGGGAAGAAAGGTAGAATATAACCTAATTTTATATGAAATAATTGTAAAATATGTATTTAAAATATTTTAAAGAATTTCCAACAAATATTAAAAACAATGATTTCTGGATAGTGGGATTATGAATAATTTTTTTCTCTTTCTGTACTCTGAAAAGTTTCTTCAATACATGTATTATTTTTATAATATGAAAAAATGCATTTTACTTTAAAACACAAACTTACATAAAGATCATATAATAGTATTAATTTATGTTAAAAAGTGTTTACATAAACACTTTATTGTCGGTATATTTTAGGAAACGAATGAAAAATCAGGTTCTTTCCAGTATTACTGATTATTATCTCCCCATTGCTCCCAAACCCAGGGCTAAATTTTTCATGGTGCAATATCTAACTCATTCTATTTCTTTTCTTTTTTTTTTTAAATTAATTAATTTATTTTTGGCTACATTGGGTCTTCGTTGTGGTGTGCGGGCTTCTCATTGTGGTGGCTTCTCTTGTTGCGGAGCATAGGCTCTAGGCACACGGGCTTCAGTAGTTGTGGTACGTGGGCTCAGTAGCTGTGGCTTGTGGGCTCTAGAGTGCAGGCTTAGTAGTTGTGGCGCATGGGCTTAGTTGCTCCACGGCATGTGGGATCTTCCCGGACCAGGGCTGGAACCCATGTCCCCCACATTGGCAGGCAGGTTCTTAACCACTGTGCCACCAGGGAAGCCCTAACTCATTCTATTTTCTATAATCAGACTTTAAAAAAACTCTTTAGTTGTAATAAACTTGATTGTTTTGAAAAGTAAATACCTTGTACCTAGTCTTAGATGAAAGCTTAATTTTGTCTTCGTCATAAGCACTGCTTTATAATATATAGGTGAAGAAGAGAAGATAGGCATGAATAAATGTGGCTAAAGAAATCTTATTACACAGTGGCTTCTAGGCTTGGTTTTGTGACTGATTGATATCATTTACTGA
The DNA here is from genome assembly GCF_009873245.2 of Balaenoptera musculus. NCBI lineage: Eukaryota > Metazoa > Chordata > Mammalia > Artiodactyla > Balaenopteridae > Balaenoptera > Balaenoptera musculus. The sequence goes on along the minus strand of NC_045796.1, from coordinate 61,445,183 downwards.
GTGCTTATTGTGTGTCAGGCATTGTGATAATAGCATTTTAAATACTGTATCTTGATTCATATAAAACACTCATGTGCTCAGTATTATTATTTCCATTTTACAGACAAGTAACTGAGGCTCAGAAAGCTAATAGTTTATCCAAAGTCACACAACTAGTTAACTGCAAAGGTGGAATCTGAAATTATCTCTTTTAAATTTAAAATCTATTCTTTCCAGTCTAAATGTAAATCAATTTGTTATTTGACCATACAGACAGATTACTTTCTGGGATTCAGTTATTTTCTCATCTTTAAATTGCAGGACTTCTGCAAGATTGGAGGGGGCTCAAAGTTTTCCCGATAAAGAGCTACTTTTAATATTTCAAAATCTTATGTTTGTATTTGGGACCAAACAAGAAAGGGTCCAAGACGTTGAAACAGCTTGGAAATTGAAGAGATGTACCTTTTAAATTGCTGGTAGATGGGAATTGACTGTGTCTGGGACTTCTCGGTTCTCCAAGGGACTATATAACAATAATAGTTTGTGATTCTAAATGTAAATTTTTCTGGCCAAATTATATGCTAATTAGCCTTATAATTAAAAGGTATGTGTAAGATCAGTTTTTTTTTGTTTTTAAAAATTTATTTATTTATTTATTTATTGGCTCCCTTGGGTCTTTGTTGCTGTGTGAGGGCTTTCTCTAGTTGCTGTGAGCGGGGGCTACTCTTCGTTGTGGTGCGCAGGCTTCTCATTGTGGTGGCTTATCTTGTTGCGGAGCATGGGGTCTAGGCACGCGGGCTTCAGCAGTTGTGGCACGTGGGCTCAGTATTTGTGGCTCGCGGGCTCTAGAGCACAGGCTCAGTAGTTGTGGCTCGCGGGCTTAGCTGCTCCGCGGCATGTGGGATCTTCCCGGACCAGGGCTCGAACCGGTGTCCCCTGCCAGGCAGATTCTTAACCACTGCACCACCAGGGAAGCCCCTGTAAGGTCAGTTTTAAAGGGAGTCTATAAATAGGATATAACAGTAGTGTGAAAGATTTTGTTACAGCTGGGTAAGGGCAGAATGGCTTATTTGTTACAAAAAGACCGATAACAATTAAAGGAAACAGTTGTCAGGTTAGAAAACAATTCATCACAGTGAAATAAAGAAATGCAATGAAAGGAGAAATAGTAGAATCTCATGATGGGAGCATGGGCTCTGTATTTGAAAATATTTTGCTGAGAGCACTCTGTTACCAGATACGGATGAAGTGAGTGACCTCACGGGGCTTTTCTAATTTCTGTGATTCCATAGCAGAGCCCTCTGAAGGCACCTTGCTTATGACACTTCTGGATTTACATTTTACCACATAATGAACTGCTGAATGATTTTGGTTGGAACAGTTTCCCTATTATTGCACAAGTCATCTCATTATTGAATGGAACAACCCCTATGTGCTCCACAAAGCTCAAAACTGGAACTTGACTGTAATGATTTTCTAAGTTCATTCCATAATCAGTGGTGCTTCATATTCATATCCATAAATATGAAAGTTCTTGGTGATTCCACATGTGACCAATATTATATGCCATTGAAATTATGCAATTTATTTTTGTAATGTACAAAAAAATGACAAGATATAGAAATGATATAGAAACCATAGAGTGCAGATTTCCTTTTTATTAGTGCTTTCCCTCCCCCCCACCTCAATCTCAATACAGCACCCAGTTTAGGACAAAGACAAAACGAAAGTGTATCTTGAATATGCATCACAGGTTCCAAAAATGAAAAGAAATTGGATTTGGATAGCACTTACTCAATAGACAGATATGATACATGGTAAGAAGGTGCACTGTCTGCCCTGTGATAGATTAAACTACTTTGTAGGAAAATTACTGTGAGCCAGTCACCACCACCACCGTGGCTAAATCTTTAATAAAATTCTCTTCCATATTCAGTAGTGAGGTATGAAGTACACAATAAGCAGAGTGAAGTAGAGTGCCATTTATCAAACAGCGTCCAGGTCTGTAATCTTCTGTTTTATCCTTTCTTTGTACTTTATTTGTCTTTATTGTTGCAAGGAGGGATATTTACCCAGAGCAGTGGAAATGAAGCCCTGATAAACTTCCTCTTTCCCCTCTTTCCCTCTCTCTTATTCCTTCTTGTCAGTCTTGTCAGTGTAATTTGTTTATTTCCTTCTTGGTGGTCTTTTGCTTGTTTGGCATTCTTTTCTCTCTTCCTTTTTTTCTGCCTTTCTCTGCAGTGTGCATTCAGGCTATGGGAAATGACACCAAAGCTACAGAGAAATGCAATGGGAATGCTAACAGCTACCATGAAGGACCGTCCAGGATGTATTCGGTAATGACTTTGAATGACTTTCGGCAAGATACCAGTCTTAAAATGTTGTAGCCTGCCCCTGGGTGGCAGTGCACAGCCAGTCCTGATGCCAACAAAAGAATTTTCAGAGTAAAGATTTTATATGTGTATGTGTATGTATGATATATATAGGATATATGTGTTCATGTGTGTGTATGTACACATATTTATGTGTATGATTTATGTGTGTATGATATATGTGTGTATATACTAAATAGGTATATGTGTCTACATGTGATGTGTATATATGTATATATGTGTGTGTATATGTATGTACATTAGTGTGTATATATATATATATATATGCTACATGTTTATCCATCTTCCCCCAAACTAACAAATTTAAAAGTGACTTTCTCTTTGAAAGACACAAACTCTCAATCTAATTTATACCATGTTTCTTAGGTACAGTAATGATAATATTGCTAAAAATAACTTGTGTCTTTTAAAAAATCTTATGCTAATATGGTTCCGGATATCCTAACCATGTGATGATATCTGAATTGTCTTTAAAATCATGCAGCTGTGAGTACAGATGCAGTGGAAGAGTTCAAAGGATAGTGTGAGTGTGGATGGAGGTGCTTTGTGGCCCTTAGTCTGCATAATGCCAGTCTATGTGGTAGTCTTGGGGGTAAATTATTTTTAGTACTATTATAACCTTTTTTATTGTTTGAATAGCAGTTTTATGACAAAACATTTATATTCAGACCGCCTTTGTTCTTGACTGAAAGAAAGCAATCATGGAGAGTGATAAGGCAACAATGGTAATGATAACTGCATTTATAAAGACGTACAGAATTTAAATCAGTGTGCTAAAATAGACTGACAGTACTTCTCTGCCTGAACCTGGAGCAGAGATGGGCATGGCAGAGATGTCTTTGCTATTTAGGGGCAGATGACAGTGTGTGTGTGTGTGTGTGTGTGTGTGTTCCTTTGTCATTGTTTCTTCCTTTTAGTTAAATGTACTTGGTATATAGATGTAGGGGTAGCAATAGCAAACACAGAAATAGTCTATGTTCAGATTGACTATTATCATAATTTTGTCAGAGCATGATACAATGCAACTGCACTTCTGAATAAACTATTCAACTCAAGTATTAGTTCTTAGAAAAATTGTGATTATTTGCTTCTGTCTAGCATTCGTCTATTTCTCTGTCTCATGAGAATCTACCTCTCATGAAATATTGATAATTCACTCTGTGAAAGAGAGGAGTATGGGGAGGGACTCCATATCTCAAAACAAAATTCAGCAGCAAGAGGTCATTCTGTCTACTGGATACCAATGTTTCCCATATGTGTTTACAGTTTCTTCAATTTTCCTTGTTCCTAATGTTCCAACCATAAGTAAAAGCTAAGCTTCTTCTGGTCCAGTTACATTCCTTTGTTTTTTATTTTTAAATATTTTGTAGCATTAAAATAATGGATGTAACAATAAAAAGGGTTGGCATTGTGCAATTGCCTTGTGCTGTACATAAAACTAAAACTATACAATGTGGGATAGAAATAGTATCTTCTCTTCACAGGGTATCCCTAAGGTCTCTTAAAATCAGCCATACATTGCCAAAGTCTATTACTTTGTCTTCCTTTGCCCCTTGTCTTCTTCAGCAAAGTTAATAACTTATACATGAAAGGAAAAATCAATTTATTTGTCCCACCTTGATTCAGAAAGAAATTAACGTGGCTTACAAAGATACATAACATAAATTTAAAACTAAGTGAGGGAAATGAAGCCAAGGAAAAACCAGAAAAGGGAAGGACAGTACATGGAGTGTAACTACGGCACTGAATGCACACTGTGAAGCCCTATGAACTGGCTAGATATGGGCCGCACATTTAGTCCTCAGCTTTCTAACAACCAACACAAAGATGGAAACAATTAATTCCAAGATGCCCAGAGCCAGAATCAAGAGAATAAACTGATTCTTTAGGGGATTATTCCAGTTGCATAGTGTACCTGCAACTATTCCAGGTACACAGGCTCATGGGGAGTTTATCTCCTGGATCTTCACAGAACATTGTATAATTCAGAGAAATATGTCCCTTAACCATAGCCTATGGTCAACACACACATTAGTGTGATGAAAACTAGTTATGTGCTGTGTAGCATTTTGGTAAAGCAAGTCAGTGGAAGCAATTCCAAGGTTGTTTGTTCATTCAGTCGTCATCCTGTGTGTCATTTGGCACAGTAGCAAATGGAAAATGGTTGTGAGCAAGACATATATCCCTTGTCCTCATCAAACTTAGAATCTTTCCCCGACAATTGTCACTGAAAAATTAGTTATATGTGTGCGATGAGAAGCCCTGCATGTGGTCAGTAGAAGGTTCAGGTTATGTCTGGTGGTCTAACCTAATCCAGGGATGGATTGTTACAAAGACTAAAGAAATACTGGGACTCCAAAAAATTGGGGCAGCTCTGTAAAAATGACATTTCTATGAATCCAGCTTTTAATTTGTGACAAGTAGTTGTGGGTTCAAGATTGTACTTCCTGATAGGAGTCTGAAAAGTGCTTTTATTCTGTGTTGCCAGTTGAGAGCAAAGTCATGTCTCAGGGGTTGGTTGACCTCTGACTAGAAAGACAATACAAATTGAATTTCATATTTAGCCATATTCTATTTGCTCATAAGGAGGAAAAGAGAAAGAAATGTTTATATATGCATTTTGGCTGCTTAATTCTTCCATTTTGAGTCCCTTTTCTTTTGCAATATGCGTAGCATTTTCTCCAAGCTTTATTTTTTGAGTATAACTCACCTGCTAACCTGTGTCTTTAGAATTTTTAAACACAGTTTCTATCAACAGTCACTTTTAACAGCATGTTTCATAAGATAAATTGCTTAGAAGGCATAGTTATATACCAGGAAAATGCATGCATCTATTTGGAAAATAGCATTTTATGACATAGAGGAAATAGTTTATTTTTTCATTCGTAATATAATTGGACTGTAAATGCTCCTGTTGTGTTCTGTTTAGCTTGTTATTAATAGTATTCAACATAGTTTCAATTTAAAACAGGGAGATACAACATTTCAGGCAATCTATCTTTTCGATTCTGTGTGTCTCTAAGAATGGCCTTGTTTTTCCAGATCCATAATTAGTTCCCTTCAGATGATTTGTTTGTTCCCCTTTTGGAACTGTTTGTGAAAACAGTGGGGAGGGAGGAGAAAGATGTCTAGTAAAAGGATTATGAATCCAAATTGTGATAAAATGATGGGGGGAAAAAAAAACCCTAGCAGATTCTGGCTTCTTGGTAAGATAGAAAGAATATCTAGACATTGGTAACCATTTTTGGATAATCAGGTCACACAACTTATCAGGAAGACAATCGTCATTTAGCATGAATCCCCTAACCAGCATGGAAGGGATGCCAACTTCACCCAGAAAAGCAGTCCCCAAGTCTATTTTGATTAGCAGCCTTCCTTTCCTGCCTTACCTAAACACACAGGCCCTGCAGCCACATTAAGCGTCCCCCTTCTTTTTGCTATTTTCTCCTATCTTCTTTGCTCTAAAGTAATGGAATAAAGAAGTTATGTATTATATATGTGTATATAATATATATATTGATTTGAGTTTAGAGAGGTTTAGAGGAGTGATGTGTGAGATAACAGAACTTATCTCTTACACACTGCCATATTAGAGGAACCAGGATTTTCTTCTTTAAAGTGGATATGTCTATAAGGAATGGGGATAGGAGATAGGTAACAGTTTCATATCTTTTCTGGATAATCCAGAAATCTCATGACCTTTAGAATATTCCTAGAAAAAATTCTTCATGCTGCTCTCCATCTCCACCTCACCAAGTCCAACCAACCACAGCTTAAACTGCATGAGAAACACAGGGAATATGTCCCCCTTTCCTCCCTCTCAAAGAAATATAAGCCACAGAAATATTAACATTCTTTTTTCCACTTTACAGACTGATTCTGGGAGAGCCAACTAATTTGGCTCTGCTTGCCCCTTGAAAAAAAAAGATACTTTTGCCCTGGGCCATTCTAGTTAATGTTTATTGTTAAATTTATGTCTTTCTTGGGGCTTAAAAACAGTGGAATAAAAGTGCATCCAAGTTTTTTGGAAATGCATTTAGACTAGAGATGGGCATGAAGAATATTAAGCAAAACTATAAAGTTCACACTGTTGTTTTTCAACATCTATTGGATGTAGCTGCTATCAATTCTCCATGGGCCTTTGGTTTCTTAGCTTTCATAAAACTATTGTGTACAATGGGCAAATGGACTCCACAGCTACCTGAAGCTTATATCAACTCTTAAAAATGAAAAATGGCCCTACTCTATGGCATAATGTAGTTTCTTTGAACTTTAGGGATTCTTGTCTAAACATATGTACAATTAGTTATACTGCAGAACTAAATAGATTTTCTTCTAGTGGCAGGTTCCCTTCAGGTACATAATGACAGAAAAATAGATTTGTTCCTTCAGGTCCTTTTGTTTCTTCTATATCTTTCTTGGCAAAAGCTCTTTTGCACAATGGAATGCGTTCCTACTAGACTCCATTGAGGAAGACTTAAGTGTTAACCATATTAGGACACTGAGAAATGATAAACTTAAGTTAGGCATAAAAAAAGAAAAATCAAATGAGAAATAAAAAGAAAGGAAAAGGAACTAAGAAAGTAGTAAGGACAGAAGGAAGAAAAAGAAGAAATCGCTCCCAATCTAATTAAAAGGCCAAAGTTTCAATACAGTATTGTATGTCCAAAAAGATAAATTTCTCCAAGGACATAACATTTCAATTTTTGAGAAGGGAGATGATCTTAGAAATATTGAAAGATTTGTCTTTCAGGTAAGAAATGCTGCCTTACCATGTGGGATTTAGTAATTTTTTATTCAAAATAAGACGTTCACAGAGTAAGAAATGATTACGAACAACATTGCTCTAAGGAAGAAAAGCTGTCTCTTTTTTTTTTTTTTTTGAGAAGTAGCAGTAGTTGTTACTTTTTAGACATCCTTTTCTTCCTTAAAGAATATAGTTGTGAAGATGTAGTGGATAAGTTGCATGGATAAGTGTTGAGTGCAAGAATTTCTTCTTACCGCTTTTTTTTTTTTTTAAAGATGATAGAAGTTTCATTTGGTAGCCAGAAAATGCTACATTGAAAAGTTTAATCCCAATAGTTTTGCAAGATTAATTTGTCCACTGCATGTAATTCACTGGCAACGCCAATTCTGGGTAGCTGTGTGGTAGGGATTGATAATGACAGTACTCTGCTGTGGCTCTCAAAAAAGTCACACGACTCAGCAAAGATTTTACACAGTAAACAGCTCACCTTTTTCCTAAGTAAGATGTTTAGGGAGAGGTACAAATGGTTATGAGAGGATAGGTAAAATTTTGGTAATATACACTCACTGATATTTAACTCAACCAGAATTCTAATCATAGACTCTTAGAACTGGCAATATTCTTAAAGGTCATTGACTCTCATCCCTATATTGTAGGGATGAGCAAATGAGGCTTAAAGTGGAATTTCCAAGACTCCAAGTTATTGGAAGACTAAATAGTAGAAATCATGTCTTAAAAATTAAACTTTGCTCCCTTTTCTTTCTGGGTTTTGGGCTCTTTAGTGATATGTTCCCCTCTCCCCCCACTTATATATTACTTTATTGGGTTTAGGTTGAGTAAAATGAAAAATGAACTTTTGTTTATTTTTGCATATTTAAGGTTACAGAATTGTAGAGATGAAAATGAATCTCTAATACATCACTCAGTTCAACTCTCTTAATTTATAAATGAGGAATCTGAGGCCCAGAGAGATTTCATCTCTTGAACCAGGTTCACAGCCAGCTAATGACCGAGTGGAGAGTAAAATGCCAGGTCTCAGAACTCAGTGCATTGCCCCTTCTGCATTACGTTCATTCCACTACTTATATTTTATAAAAAAATAAATTATGAAATATTTCAAACATGAAGAAAGATACGAAGAAGAGAGAAAAGAGAATAATATAACTAATACCCATTAATCCTACACTAGGGTCTTTAAAATCATAGTGTTTTGCTTTATTTGCTTCAGACTATTTTGTCTCTTCACTTTAAAGAGTAAACAGATACGATTTAGCCCTCTGTATATCCCTCCTCCTCTCTCCTCCTTCTAGTTTTCTTTTTATCTGTAATTTTGCAACTTTTGTTCAGAAAAATTTCAAACATGGAAAAGTTGAAAGAATCTTATGGTGATTACCATATAACTGCCATCTAGATGCGACTATTGACATTTTACTATTGCTTTATCTGACATATATCCATCTAGCTATTCCTGCATTCTTCATTTTTTTTTTGATCCTTTCAAATGAAAGTACAGACATCAGTACATTTTCCCCTAAACACCTACCATGCATATCATTAACTAGTGTTCAGTACTTGTTTACATTTTTTCTTTTGGTGTAAAATTTACATAGAATGAAAGGCACAATTCTTAAGTGTACTTTCATTGAGTTTTGACAATTGCATCTATCTGTGTAACCAACCATCCCCATGATCATGCTTTAGAACACTATCATCACCCTGGAAAATTCCCTCATGTCCTTTCTCAGTCAGTCTCTGCCCCAAGCAACTTTGAAACAGATACCATTCTGATATTTTCCACCATAGATTAGTTTTACCTGTTCTAGAATGGAATATAAATGGAGTCACACAGTATGTCCTGTTTTGTGTAAAACTTTTTTACTCAGCATAATGTTTTTGGAATGTATCCATACTGTTGGGTGTATCAATCGTAGTCCCTGTTTATTGCCAAGTAGTATTCCATTGTATGGGTGAATCTTGGTTTGTTTATACACTCCCCTTTTTACAGAATATAGGCTTTCTATTTTGTGTCTATTATAAATAAAGCTGCTATGGTGGCCACTCCAGCCTTGTTGTACTTACTGTTTCAATGATATATCTTTTGTCATCCATTTAATTTTAAGCTATCGGTGTCTTAATATCTAAAATACATCTCATATAGAAAGCATAGACTTGTGTCTTGCTTTTAAACAAATCCATCCTGACAATCTCTGCTGCCTAATTGGAATTATTAATCTGCTTACCTTTAATATAATTCATGATGTCTTTGGATTTAGGTTGTTAAAAAGTTTGTTTTCTGTTTCTCCTCTGATTTTCATTCCTCTGTTCCTCTCTTGCCGTCTTATTTTGGACTATAGAAATGTTTTTAGAATTCCATTTATATATGTGTATACACACACACACATACACACACACACACATATATATTTTTAATGGTTACTGTAGGCATTACAATATACATCATTAATTTTTCACAGTTTAATTAGGGTTAATACTGTATTACTTTAAGTAAAATGTAGAAATTTTACAACTGTGTAAACTCATTTACTACTTTCCATTTTATATGTATACATAAAATGTGTGTAATTGTTTTGCCTTATACTATTCAATTTCTAAAGCAGGAAAAATTTGATGCAAATCATTTTTGAAAACTCAATTTTGTTTAAAGAAAGTGGAGACTAAGAAGACATGGGCGAAATGATACAAATAAAATAAAAATTAAGACTATGAAGTAGCATAAAATTTTTAAACCTCTAATAATAAAAAGATAAGAAAATATTTAGTCAAAAATTGTGGAAAAATTATGAGTGAAATCAGAGACAAAAACATTTTTAAGTTTATAATCTTAATTCTAATATGTTTTAAAAATGCAAAAGATACATGACAGAATCTTTTTTGACTAACTGATTTGTTGAAAAGATAATCAGATATCAAAAGAATGTTTTCAGAATCTGCATCATGCTTCTTGTTTTCTAGCATGTAGGACTGAAACCAGGAGGAAAATCAAGCTAGCTATGCAGTTATTTGGCCAATGGTTTTGTAGCTTTGTAGTCAGACAGGAGCACAGAAAGGTCTTTGTCCTTTGGGAACTCTGAGACTGATGATGGCTATTCTATGACCAGCTCAGTTAGTAAAACTAAAATTAACTGGGCAGTAGTACTTTAGTTTTGTTGGTAGGGAAACAGCAGTGGGTTCAGCCACTTTATTCAACTCTTCTTGTGAAGTCAGAAGTTGACTGGCCTTGTGTGGAAAAATCAATAAGGCATTTATAAACCTTCATGAAAGAAAAGATTTTTGAAAGGGGAATATGTTGGTTACATGGAGAGATGACCCTGTGTGAAGGTGGGAAGGGTTGGAGTAAGCGGATTAAGCAGCAGTGACTACAGGGAACACACGCCAGTATTTTTGATTTATGTTAGCGTTCATGTAGTGAGCACTATCTTGAGAATAGCAGTGCTTTAAAAACCCTATTGACGAAGCCCTGCACACACAGGGTGGCGTCGGGAAGTTGCTGGATTGTACTGCACTGAAGGATTCTGTTTGGGGGTAGCTGGTGATCCTTTTATTTCTTAAGGGATGCCTGGTCTAGTCTTTATAGTTTGGGTGGATTGTATTTTGGTCCAAACTTTCTGCTTACACATAAGGTGATCAGTGACTTTTTCTGTTTAAAATTCCTGCCCAGCCAAACTCATCGATGTCTAAGTTCTAGATTTTGAATGTTTAGCCCTTTTCCTCTCTTCTTCCTCAGTGCTCTCACTTCCACATGATTATTTAGGGTGAGTATATTTGTCATGGACATATTAGATTATCAAATATATGACAAGACTCATTTTAACTTTGGTTAAAATTTGGTTAATATTTTAACTAATCTGCATTTGTACAACACTTTTATACCCTGACATTTTGATTTTCTTAATTCCAATGAAATAAATTATTATTGGCTTCAGAAATATGATACAGTATAAAGGAATATAGGTGTACAGCTGTTTCATGAATGCATGCCGCTCTACTGAAGAATGTTTAGAATTATAGGAATTGAGTATATTTTCTCAAAGTACAAACATGTTGGTATGAGACACTGTGCAAGTGGATGGGCCTTTAGGCTAAATCTGCCCCTCAAAGCTTTCTTGTTGTATCTTAAATGATTTTCACTGCCAAAGCTGCTTTTTAATTTGTAAATGTGAAATGGGCTGGATCAAAGTCTTAGAAGATTCAAGGAATCTAATCCAATTTGATGTAGAACAAAACACAATTTAAAATCTAAATAATTCCCAAACTTAAGAAGCTGCTTTCTGATGTACTTTCTTTTCCAGTCATCACAAAGTGAGACTCCTGCTGTAATTCTCTGTTCCCAAGATAGGCATCTCTTCTATGCATCTCTTTGGCAACCTTAAAAAAATTACCCTTACACTGGTTCATTTGATTTAGTGGTCTGGAAATTTGAAAATGAGGTTGTCTGTTAAAAGTGATCCCATGCAGTGTCTTTGGCAGCATGGGGTGCTCTGGAGCAGGGAGCAACAATGGCAGGAAGCCCCCTCAAAGAGCAGTGGTGCTGACATGATTGGGCAGAGCAGCAAAGGCTGATTTCCTTACACTGAAGCTGTCCTGCCCCAGGCGTCTCCCTCTGACTGTCACCCCATTAATGCACAGCAATTGCTAGGCAGTCTTCAAGTCATCACCTTCTGAAAAACAACAGATGGGTTAACTGGATTGAGGTCACTCAGTGAGTCAGGAGCAGAGCTGGGGTTAAGTCCTCAGTCTCTTCATACCCAACCTGGTACACTACCAAATATATAGGCTGTGGCTCCATCAGCATTTCTAATGTTTGGGGAACAAGCTCATTAAAACAGCTCTAAACTGATTAAATAAGGTTTATAACCTGTTTCTTTTCCTTTCCTCCTTCCTTTCCTTCTTTCCTCCCTCCCTCCCTTTCTCCTTTCCTCTCTCCCTTTTAAAATTTCTTTTTAAAAAGAGCCTGAATTTATCATGTACCACTTACTGTTCAAAGGTGCAAGGATCCGCCCTAATTATACTGCGTACCTCTCTGTGTAGCCTCCTTATTATGATAATCTTCCCACACCTCATCACATTTTATGTAAAATCTGAAATTAAAATGTTACAAGGTTTACCCTGAGTTTTAGACAAGGAGAAAAACTTTTTTTTCTTAAATGACTATTCTGATTCCATATGAGTTGCCACATTTAAATAGCAGCTACTCGTTGATTATTTGTGGGGGAGAAGGGAAATCACATTTAATTGATATTTGCACACAAGAAACGAAGTTACGGTATGTGACAAGTTCAAGCTATAGAATTTACAACCAAGGTTTTACCCAAAGGCTCTTGAAAGATAGCAAAGTTAGCCACAGAGTTTAAATACCTCCTTCTGACCAACTGCCAAAATGAATCAAGGGCATGGGGGGGGTGTTGCAGAGAGAGACAGAGAGACAGAGAGACAGAGAGACAGAGAGACATTAAAAAAATGGAATTAATTTTATAAACAATTTGGAAAGATGGATAATGGACTTGATTGTGAATGACAACCTTTCAAAACAGCGGTTTTAGTCTTTTTTTAAAAAAATTGTTTGTTTCTGGACCTGGACTTGATAAAGTTTAGCAATGTTTCAAGCTTTCTCCCCAGAAATATGCATATGTGCTCATTATATACAATTTTTAATACAATTTTAGGTAGTTCTTGAACTCCCTTAAAGCTCATTCAAAACCATAGGTTAAGAACTCTTATACTTAATAAGAACACTTAGAAAAAAATCTAGAATAAAAATTTAAAAATGAAATATTTTTAAATAATATTGAACTTAAACTAAGGATTTTTAGCTAGACATAGACCTCTGACTCACTTTCTCATATATCACCTTACTAGTCATTAAAGCTACCAACTCTCACTTTTGAATCCCCAATCCTCTTATGCTGTTGCTTTGTACAACAGTGCTCTTAATTAATTAGTATCGTCATAGAATTAAGTAGTGAAAAGAATTGTGAGAAATCATTTTGGGTTTATAATATAGTAACCCTTGGCCATTAGATTAGGACAAATTTAAATCATTCTAAAAAATGAAATTACTATTAAAAATTTCCAAAGAAAATTCTACACCTATACTCAATAATGTCAATACTTAATACTTTCCTGTAAGGTAAAGAACTTTTTCTTTATATCTGACCTAAATTCTTCATACTTCAGATTAAATAGTTATTTTCTTATCATCACTGGGAATTGAACACAGGTGGTCAAAAACTTCTGTGTAATACTGCTCAGAGAGGCACCTTATTTTTTTAATCAGCTAAAATATGTAGATAATAAGTTGTTTTGATTGTATATTTAGTCTTGATCTGCTCCTGAAAGATTTTGCTGTGATTTAAACTCTTTGAATTTCAGCTTATGAACCAGAGTGTCTTTGGAACAAGCAAAACATGTTAAAATAGCAATTACTCTTGTAATTGCAAATAGCTGAAAGCTCCTGGATTTTTGATGCTTTTATTCTAGGTTTGATTTTCAATATGTTTTTGATTGCTTCCCTCAAATTTCTTTGCATTTTCTTGTAGTTTTGTTTTTTTAAACCATGTTGATAGTTTTAAGCTCATCAGGAAAAAAAATGGAAAAGTCAGTTGGCGGATGAAACAGGAAGGAAGCAAAAGACAAATTTTCCAATCTCTTAAGATGCAGTGTCCTTTTGAAAGAACTCCGTTCAGATAAGAGTATTTTCCTGATCACTTTATGTTTATTTTCAATTAATATGTTAATTAAACTTGCTTGTGGATTCTTCCAAACTCAACCTCAGTTATAGTTAAAGGAGCTGAGCTTTCACCAATGAAAGGAATCAATTTGGGTTTTGCTCCCCACTCTACCTCTTTCCTCTCTAAAAATGGCTGGAAGAAGTTTTTCATATTTGATATTCTTGTTACTAAGCCACTGATCCTATCAAGTGTTCAAATACAAAATATTCCTCAGTGGAAACTGTGTTCTCAGTGTGTCTGAGGGTTATTCAGGGTGACATATGCTCTGTTCAAAGGGTTTCTCTCCGTCCTTTTCTGTTTCCTAATCATGACCTTATATATTGAATTCATGTCCTTAAGTACAACTCCTTTTCCTTGAGACAGTGTGTTTTTAATTCAAGGAGATTTTAAAATTGCTTTAGCAAGATCTTAATTAAAAAGGGAATTCTCTAAATCATTTCTGTGCATTTCTCTTCTCATAATTTATTTTAACATTTCTTTTTTGTTGTTGTTTGTTTTTTTTTATTTTAACATTTCATAGACAGTGATGACACAAGACTACAGTCTCACAAGCACACATGATACACATAATGCGACAATATTAGACATCAATAGTGTGTGTTTTATTGTATACTCTACCTGAAATATACAATAGGGTGACTTACATAAATCATTTATTCCCAGTCATGATTGATGACCTCATAACTCACGAGTGACGGGGCAAAGCAGAGCCCCAAACGAGTTATGAAATGCCATCAATAACAAGTTGAAACAAATGATTTATCCAGTGTCATAGCCCATTGTATGTTCAGTTTATGCAACAGCAGTTAATGATAGAAACACCCAAAATGGGTGCATCTTGTATTTTATCTGTCATGTATACATATACTCTTTCTATACTATTTTATACTAGGTTAGTGCTTATTGGCCATGAAGAAAATGATCAAGGTTGAAATTGGAATGTGGGTTGATAGAGAAGATATGATATTTATATATATAAATCCTTTTGGAATCTCTTTCCTCTTGACTAGGTTTTTCCCCTTATTTTCTTTTTAAAAATATATATCCCTTTTCTAGCAAGGAAAACATTGAAAACAATCTGCAGCTATGAATTCAACTTATTTCTTTTTCAGTTGACATTCTCAGAGAGAGAAAAAGTTAGCATGATTTTTAAAAGTTAAAGGATGTTATATGATTTTAACACTAATTTTTTTCCCATGTGATTTTTTCTGAGTATACAGTTTAGAAGTTTCATATTCCCATATTCAAATGCAGTAAGAATCTGTCTGTTAAACTATTTTTATTTTGTAAACTTATCCTACGCATCCTATGTATATTTGGAAATCCTGCATGTTTCATATAGAAATCTATTGCAACGTTAAAGAGCATTTATATTTTCATTGCAAATTTAGAGATTTGTTTCACTGAGGTTAGGGATATTAGTGGTTGCCAGAAGACTATATTTAAGGCTAATTTTATGAGGTTCCCATTCCAGACTCAAAAATGACATTAACTTTTGGGAAAAAATGACATTTAAAGAGAGTGTTAGGTTTGTTCTTTTGAACTGAATTAAAAATCTGTCTCTTATGGCACTCTCCTTCAATACTTATAATTCTGACTCACTAAGAACTCCCAGATCTTGTTAGATAGAACATTATCAAGTGAATTGAATAAACCATAATATGGGTAGTGTGCTGTGCTGGTTATTGTGCAAAGTTAAGCAAATCTAGCTTCTACTTGAAATGAACAATTAGACAAAAGGTAAAGAGGCAATTAGGCATAAAGATATCTTCGTGGGTCTTAGCAGTTATAGAAAATACATACAGTTTGAGGGTATTTTATGAAAGCAAATGTGTGTCAAACTCTATAACCCCCTTTTGATTCCTTTGGAATATATCTCTAAAATATAATATTACAAATCTGTCTACTTTTTCAAATATCCACTGTCATCATTTAGTCTAAGCAAATATCTTTTCTCTCCTGAACCATCTACAATGGACACTTGCAAACTTGATTCTGCATTTCTTCTTGTCTCCTATCAACATATTTTGCATATATGTAGTAGCCCTGAGTGAGCTTCTGAAAAGTGAGCATTCCCTGCTACAGCTCTTCAGTGTCTATGAAATACATTTAGAATAAACCTAAAGCCCTCTATCTGGATTTCTAGCTAGTTCCTGTATAACCTGGTCCCTGTATAACTCTCCAGCCTCATCATGATCCACTTTCCCTTTCACTTTAGTCACATATCCTTTTTTCATTTCCACAAAGGGTCTGGCTGTGCTTCTGCTTTGGGGTCTTTTCCTGTCCTATTTCTTCTGATTGGAATTTGTCCCTCTGCCTAGCTATTGCCTGTTCATTATTCAGGTCTCTCCTAAAACGTCTTTCTCAGAGAAGTCTTCCCTGAATTTTCATCTAAATTAGGCCCCCATTATAGTCTGTCATTCTACTTTTCCTTCGCAATGACTATCACAATTTTAATGATATATTTATCTCTGTGATTGTTTGTTCAATACATGTTCCCCTATGTAGGCTTTCAGCTCTATAAAGGAGGGCATGTACGTCGTATTCATTGCTTCTTCACAGTGTCTAGCACAGTGCCTGGCACCTAATAAACCCTTAATAAACATTTTTTAAAAGAAGTTAAGGTTGAAAATGACACAGTAGAAAAAGTTACTAACTTCTTTTGAGTAATTTCTCATTCATTGATCACCTACCACATTAAGTCTATAAAACCTAGTACTGTAGAGATTTACTAAAGGATTTTTACCCTTGGAAAACGGATACTACATATGACCACCCAAAACCAATTCAAGTATTTATTGAATATATATGAGTAGAGGAGAGGCAGAGCTAATCCTGGAAGCTTACTTGATATTGGTGAGTTTGAGCCTTAATTTAACAATGTGAGGAAAAGAGTAGTGAGAGGGAACAGAATGAACATTGTTATTTCCTATGTTGGACCATGCATACAATTACGAAGGCACAAATTACGAGAAAGTTTATACTTTGCTATGGACTGAATTGTGTCTTTTTAAAATTCATATGTTGGAGTCTTAAGCCCCAATGTGATGATATTTGGAGATGGGGGCCTTTGAGACATGATTAGGTTTAGATGAAGTCATCAGAGTGGTGTCCTCATGATGGGATTGCTATTAAAAGAAGAGACTCCAAAGAGCTTGCTCTCTCTCTCTCCACACTCACACAGCGAGAAAGGGCCATGTGAACACACACCAAGAAAGTAGCTGTCTACAAGTCAGGAAGAGAACACTCATTAGAGCTCAGCCATGCTGGCACCCTGATCTCACACTTCCAGCCTTTAGAACTGTGAGAAAATACATTTCTGTTGCTTAAGAAATACCCAGTCTAGGTATTTTGTTATGAGGCCAAACTGACTAAGACACATGTCTTACCTGAGGATCTGCTTTTCTGGAACATTTATTGAACTGAAAAATCTAAAACTAAAATGCATCTGAGAGGCTATAAAAATGAGAGTGATTACTTATCAGCAGTGTACCTTAGTAGAACTCTTCAATGGCATGAGCATAAGACGATGGTATAGATACCTCCTAGAGATTTTATTTGCTATATACTGAAAGTGGTTGATACTAATAATTATGATGCAATCTTAGACTCTTATCAATAGCAGTATAGTACTTGAAATCAAGGAGATAAAATGTCTTTATTTGAACCAGGTAGCCTTCAACTAGAGTTATGACTTTGTTCAGGGAAACATATTAATAATCCAGAGCATTGATTTGTATCAGAATTTATTGGGAGAAAATTAAAAATTTTAATTGCCAAGTCTACCCCAGAATTTTTGGATCATGATATATGTGGGTGGGACCTAGAATTTGTGTCTAAGAAAACAAACTCTGAGACTTAGGGAAACACTGAGCCATAGCGTATTCAAGAACACTTGGGATGGTAAGAGGGCATAAAATTCTGTCTTAGCAGGAAGGTTTGAAGGTTTTGGAGATGTTTAGTCTGGAAAGGATAAAACATTATAGTTCAATATTTGAAATCTCCAAGGATAGAAGAATAATATGACTTGATCTCTGTCATTCAGAGGGCAAAACTTGGATCAATCTGTAGAAAATTCAGGTAGTGTGATTTAGCCTCATCATGAAGCTTTGGTAATTTCTAGTGTTGTTCAAAGAATGAGTTACATTGGTAATTGCTGAGATCTTTCTTACTGGAGATACTTAAGTAAAAGCTGGGTAACCTCTAAGGGAAGGGCATGTGAAAAACTTCCCAATACATTCTTCCTTCCCAAAGGTAGAAGTAGTAGAGTAGATATCAGAGTTTGCAGTCATGTGAATGACAGAATATATTTTTAAAAAACATCTCCTCTGTATCTAGCATATATGACATAATTAAATACATGCATGTTCTACCGCTCTTGGTCCTAAAAATTTCTACAATTTATTACTCCTTTGTTTCAAGGGTTTGAAGGTCTCTGATCAAATGAAGATGTCTTGTGGGAAGGTAACAGTGTAAGCGACTTCATTTGCCAACTTCAATGGAGATTGCTGAGGGACTATTATACAGAAAAATTAATTTGTGAAGGTAGTGAACGGAAATGGATGAATAAAGAACATGAGCTCTGTCCAACCAGTGAAGGTCTGCGAAAATGGGGTTCCAACTTTCTAGAGGATGGGGAGTTGGATTAGGGCACTGAACACCTCAGAGAAGTATCTTGTGGGAAAGGGATAAAAAAACACTCAAAGCTAAATTCCTAGACCACATTATCTTGCTTAGAGCAATTTCTGATCCTTGCTTTATTCATACTCAGTTATTAAGGAACCTTTTTCTTTTGCATGTCTCTTTCCCAAACCTCTGATTAGAATTTTTCTAATTCTGTTATATTTCACAATACAATCCTGTTGGTGATGGAATTAGGTGATTCCCTTTTAGATTAGATCGGGAATTACTGGTGTCCCCACCTGCAACAGGATGTTTGTGGAACAGCATCCAAATCTGGGTTTCCCAGATACCACCCATTGAGCCTGTCATATAGGAGTTTGAGATTGGGTAGCTGTCCCTGGGATGCAGCAATTTGTGGTAACTGTCTCTTTCTTGTGGTTGGGCAACTTTTCATGATGACAGCACATGGCAGAGAAAAGAGGATTCTTTCTTTCCAGGTGCAGAGAGACACCTGAATCCCAAGCCTATGCACAAAGTTGCTAGTCAGAGCAAAGAACTGCCATTCTTTGTTTTTATCTCTATACTGGCCATCCAGGCTGCCCAGGTGTAATCTTTGTCCTTTAAAGTCATACCTTAGCTTTAATTTCGCTCTGATTTCACCCAAATACGGATGTTTGGAGGATGAGAGGAAAAAGAAAAAGAAAATATGATTAAATGCTCCGTGTTATCTTGTATGTGGCTCTGGGGACTTCTTTTTGTACATTAAAATTAATTAGTGATTTATTTATTTATGATTGATTTCTTGCCTTATTCTAATTTGTAATTAAGATAAATTACAAAAATAATACAACAAAAACTAAAAATTGGGACCAGGTGAAATATAAATCATATGGAATAATGATTCAAAATCCTGGTCATAAACCAGAATCATCTTTTGTTTTCTTTTTATTAAAGAAAGGTATGGCTAAACCCTACCCCAGATCTTTTACTAGAATCTTTGGAATCTGAGCCAGGGTCATGTGTAATTTTAGAAAGTAGATTTGATGCATAGCCAGAATTGAGAACAGATTTCTTAGGTCAGGTATTCAGCTAGGTGGTTGTATCTCAGGGTCTCTCATGCAGCCAGGAAATCAGCAGAGTCTACTTCCATGATGGCTCACTCACATGGCTGTTGGCAGGAGGCCTTAGTTCCTTGTCACTTGAGCCTCACCATAGGCTGTTTGGGTTTTCTTAAGACATGGGGGCTGGCTCCCTCAGAGCAAGTGGTACAAGAGAAGGAAGAAGGCAGGAGCCACAATGACTTTTGTAACCTAGTCTTGGAAGTGACATTCTACTGGTCAAACAGACTAACCCT
Organism: Balaenoptera musculus; assembly: GCF_009873245.2. Classification (NCBI taxonomy): domain Eukaryota; kingdom Metazoa; phylum Chordata; class Mammalia; order Artiodactyla; family Balaenopteridae; genus Balaenoptera; species Balaenoptera musculus. The sequence continues at coordinate 61,425,338 of NC_045796.1, read as the reverse complement.
GATACAATGTGGGAGGTTGCTGTACAAGGCTGTGAATATAAGGAGGCAGAGGTAATTGGGGACCACCTTGAAGGGTGGTTACCACACCTACCATGACTCAGCTCTCACTCCATGAATCAGGGAACAATTATTGGGGTTTTGCCAGCTGTCAAGAATGTCTATTCCTACTGTCTACTCAGGAACTGGGAAATAACTACAGAGTGAGTTTGCAGACATACTGAACTGAATGACAGGTGGACTTAAGCCAAAACTTCATCTATCACATGACTACCATGAGCCTCTACTCTGATTAGTGGATCACAGTGGGTCCCCCAAGAATTAATTTTAGCTCAGAGCCCATGCTGAACATCTTCAAAAGGTCTGAGTATTTCTCTTTGCTCAATGTATGGTCACTGTAGTAAATGGCTGCTGTTACTTTGGGGAAAACTGGGAGGTGATACATTGTAGGTTCTTCCGCATCAGTACCTGGCCTTCTAAGTGAGAGTTCGTGGTTTTCTATTAGGGTGACTCAAGTCAGGCCTCTGTTCACCATACCTAGAGGTTTTCATTTTACAGATCAAGTAACTGTTCATTTATTTTAGTTATAAGGGCCCTGTGGTTAATTAGTTATTGTCAAAGTTCATTCTGATGGTCCCTCTAGCTCTCCTACGTATTATGGTAACTGTATTCTCCTTGCCTCTTGTAGTTAATTCTCTGCTACCCTCGGATCTTACTATATCCACTGAAATTAAGGGACTCAATGGCAACATGTTCCACCTCCTCCCTGCCTTCAGAGGACAGTTATGACAGTGTTTTCTGAGGATATTGGTGTTTCTTTGACAATTCATTTGTGAATGTCTTTGTGAAGGTAGTGTGCTTTGGCCTGGGAGAAACTGGAGGTAGTCACATGTGATAAATTCCTTCCAACTTAAAAAAAAAAAGTCTTGCATTCCCCCTTCCATCTACCAAGACTTTTCCAGCATCTCCATCAAATTATTTTAGGTCATGAATGAGTTTAGATTTCAGATAAGTAACTGATGACAGTCTGGCATTTGACTTAGATCTGGAAGAAAATAGGGTGTGGCATGGGCAATACTGCCATCCCGTTACAAGTTAGCAGGCTCAAGTGAGGTCAGTACCAGTTCTTCATGCAAGGTGGAACCCTATTGACTCAATAGGTTAGTAGGATTTGGGGATTGCTGTGTAATCAATGGTATTCGAAAGATCCCAATTGTCACCTTTCTCAAATGTTACCAAATTCTCAAGGTTCCACTCTTTCCTAAGCAAGTTTCTAATTTTCACATAAGAAATATAAGACTTTGTTGTAATTTAGCAGCTAAAGAATCTTCTTTTGATTTTTAGCTAATCAATCCTGTGACAGTAGAAATAAGAGATTTTTTTAAGGTAGACAGGGAACTCCCTGTTTTCTGCTTATGGCTTGAACAAAGACTTTAAGTTAGAGTCTGCTATTTTTCTTGTTATAAGTCTTCCATGCAGTTACAAGCAACTGATCTACCTGACCATCCTTGCATTCTTATGCTCATCATACTCTGTTTCAGAAACTGCTACTTATTTTATTACAGTTATACCTTTGATAGATACTTCATTCCAAGTGATCATAGGTGGTAACTGAAGTATCTGTTTTACTACTGGATACCATGATTTACTAATATTCAACCCTTTTTTGGCAGGCAGGTTCTTACTTCTTTTAAGCAACTCAGATGTTTATCTTTGAGTGTTTTATCTACAGTTACTTCTGATAGCTATCTGTATTAGTCAAGGATCAGTTGCTCATATCAGAAACCACTTTAGCTATTTTAAGCAAAAAGAAATTAAATACAAGGTATTAGGTGCTTACAAATGTTGGAATTCTGGGAGGATTAAAACTAGGCCGGGCCTCTAGGGAGACTCCCAGAATGATGTTGCAGAACAGTTCTGCCAAAGAAATTGCAAACTCAGCTAACTCAGCCTTTCCTCAGGAGGTTGGGAAATCAAGTATTTATCACCAGAACTGTAAACTCCAGAGCCACATTACAGCTACTAGACCTGACCCAGAAAAATTTGTTGCCTTGTGCATTAAGCCTATGTTCCACTTAAATAAGCACTGAATTCAAGTGTCATGCATCTAATTGGTAAAACCTAAACTGCATCTGGAATTCTAGATTTGAGGGAACGCAGAAAATGAGAGCTCTCTAGCCTTTATAATACAAAATTGATTTAAAATATTTATCATAGTTCTTGGAAATTCATGGTAAAATATCGAAGAATGTTAGTTATTTTTTGATTACCAAGAAAGTATATCATATGTTATCTGAGTACTCTGTACTGTTTAGGGTAGACTTTCATTTTGTGTTCTCCTTATTCATGGTCCTCTTGGCAGAAAATGATTGTTATGCACATGGACTTTATTTCCAATTGCCCTGTTAGCAGGTGTCTTGAGATTTTTGCACCTAGTGTACTCACCATACTGCAACTCTCATGTAGCTTCCAATGGTGAATAGTTGAACAAGAATTTGAGTTCTTATTTCATGGGTTCTTGTAACAGATTGCACAATTCTTGTGCCTCCTCCATTTGTTAAACCTATATTAGTATTCTGAAGATAATTTGAAGACTGGAAAAATATAGTGAATAAGAAGAATGCATTGTGCTTTGAAGTCTCCAGAAGAGGATGCTTATAATATATTCAGAGTATCCTTAGTTTGATATTTGTCTCTGGTCAATCACAACTTCCTAATTCTTGCTTGGTCTCATAAAGATTGCCTTGTTTATTATTAACATATATGAAAGAATAAACAGTGACAGGATTCAGAGATACTTAGGTAAGTAATAATGAAAGTTCATATATTGATTGTAAACACTAAATCCAAACCATAATTCTTATATAGTGGCCTACATATTGACAAAGCTGTACAGATGTGAAAGACAAAGTAGTTCTAAAAATGTTGACATTTCATAGAAAGTTAGGGCTGGAAGGGATCTTAAAGATCATCTAGTTTAACCTTCTCATTTTATACCTGGGGAGAATGAGAAACAGAGCTGTAGTTAATAGTCCAGAGTCATAAAGTTGGTTAATTTTCAGGCCCCAAATACAAATCAGTCTGCTTTGAAGTTCAGTCCAGTCCAGGGCTCTAACTACTATAAAATACCTTTTCCTTTTAATATTCTTAGTATTCATTACCTAGCTACTCTTGATCCATGTTTCTTTCAAAGTACAAAGGAAATCAAAATGTTTAAATTAGTTTCAGTGTTAAAATCCATTCATGTAGTAAAATATTTCTGATCTTTTTTTCTGCTTTTTAAATGAAGATTTTGAAGACGGCTTGCAAATGTTGTTTGCAGAACAGTTTACGCTCCAATAGTGATATATCATCACTTTCTTTTCTAGAGAATTTTTCTTTATTGCCCAACAACTGGTTTTCATATTCAGTGGAGTGGAGCAGCAGTGGCATCCGCTGATTAATTAGTTCAAAAAGTGTTAGTTCCCCAAGGATAGCCTGTTAGATACTTTCCAGGTCATTTTAAAAAAGAAATCTATTGCTCAAGTTTACAGGTGGTGGCACACCGAATTTAGATTCGCTTTAAGGCACACAATGAATTTGCCACTTCTGCAAGTCTCATTGCTAATCCTCTGTTACAGTAATCCTGAGCAACAATCCAAGTTTACATTTGACAACAGAGATATGAGCACTTGCCTCTTTGATTCTATATTACATTAAATATTCTTGACACTTTCTTTTTAGATTCTTGTTATAGCCTGCACCATTTGGTCTTAAAATGGTTTAGCTTAACATCCCTGGGGAATTAATTCCTTCTGAATCCTGAATAATGTTGTTAAATTAATTGGATGAAATCTGTAAATGGTTGGCATTAGTCCTGTGTAGGACCGTGGACATCAGTAGATCAAGTCACCTTTCAATTTAATCCCTGAAGTTGTTCTCAACAATGTTGGTATTGGATTATATAATAAAGTGTACATTGTCCTTTAAAATATTATTATGCTGTTTTTCATCTTTGAAAATTACTACTTGATCTTGGTACTGAAATGGTAGCTTAAACACATCCAGTGAAGCTAAGAGATTCTTGGCAGAAACGCTGATGGAAAGATAGGGAACGTTTTATGTGAATGTAGTCAGAGCCTAGGGTGAAGGTATTATCTGATACATTTCATAACAGATTTGGCCTTTTCTAGGTTTTAGAGCCATTAAAACCTGGGGGCAAAATTTTATTTGCCTCGATATAGGAGGAGCAAATCTTGGGCCTCATTATTAAGGTATACTATTATAGGTACTGAGAGCCCTACTTTCCAGGGTACAGTAGTTGAAACAACACATTTTCCTTAACCATCTGCCATATGCCTAATGTTGTGCAGGGTGCTCCAGGGAACAAGAGAAGCAGAAATGGGCAAGGCCATAGTGGCCTGCCAGGGAAAAGCAAACACTGGACCTTCTTAATTTAACCTCTTATTAACCATTTTTCCTTAGCTATAGGAAGAGTGAATTTGAAGTGCTGAACTGTAAGATACACTTCAAACAATTATGATTGCTAATGTTCTGGTTCTCAGAGGGCTCAGAAAGTGGCTATCAGTGAACGCAAAATGAGACCTTTATCATTTTTTCCTTTTTATTACTATCTAAAAGAGATATCATGGGCAGAATGTCACTTTTAATCCTTTCCTGTGTCTCTTATGCGTTTAGTGAGCTTCTTTAATTACAATCTTGAAAGTGTCAAGAAAAGATTGGCAATATTAATTTTTAAATGTATTACTGTTTCTAAATGTTTGAGAACTCTTTTTTTCCCTCCTCCTTGGAAAACAAAGGCAATGGCTCAGTGCTTTAATTTGGGTTTATTTTTCCATTTTAACTCTGGTTAATTGTTGTAAATATAGTGCAAATTAATAAAAATCCACTTTTGTACTAAAAAATGAACAGATAGTCTGTTGAAAAGATTCTTATTTTTTAAGTCTAGACATCAGTGATCTTGATAGTTAATGCCTGAATTTCCAGGTTGAGAAAGTTTACAAAACTTATCCAAAAAATACGATTTTTCCCCCTCATTACTTACAGTCATAATTATCACCATAGGCTATTTGAAAAATCATCAATCTGTACTCAGCTCTGTGCTGTGAACTTAAACTGCTTATTTACTGACTTGTATATTAATTCTGCCTTTTTCGCCCAGAAGAAAACTGTCTTGTGCCATAGAAACTAGTAATGAATTAACTACCCTACAACCCACAATGAAGTGGAATATTTTATTAGTTAACTCCTCCATCGTTTCTCTTCCCTGTTTTTTGGTGGGCAGTTTTCACCAGAAGGTGGAGCAAACTCTTCCAATATTTGACAGGTATTCAGTTCTCAGGTGAAGGCTGTTGCTGTCCTTTCCTCCCATTCCTCACAGCCTCACTCAGAGGATTTCAGTTAGAACCTCTAATTCACTAAGACCATTAAAATATGCAGGAGAACGATGTTTTTTGTTTGTTTATTTGTTTGTTTCTTTTTGGTGTTGTTGTTTTGTCCTTAGAGTAGCCAAAAATACCAGCTCTAGAAACTTCAGGGTTTATCCTGGCTTCTAAGTGGCCAGGGCACCATGACAGATGCTTAACTGCATGTGGCTAAGGTTTGTTCTCTTAAAGTGGTACCTAGTGCCAGGTTAAATGGCAAAGAAGTTGCTTCTGAGTCCAAGAGGGTGCTCTTGTGGTGGCTGGTGGATGATATTATCTTTTCAACCATTGTGAAGGGGGTCCAGGAATTTCTGTTGCGACTCCACATCTAGTTCTTTGAAAAGGTATTACATTCTCTGAGAATTTAATTGATAAACATGGTAAATTTGGTGAATTGGCTGCTTGCAAGTGAATCTTCAGGTGAATTGCCACAGAAAATTGGTTTCGGATGAGTTAATTTTTGGCATATTAATATACAGCCAGGCTAAGCCATGATGTTTGCTAACTTCTTGCCCAAATGCCACAATAAACTTGTCTTTTGGCTTCCATTTGTCACGCTCTCCTACCAGTTCACTCTCTCTCTTATAGCCAGAGTGACATTTCTAAAAACACCAATCAGCGATGCTGTTCTTCTCCTCTTAAACCCTGTAGTCACCCCTCATTGATTTCAGGATGGTTCCACCTGTTCCAGCACCCTCCCCCCCCACCCCCCACTGACCCTCTCAGATCCCTAGGCACCTGCCCCTACACCACTCCCCATTCCCATGCTCCAGCACTTCATTCCTCCCAAATCCTGCCTTTCTTAGGGCCTACACGTGTTGCCCTATGTTGTAGCCGTTTGCTCAGAAATCTCCCCACCTTTCCCCCTAACTCCTTTTGACCGTCTTGATCTCAGGTGAAATGTCACTTTTCCTGGGAGGTCTTCTAACTCCTATTCTAGTTTAAGCCTCCTGATGAGATGTCTTTTTTGTACTTTTAGCTTTTTTCATTGCTTGCATCAGTACTGTAATAAAATTATTCAAATAATTGGTCTCTGTCTTCCCCACTAAAATGCAAGCTTCAGGAGGATAGGGATCAACAGCTGTCTTGTTCAGTGCTATCCAGTAGTATTTCTTCAATAATGGAAACATTCTATTTTGCATTGTTCAGTATGGTAGCCATGAACCACATGTGGCTATTGAGTGCTTGCAAAATGATTATATGACTGAGGACATGAAGTTTTAGTTTTATTTGATTCTAATTAATTAAAATTTAAATTTAAATAGCTATGTATGGTTAGTGGCTTTGAACAGCATAGGTCCCACTCACCAGTGTATCTCAGGTTCTTAGCATAGCACCTAGCATAGTAGGTGTTCAATTAATATTCGTTAAATTAACAATTTACTGGGGTTTGTATTATTAATCTTATTTTTGGATAATAAAATTGAAGGACAGAGAGAATGTGACTATCATTCACAAGCAGGTACATACATACATTCATTCATGCTTTATCTAATGCCTACTTCCAAATGAGATTTGATTCTGTGGTTAGGTTAACTCTATCATTCACCAAGATTCTGTTTAATTATAAATTCATGTGTGCAATGATCTGTTATTTGATTTACATTTTTAAACCTCAAATTTCTAAGTCTCAATTTCCTCATCTGTCAAATGGGGAACATGATAATAACTATCCTTTCATATTAAAAATCTAAATGAGGTAATGTATATAAAACTTTTCCCCCATGGTTCTGGACACAAAGTGATTGTTCAATAAATGTTATTTGGAATTATTCTTAATTATTATTTCTTAAAGCCACTTCTACCTCCCCATGAGAGAGAGAGTTGCTTCCTCTGTTTTGGGCTAATATCACTTTTCAGACTCCCATATGAAAGCATGCATATATTTTATAACTATTTTACTTTCCTTCTTCTTTAACTAAACTATCACCTCCTTGATAACAGGGATTTTATATTCCTGTTTCCATTCCTACTCCCTTGTATAGCACCTGGCTCAAAGCAAACACTGAGAAAATGTTTATCAAATGAATGAAGTATAGCAAATTAGGGCCAAAGCTCCAGACTTCCTGACCCTTAGGCATGTGCTCATTTTACTTAACAGTATTATCTCTTACTTCTCAGGGTGGGAAAGCAGAAGATTCTTTTGATGTACTAAAGACACAGATTTATAATGTTTGAATTTATGAATGTTTTGCAAAATATATAGAATGTTTATAATGTTGAGTGTGCATGTACTAGCTTTATAATAAGAAAATAATTAAAATTACACAAAATTTGTAGGACAACCAAATGGCATTCTCATGGCTTTTAACCTGTGAGTGTGCCCACTTCTCTGTCTGACTTTGATATCAGGATGGAAATGCGCCTAAGGATTAATTCTTTGTGATTAAAAATCTGTCCTAAAAAAAAAAAAAGAAAAAAAAAATCTGTCCTTAGTGTCAAGGAAAGTTCCCTTGTTGAAATATATGTCCTACTAATACAATGAGGTGAAACAAGAATAGGCAAAAAACTATTTCTCAAATCTTGGGAAGTTTTCTTTAGGGCATGACAACATGAATCATGAATAATACCTAGTATGTATAATTCAGTGTTTATGTATTTTGCATTTTGCCTATGAACTCTAAGTACTTCACATATATTAAAACAGTTCCAGTTTCTTTATAATTCTAGAAACCAAAGATTAGAGACAACTTTGCTTTGAACAGACAGAAACTCTGTTCTGGAAGAGTGACAAATGTCAGGTCATATAGATTTTGAGTGAAACTTGAACTAGAATTCAAGTTTCTTCTTACTCTTGGTCTGGTACCAGATTATATTTTTCAGCATATAAACAGTAATATCTGATATAATTATGTAAAAGCTATTCGTATTTGAAAACTCAAATCTATAGTTGTCAGATAGCAGGGGATATATTTATAGCTAAGGAAGTTAGTATGATGGCTGCGGTGTTAGTACATGTATGATTTCATAGTTTTATTTATTTATTGTTAAAAAGGGATATAAATTAATTTCATGCTCTATTTCTCAAATAGTTTTGAACTCTGTGAGCAAATGCCATCATGCCAGCCAAGTAGTAGTCCTCCAAATTTAACACTGGTAAACATGAAACGTTCATAACTTAGATATTCAAGTCATATAACAATAGATTTTTTTTTTCTGAGAAGTTCCCTGGATTTAAATTTCTCTTCAGTATTAATAGGTTGCTCACAAACTATGTTGTACAGCCAAAGCTAATGTAATATTGTAAGTCAACTATACTTCAATAAAAAAATAGGTTGCTCATGAAGACTTGCCCAAGAAAACTAGTATATTTCTCTTCTGTTACTTGGCGTCCAAAATGTGAAAAAGAGAACTAAGGGTATGTGCTAAAGCCCATGTGTGGAAATGTTCTTAGACTATGCTGTACTTCAGGTGAATTTGAAACAGTGTACTCCAAGTTTCCTAAGTGAGAGTATTAAAAATATGCACTATTATTTAGTTAAAACATTGTAAAAACTAAACTATTATTTTTTTAAGTAGAGAAAACTTTATTATAATTTAATGAGTTTGAACTCATTTAAAACACAGAAATTAAAAAATTTAATTTCTGCCAATTTACAGATGGGCAAGTCTATTTGTAAATGATCTCATCCCTAACAAACAATTAGCTTAATGGATATTAATGTGTGTGTGACTTTCAAAATAAAATCTGAAAACCAACCACAGTGATTTCACATTTGAGCGCTTTTAGCAGTACAGTGCATTTCCTAATTGTTTATTTCAATGTTGTATTCAGAGGGAACATAACTTCTTCCTTTGTGTATGATACATTTTTCAAGTGTCCATGCATTTGTATAGCAGGAATTAGAAAGGTGCTTTGAAGCCATAGGTTTATTTACAAACTAACATTGTATAACAGTAATGAAAATACTATGTTTAAATCACATGTTATAATGTCTTGTTATGAAGGCAGTGCCTAGAGCTACAATAAAGGCCACGTAACTGACAGATATCCTTAAAACTTGGACATAAATAAATTAGAAAACAGTTTCTTATAAGTATGCTCAAAATTTGGCAGTTGTAGAGACAATTTGAGTTGTAAGACAGGAGATAGAGCATGGCATCAGAAAGAAGTATCTATAGAGAGCCAAGATATGCAGGTTCCTGTCCTAGTCAATAAACTAGGTGATCTAGGGGAAATCATTGCTCTCTTTGGGGTTTTACTTTCTCATTTGTCAGATAAAAGATTCTGACTAGAAAGAGAGAAACAAATACAGTATGCTAACACATATATATGGAATCTAAGGAAAAAAAAAAAGGTCATGAAGAACCTAGTGGCAAGACGGGAATAAAGACACGGACCTACTAGAGAATGGACTTGAGGATATGGGGAGGGGGAAGGGTAAGATGTGACAAAGTGAGAGAGTGGCATGGACATATATACACTACCAAACGTAAAATAGATAGCTAGTGGGAAGCAGCTGCATAGCACAGGGAGATCAGCTTGGTGCTTTGTGACCACCTAGAGGGGTGGGATAGGGAGGGTGGGAGGGAGAGAGATGCAAGAGGGAAGAGATATGGGAACATATGTGTATGTATAACTGATTCACTTTGTTATAAAGCAGAAACTAACACACCATTGTAAAGCAATTATACTCCAATAAAGATGTTAAAAAAAAAAAAAAAAATTCTGACTACTTGAGTGCTAAGTCTTTTGGTTTTTTTTTTTAATCCTAAGTATTAAAACCCTAAGAGTAGAAAAAAAGAACACAATTCTAAGTGTAAGAGTCATAGGAGCTAGAGTGCGTATGACATTTTCTTATTATTTTTATTCATAAAGAAGTTTAATGCTTTTTACTTATAGGCAAATTGGGCTTTAGTGTCAAATCTAAAGCTATCCTATTTCTCTTTCATAAAATTCTCTCCTTCTTTGGAGCCATGTATTGGGCTATACTGAGCCCGGTATTGAAGTAGAAGGTGTAACCCTTCTCTATCCTCACCCAATATAGGATAATAACAACTAGACTGATGTATTGGGGTTACTTTCCTGGACATGATGCCATACTTGACTAGGGTGAACATACAATTTATCATTCCAAATTGGCACACTTTTGAGATTGAAAAGGACCACTATTAACAATTATATTTTGACAGCCACTCTTAACCAGAATTATGGAGGAAGCATATAAGGGCTGTGAAGGGGATGATTTTAATGTGTTCTGTATAGCTTTGCATGCTCTTCTTTACTTATTCTCCACCCTTCTTGAGGCAGAGAGAGAAAAGATTTAGGTTTGAATAAAGGTAACATTTTGATTCAAATAGGTAAATTGCAGGTTTTGCTTTTCATATGTAAAACAGCATGAATTACCAAATAAGAGGGCTCAAATTTAGCCAGAAATTCTGAAGAAAACAATTATACAAAATCCAACAAACCCACTGAAATATGCAGTTCAGTACTTCATCTTGCTTACTTCTCCATGAAGGTCAAAAGTACCTCCTACTGTGATATGTCGGCAATCTCTGAAAGATTGATTAAATTTCTATATAATATGGAATTGCTGAATCCAGTGAACCATAACTTATATAATTTGTATTATACTTTATCAGTCACCTTTTAAAACTGTTTATGAAACTTTCCCTTGTAGACAGTGGAAACCTGAGAAATACTTTCTTTATAGTAACTTTAGCAGTTTGTTTGACTTAATTATTAAGTCAAACAATGTTAAAGGGTGGATTTCTTAAAGGGATTTGAATGTAAAAATTTACTTAATTTTTGTATTTAAATTTTAGAATGGAAAAATGTGAGGATAAAGAAGATGGATTTTATATTGCGTGGGAAAGAATGGGGAAAATAATCTTCATGTATGGTGAAAGAGTGGCTAAAGAGATATCTGAGAACTTCCCTTGCTGACTCTTAATTCAAAAGGTAAGGTATGGGTGTAAGTTATAGAAACATGTCTAATCTTGGAAAGTTCTATAGTATGCTGAGTTTTGCTTAAATAGGCCCTATTCTTTCAACAGGGAAGTTGAGAAAACCAGAGATTAGGAGTTCAGAGGCAAAGTAATATATTCCATTCCCAGGCATATGGAGAATTTCCTCATTCTCCTTCTCTGTTCCCCACCCCTATCACCCCCCTCTCACTTTCTAATTCTTGACTCATTTAAAAACTTGACACATGGAAGTGCTCATGGAGTATATGCTCTCCAAGTAAGTCTAGAAGATAAACCATCCTACATGTCCAGTGAAAGATCCTGGAAAGATTAGGACGATCTCTATGTCCTTCAATAACAGAGTTCATGTCAGAGCTCCTTGAAAGCTATAGAGCTGCTACTGGAGACCGCTGGGACAGAAATCTGCAGTAAAGGAGATACCCCCTGAGAACATCAGGGGATATACAAACAACACTCTGATCACTGGAAATAAAATCTGTACTCCTTAACATGGTCTGCAAAGTCCTGTTTCATCTACACCATTCTCCTCTCCAGCCCCATTTCTATCATATTTCACCCTTATTTATTACCCTAAATGTCTTTATATCTCTATATGTTTGCCATGCTCCCTTTAGCCCCAAGCCTTTTAAAGATTCTAAATCCTCTACATCTGATGCCTCCCATCTCCAGCTGTCTTCTCCTGGTTAAATTCTACTTATTTCTAAGATCTTAGTTCAAACATCCGTTCCCCAGGAACTCCTTCTCTGACTTGGTCAACTCCATGTGCTATACTTGTATTAGTGTTCTATTGCTACAAAACAAATCACCACAAATTTAGTTATTTAAAATAACACAAGTTTATTTTCTCACAGTTTTCTTATGTTAGGAGTGTGCACATGATTAGTTGGATCTTTTGCTCCTGTGCGACAAGACTGCAATCAAGAGATTGGCTGGGCTGCTGTTCTTATTTGAGACCCAGGATCCTCTTCTAGGCTCACTGGTTGTTGGTAGAATTCATTCCCTTGAGGTTGTATGACTAAGGTTCCTTTTTTGTTAGCTGTTGGCCAGGGACTGCTCTAAGATCCCAGAAGCTGTCTGCAGTTCTCTGGCACATGACTCTCATAGGGAGTTTGTAACATGGCTTTCTTTCTTCCAGGCCAACAGGAATACATCTTTCTGATGCTTCATCTTCATTTAAAGACTGCTCTGATTAGGTCAGGCACACTCAGAAACGCCTAGATAATCTTTTTGGTGAACTCAAAGTTGATTAGTAACCTTAACATAGGAGTGGTATCCCTTTATATTTACACATTCTGCCCATACTCTGCTCAAAGGGAGGGGATTATATAGAGCATATGCTCAAGGGGACGAGAGTCTTGGGAACCATTTTAGAATCCTGCCTACCTCAATACTCTCTCACGCCATATGTCTCCTCTGTTTTATCACAAAACACTTTCAATTGTACATTTATTTCTGTGATTCTTTGATTAATGTCAGTCCTTTCCACCAGTGTGTAAGCTTCATTAGAACAGGGAATACTGTTTTTGGGGAGGTTCTCTTTGCTCATATTGTATCCTTGGATGTTAGCACATTGTTCAACGTAGTGTAGATGCTCAACGAATGTTTAAATAATTGAGTGACTTCTATTAATTGAATAAATGAAGGACTGAATGAAAGTTCTACTGTGATTATCTGGCACTAGGTAGTCATTCTTAGATCTACTCATTCCCTAATGCCTATGCATTGAAAGATGGCAGCTATTTAATAAGATATTAGGTCTCTAATCTGAGGTTACTAGATGGACTGACTTTAAAGAAGAAATAGCTCCTTATGTCCCAAGCCTGAGAGAAGTCTATTTATCTTGCAAGCTTGCCTGGCATTATGTATAGAGATTTCCTTTCAGAATAACTTTCAGAACCTGAGCTTTTATGAGCCCTCCTACCAAGGAACTACAGTAAACTTACACCTTCCAGCCAGGCTACATCAATCGGAAGGGTAGGTTGAGCCCTTGGTAGACACAGGTTTTTATAAAACCAGGAGGATTCCAGTGAGAGAAGTATAAAAGCACACAGGGAATGTGTGTGATGTGTGTGATGTGTGTGATGTGTGTGTGTGTGTGTGTGTGTGTGTGTGTATGAATTTTGTGTTTATGAAACTACGTGTTGCTGGCTATAGGGGGAATGTAAGAGGTCTCCAGTGATAGAGGCCTGCTTCCTCTTGCCCTTAATTCCCTATAAATGCAGTAGCTCAGTCAACATGTCCCAGGTATCTTATGAGACTATAGAATTATAACCATAAATTCTGAGAAGTCACAACAAAACTTTGAGATTCCTCACACGTAGAGGTGGGGGAAGGTTATGTCTCTTTAAAGGGAGGTAGAAGATCATGTGTTTAGTCTTGAGTGATAAATTTTTTCCTTGGTGTCTGTGTTTGTCAGGGTTCTCTAGAGAAACAGGATCTGTAGAATGAAAAAAATATACATATATACATATATATATCTATTTCTTTCACACAACTATGTATTTTATATATAATATATGAAAATATATATAAAGAGATTTATTTTAAAGAATTGGCTCATGTAATTAAGGAGGTTTGATGAGTCCAAAGTCTGATGAGGGCGGCCGTCAGGCTGGACACTTAGGAAAGAGTTGCTGTTTGAGTCCATAGGCAATCTGCTGTACAACCAGGAGGAGCTAAAGTTCCAGATGAAGTCTGAAAGCAGTTTGCTGAAGAATTCCCTCTTGATCTGGAGAGATTAGCTTTTTGCTCTATTTAGGCCTTAAGTGATCGGATGAGGCCCGCTCACCATGGAAGGCAATTGGCTTTACTTAAAGTCCATGGATTTAATTGTAAATCTCATACAAAAACACTCTCACAGAAACATCAAGAATAATGTTTGACAAAACAGCCAACTTGACATACAAAATTAACCATCACAGTGTTCCTATAATTCAGTCTTATATTTACCATTGATATTTCATATTTGTGAGACTCATATATTATTTATTCAGTCTAGAAATTCTGTTCCTCAGAGGACTTGGGGACAAAGTTAGAGATTAAAAAAAAAATCCTTCATCTCTTAGAACATTTTTTTCTTGACAAATAATACATTGGAAGAACTAGTTCTATAATATGCCCTAATATGGAGAAGATAACATAAGACTGACAAAAGATTAATCTATTCATAATCCCATGTTTGGCTAATGGGGGTCACAGAGCCCTAGGCTTTCAACTTTGACATAATATACTTTTTTTAGACCACCACTCACATAAAATTCTGAAATTTTTGTGGTCTTGAAAAGATGTATACCTCTTGATAGCCACAAATAAACCAGGGCCTGAATAATGAAATAGCATGTAATCTCAGGTAACCAGCTAATGTTAATCTTTATTTTAAACCTTACGTTACTTGATATACCTTGTCAATAGCTCATGACTATTATTGTCATACATCTGCCTATGAATATGACACTTTTAATACCATATCAAGGGACCCACGTTGTCTCTTGGGATGTCTGTACAAAATGATCTGTCATATAAGAATTCCTTGGATTGGGGCTGAGTTTATATTATGGTCCTGACAATCTTTTCTTCTGACTCAAGAAGGCAAGATTCACAAAGTATCCACACATCATCCTTGGAATGCCAGAAAACTAAAAACTCTTCTCAGTGCCTATGTCTTGTACAGAATTAGGCACATAGTACCTACTAAATATATTCATATATAAATGAATGAATGAATTATATTTGTACTTTTAGCTATCTTGGAATTTGGTTCAGTTGGCAATTGGATAGGCTAGATTAGGTGATATAAGAAGAAAATAGAATCACTGGAATAGGACAAGCTATGTGGGATGGTCCCAGAAATAGGCAATGAGAGGCAGTGGGACATAAGAATATCTTGCAGTCAGCAAGTTGCAGCAGGCAGGGGCTATAGGAGGCTACCTGTTCCTATGATTGAGAATTACTAGCATTAGGAGCAGTCAGATGACAGTTGGGGAAGCAACAGTAGTTGGTAGCTAGACTGGAAAAAGAAAGTGAGAATTTAACTATGGCAATGGGAGTTCAAGAGTAAGTGTCCAGCTCCTGGAAAAGTAAAGAGATAACATTAGGACCTAGTCCTAGAGGAGTTTACTAGTCAGAGGTAGTAATAGATACTCAGGCATGGGGTGAGGAAGAAGTGGATGGGTGGAGTTGGGGTGGTGAGACACAGCCCTAGGCATTAGAATTGGACCTTGTAAGGACCTTGGGTCACAAAATAATTCAGGAGGTGAATTACTAGGAATGGGGCCTGAAACACAGCAAAACCAACAGTAAACTGACTTAGTGCTGAGTTGCTAGCCCAACTTTCTACAACTTCTCTATAATTTGGAAGAGACTGAGACCTAAATGCTGAATTGGAGTTACCTCTGCCAGTGGCATTAGAGAGACTTAAACTGTGGCAGTGGATTTTAGCTGTGGCCAGGCACACTCTATTCAGCTAGTCAGAAGACACTATCCCACCATCTTGGAAGCATTCTGAGGTGCCCAGGGAAGATGGGCTATTTTCCTCCTGTAAGAAGGATAAAGTGCACAGCAGAAAGGCCAGGGCCCAAGGGCTGCACCGACTGGATGAGACATGCCGTTACAGAGATGAAAATCTAAGGTTGACAAGAGACTTCAGTCACCCTGGTTCAGAGCCACAGAGGAAATGCTTCCATGGAACTTTTCAGGTTCCTTTTTGACCTCTTAGCCCTTGCACCTGCCAGGATTTCTTGCCCACCCACCTAGTTTGACTTAACTTTCTCATGCTTCTGTAGTATGCCTTGTGTTCCGACCACCTAGTTAGAAGCTCTGTGTTTTTGCCAGTAAATGATAAATGGCTTCTGTAAGTTGGAGAAGATAATTATGGTAAGGAAAGTGACTTTTTCAGAGCTTTAAATTTGAATAAATTCAAGCCTGTGGAAAAGTTGGAAGAAGAAAACAACAAACACACTTACACCCTTCATCTAGGCTCACTAATTATTAATATTTTGCCATATTTACTATTTATGTTTACTTATATGTATGCATATGTATATATACGTGAACAATTTGCAAGCTATTAGATTTTTCACCCCTAAATGCTACAGCCTTTGTCTTGTGAACATACATTCTCCTACCTGACTATGGTACTATTATTATGTCCAAGGAATTTTATATTGATGCAATAAAATTATCTAATATATATTCTATATTCATGTTTCCCAGTTGCCTCAATAATGTCCTTTATAGATGATTTTTATAGTGACTTTTTAAATATCCAATTTTGTGAGGCAACTCCCAATTTTAGAAATAAAACTAGGAACATAAGATTTCTAGGGTACCTTGGGAAAAACGTGTAGGGTGGATATGTTTGTTCAGTCTTCTCAAAAAAGTAATTTTCATCTTTCCACTGATGGGAAAGCACAACTATCAATCAAGAATGTGTCAGCAGGTTTGGATACATAGTAATGGCTTTTACTTAATGGAGTTAGAGTGAATTTTCACCTTTAGTTAAAAGTGAGTCTTTGCTTATTGGATGCTAGCTTTCATATTTAAATTGCATTCATACTTGATCTTCTGGCCAAAGCAGCAGGAGACCAGTTAAAAAAATCATTGCTCTTAATTTAAAGGCAGCGATTAAAGGAGATTCAGAGCTTTGAAACTGTTGTGAGTATTCTACTCAAGAAAATAAACACTAATTGAAAGGACTAATCAAAAGCTCATCATCCTGAAGGGCACTTGGATGATTCACAAGTGGGCAGCTTAGGTAGACAAGGTGGTCTTATGAGGACCTCATCATTCTAAGTACTGGGACCTTAAGCTATGCATTAGTTGAGTCCCCATGATGAGTGACTGCATATGATGAGAAAATATATCTGCCATTAACTTCTTTCATAATTTTGCAGATAGTTTATAGAAATAATTCATCTTTAATTAGTAATAGAAAACTTACATATTGTAACATTTACTTCAAGAAAATCTTTCTTTTGCCAATCTTCAGTCTATGTGCATTTAATTCTATCACACAATCTCTACAAATATTTGGGCAAATAAGTAATGGTTTCCAATAAAGTGGTGCTCTTTAAAAACAGATAAGTAATTAAACACTGTCCTCTTTTACTACACTCACATACGAGTTTTTCCTTCTCTAGTAGAGATGCCTTCACGGCTTAAACCATTACCCCAGGGGCCTAACAAAAATTCAGAGATGAAAAAGCCATTTGAAGATTTTTTTTTCAGATAATTCTAGATGATTCAGACAATTTCCTAAACAGCAAAACTTCCTGTAAATGGAATTTTCCCCTTACCAGACTATAGATCAATACTTGTTGGCTCTAATGATGAATTGGTGATAAAGGAATTCTAACAACTGT
The DNA here is from genome assembly GCF_009873245.2 of Balaenoptera musculus. NCBI lineage: Eukaryota > Metazoa > Chordata > Mammalia > Artiodactyla > Balaenopteridae > Balaenoptera > Balaenoptera musculus. Next base: position 61,407,628 of record NC_045796.1, on the reverse strand, counting down.
TATCTGATGAGAAGATCACTGTTGGGTTGATAGTGGGGAATGGGGGTTTACTGATTATCTGGGAAGCTTGTTTCTGAGATTGCTGCCATCAATGGAATTTTGTTGGTCATTACCAATGCACATGTGCAAAACCAGGTAAAGTGAGCAAGGCTGGAATGCGTTTGAGCTATATAGTCCAAACAGTATGATATGGATGTTTTAAAAGTATGAAAAAATTCATAATCAGTGTGCATATAAATGTTGCAAAATTTGGTGGCAGGAAGAATTCAGTTTCCTTCACTGAGTGCTAAATCATTCATTTATAGCTGCTTCCGTGTTGCCTTCTGTTTGGCACTCACATTTGCCTTTTCACTATTATCATATTGAATTCAATATGAGGATACAACGTTGTTACTTTTGTCAAATTTGACAATAAGTAGGCCATTATAATTTTCAAAAGGTGTTGCTACACTCTGATCCTTAATAGGAAAGGAGTCCAAAGAGTGGGGATTCATCTTCAAATCTCATTACGGTAAACTTTACTCAAATTCTTTCATTTTATCAGAATTTTGTTATTTTGTTTTTTGTTTGTTTGCTTTTTTGGCCACACCACTGGGCTTGTGGGATCTTAGTTCCCAACCAGGGACTGAACCCGGGCCCTCGGCAGTGAGAGCTCGTAGTCTTAACCACTGGACTGCTAGGGAATTCCCTCATTTTATCAAATTCTTTATAATGAGTTCTAAGCTGGGTATAGAATTGTCGCCATTATATATCTTGTGGAAATATATCTCATAAGGTTTTCTGACCAAGAACCATTATTTCCAGTTTCCCTATCTATCAGTAGGGAGCTGTACACCTTCTAACTCTCTACCACTAGTACATGATGTTTGTCCTATGCCCTCCTGTCCCCATGACTCCCAACGAGCACATTGCATAGCAGTGGAATTGATTAAAGGATGTAGTGCTGGGACACCAAGGTTATTTAAACAGAGCTTTAGAAAAGCCCTTCCAAGATTGCCATGACATTATTATAAACTCATCTATTAAATTGGACTATATGAAGCTGCTATTTTGTGGGTAAAAAAGAATACTTTATTATCCAACTGACACACTTTTGAGAGAGAAAGGAGTAACTATTAATAATTAAGATAGGTATAACTGATACTGTCCAGGCAAAGCAGAATATATGGTCACCCAGTAATAACAGTACCTACTCTGCAAGGTTCTTGTGAAGTTTCAATGACAAAATGTATATAAAACAGCTGTCATGTGGGAAACATTAAATAAGTGGTATCTGTTTATATTGTTATTTTTCATGCTTTCTACTTTGGCCAACAAAGCAATGAAATCACAGTGACTTGTTTATTCTCTTTTTCTTTTACTAGCTGATGCTACCTCTAGCAATGAGAGGAAAAGGAACTTTATTTAGTTATTTCTACCATAGTGATTCTCCACCAAAATACGGGAAATCTGTTTTGAAATTTAAAAAACACCAGATACCCTATCCTGCCTTCTCCACACACCCGTCTCCCTAGCTTGATAGTTACTTCCACCAGAAGCTGCTTATACTGAGTGGACTATGTCATAGCTCTTAGGCTTACTGGGGCAGAAAAAAATTTGAGAATAACTAATTTATTTGATTAATAATTTGTTGAAAGCAGTGATTTTTCGATTACTTATTCCCTGTGCTGACCATAGTACCCAGCACATAGTAGGAACTACTACTATCAGTATCAACATCAATATATATTATATAATATCAATAAGTATTTGTTCAATTAATGAAAGTATGAATAAATGGATCTTAGCAGCTAAAAATCAACATTATGAGGCAATGGCCTCTAGTATTACTGTGCAACCAATGCCTCACTGTGACAGGGAACTTTCCTAAGCTCCAGCTAGAACTTGTAGGGTCGTAGGGTCAAGGAATTCAGGGATTTCTTAGCTGCAGTTGGTGCCAAGTCTGGAACTGTTGGCTATTTAGATTAGTTTTCTGATTTAATTGATTGTAAAAGAAAAAAAAAATTCTATAAGATAATCTTCCAATTATCTCAATAAGGCTTCCTGCTACATATCCAGCAAATTTGAAACATGGAAGTGTCATGTGCAGGTTTAACTGCTGCCATGTGATATCAACATTGTTTATTAGTATTCAGCATCTTTGTTGGAGTATTACTGAGAATTGTATACAGAGGTATTTGTTTTATGTATGAGAATGGGAAACAGTAATTGTGTGTATCACTTCCAAGTACAGAATTCTAAAGGCCTCATATTAACCCAGTCATCCTGGCACTTGCTGTCACTTTATAGCTGGACTTGGGACACTGTGCAGGTACACTTGTCTTTTTCTATCATCCTTCATGTTGTTTAAGTGCAGGTTAGTTAAAATGGACTTCACAGGTAACCTCTATTAATAGGATTAATGATTTTAATACCAGGGAAAATGTGTGTCGCATCATTTGCAACCTTTTCCCCCTTTAGGGATTGCATGTTGTTTTAGTCCATGCAGATCAGTGCACAGCTGGTACTATTGCTTTTATTTCTGATTTTCTCTTATAAACCTTACAGTCAGCAGCCCCATGCCTGGGGATGGAGAAAGAGTTGGTAGAAAGCATCACCCTAATACTGTTCAGACCTGGGGACCCCTTCTTCACCCCACCAAATTTGGTTCCTTCCCAATGGATAAACCACCTATCATGTGTGAGGGTCTAAGTTGCTACCCTTGAAACAGGGAGGTTGGTAAAAGCCTATGCCTGTGTGCTGGGTGGGGATCAGAGCAGGGTGCTCAAAACATTCATGGGTGGGCATCTATGGCACCTGGATCTTAGAACTACATGGCAGGGAGGATATAGAAATGATAAGTGTTAGGCCTCACTCATTCCTGAGCTCTAGCCGAATCAGAGACTAATAGGATATTGGTAGTTGCCTCCCTGAGCCAAAGAAACAAGAAGGGCTCTTTGTGTTCATGGTCCTTTCTTTCTTTCCCTCACTGTCATGTGTAAAACCTACCCATCTTGTTAGTTCTCAGAGGAAAGAGAGACTGGAAATTCACCTTTTTAAATTTATCAAATAAATGATGATGGATATTAATTAACATAAAAAATTTTCTCCAACTTCAGCTTCTTGTACTAAGAAACTGAGTTAACAAAATCAATTAAAATATTTCTATTATTTAAAAATTATGACATTCATGCTATGAAAATGGTGTAGCATAGGAAATCATAAATAGTCAAGATGTCATAAGCATATCAATAGGAAGGTTTACACGGGATGAATGAAAACCAACAGTACTATGGAACTGATAAAATTTAGCAACACTTAAGGTCAGTTAGTGAATCTGTGCTCAGTAAAAGCTCTTGTGAGGGAATGGGTGGGTATCATAGATGACTGATCAAGATTTGTGCATTTTTTTCTGGCATGGAGCATGTTTTCCCAAGTGCCGAGGAATCAGTGCTGTCTTCATAGAGTTGGAATAATATGTTGCACTCATTTCACACTGAAAAATTTTTGCTTAGGCAGAAATAGTAATAGTATAACATATCACCGAATTAATCATCCACAGTAGTTTATATTGTTAAAGACAGTTTAGCGTACAAGCCACCAGAGTTATAGAAAAGCCAATACATATTGGCTGCATATTGGATACTGTTATTAATCCGTCTGTTTGACTTAGGGACCACAGCAAAGAAATACCTCTAAGGCCATGTGGATTCTAATTTCTGCTTCAGTTCCCTACATCCTTTGACACTAGCCATTTTACTTCTCTCCATTTCCTTGTCCACTTCTATAAGATTAGGAAGCAATATTGGATAATTGCAAAGCAAACATAACGATTTCATTCATGTTAAATCATCTTTTTGAAGTGTGTGAACAAGATTAATACTAATTTAAACATTTGATCAATAAAAAACGATGAATGCTATTTTCTATTGTTCTGTGCATTGTTACAAGTAAAGGGCAATTACATGCCAAGAATAGTGGAAAAAAATATGACTGTGTTAGACATATTCCCGGTTTGAGCAGTGAGATTTCTTATTAAGGAAAGATATTAGAATGCTTTATGAAGTTTATGAACTTGTAATTTGCTCCTGTAATTAGATGAGACTCTGTCAGACCCATCCTTCTACAATTTCATAATTGAGGAGTTTCTGCCTACAATAGAGTGTTGAATCAGATATACATATGCTTAATGTACTAACTGTTTTAAAGATTGGCCATGGCTTATGCAAAATGAGAACAATCCTTAGAACATTTTAAAGGCTTCCTGCCACAAATTGCTTTTGCAATTTTCATTCCATTTTTAACTGCAAAGTTAAGGCATCTTTAGTTATTTTTATTTTAAATTGCTCCTGCTGTTGTTCTCCTCCTAGGAAGTAGCCACTATTCTTTTTCCTTTCTCCTGGCCATTGTAATCTTTCTTACATGAATAAAAACAAAGTGGTTTATTTTTAAAAAGTTTTTAAATCCTCCCTTGCAGTTGTGGGGAAAATGACTTACCATTATCAAATTGAAAAAGGGATAATGTGGTGCAGTGACAAGTGAGTTTTATCAATGAGTGTTTTCCTTGGTGTTCTAGTTTTCCAGAAACTCTTTCTGCTGCATCCTTTAACATCTGTGCTGCAAAAGTTGATTCTGAAAACAAAGTAGATGTGGAAAGGCAGGTGATTGATCAGGCAAAAATTAAAATTGGGTACCGGTGGCATAATCTCTTACTTTTTGGCCCACAGGAGTCCTGATACAAATTAATTGTTTCTGTGATTCTTAGACCTTCATCAATCAGATGTAAATTATACCATGCATGATTGGCTGCCTTTCCACTTTCGAGTTCCCCATAGAGAGCTGTTGGCCGCCAACTGCTACAGAGGCACAGTGGAGCAGCATCCTGTCGGTGGCCGCTCTGGGACAACAAACAGAGCAATGGAGCTGACTTGCAACCACAACAGCATGCCTGAGGGTGCAGCCTGCACCCCTCCAGAGTAATTTTTGTTTAGGGCACCAGAGACATTTTTTCATACCAGGTATAATGTTATCAAACCTTGTGTGGCCAAGGTTTGATCTTTAAACATGGTTTCAGATCAACTTAAGAAGGATGCTAGAGCACAGAGCACCTAGCAGACAGCAAGATTGAACATGAAATTAATCTCAAGATTGATTAGGGAAAAACAGTATAGATGCCCTCAAAACCAGGTTTCCTAAGATACTTTATGCACCTTTAGAGGCAGCAGTAATAATAATAGCTGAAACTTAATTAAAGTAACATAAAAGACCTCAGCAAGGAGACCTTGTGACCACATTTGTGGCTGAGTACTGAATTTAGCCTCAAGAAATATGAGATCTACTTTTCATCTCACAGCAATTTACCATTTCAAAAAACTCGTATTAAGGAGGTGATTAGAAGCTGCAGAGTTGCCTTACTCCATATGTAAAGAAAGAAGGGTTCGAAAATGTAGAAGGGCACCTTTTCAAAGAAACATCACAATTAAAATTTAAACACATATTGGGAAATGAGAAAATTGGAATGACCTGGTTACATGAAATGTAGATTTTTCATCTTAAAGCATTCATTCAGATCTTCTTGGACTTGTCTTCACTGTAAATTATTTGTGTTTCAAATTATACACACACACACATATATATATATATAGCAAATGGTATTTGAAGAAGAAAGTGAATTGGCCCTCAGGGGCCCTTGGAATCAAGGACTAAGATTTCCTGGATTCAGATCTTGGCTTGGCCCCTGTGTGACTTTGACAAATTACTTAACCTCTTGAGTCTTTGGTTTGTTTATCTATAAAATGGACATAATAATAGTTTATATCTCAGTAGACTGTGCAGAGTAAATGAGGTAATTTATTTCTAACAGTGCCTGATGCTTAGTAAATGTTAAATGCATGTTATCATTATTATTATTTTATATGTTTTATCTCTACCTCATTTAAACCATTAAAAAAGTAAAAATGTCCCTTCTAAGAAATCATTTATTAATTGAAACATGAATACTTTCTTAGATAGGAATACCTTGTAGGTTTCTAGGAACACAATAACTATAAAATACAATTTCTGCTTCTGTAACTTATATCCAATTGCTATCGAGGGGTTCCTCTCTGATCATATTTTCAACTCTCATTTATGGTTAATAATGTTTATTTCACAGCGTTTGAGAATTATAGAAATAAATATTTGAATGAGATGACATTTGTGAAAGTGCTGAGCAGGGCTTGGTTCACAGTAGGTTCTAAATAAATATTAGCCTTTTAGATACACACTTGCCCTCTGTATATGGAAGGGAACCAATGTTTAATGTTCCAAACAAAAAAACCCTATTTTTTACCATACCACCGAAGCTTGGGATACTCCTATAAACCATACAAGTATTTCTTTTTTAAACTTTTCTTTTTTGCCCATGACCATTCTCTCCCAAGCACTTTGGGGCCACTACTTGAAGATGCCTGAGTGGTGGTATCCACTATGGTCTCTTAACTGGGACCTTACAATGTGTCAGTGGAGACAAGTGGACTCTGAGAAAGGCAGTAGAGTATGTAAAATGCCTCCTGGGTGCATAGGAAATCTTGCTATTATTGGCTGGCTGTTGGGAAGCAAGCACTCATGTTGAGAAATCTCACTTGGCAAGGTACTGCAGGTGGCTTCTTAGAGCTGATGGCAGCCTCCAACTGACAGCCAACAAGAAAATGAAACTCTCAGTCCTACAACTGCAGGGAACTGAATGCTGCCCCAAACCATGTAATCAGGGAAGGAGATTCTTCCCCAGACTAGTTTTCAGATGAGAACACAGGCTTGGCCAACATCCTGTGAGACTGAACAGAGGACTCAGTTAAGCCATTCCCAGACTTTAGACCCCCAGAAATTGTGAGATAATAAATGTGGTTTTTCTAAAAGCCAGTAAGTTTGTGGTAATTTGTCATATAGCAATAGATAAGCAATACAGATTTTTTTCTCATTTAATCTTAAGGCAGAGACTTTGCTTCAAAGGAAAGTGGCTTTTAATTTAGCACCAAAGATTTATTAGATTGAAATTTTCCAAGGTATACCAGGCACATATACAACTGTAGAAAACACACCTGCTTCAGTATCTATGCCTAAAAAGATGAGCTTGAATCCTCACTCTGCCACTATTTGGTAGATATATTCTCTCTGAGCCTCAATTTCACTGCCTATAAAATGGTAAACATACAGTCTGTTTTTTTAGGATTATTCTAAGGATGGCCTGGGTTAGCCAACAAAAAATGTTTAGCATAGTACAAAGTTAATAACAGATGCTCAGTAAATGATGACTGTTTTTATTAATAGTATATGGGGGCTACCCTGTATCCTTAGGTTTTGTAGAATGCCAGTACATGTGGGGAATCAAGGGGTAGATGTGAAAGCAGTAGCCACTGAATACATTCTTACAATTTTTTGATCATGAAGACTTTTTGCTTTATGATGAAGAGACCTGATCCATTGATGTTTAATATAATGAGACACCATGTGATTATTTAAAAGATTGGTTTTTAAATAAAACCACGAAGAGGGTATTATCTGTTAAGGAAACTTTACTGTGTGAAAATCAAAGTCATGGATTATCAGTAGAAGAAAACAAAGACAAAATGGTTAATACCTATTCACAATATTCATCAAAAACTTAACATTTTTTTTGAAGGACTCATCTACGCTTTCCCTTCTATACCAGACAGTGCTTCAGATCAACAGAGAAACTATTACAAGAAATTCTGACTCTTTTTCTTTTACAAATAATGCAGCAAAACTTTTGTACATTGTACTTTTGAGATGCCAAGATATTTGGTTTTCACTTTATCTCTGAAATAAGCATTTTAGACGTCTTTAAATGGCTTTTTCTTTGGATTGCAATATAACTAATTAAAGGTCCTTTCTTTTAGGAACTAAGATAAAAAATATGTTAATCATAGCAGCCAATAAAATATCTATTCAGTTACTTATTCATTTACTCATCAATACTGTTGAGTATCTTCCTCCTGCCACATACTGTCCCAGGTACTAGGAATGTGGTGGTAAAATACTCTAAACCATAACTTGTACCAATGTCCCAGAATTTAAGCATTTTGATTTCAACAGTAGTGCAGGCAAGATGAAGGGCCTTTGATTGGCTTACAAAAAGCACGAAGATGTGACATTCAGAGATGCAAGAAGCATCTCTTGTTGTTGGCTTCATTTTATATATTTCCTGAAAGTCAGAGCCGTGCAGGGTAGCATAGTAAAATATAAACAAATGGTAGCATACAAATAAATACATACACACATATTTAATTGAGAGTAACAACTAGATTTTATTAATCAAGATTTTGCTGTAAAAACTGTTGGTTCTTTCCCATTTCCAAATAGTTGCAAAGCAAATAAATGTTAGCCATCCATGCATGATGTCATGATAATCAGTCTTTAAGTTCTGCTTGTTTTTGGTCCTTAGGCATATGAACCTATTTAATTTTGAGAGTTAAGGTTACAAGAAAGGTGTACATTTTATGTAAATGTACATAAAATGTACCTTTACTGCATACTGGTATGTAAGTATATATGAGTGGAAACAGAGATGCATCACACATATTTCTACAGAGCAGATGGCCGCAGGGGTAATTGGATTCAAAAGGACTGAAGGACATTATGATAGGTTGTGTATTCTCAAAATTATCTACTGCCCTTTCCTACTGGCCCCTCCCTGCTAGAGAATTATACTTTTCTACCCCATTGATGTCAGGCTTAGCATGAGATTTGCTTTGGTCAATGTATTGTGTTGAAAATGATGTGAATCACCTCCTTCCTAACTAAGGCTTTAAGAGCCATTTTGCAGCTCTGTATTACTCTTTTCCCTCTATGTGAGACCACATGTTTCAATTAGCAGTTGTTCCTTCAATGTGGGTTTTTCAATGAAGAGGATATTGAGCAGAGCTGTAGCCAACCCACAAATGATAAATAATGTGAGCAAAAATAAACATTTGTTGTTTTAAGTTATTGAAATTTGGGCTTTTTTTGTTACTTCAGCATAATTTAGTCTAAGCTAGAGTTTACAGACAACTACAATAGCTGAAATTGAATAGTTTCTGTGGGCCAAGAATGATATCTGTTAATTTCACATTTGTCTCACATGATCTTCACAATAATTCCATGGGGTAGAAATGATCACATTCCCATTAACAACTGAGAAAACTGCAGCTCATCAAATTAGCTCAGGGCTGACTAATAAGATATATGGAATATGAATAAGAGTATAAGTCTGGCTAATTTCTAAGTTTCACCCACAGAGTCCTGTCTCATGGAACTTTAGAATTAGATATCATACAGTGCAATATGTTCATTTTACAGAAGAGTCATCTCAGGTCCTCAGTTGTCATATATAGTTCCACTACCTAGATATAAAGCTGAAACTTAAACCATTAATCTCTATGAGCTAGAAATCAAACCTATAATCTCACAGTCTAGTACTCCTGTGTGTGTGTGTATCTACATATACATATGTAAAATTATACCTTTGTAAATATGGAATATAGGGTACATATATATTTATATGTCTTTTTGATATTAGAACGATAAACCTTTAGATTAAGAATTAATTCGTAATATGTATTTTTACCAATATGATAGTGTAGTACCTAAATAAACAATGAAAATATTTTTGAGTTATTATTTTATATCCTATAGATATAGAGTAATTTTGATTTATAGTTTGTGGACTCTTGATTATGATATAGTGTCACCTATGATTTTCCTTTTACTTGGAGTATAAAAATATAAATAGGATTATCCTATTTCTTAAGAAGACTTGAAATTTGATCTTTTATTTCTTGCTTACTTTGTCATTATAATAGGACATTCTCTCTATTTTCATACAATTAAAAACATGGTTACATCATATTTAGAGAAATAGTTTAGCTTTAGTAAATGAAATATATAAATCCAGTTTTTCTATGTTAGAAGTCTACTTAAAAAGAAAAGTTAAAAAATTCCCTTTATAAAATCTTGCATTAGTTAACCATGTAAATATATAAATGTGCCATAAAGCCTATTAATAGGCATTTTGTTTACATATTTTTATCTCAATTATCTATGCCCACAGGACTCATTCAATCAATTTTTCACTAAGTAGTTTTCAAAATATAATTACTCTTATGGGTAGGCCTATGAACAGCAGTGTCATTTACACTATAGTTCACTAATTGCACTTCGAAGCCATTATAATGAATTATACCAGTACATTCTTCAAGAAGATCAGTTAATGCTAATCATTTGTATCACATATATCACTTAGAAGAGATCCATCCATAAAAGTCTTTCATTTACAGCCTCATTTCTTTTTAATTCTCTTGTAATGCAAGTTATAGCTGTAAATACATACAGCATGTGTTTTCTTAACCTGCTGACCTGTGGACTTTGATTCTAAGTATTGAAATCTAGAGACAAATAATATTTTATGGTAGGAGCAAAATTATTTACTTTGAGATCCTATGTAATAATTATTCTTACATAATTAAATAATTGCTATTTATAGTGATCTATATTTGGATCAAATTTTAAGAGCTTAAATAAAATCTCATTTCCCCTAAATTTTTTTTATCATTCTCTTCAGTGTTCCCAGACCATATTTTTACATTTTTTCTATGTTCAGGAAAGCTGGTATTTAATGTGTCTCTTAGTTAAAAATAAGTGACAAGAAGTTTTTTGTTTTTAAACCTACATATAATGGGAAGATTTTACAAATAATGAAGGCATACACTAGATTATAAGCATGCTGTTTTATCATAAAATAATTATAAAAAAATTTGTAGACCCACTATCATGGCAGAAGATGACATAAATATTGACAAAACTGTCAAAAACCTCCTTTAAAATATTACTCCTTGGTGAGAGCAAGATGGCCACTACCAAGCGAGTGTTGCGGACTTGCAGAGGAGGTGGATGACGAAGTTCTTCATGCTGCTTCTATCCCTTTTGGAGACAGCACAGATATCCAGATTCCTCCAGATTATGAAACAGAAAAGCACCGAGGATTTGCTTTTGTTGAATTTGAGTTGGCAGAGGATGCTGCAGCAGCTGTAGACAACATGAATGAACCTGAGCTGTTTATATGGATAATTCGTGTCAATTTGGCAAAACCCATGAGGATTAAGGAAGGCTCTTCCAGACCAGTTTGGTCCGAGGATGGCTGGTTGAAGAAGTTTTCTGGGAAGACTCTTGAGGAGAATAAAGAAGAAGAAGGGACAGAGCCTCCCAAAGTGGAAACCCAGGATGGAGAGCCCGCTGTAAAAAAAGCCTGGTCAAACCCTCAGGTGTACATGGACATCAAGACTGAGAACAAGCCAGCAGGCTGCATCCAGATTCTCCTGGGTTCAGGCTCGTTCCCATGACGGCAGAGAATTTCCGCTGCCTGTGCACCCATGAGAAGGGCTTTGGCTTCAAGGGCAGCAGCTTCCACCACATCATCCCCCAGTTCATGTGCCAGGGCTGCGATTTCACCAACCACAAGGGCACCGGGGCAAGTCCATGTACGGGAGGAAGTTTGACGATGAAAACTTTATTCTCAAACACACGGGACCAGGCCTGCTCTCCATGGCCAACTCAGGCCCAAACACCAATGGTTCCCAGTTCTTCCTGACATGTGACAAGACGGATTGGCTGGACGGCAAGCACGTGGTATTTGGGGAGGTCACGGAAGGCCTGGACGTCTTGTGGCCGATTGAGGCCCAGGGCAGCAAGGACGGGAAATCCAAGCAGAAGGTCATCATCTCCGACTGGGGGGAGTACAGGTGAGAGGGCAGCTGTCAGCCCGGGGAACCAGCACCCAAGGCGTCCCATTTGCAGCAAGCAGGGCTTTGTGTCCTGGCCCTTCCTCGGGGTCAGCATGGGGCAGCTCCTCTGCAGGCATGGCCTGGGCCTCCTCTGGCTCTTCCCCAAGTGTGGCCGTGGGCTCGGGTGCCGCCCTCCCCACTGTGGACGGCCGTGCGTGGCCTTTCCAGGCCAGGGCCTCTCCTGGGTCCACCAATGTGACTCCTAGACGTTTTCCTTGGTAAAAAAAATTAGAGTTTTTGTAAAAAAAATATATATATGTACTACTCCTTTCTAAAATGTACCTATTCAGTGGTGTTTCTGTAACTGTTATGGAAATTGAGAAAGATTCTTACGGGAATTCTTTTTGTTATTGTCACATATATTATATGAAAAGGTAAGTATAATCTGAACACTGCAGAAGCTGATTCATTATGAAGTATTGATTTTCTATTCAAAACAATAGGTTTTAGAAATAATATAATTTCCTCTTAAGGAAAGAAAATTTATGTTGTCTGTTGTCATAATTTGAATTTCTGACCTCATCTTGTAAAATCAGGAGTAGAAGATAAAAAAAGATGGCTTTGGTGAGACTTTATGAGAGAGTGAAAGCTGACAATAATATATGGCTGATACTGTATAAAGTTCAGATTCCATACAAGATCGTATTTAATCCTCCGCCAAATAATGCTACTGTCCCCATTTTGTATATAGTGAAACAGGCTCAGAGAAGCAACTTGCCCATTATTACACAGTTGTAAGAGAAAGCACTGGGCTTTAAAACCATTAGTCCTACGCCAGAATTGTAATCTCTGTGTTATACTGAATTTTGGTGATGTGGCTATAGCAGGTTATAGTACAAAGCCTACTTGCAAAACTCCATTTTGCTGCACGGAGTTTTACCAGTATACAAACTCATGTGTTTGTGTTTGCCTGATATTTGTTACACTTATACAGAGGGAATGGACCAACTTTATTGACTCTTATAAACACCCAGAACTAAGAAAATATTTAGCAGTGTTGTCTCTAAATATTTCATCCTTTTAAGAAAAATGAACACCTTAAAGTGTTACTTTCCAGTTGGTATGCTTAATCATACAGTAAAATCTCACTTTAAAATATATCAAATGTGGATTTAAACCAGATTAGTTTCCCCCAAATACCTTATTCTAGTTAAAGCCCAGGAGTAGAACTTCTGTCTCCTAATGCCAGCATTGTATTTCATTCCTTTGCATTTCTGTTGCTACTACCTTATTTTTTTAAAAATACTGGGATTTAGGATATATGTTGGGTTGTTTTGTTTTGGTTTGGTTTTGTTAGAAATTCAGAGAAGGAACTATTTTATTCAGCATTCAAATGGAATGCTGGACATAGAAGTCAGGATTTCAATTTCCAAAAATACAGTTACAGGTTTTTGGCTGCATTGGGTCTTCATTGCTGTGCCTGGGCTTTCTCTAGTTGTGGAGACCGGGGGCTACTCTTCGTTGCGGTGCGGGGGCTTCTCATTATGGTGGCTTCTCTTGTTGTGGAGCATGGGCTCTAGGCGCGTAGGCTTCAGTAGTTGTGGCACGCAGGCTCAGTAGTTGTGGCTTGCAGGCTCTAGAGTGCAGGCTCAGTAGTTGTGGCTCACGGACTTATTTGCTCCATGGCATGTGGGATCTTCCCGGACCAGGGCTCGAACCCATGTCCCCTGCATTAGCAGGTGGATTCTTAACCACTGTGCCACCAGGGAAGCCCCAGGTTAATGATTCTTGAGAGAAGGGAAACATTGAAGAGAACCCTGTGATTTTCCCAGCTTATTGATTGGAGGCCATTTCCAGGATGCAGACCAGGTAAGGGCAATCCAAACAGAACCTGCTCATCTTGCTGAGTTGAGGAGACAGCTCAGCAAGAGTTGGGGAGCCCAAGACAGCCAGAAATAGTTGGGCAAAATACAACAGAGGAGGAAATGTACTGAGAGGTCCCCCTCAGTCATTGGTGGGTACTGATCTATGCAGGTAGGTAAGAATACTACCTGAAACCAGAGAAGGAACCACTAGGTAGGAGCAGGCAGAACAACCTTGAGAGCTCACATAGGTCTGGGAATAGTTTTGCATCTCTTACAGCCTGAATGGAAAGAACCCTAACATGTGAGGCGTTGAGTAGAGTCCTCACAATGGTATTGCCTTAATAGTGGATCCAAATTGGCCCTAAACTAATGGCTTCCCAGAACCCATACTAAACAAAGCTGAAAAGCAAGACTCAAAGAATCAAACTGATTCTAAATGATTTAATTGTGTCCTAGAACAAAGCTCAGCTATATTTAAAGGAATACAATAAAATCCAGAGCCCAGAAAAGTAAAAAGTAAAATGTCTCACTTCTAGTAGAAAATTATCAAGCATGCAAAAAAATAGGAAATGATGACCTATAACTGGGAGAAAATTAACCAACAGAAACAGACCGAGAAATGATAGAGATGGTAAAATTAGCAGACAAGGGTTTTAAAACAGTTATTATAAATAAAATCTATATGTTTAAAAAGGGAAAGAAAAGCATGAACATGACAAGTAGAGAAAAGGATGATATAAAAAAGACCCAAACTTCTAGATGAAAAATATAACATCTGAAGTGAAAAACACTCTGGCAGGAATTAACAGTAGATTAGACACTAGAGAAGAAAGATCTGTTGCTTGAAAACACAGCAGTAGAAGCCATCTAAAGTGAAACACAGAGAGGAAAAAGACTGAAAAAAAGAACAGAATATTAATGACAAAAGGGGCAATGATACCATGTAGTCTAATATACATGTAATTGGACTCTCCAAAATAGATGATAGGGCTCAAAAATATTTGAAGGAATAATCATCAAAAATGTTATAAATATACTAAACCCACAGATCTAAGAAGCTTGATGAAGCCCAAGTAGAAGAAATATGAAATGCATACAAGTAGTCATTGTAATAAGTTATAACCTGTTTATTCTAAAGAATTATTTAGATTCTATTCCCATTCTGCAAGTGAGGAACCTGAAGTCCAGAATGTTGATTTGCCCACAGTCCACAGTTTGTCTCTCAGGTCCTGGTGGTCAGAGGGCATCCCTTCTTATCCTGGGCTCATTCCTGTGAGGTTTTGCTGGATGCTGGATGGTACCTACAGATTCCAGAGGTCAGGAATATGTAGCTCTACATAGTTTGAGGAATTTCCACATGTATTATTATCTTTTGCATGGTAAACTAGCACTGTGCATACAAGAGGCTGAGTGCTAATGAGCAACTAGAAATTGGGGGATAAAATTATAAGTAACATTTGACTTGGAGTCTATGTGGGGAAAATAATAGAATAAGTAGATGAGGAAGAAAACTAGGATTGTTGTTTATTATGCATGATAAAGAAGAAAGAGCAATTTTAGAGAAGTCAATTAATTGAGGAATAAGATTGAAAGCCACAAAGCAAATGATAACAACAGTATACAAAGATAAACTAGTGAATCAAAATCTCTGTAATGAGGATCCAAAAATAAAGGGATGATTGATTTAGGCAGCTGTTTTTGTAGAGGTGTTTTTTTTTTTTTTTCCCCCTTTTACTATTCAGTTTTCCAACATCTCCTATCTAAACTGCATAGCATTATCACTTTTCTATTCTAATCTCTCTCTTACTGCTTAAAATTATCACTCTTTTATTTCAAAATGTGGCTTCTTATCCTTTGATCCACTAATTGACTTTATTACCCTCGAACCCTTCTTGCCTTCGTGTGCTGCCTGATTAAAAAAAAAAATCAACTCATTCCCAATTTATCACACTCCTCCCTCCCATTTCGTCCCCCTTCCTCTGGATATTTAGAAGCTATAGAGTGCAAAGATTCTACCTCTAAGAGAAATTTCAGTTGTTTCAAACACTGGTCTCATGAGACCCCTTATTAAATGTTGACTTTAAAACGTAACTTTTGGAACAAGGACATTATGCCATGAGCGGTTGAGATTTGGGGGGGATATAGGAATTCTACTTCTTTGTGTGTGAGTCAATATTCTAGAAACTTAAATAAAACCTCCAGTATTTTCTTTTCCAGTCACCTCATCGCACCAAGTTTTCCTAGAATCAGGGGGATTTTAAAATCTGGAGTTCACAATGGGTATGTGTGTAAAACTCAGAGAACAGAAATTGCATCTTTATTTTCACTAATCTGTAATGATACTTAGCATTTCCTTTACTTATGAAATTTGGCAAAAAGCCACAGTGGTGTTTATAGTACTTATGACTTTAGCCTTAATAGAAATCTTTGATATTTTCATATTATAATATAATTATTATGGATAACTCAAAAATTATTTACCTTCATTACTATTTTAAATTAATGTTATTAGAATTGTTGCTAGATATTGTTATTTAATGAAGTAATAAAGAATGAAATTTTATCTTTTAATAGATAAGTTTATGGCATTGATAGTGATGATGGTTTAATGGGTGTATACTTATTTCCAAACACATTGAGTTGTATGCATTAAATATCTATAGCTTTTTGTATGTTAATCATATCTCAAAGCAGTTAAATGACTGTTTTGATATCAAAATTTTAATATATTTGGTTTTCTATGTATGTATTTCCTTTCATGAATTTAAAAACACTATCTGAGAAGGGGGGGCATGGCACAAGACAAACTGAGTCTCCTCTACTAGATACTCTAAAACTCCTGTACTAGATAATGGTGCAGTATGATTACAAAGAAAGGCCTGTTTTGGTTTACCTGAGGCACAAGTGCCTGAGGCTACAAGTAGTCAAGTGATTTTCTTCCAAGATGATTCCACTTAGTGCCTCCTATAAAAGCATTTTCTCAGTTTAGTATTATTTTTTATTGGAGGAAGACTGCAAAACCAGCTTTCTGTCTATCATGATCTAAGGAGCAGAGAGAACTAGTTCAAGTGATAATATGTGCTGCCCAGGGAGAGGTGCTGAACTGCAGAGAACAGAGATCCGAATTGGGAGACAGAAGCAGAAGATTCAAGTCTGGGCTCAGACCCTGGGTAGGATATCTTTCCTACAGTTAGTGTTATCCTTAGAATAAAAGAATTTTGTTTGGTGATATTTAAGATGCCTTTTCTTTCTTAAATCACATAGCTCTTCTCAAGAATATTGCTGCTGCATAGTGCTTTCGAGCAGTGAGAGAAACTCCTTTGAAGTCAGGATGAATCTGCTTGAATTAATCCATCCTGTCCTAGTCCTCCCATCCCTTGACCAGTATACCTATGTAGGCTCTCACGTAGTCTCTGTGTGACTGTAGATAAGTGGCTTGATTTCATCTGTGCATCCAGTCTCCTCATTTGAAAATAATAATATTAATAATAATGACAATAATAATAACCTCTGAGAACAGTAAAGGTTAAATAACATATCACATGTCAAACAAACACCTAGAATGGGATCTGGCACACAAGAAGGTGTTTAATCAACCTTAGACTTCAATTCCTCTTGGAAGAGAGGAAAGATAAATATCTCACTGAAGACCAAACCCCAATACTTTGAAACTTCTACATTGTTTCTTTGATATTGAGCTAACAGGCTTTAGTAAGTGGATTATGTGTATGTGAACATTTGTCCAGAGTGGAACTCAGGGAGTTCCTGCTTGGAGTCTGCCTCTTAGTGATTTATTAAAAATAATCATTAACTTCTCCTCATCCTCCAGCCTCTCTTCTTTTTGTTCTTTTTCTTGAACTTCTTCTTGGGGTAAAAATGCTATTACCGTTTTTTTTTACATGTCTTAAATTTTTAAAAAATGATAGCTCCAGATGGCTGTCATTCATTATGATGAATAAACATGGTATGGTGATTGTCCCCCAAAAAACTCTATTTCTTTGGTGCCAGTAGAGTGAGTGTGTGTGTGTTATATTCATATACATACATATATATTATTCACATACACCTATGTATATAGAATGAATATATATACACTAACTAAACTTTCTTCAGCTTGCAATCAATAATAAGATAAGTTCATTTTATCAGAATACACACTGAAACCATTCATGACAGTTGTTACCAAACTGAACTTGGGTCTGCTCACCTGACGCACAGAAAAGCCAATCCACTGACACGGAGTTGTGGCGAAGGAATGTACAGAGTTCATTGCAGGGCACCAAGCAAGGAGAACAGGCAACTCATTCTCAAAAGACCTGAACTCCCCCAGGGCTTTCAGGGAAGGGTTTTTAAAGACAGGGTGAGGGAGAGGGTCACAGGGTACATGATCAGCTTGTGCATAATTCTCTGATTGGTTGACGGTGAGGTAACAGGGTAAGGTATTAGGAATTTCAATCATCAACCTTCTAGTTCCAACCAATCTGAGGTCTACATGCTGGTGGTCAGCATGCAGTCAACTTCCTCCTCCTGGTGGGGGTTTTAGTATCTGCAAAACAACTCAGGAATATGGCTCAGGATATTATCTATAGCCCTTGAGAAGGAACTAAAAGTCCTTGACTTTGTTTTATGGCTAAACAATTATTATTTTGTCTTGCTTGACTGCTTTCTTCTATTTCTGCATTTTCTCACATCTCTGATTAAATTTGCCCTTTGGAACTCAGGGAAGGCCTAGGAGGCTAAAGCTTTTCTACAAACAAAAGATGGCAGACATTGGCAGTGGGGGAGTCTATCCCCAGGAAGGCCTTGCAGGGTCCTACTTTGTTTCACAGCCTAAAAATGTAAAAATGCCTGCAGAGAATATGAGCATATTGAATTTCCTTACTTTACTGTTTCTCAGAGTATATCCTAACCAGATGATGTAATCTAATTGTATCAGCCTAGAAATATATAGAATTTTATTTTAACATTAAAAAGGTCAGTACCTTTGGAACCTAAAATCTTTCCTGTTTTTTCTCTGCTGGAAGCTCATCATCAAAGGATTACAAGATATCTTTAATAAAAAGTAGAATTTTATAAACTTAAATTTACTTATTCTTTTCCATATATAAAGTTCTTTTGATGAATACTCCCTAAATATATGGGAAAGCAATATGTACCTTATTGAATGATAAGTGAAATTTATAGTAATATACTTGATGTGGACATAGATTTCTTTTGAGGCAATTTTTTGAACTTTAACTGTTATTGAACATTATATCTTTTTATCACTTCCAAACTTATTCTAATATTTTATTGCTTTACTTCAACCTGAAAACGTTCAAGTTTTCGAATAGTATTCTACTAGCTGCAGAATGAAACCCTGTTATTTTCTGATTCAGCTTGGATTTTTAGAACTTTGTTATCAGATGCATTTTAATTAAAATTTTAAAATTACCCATTATATTCATGGCTCTGTGCCGACCATTTAAGGGAAGATTTTTTTCAAAAGGAATTCTTACTTTTATTCAGCTTCTAAGTTGAGAATATAAATTTACTCCAATAGAATAAATAACACAATTACAAAGTAGCACATCAATGAGTTTAAAACAAAGAAGTAAAAATATGTAATTGATGCTATTACGATTTGGGACCAAATGAGCTTTTTAGTAATGGGAAGGATTTCACTGAGAGTTATGAAGAATCTCCGTGGTTTTTGTTTTGTTTTTTGTTTGAATAGGGAATAAAAAAGGCTCAGAAGAGAGCAACATGCTGCTCAAGGTCACTCAGTAGCTAATGCTAGACCTGAGAATATAACTCAAATATTTTGACTCCTAGTTTGATATCAGATTTCCTGGGAGTCTGTGTGAACTGGACATATCTTTCGATGTTGGGTTAACCCATATAAGATTACTTGTAATATGATCATATGAAAGAGACTGGCCAAATCACATTTAGCTCTGAGAAGAAAGAAATTTGAAATTTCTTTAATATAGATAGGCTTATTTAGCACTTCTGTTATAGGAGAGATTCAACAATAATAATGCCACTATTATAATGCCATTTCTGTAATAATAGCACTTCTGTTATAAAACACCATTATTATAGAAATGCTATTATAAGAAAAGCTCTGTTATTTAGAATTGCTTCTGCAATAAAAGTGCTAAAAAAGTCTTCTTACATTACAGAAAATTATTGCAAATTTTTCTTGCTTTGCAATGAAATTTTCATTCCAAATCTTATTTGATGCTCCTGTAAAATGGCTCTCAGATTTTATTCTGATAACTCTGAGGTTGGGCCAGATTGCTGTTTAGGACAGGAAATTGCTTGACAGCCAAAGTCGCTTGGTCAAATAAGTCCACTTCCTATTTGTCTGTTTCTATGAGATTAAGGGCATCTGACTTCTTTGCTTTTTCATTCTCAAATACTATATTCTTTTATTGTCTTTCTAAAAATACTATGTGCCTACCTCTTTATAGAGGGTTCAGGTAGTTTTGTTTCACTAAAGTTAGATAGCTACACTCTTGCTTTTACCTTAATTCCATTAAACTAAATAAAAACTGAGTGTAATTGATTAGAGCAATAATAATTTAAGGTTTAAATTATACCTCACTTATACTTTATAATAGACAGGGTGAATTTTAATAACCTGTATGTTGTAGATAGGTAAGTATGAACTGAGAGAAAGGCAAGTTTATAAATACAGAGATGCATTAAAAAAATATATATCTCTATCATCTCACACCGGTCAGAATGACCATCATCAAAAAATCTACAAACAATAAATGCTGGAGAGGGTGTGGAGACAAGGGAACCCTCCTGCACTGTTGGTGGGAATGTAAATTGATACAGCCACTATGGAGAACAGTATGGAGGTTCCTTAGAAAACTAAAAATAGAACTACCATATGACCCAGCAATCCCACTACTGGGCATATACCCTGAGAAAACCATAATTCAAAAAGAGTCATGTACCACAATGTTCATTGCAGCTCTATTTACTATAGCCAGAACATGGAAGGAACCTAAGTGTCCATCAACAGATGAATGGATAAAGAAGATGTGGCACATATATACAATGGAATATTACTCAGCCATAAAGAGAAATGAAATTGAGTTATTTGTAGTGAGGTGGATAGACCTAGAGTCTGTCATACAGAGTGAAGTAAGTCAGAAAGAGAAAAACAAATGCCATATGCTAACACATATATATGGAATCAAAAAAAAAATTGTTACGAAGAACCTAGGGGCAAGACGAGAATAAAGATGTAGACCTACTAGAGAATGGACTTGAGGATACGGGGAGGGGGAAGGGTAAGCTGGAACAAAGTGAGAGAGTGGCATGGACATATATACACTACCAAATGTAAAAGAGATAGCTAGTGGGAAGCAGCCGCATAGCACAGGGAGATCAGCTCGGTGCTTTGTGACCACCTAGAGGGGTGGGATAGGGAGGGTGGGAGGGAGGGAGATGCAAGAGGGAAGAGATATGGGGATATATGTATATGTATAACTGATTCACTTTGTTATAAAGCAGAAACTAACACACCATTGTAAAGCAATTATACTCCAATAAAGATGTTAAAAATATATATATATATATCTTAGTGGAGTATTGAAACAATATGTGATTGTTTAGGTTAGGGCTGTTGCTCTTTAGAAAATTATTTATAGGACTTAGTAAAGACAAGCTAGAGTTTTCTTACAATCAACACTATATCACATAAAATCATGGGTTTGCAGGTTTTAAGGAAACTTAATGATTATGCCAGTGGTTTCCATATACTTTTAAAAATCAGAAAATACACTTTAAAAATGAAATTTTATTCAGAATCCCCAGCATCCAAACAGATAATTGACATTTTACTAGCCTAAAGTATCATCTATGTTTATGTTTACAATATTTTCTTATTATAAAATCAGTCATTGAGTCTAGTATGACGTGATGATCATACATTTGAAACTGGAGGGTATGTGTGCTGATTGCTCTCCTCTGGCTCCCTCAATGTATAATTTAGTTCTGTATTTTGACTTTGTTGCACAGTATCAGAATATCCTGAGACACACAGATAAGTAGTTGCAAATGATAATTTTCCTATAAAAGAGTGCCTTGAAATGTTTCATTCTCTTAAATTAACGGATAAAGAAGTTTGAAAGAGTAGAGGGAGGGAACTTTGGTTTCAAGATTGAATTAGTAACTATAACTCAAAACAGATCACAATTTTTACCCAGAGAATCAGCACCTAGAACTTAAAATAAACCCTAAAATTATCTCTAATTCTATGTTTTCAGGACACACTTTATTATGTATTCTCTTGTTATTGTACAACTAACTTTTGTCTGTCAGAGAATGTGGGCTGTGCTGGTACACCATGTCAGTGTCTAGCAATTAGCTGAATGTGTGGCACACATGTGCTGGGGAAAGCACCTTCCAGAACGGTACACAAATGGGATAACTGGTGGCACAGGAGAACACAGTGGTATATGGATAATATTTATATTTAACACATTTCAGTGTGTTTTTGAAATTAAAGTTGTGAAAATAGATGAATAAGTATTTTCAAGATTAAATCTGGGGACTTCCCTGGTGGCTCAGTGTTTAAGAATCCACCTGCCAATGCGGGGGACACAGGTTCGAGCCCTGGTCCGGGAAGATCCCACGTGCCGCGGAGCAACTAAGCCTGTGCGCCACAACTACTGAGCCTAAGCTCTAGAGCCTGTGCAGGTGCTCTTTGGGGATGGCTAGATATGTTTTTACAGTCTCTTTAATCATGTTTTTTTCCTTTCCATTTTCTATTCAGTAATAATATATCTTGATTATAACAATATCAAGCAGTCTGTCGATTTCTCGTTTAATCATCACTTAAGTCAGTGTTCCATAACAATAGTGAAATGTTTATCTGAATGTAAACATTTGCTATTATAAGTAATTATGAATAATCAGTTGGCATGGTATTCTGTGTAAACCTGTTAATAATAAAATATATAATATTGTTTTATATTGCATAACAAAAATGTGAGGAGAAATATGGCAATATTGCTAGAAATCTTATGCCACAGGTAATATAAACAAAAGCTAGATTAAAAAAACACTTGCTCTTACCAAAGCAGAAAAAGGAATGAAATAAACAGAACAGGTCTACCTAAGAGTGTTTTGCAGTGATTTTGCAAAGATAAAGAAACCAATAGTAGAGAGATGCATTATGGTTTAGTATAAAGATGGGCTTGGTTCTCAGTGAGCTGATTTCAAATGCTGACTGGTTTAGCCATGAGGGCTTGGGCAAGACTCTTCTGAATTGAGCCTTAGTTTCCTCAACTATAGAAATAAAATTAAGAAAAGAAGAGTTTTTTTCTCTTACTTTTTAAATCTCCTGTCTTCAGCAGATTTTGGGGTTCTGGAGAAAATGGAGCATGAGTGCATTCAGCTTTGTAATCTCTGTGTATCCCATAGGTGTTTGCCCTTAACTTTTTCAAGGCACCCTTCTTAATAGTTATCTTTATTTATTATGGATTTACTTGTACATTTAAGATAGCTTCTTTTGTTAGTTTCTTGTTGCTAATACGTGTAATGAATTCTCAAAATAACTTGTTGTTTGTAGGATATAAAAAATTATAAGCCCAGAGATATAGGTACTTAATATTTTGTTTCAGTTTTGATCAATTTAGTGCTAGGAAGTTGAGGAAATAAAGGTTTTCAATAGTATTTGGTCCTGAAACACTTAATGTGCAGAATGGTTATGTTACACCCTAGTGGAGAAATTCTGTTGAATAATGTTAAATATGATAGACTTTTATTGGAGACTTAAACATAGAATGGTTAAATGCAGAAAAATATTACACTTAAGAATATTGAATAGTTGTGATATGTTTTCAATAATGTAATTTTGCTGATTTGCTTCACAAAGACTATAACTGTGTATTTGCCTGTGAGTGGATTTACTTTGAGCATTATAGAAAATGTGTTGGCTTTCTTATCTGCTGGTGACTTACCCTGCCTATAGCCTCCAGCCCCTAAAATACCTTGTAATTTCCTCCTAAAGCTATAAAATAACTATTTTTATTTTGAAAATACAAGGTAGTTTTGGCCATATAAACCTGGGTTCAAAACCTGAATGTAGTACTTATTAACTCTCAATTATTGGATAAATTATATAAAACTCGTGGCCTTAGTTTCATCTGTAAAATAAGGAAAATAATATTTACCCTAGAGAATGTTGTGAGAATTACATGAAGTTATAAATATCGTCACTTAGAATATTCTGTGAATGTTAGTTTTTTTCTTCCTCTCTCCTTGCCTCCCTTCCTCCCCTCCTTCCTTCCTTCCTTCCTTCCTTTTATATCAAATGTGCTTAATGCATATATCATATGTATTTCTATGATATAATATGCATTTAAAAGCTCAACCCAATATTTTTGGGGCACCTCCTCTGTGTTAAAGCACTTCGTTAGACCCTGGGATTCAGAGATGAGGAAGAAGATAATGTTCCTGTTTTCAAAGTGGTAAAAACTGAAATATAAGTAAACCAACAAATACAGTACAATGTGACATGTTCCATTTTTCATAGGAAGTGCTATAGACACGCAGGTCAGCCTGAAAGATCAGGAAAACCATCTGTAGGAGTATGCACTTCAGCTGTCAGTTAACTCGGAGGAGGAATGGATCCAGGTAGATAAGGAAGGGAATCAGGCTGAGGCCTAAGAGGACCTGGCATGTTTAGGAACCTGCAAATAGATTGGTGAGGCTCTAACCCATGGGATGGGGAGGCCCATGAAGGGAGCAGCAAATGTAATAGTAGAAGGAGATGAGATAATAAGGGGCTTTGTGTGCCATATTTAGAAGTTACACTATCTTCTACCTGATCTTCTTCAGAATTATAATTTTGAATGGCTGCATAATATACACATAATTCATATGTTCTACTGCTTGTCTTTTTTTCTCTCTAGAAAATAATCCTTATGGTTCTGGTTCTCAACCTTGGCTACACATTAGAATCACCTGTGGTGGGGCTTAAAGGAAATGAAGCCTCAGCCCACCCCTGGAGATTATGATTAAATTGATGTGATGGTTTGGTTGGGGGATGTGATATCTTTGAGTGACTGCTGCCTCAAGCAATTTCATATTTCTGTTTGGACAGTTCAACATTTGTTCTTGTTAGGGATTTCCTCATTCATTCTTTCCTATATATTTGCTTTAGTTTATGATTTGCTTGAAGGATCTTCTCATAAAATCATCTCATATGTCCAACAAAATTAGGACCCAGAGCAATGACCATAAGATAGGAAGTCAAGACTAAAAGGGAAAAGCAAGGGTTTTGATGTACAAAAGTTGAAATACGGTAGGGTGAGTAAAATAATTCTTCATATAATTTCTGAAGAAACAAAGTTTTACTTATCATTTAGTCCTAGCTGATATTTCTCATCTAGGGACTACATTAGATGGTGAATGCTGTAGTGAACATCCACATGCATAAGTCTTTTCATGCTTTTTTGGTAGTATTTCTAGCAGAATTACTGGGTGAAGAGCCTTATAACGCTAAAATGTATTGATTTACATTGGCACCAGCAATGAAAGAACACCCACCAGAACCCTAGAAGTGAAGCAGCATGCTAATTGTGAATTTTCCCAATGTCTCAGAGTTCTGGCTGGAAACAAAATACACAACAGACTAGTTACACAGGTTGGCTATCTTGGAGGTAAAAGAGAAGAGGACAGAGATTGGAGAATTACTTTGGAGAGTGAGTTGGTTGTATGCTGTGGCATTTCCTCTCTTACTCCCCAGTGAGGAAGAGAGGGGATATTTCTCCATCTCAAGAGAAGATGGAGGAGCTTCAAGAGAACTGTTCAGAGAAAATGCTTTATGTTCCCTGATATTTAAGGGACACTGGGATTGGTTCCTAACCCATGCTGAGAAGTCCAAAAGTGGCAGTTTGGGCCTGTGAATAGAGAAGAGCTAGCTGTATTATCCCTGGCAAAGATAGTTGAGTTTTTCAGTGGTCTGAGTGGGCTAGGGGAAGGGAACCCAACTGTATCATCTAGAAAGGGACTCTGTTCTGGGAGACTAGCTTCCAGGAAAAGCAAGTCTTCTGGCTGAGGGGAGAATTTCCTGTAGATAGAAAATGGGTAGTATGAAGAAGCCTCAGAAACTAGGGACTGAGGGAGGTTGTTTTAAAAGCCAATGGTAAGAAGTCTTCCTCTACAGAGAAGGAACCTAGAAGTTCCCTGAAATGTCCCAGGAGAAAACAAGCAAGCCCTGATGTCAGACACAGCTCATTAGTCATAATACAGTGTCCCATTCCTATAATCCACCTTCCCCAGACACAACTCTACAGAGACCAAAATAGCAGCTAGAAAGGAGTTATGAAGAGATAGAGTGAAGAAAAAGTAAAAAAAAAGCTGCTTGGGCTTCCCTGGTGGTGCAGTGGTTGAGAATCCGCCTGCCAATGCAGGGGACACGAGTTCGGGCCCTGGTCTGGGAGGATCCCACATGCCGCGGAGCAGCTGGGCTCGTGAGCCACAACTAGAGAAAGCCCTCGCACAGAAATGAAGACCCAACACAACCAAAAATAAATAAATAAATAAATAAATTTAAAAAAAAAAAAGCTGCTTATATTGTTTACTTTCTATAGAAATTTCTGAATCTAGGGCAGGCCCAAACAGAAGAATTTCATTAGTTGATGCTTTGGAGTTTTGATATTAGACCAGACTGAACTTTCACTTTGTGCAAGTTATTGCAAGTAGCTTTCAGATCAGAGACAGTAGTGAGAAAGAGTAAGTTGGTTATTGCCTGCATATGACGAAAATCCAATACTCCTTCAGTAAACTCAACCATTACATCTTATGAACATTTTCTCCTACATGTTCTTTTTATTTGTATTACTATTTTTCATTGATTGGCAGTTTTAAGTGATTGTGTATTAAAATCTGTTGATCTTTTCCTTCATTATTTCTTCTTTGCTTCAAAGCTGAAAAAGTGATTCTTTCAAAGTTATTCTATTCTCTTTTTTTCTTATTTTCCAGCAATTGCTTTTAAAAAAAATACTTAACTATTACATCTCCCTGTGTTTATTTTGGTATGTAGCAAAATGTTTATTAAATCAGGTTATCCCAGATTACTATCCATGTCTGAAAATTGGCAAAATGTGGGCCTAAATGATTTTTTACTCCTCGGATAGGAAATTGGAGACATCCTTAGAAGTTTATTTTGTTCTTGAGTCTGAGGCTGAAAATAGCAGAAGAAATGGTTTGTGGACGGTGGGAGTGAGCTTAGTGTACTCCAGGCATCATTTGGTATGATTGGTCACTTCCTCCTTTTAAAAGCTAGCCCTTCTCTTGCAAGAAGCCCAAGAGACTACTATCTTCATTTTCGTCTACCTCTTTTCCCATTCGTTTGGCTGATTTTTCCATTTCTATCCTAACACTAAATGTGGGAATTCCCCTGAATTTGGTTTTGGATCTGCGTTCCTTTTCTATATTTTCTTCCCAGATAACTCAAGCACTAATAATTTAAAACATATATTGGTGGCACTTAAATTTAAATCTTTCACCCTGACAGCTTCTCTGGGCTGTAGATTCATATGTTCAGCTTTCCCTCATCGTGGGAGAAATGGCTAAAATCATCTAAGCAGTTGCTAGCTCATCCTTGACTTTTTTCTTTACACTTTCCTCCTATATCAAATTTATTAACAAAGCAGCCAATCCCAAAGCCAAAATATATTTCTGTATGCTTTCTCTACATGTCTGTTTTTGCTGCTCTATTCCAAGTTGCTAACTGCTTTAGGCAATTAATAACATCCTAAAAAGACCCTTCTCCTTTTATGGTACTCTATCCTTTTTTCAAGGCATTTAACACAGTTGAAGTTATTTATTGGTTTCTTTGTCTGTTAACTTTCCTTTTCACTACACTGTAAGCTTACAAGGGTGTTGACTGAAAAAAAAAAAACATATCATAAGAGCTGTGAGTTCAGTTTTATTTGGGGACTTACTGAGGACTATAGCCCAGGAGAAAGCCTCTCAGGTAGTGCTGATGAACTGCTCTGAAGAGGTGGCGGAGGGGGGGAGGTCAGTATATATATGATTTGGTGAAGGAGGTACGTGCAATCAGGCATATATCTCAGTAGAAGGTTGCTGCTAGTCAAGAGGAGCAGATGCCTCCATAAATGATTTTAGTGATTTTCTAGGTATGAGAAGATACGAGAATTGGGTTCATAAAATTTTCTCCTGAAAATATCTAACTATCTGAAAGGCTGTTCTATCAGTTTTTCCTAGAGGGCAGAGTGCTTCATTCCTCATCTCCACCCTGAACTCCTTTCAGGGTGTGTTAAAGGTCAACAGCTACAGTGTCTAAGGACCTAAATCTTGTAGAGCTGCATGGCGAGTGACATATTTTAGTTTGTAAGGGAAGGAACCATATTTGACTTGTTCTTCATGCCTTCAGTGCTTAGCACATTACCTGGTACATATTAAGCTCCTTATAAAGAGAAGGCAATTCATTAAAAAGCATGCTATATTGAATTTACTTTCCCTTTTCATACATTTTTATAATTTTACCATGGATAAAGTTCTTAAACTCTTTGGGACAGGTTTTTAAAAACCTGTCTATGGAAAGGTTGTATTAGATAATCCAAAGCGTCTTGTATAAAATTCTTTGCTTTTGTTATTTCCTAATTATCTGATCAGGTACTTGATTTAGTAACTAAAAATAAAACATTTATTTTATCAGTTTTATTATTTTATTGATTATGTATTTGTATGTTTCCATACTCTCAAGGTATGGAAATCCACTTACATTATATGATCTAATTCATTATTGATTGCCTTCATTTCCTACACACTAGCGTTTTGTAGGCCTATTTTATTCTCTACACTACAATATTTGTCTTCCTTTTCTTCTCACTGCTAGTTTTCAGCTGTTTCCTACCGCTGTTCCTACTGCACACCATCTGTTGATTTGCACCAACCACAATCTCTGTTGAAAAATCTCCTAAGGATCCCTGACTTCAACTTCTTTTCCTTCTTACTGCTATAAGCTGTTGAGCTTTGCAACTAATGCTATGTGTGATAATGGTTGTAATCCTGTTTTTCTCTACCTCCTTCTCTTTGCTGTTTTTCCTTTAAGTGGTATATTTTGAAATAATATTTCTTTTGACTTACAGTATCTTAAAAAATTCTCTTTTAATAAAATCATCATACAGTGATTATGATTGATTTCATAAATTTGTCATTCATTCCATAATATTTATTGTTCATCTACTGTGCATTAGGCAATGATGTTAAATAGGTATTTGCTATTCATATGGGCATCAGGTCATAGAGATATTATTTTAATTAATTTTCTTAACTTTCACCAATTTCATTCATTTCAAATCATTGGAATTAATTTATGGGACTATAGTAATTTCTGTATTTAAATTTCAATTTTCTTGTAGTTCTTTTGTTTTCCAACTCTGAGCACCAACCAACTGATCTATCCTTATTGTACATATAGGTTTTCAGTTGATAATTCTTAGTTAATAATACTTGCTGAGTCCTTACTATGTGTTCTGCATTGAGTAATAAAATAATCATAGCCCTAGTCTCATGGAGACCAATTTGGGAAGAAGACAATATTCTAGTAAACAAATAAATATGTAATTAGAAATTCTGATAAATGCTTTGGAGAAAATAATGTGTATTGAGAGAGAATAACGAGGAAGAATTACTTTTGTTGATCCAGCTCAATATATTCAATTCAACCTCTTGCCTCAGTTATAGGCACACATTTTTCTCTTGTCTGCTGTATGTTTCCATCATGTGTTAACATGTGGTGCCTCAAACTTAACATCTTCCTCCTCTCCTCTTTCCCCTTCCCTTCCTCCTTATTCTTCACCTCCTCCTTCTCTTTCTTCTTCTTCTTCATATTGCTTACTGAATGTTTACTTTCTGCCATGAAATGTGGTGGGAACTTTATAAATGTTAACTCTGTACATTTAAATTGCAGGGTAACTATTAATATTATTGTGCACATTTTACTGATATGAGAATTGAATCTTTAAATAGGTGAAGTAACTTTTTTTGGTCACTCAGTAACAAATCTTCAAGCAGGGATTCTAACTCAGGTCTTCTGATTCCAAAGTTCATGTTCTTTATTGTGTGATGCCATCTTCCCAGTATTTGTGTGCCCACTCTGTACTAAGAAGACTATATGCATTTCTTTGTGTAATATATAACAACTCCATGAAGCAGATCTTATCTTCATTTTACATATGAGACTCAGACATATTGAATAACTGTCCCAGTGTCACATAGATACATAGATAGGAAGAAACTGAAGTAGGATATCAGTCCAGTTCCATCAGAATCTAAAGTCCATTCTCTCTGTGTTCACTAGGTACCATCGTTTCCTTCCATGACACGAGAGTGTGTTGTTTATTTTTTATCTTGCCTAATAAGACCTTGATGCCATAGATGAAGTCTTTAGACTCTATGAGATGTGCCCTCAGGAATTTGTCTATTAAATGAAAGATTCTACAGGTAGCTTATTTAATATTAATTAAAATTGTATAAAATGTTAACTATAATGATTTTATTCATTTTGGAGCTAATGAGTCACCCTGTCCTTGTTTTCAGGCTACAATGTTTCAAACAATTTGCTTCATCCAGGCCTGTAACTCTGTAGATGTTGCCATTCTGTTAAGACAAACTTCAGCTTCCTCGATGAAATTACATTTAAATGAGAGAGATAATTTTCATGTCACATTTATTCATTAATCTATTCAGCAGATATTTGAGTGTGTATTAGGTGTCTGGCATAATACTAGGCACTATGAATGCAATGGCAGGGAGAAGCTCACATGGATCTTGCCTTATGGACAACTTAGTAATGGAGAGACACAAAAACCAAATAGTAACACAGATAAATACAAAATTACAAACTAAGATAAATGTGATGCATTCAATGCTAAGAAAGTGTATCTGTCACTAGGAGGCAGGCCTGATCTTGCAGGAGTAGTGAATTTAGGGATATCTATCAGGAAGGTTTCCCTTTGAGCTAGGATAAGAAGGATTTTTAAACTCTTAGTTATGCCTGTAGTACCTGGGAATGAGTGTAGACACGGTACATTACTAGAAAGTTGCACCATTAGTTGTTCTTGCATATCCTTGGAATTCAGCAGATAGTATAAAACATATTTATTCTTCTCATTAAGGCACTTATCAGTCCACAAAGAGGCCTCCTATAATTGGCATGTAAGAGATCTTTTATCTCTTTCTCTCCTACTTCTCATTTCCCTCAGAATGCCATTGAAAGTCTTCTATCCATTTGTCTTCTTGCTAGGGTCCCAGATCTGTCCTGTAGTTCCTGTTTGCCTCTGGAGATGGCTTTATGGGAAAAAAGAGGAAATAATTCCAGGTAACTGGAGCAGAACAAATAATCTTCTTGAGTGTGAGAGACAGAGAACAGCACATTCAAGAAACCAGGGAGGGAAGTAAAGGATCGTTACTATGGTAGCATCACAGGGAAAGAGTGATTTGAAAAGAGATTGTAGAAAATGTATAAGTCAGACAGAGACTTGAACTCAAAGTTCAGCAAGTGCCTCAAGTGGAAAAGGATTAAAGAATGTTGGGCTGGTTTTGCTGCATTTTCTCTTTCTCCAGGATCTTAGACCATTGAGTGTTGGCTACTTTGGTAGTCGCACACTACAAATTTTGTTTCTCCAGATCCCTGAGACTGAAGAAGTCTCTAGGGTATCAGGATATCGCTTTTTTTCTCTGCCTCTGTGGCCTGTGTTGCAAATCTGTAGATTCCCGAGGGAAAAATGAGTGAAGTATGTTTGAATCAACCAAACACCCTCAAATCCTAGCTGCTCTAGTTGCTCTTTTATACCTTCAAAGTTTTTTTAAATTTCTTTTTTCTTTATTGCTCCAAAGAAGCCTTAATTAGACTGACATCTGGCTTCTCAACAGAAACACTAGAAGCCAGAAGCACATGCCATAGTATCTTCCACCTTAATACCAAAACCTGATAAATACATTTTTGTAATTATAGTTTAATTCATTCATCCTAAAGAAAATATTAGTAAATATTATCCAGCAATATATAAAAAGGACAAGATATCAGGACTAAGTAGAGTTTATTCTAGGAATGCAAGGTTAATTTAACTTTTGGAAGTTATTTAAAGAATTCACTACACTAAAAAAAGGAGAAAAATCACATGACTAACTCAGTAAACAAAAACATGTGATATAAGTAACATTCATAATATATACTCTAAGCAAACTTGGAGGAAAAGATAACTTCCTTAATCTCATATAGGGTGTGTTAAAAAATTATAGGAAAATCATACCTTAATGGTGAAATGTTAAAATACTTTTGTCTGAGATTGAGTGATTAAAAAAATGCTTCTATCATCACATCTATTCAGTGTTGTAATGTTTTATTTGTAATATTGAATGAAAAAGAAAAATAAGGAAAAAGGAAATAAAGTTTTAAAGGAATAAATAAAAGTTTCATGCTAAACATGTTATGATTGGGCACATAGATAAAAGGTCTATGATAATATTTTTAGGATTAATAGGCAGATTTTAAAAGGTTGCTGAATGTGTTCTGTTTGGGCACATATCAGATAAAAGGTCTATGAAAATATTTTTAGGATTAATAGGCAAATTTTAAAAGGTTGCTGAATATAAGATTAATATAAAAATCAGTCATATTTCTATGTACCAGTAAAAACCAGATAAAATGCAACACATCTTTACAATAACATAAAATATTAAATGACTAGATACATATCTCACAGAAGATGTAGAAGACCTATGCAAAAAACTATAAAATATTATTGAGAGTTGCTAAAGAAGACCTAAATAAATGGAGGACTATAACAGAATTGAAAGAGTCAATATTGTAAAGATATTAATTCTCCCCAAGTTTGTTTATGGACTCAGTACAATTCAGTTCAAAATCCCAACAGGTAATCTGTGGGGACTTGAAAAGTGAATTCTAAAATCTACATGTAAATACAGTGTCAAAATAGACAAGGTAGGGCTTCCCTGGTGGCGCAGTGGTTGAGAATCTGCCTGCCAATGCAGGGGACACGGGTTCGAGCCCTGGTCTGGGAAGATCCCACATGCCACGGAGCAACTGGGCCCGTGAGCCACAATTACTGAGCCTGCGCGTCTGGAGCCTGTGCTCCGCAACGGGAGAGGCCGCGATGGTGAGAGGCCCGCGCACCGCGATGAAGAGTGGTCCCCACTTGCCGCAACTGGAGAAAGCCCTCGCACAGAAACGAAGACTCAACACAGTCATAAATAAATAAATAAATAAATAAATAAAAGAACGTGAATTTCTTTAAAAAAAAAAAAAAAAATAGACAAGGTAATCTTGATGAAGGAGAGCAAGGTAGAAAGACTTGCTCTACCAGATGTTATAATTTACTATCATGCTATAGGAATTAAGACTGTGTGACAAGAATAGACAAATGGACCAATGGAGCAGAACAGAAAACCCCAAAGCATATTTTTTTCACTATCTATTGCCATGTAACAAACCATCCCAAAACTTAGTGGCTTAAACAGCAACAACCATTTATTTTCTCTCATGATTCTGTGGACTCAGCAGGATGGTTCTTTTGCTCCATATGGTGTCAACTGGAGCTGCAGTCTTCTGGAAGCTCAACAAAGATGGAATTTCCTAGATGGCTTATTCATATGTGTAGCAGTTGGTGCTGACTGCTGGCTGGGAGATTGTTAGGTCTGTTGATCACAGCACCTCAAGTCTCCTTCATTTAGCTCTCCACATGGTTTGAACTTTTCACAAGATGACAGCTGGGTTCCAAAAGGGAGTGTTCTAAACACGCAAAAGCAGAAACTACCAATGTCTTTAAGATTTACTCTTATAATCCACACAGCATCACTTTTGCAACATTCTAACCGTCAAAGCAGGTTATAGGGTCAGCCCAGGTTCAAAGGGGACGCTTATATTCTGCCTCTCAATGGAAGAAGTGACAGAAAATTTGCAGTCATCTTTACCACACAGAGCCATGCTTATATGGATACTTTACTAATGTGAATGTGGCACTGTGGGGAAAGATTTGTCTTTTCAATAAGTGATACAGGAAGAATTGGATACTAATATAGAAAAAAAGTAAAACTTGACCCTATATCACACCATAATTAAAAATAAATTCCAGTAGGACTGTACACTTAAACGTCAAGACAAAAAATAATACTTAAACAATGATATCAAAGAATATCATTATGCACTTGGGATAGGGAATTTTTTTTGAGCTGCACAAACATGCATTAATCATAGAGGAAAATATTATTAAATTGGACTACATTTTAGCAGTTGCCACTGGTGCCCTACATCACATTCCCTTGACCCATCTCTAATTTCAGCTGTAGCTAGTGACTCACCTCCCTGACAGTGTTTCGTAGTTTTAATTTCATGGCCTTTTGCAGCACCAAGGAATCTCTTAGCCAGTGTGCAAACACAGCCCGGGAGTATGGAATTAATGCCCCTAAACACGGTCCTCAAACAATAAGGCAAGAGCTGGGATAAATGCTTCAGTCTCCTGTCCTTCAGATAGATAATTCTGGAAGGCATTCTGTACAATTATCAGGAGGTTCTGGCATTACATTATATATGTAATGTAGATTTTAAAAACATGAACAGAAAAAATACCTACTCTATATGGTCATTTATATAAAAACTAAATTATAGTGTTTAGTGATGAGTAGATAGTGATGACGGTATAAAATAAAAGACGGTGGTTGGTTTTAGAGAAGAGCAGGAGGGGTGTGATTGGGAGTCAACATATGGGGGATTTCTGAGGTGCTGGCAATATATTTTTATAAACTAAATGTCAAGGCAAATAATTATGGAACATTCCAAACATAAACAAAGGCAGAGAAAACAATTGGATAAACTTATGTATACTTACTACCTAGTTTCAAAATTACCAGTTTATGAACTATCTTATATCACCTCTACTACCCTATTACCCCCTACATTCAATATGGATCACTTTGGGCCAAATCCCATACATCAGATCATTTCAAGGTGTAAATATTTTTACGTATCGGTAAGAGATAAGGTACTAAAAACATATTCGTGATACCATTATCACACCAAGAAACTTAACAATTTTTTCACATCATCAGTTATCCAATCAGTATTTAAATTTTCCTGATATTCTCAAATTTTTAGACAGTTGGTTTGTTCAAATCAGTAGTCTCAGAATTACCCACCTCTTTTGTTTGGTCGTTATGCCTCTTGAGTGGTGTGACTGTACATTCTAGATTGTCCAAACAGTCCTATTTCAATAGCATCCCTTTTCACTGTCTGAAATATCCGGGTTTGGGTGAAAAAGTATATAGTCACTCTACAATTTAGTCCTTTTCATCTTTAAGTGCCCAGTCCCTCTCTTTTCCTTTTCTTACTTTTTTGTTTTAGTTGTTGGAAGAAACTGAGTCATTTGCCCTATAGTGTTTTCTATAGTCTTGATATTTGCTAAATGCATCTCCCTGGTGTTGTTCAATATGTTCCTCTGTCCCCTGTATTTCCATAAACCTGGAAGTTAGAACTAGAAGCTTGATTTAAGTTCCATGAGGGGAGAGGGAGAGAATAGTTCATGGGTGATTCTGTTTGCTTCTGGTAGAAAATATGCAGCATCCACTTGTCACTCTTTCAGTAAGGTTAGCAGTCATTGAAGTTCGTTGACTAGATGTATTATTTCAAAAGGAATTTTCCAAACTGTGATATTAAGATTCTGTTTCTTGATCTAGGAGTTACCTTATGGGGCTTTGCTTTATAATAATTTGTTCAGCCATTTATGGACTTTTCTATATATATGTGTTATCTTTCATGAAAATAATTTTAAAAATACATGTGTGTTTAACTACATACATGTACAGCTATGGGGGGATTGACAGATGAAATCAGTGAGATATTTATTAAATTGTAATTATGAAATTAATATGTTTTGCATATTAAACAGAAATTAATTACAAAAGTAAATTTCCTCAATAGCCTGAGTATTCAAGATAAGATTTAAATAATAATGATAAATGATATATTATTCCAACGTGGCCAGTTGTTTCAGAGAATGTCTAAACTTGCTCTCTGTGTTGGACTGATATAGGAAATGTGGTAAAAGTGGAATGTGATGATGGTGAACAGAAAGAAGGCTGGATGTGGTTTCATGAGGGTTAAACCAGTCCTTGAGAAGAGACATATCTTTTAAATAACATCTATTAGTAAAGATTACAGTGTTTAATGAATAATTAAGAGATACATCATCTTAAAAATAACTTGCTTGGGCTTTTGGACATCAAAGAATCATAAATGTTTATTCAATTTGATGATTACAGAGTGATTTATGTGTTCATTACTCTACATTCCAATGGATTCTAGATACCGTCTCCCAGGATAGATTGACCAAAGTGATGCAGCTAGATTTAAAAATATACAAAAGTAATAAAGTTCCTCCCAGCTTGTTGCTAGCAATGGAAAACTGAGAATCTTTTCTATTTGCTAGTGAGAGTGAAATTATGAGTCTACAACTTTCTTGCTAAGGCGGGATTATTATCATAAAGCAAATTTCTGTAAAATTACATTTTGAATCATATTTCCCAGGGATTCTAGGCCACTGAATTTAATTACTTCTAGGATGTGAAAAAGAAAAAAAATTAACCTCACTGGCTCCTGGGAAAATATGCCATTGTTTTCTGTGTTGCTCTGATTTATATTTAGGTTATATTGTTTACTAGCAGCCAACAAACTCCAGAAGCCTCCTGTATATTGACTGATATTTACTGGGGGTCTTGCAACTTGTTTACAATCTTCTTTCAGCCATCATACTGATGACCCATCTATTTCCCCAGTCTCACCGTACTTTGGTTTCCATTACTCCAGTGATCTTTTTTATTGTCGGCAATAGAGCATGGAAGTTGAAAGACTGAATTCTGAATACAGACTGAGTTAAATCACTTCTAGCTATGTGACCTTAGGCTAGTTTCCTAATCTCTTTATGTCTTATTTCTGTCACCCATAGAATGAGAATTATAGTATGTCCCATCTCTCTGTTG
Source organism: Balaenoptera musculus (assembly GCF_009873245.2). Lineage (NCBI taxonomy): Eukaryota > Metazoa > Chordata > Mammalia > Artiodactyla > Balaenopteridae > Balaenoptera > Balaenoptera musculus. The sequence continues at coordinate 61,370,991 of NC_045796.1, read as the reverse complement.
TAAAGATGAATACATGTAACACCTTTGACACATAAGTCCACAGCAAATCATAATTATCTCCAGTGTGCTGCAGCAGCTTATTTACTTAGGCCCATAAGTGGCTCTACCATTCAGATCTTGAACCATAAAAATATCTACTCTGTTTATAACATTCTTGCATTCTAAATGTTATTTCTCTCATTCCCTCATGTGCAAATGCCCTTTTAGTCCAGTTCCTTGACCTATCCTTACATCCTAATTTTAGTGGTTTCCGAATTTCTGAACCTCATGGGCCAGAAAAAAATTGGGAGGCCAATATAGGATTATCAGTTTATTGCCAAGTAAGGATGTTAAAATAACCAACACTATCATAAATTGAAATTATGAAATTGTTTGTATAATTTTAAAAATATTTGTCTTTCTTTATGAACTATATATTCTCATAAGGTAGAGACTCATCAAGTATCTACCTTGGTCACTCTGATTATGCAGGATTTAGTGCGTAGCTTGTGATGCTAGATTCAACAAGTAAAGACATTTTAGAATGAATAAATAAAAGACCTCTATTATTTAATGAAAGATATTTTAGCAGAAACTGAAAGTTGGAATTAGTAAACCAAATATGTATATGAAAAATACTTAATGCCCAAAATAGCAGCATTAAAATGATGTGTTTTTATTTTGTTGATACAAATTGTCAACTTGTTGATTTGTATTCAGTAGTGAAATGCAAAATGATGCTTACATTTCCAACCTTTTCTGATACTTTGTTCTTTAAACTGCAGTTAGTACTAACATTCTAGATTCAGAGAATTATGTTGATGAAACTCTGAGCTACACATTTAAGGTGATTTCTCTCAGTTCAGAAAATTTTGGCCAGGGTCTGGTTGGGTCAGGTCAGTATCTCAGACAGGCTACTAATTTGAAGCCCACTTAAATATTTGTTTGACAACTATATAGTAGGATTTTGCAGGGACTTAATTTCTCTTATTAAATTTTGAATGCCCTTTGATTTATTATCTTTGTTAGTTATCTTGATGTACTCTTCTTTGAGTTTCCTCAAAATAAAACTCCACTTACACGTGAATTGTATGATTCATACAATTGTATGATAATGATATCGCTTATATGTGGAATCTTAAAAAAAATGGTACAAATGAACTTATTTACAATACAGAAATAGAGTCACAAATGTAGAAAACAAACTTATGGTTACCAGGGGGGGAAAGCCAGGTTGGGAGGTGGGGGGGGGGAGGGATAAATTGGGAGATTGGGATCGACATATACACACCACTGTGCATAAAATAGATAACTAATAAGGACCTAATGTGTAGCACAGGGAACTCTTCTCAACACTGTTGTAATGACCTACATGGGAAAAGAATCTAAAAAAGAGTGGATATATGTGTATGTATAACTGATACACTTTGCTGTACACCTGAAACTAAATCAACTATTCTCTAATAAAAATTTTAAAAAAAGAAAGAAAATCAAATCAAATTCCTCATCTCATCCTCATAGTCACTGTGATCCGTTCTCCATGGTGTTCTCCAGCCTTCCTGGACTCTGCCTCCAGTAAAATCATATTTGATTATTTCTGAAAGTCTTTTTTTTTTTCCACTTTATCTTTCCTAATCCAGAGAAGATGAAGGGGTGCAAGTTGACTCTCTTAAGTCGATTAAATAGATGTAGTTTTAAAATAAAAAAATCCTGGAGTGAGCATCCCAAACAAGTGTCTCAGAGTTTCAGGGGAAATATAGAGGATGGTATAGAGAAGTAAGAGAAGTTGTAAAGTCCCACATGATCACCAGCTTATTAGAGTTCCTGTTGGCTCAAAGAACAACATTGCAGCCATTAATCTAGTAAATATTTACTGAGTGTCTATTTTGTGCAGGAATTCTGTGAGGTGTTGGTATTAAACTGTGGAGGAACTGGCAGAAGGTGACAGTAGATAAGCAGACAATCCCTTAATTCAAATCCTGCCAATTATATTTATATTACTACCATTGTGATTCTGAGCAAATAATTGCTCTGAGCTATAAATTTTTCATCTGTAAAATGGAACCTTGCTTCCAAGGTTGTTAGGATTCAGTATTCACCTCAATGCTTGACACATAGTAGTTATTCTATTGAGCATTAATACCCACTTTCCGTCACCTCTAGTCTCCATACCCTTTTCATAGCTAGTTAAGATAAAAGGAAAACAGTAATTTTAAAGCCTAAGGTAAATCAATAAACTATTCAACAAGTTCATATTGATTACCTTCCATGTCAAGAACTGTGTTGGATAGCAAGGAAATTGTCATAGTCTGTTTGGGCTGCTATAACAAAAATACCATAGACTGGGTAGCTTATAAACAACAGAAATTTATTTCTCATAGTTCTGGAGGTCCAAGGTCAAGATACCAGCAGATTTGGTGTCAAATGACAGCTCACTTCCTGGTTCATAGATAGCCATCTTTTTGCTGTGTTCTCACTTGGTGGAAGGGGGAAGGGAGCTCTTTGGGGTCCTGTTTATAAAGGCAGTAATCACATTTATGAGTGTTCCACTCTCATGACCTAATCACGTCCCCAAAGCCCTACCTCCTAATAAACATCACATTTGGGGTTAAGTTCTCAATATATGAATTTTAGGGGGACATAAACATTCAACCCATAAAAGGGATACAAACAGGAATAAAATACGGTCTCTGTGGGAGGCACTTACAGCATAGAGCCATGGATTCTCAGGATCGAGAAGAATATTAAATGTTATCTAGTGCAACTACCTCTTTAGCAGGCAAGACCTGAAATGACTAAGCAATCATATACTACAGTAGATTATCAGGTGCTTAAGAGATGTAAAGTATACAATAGGCCCAAGAGGAACCTTGGATGGCCAACATGGTGCTCCACATTGGGTGGTATTACTTTGTCCAGTTAACTCTGATTCGCATTGTCAGCATGTAGCCAGTGGCTCGATGTCCTTGTGCAAAAACACATTTAACAAATTTCACAGTTATTGATGAATATCTTAGAATGCCAATTTATTAGGGTAAATGAACAATTTACTATCATGTGTACTGAAATACTCATCTACCCGTGAATACCCCTTTCTATGGGCATATCTATATAGGAATCCAAATTAAAATCAGAGGTAGATAAGGCAGCAAGGCATTAACACATGAAATTTTGATGATCTCAAGAAGTGTAAACTAAGGTAGCTTGAGATACTTTTTTTTCCTCATAACAGGGATACCCTTACTAATGCATGATAATGCTTATGTGGTAGGCAAATATAGGGTAATATAAGGAGAAATGGCTAGTGTTACAAATAATGAGAAATAAAATTGTATTTATAAGGTGATAACTTTCTGGTAGGAGGTTAATTATGCAACCGTTATAAAAGTAAAGAAGGCCTATTTTTAAAAGTTTTTTGCCTGAAATAATAGGACATTTTTAGGAATGCTCTTTCTGTACCTGTTCCTGAAGATTTCTTACATTTTATTTCTACCAATGGCCCAGGAAGATATCTCAGAATTAGAGGTAAAGTTATACATAACTGTAGAATGTACATTTTTCTTTTTTCCCCCAAATAGACTTTAATTTTCTAACAATTCTCTGAGCATTCGAAAAACATAAAGAGTGAATTCCACATGGTTGTTTAATATATTTATTTGGTTATCTACTTAATGCATGACAACACAGAAGTAGGCTTGTGGGGGGTAAATGTACATAATACAGCCTTGGCTTCAAGCAGCTTGAAATCTTATTGGAAAGACAAAAATAAAAGTTTGAAACAAAAACTATATTAAATAGTAATAAGTCACTTACTAAGAATGGATTCAATAAATATTTATAAGTACCTACTCTGGGCACAGTTCTAGGCTGGATGTTGGAAATTCCAAAGACGGGGATTCTTGCCTTTGCGGTATTCACAGGGGAATCCAATAAGTGACATATAGTTGCCTCACTTGAATGGAGTAAGTATAGAGGCCAGGGGGTGCAGAGAGGAAGCAATCAAAGGATGGGGAGGTTACATGGAGAAGATTTACTATGAAGATGATTTGAGAGTTGGGTCTGGCAGGACATAAATTGTTAGAAAACAACAGCAACAGTGTAGGACGGTCCAGTAATTGAGACAGAGAGTAGAGGTAGGGTTGATAGTGATGTGATGGTGATGGGGGTGGTGGAGGATTGCATATGTTATAATATGAGTTTAGAAAAGAACAATTCTGTGCCTCAAAGAAAGAGTGTCAGCTTTCAACTTGCTTTTCTTTTGACAAATGAGTTATGTCTTCTTTCTACTCTCATTTCTTTTGTATCTTAATTCCTTACAGATAAGCATAGCATGATGTTGGTTATTAAGTTTTAAGAATTTGATTGCTAAACTATTTTGAAGTGACCAAGGACTAAAGAGGACACTCTTTGTTCCTGGTCCATGATGAAAAAGTACAGAAATTTTTACGCCATATAGTCATTCAGGGATCCAGAAGCTTCTTCTGCTGTAATGCTGCTATCTTCAGCATGTAGGTACAAGCTCACCTTGCTGTCTCACAGGCAGTGAATAGAAAAAAAGAGGGTAGTATCTTGTGCAGCCAGCTTTAGGGGCCAGGGTTTGAAGTGGTATACAACCTTTCCATCCACATTCCATTGGCCTTGGCTCAGTTACACGACCCCTTCTAACTGCAAGGAGGGCTGAGAAATGAAGACTTCCTTTGTGTGATTCGCAGAATACCTGAGCAATAAGAATAACCTAGAGCTTAAGTGGGATTCGGAGGCATGGTTTTCTGTGTCCAAGGATGTTATCAAGGATTTTGGAAGCAGCTGATCAGCCAAAGATAGTCACTATTTTCTCTTTTCCTACTCTGGGTTAGAACTAAAGCAAATTTGGATGGCAGTAGTATAGTGGGTATATGAGATCCAAGATCCAGGATTACTAGTAGAGATGGAAGGTATGATGTATTCTATACCTCAATGTAGCTACATGAAAATATAGGAATTGTTGATATTGTTAGCTTTGTAGGTATCATTGTATACTGGAGCCTAGTGGGTCACCAAGAAATTCTCAGCACTTCCTTCATCATTCTATGCTTCTTCATCTTTGCTTTTTTTTTGGTGTACATACATACTCTTAAAGACTTATGCATTAAGTCCTATTAGACATCCAGGAAGGCATTTTATCTCTCCCATTCACTTCTGTTTCTCCAGTGCCTGGCTGTGGGTGCAGTTAATATGTGTTGAAGTCTAAAGGAATGAATTTATGTTTATGTGAGATGTCAAATATGTCTTTAAAAGTAGTTAACATTCATCTATTTCAATTCTGTGAGTTTATTTTCCATTTTAGCTCTGAGGTCTATTAAAAGAGCATAGTTTTTTCTTATTTATTATTTTTTCATAGAGCTCAAGTGTACAGTGTAACCATATAATGTAAATGGTTGTTTACTCAGTAATGATAATTCTTCATTTGCACGTACTATACCTCCAGCAAGAAACTTTAAATAAGTATTACCTGTTTTAGCCTTGTACTCACTTGCTGCAGAGTCAAATATACAATGCATTTCTTTTATAGTTGTCTCTACCTCAGGTGCAAGGCATAAACTTAACTTCTGACGCACTATATTTTCAGGCTGTTTAATATTACTTTTCTTTCACTGAATCATCACTGAATAAAATGAGGACATTACTGATAATAAAAGTGTGTGTGTGTGTGTAACATTGGTGTTGTACCGGTGGATTTTCAGTAGCTCTTAATCTAAAATAAACACAGAATATTCCTTAGGGTCAGTATTCTTTTTTTCTAAGTGTTATCTATAATTTTCTTCTTGTGTGTAAATGAACAATAGCAGAAAAGTGATTGCACAGTGGTTTTATAGCTCAGTAAATTATCCTTAGTGTGTAGGAGATTTACTGTGCCTTAATCAATGAATAATTATTCCTTTCTGATATCGGTAAGATCCCATAAAAAGAGGTACACACATAGCCTGGTTCCATTGGAGGCTGCAAACAAAACAGTAAAATGATTAAACCCAGTTTAATTGCCTTTTGTAGCTATGTTGAGAGGAGTATGTATACAGTATATATATATGATCATCTCTTATAGCAGGGAAAGGAGCAGGGAACAAAATATGACTACTGTTTAAAATGAATAAATTATGTTTTGAACACAGTGGAAACAAGAACATAGATCTTTGGAAAACGGGCTCATATTACATATGTCTTGATTAGCAGATTAAGGAAGTTCATTAGGAAATGACACATTATTGATTTATTTCATGGACCCCAATTTTTTTTTACATCATTATTGGAGTATAATTACTTTACAATGTTGTGTTAGTTTCTGCTGTATAACAAAGTGAATCGGCTATATGTATACATATATCCCCATATCCCCTCCCTCTTGAGCCTCCCTCCCACCCTGCCTATCCCACCCCTCTAGGTGGTCACAAAGCACCGAGCTGATCTCCCTGTACTATGCAGCTGCTTCCCACTAGCTATCTGTTTTATATTTGGTAGCTTATATATGTCAGTGCTACTCTCTCACTTCATCTTAGCTTCCCCTTCCCCCAACCCCGTGTCCTCAAGTCCATTCTCTACGTCTATGTCTTTATTCCTGTGTTGCCCCTGGGTTCATGAGAACCTTTTTTTTTTTTAGATTCCATATATATGTGTTAGCATACGGTATTTGTTTTTCTTTTTCTGACTTACTTCACTCTGTATGACACCCTCTAGGTCCACCCACCTCAATACAAATAACTCAATTTCGTTTCCTTTCATGGCTGAGTAATATTCCATTGTATATATGTGCCACATCTTCTTTATCCATTCATCTGTCGATGGACACTTAGGTTCCTTCCATGTCCTGGCTCTTGTAAATAGTGCTGCAATGAACATTGTGGTATATGTCTCTTTTTGAATTATGGTTTTCTCAGGGTATATGCCCAGTAGTGGGATTGCTGGGTCATATGGTAGTTCTGTTTTTAGTTTTTTAAGGAACCTCCATACCATACTCCATAGTGGCTGTGTCAATTTACATTCCCACCAACAGTGCAAGAGGGTTCCCTTTTCTCTATACCCTCTCCAGCATTTATTGTTTGTAGATTTTTTGATGATGACTGTTTTAAGTGGTGTGAAGTGATGCCTCATTGTGGCATTGATTTGCATTTCTCTAATGTTTAGTAACGTTGAGCATACTTTCATGTGTTTGTTAGCATTCTGTATATCTTCTTTGGAGAAATGTCTATGTAGGTCTTCTGCCCATTTTTGGATTGGGTTGTTTTTTTGATATTGAGCTGCATGAGCTGCTTGTAAATTTTGGAGATTAATCCTTTGTCAGTTGCTTCATTTGCAATTATTTTTTCCATTCTGAGGGTTGTTTTTTTGTCTTGTTTATGGTTTCCTTTGCTGTGCAAAAGCTTTTAAGTTTCATTAGGTCACATTTGTTTATTTTTGTTTTTATTTCCATTACTCTAGGAAGTGGGTCAAAAAAGATCTTCCTATGATTTATGTCATAGAGTGTTCTGCCTATGTTTTCCTCTAAGAGTTTTAGAATGTCTGGCCTTACATTTAGGTCTTTAATCCATTTTGAGTTTATTTTTGTGTATGGTGTTAGGGAGTGTTCTAGTTTCATTTTTTTACATGTAGCTGTCCAGGTTTTGCAGCACCACTTGTTGAAGAGGCTGTCTTTTCTCCATTGTATATTGTTGCCTCCTTTATCAAAAATAAGGTGACCATACGTGTGTGGGTTTATCTCTGGGCTTTCTATCCTGTTCCGTTGATCTATATTTCCATTTTTGTGCCAGTACCATACTGTGTTGATTACTGTAGCTTTCTAGTATTGTCTGAAGTCCAGGAGCCTGATTCCTCCAGCTCTGTTTTTCTTTCTCAAGATTGCTTTGGCTATTCGGGGTCTTTTGTGTTTCCATACAAATTGTGAAACTTTTTGTTCTAGTTCTGTGAAAAGTGCCATTGGTAGTTTGATAGGGATTGCATTGAATCTGTAGATTGCTTTGGGTAGTATAGTTATTTTCACAATGTTGATTCTTCCAGTACAAGAACATGGTATATCTCTTCATCTACTTGTATCGTCTTTGATTTCTTTCATCAGTGTCTTATAGTTTTCTGCATACAGGTCTTTTTTCTCCTTAGGTTGGTTTATTCCTAGGTATTTTATTCTTTTTGTTACAGTCGTACATGGGAGTGTTTCCGTAATTTCTCTTCCAGATTTTTCATTGTTAGTGTATAGGAATGCAAGAGATTTCTGTTCATTGATTTTGTATCCTGCTATTTTACCAAATTCATTGATTAGCTCTAGTAGTTTTCTGGTAGCATCTTTAGGATTCTCTATGTATAGCATCATGTCATCTGCAAACAGTGACAGTTTTACTTCTTCTTTTCTGATTTGGATTCCTTTTATTTCTTTTTCTTCTCTGATTGCCATGGCTACAACTTCCAAAACTATGTTGAATAGTACTGGTGAGAGTGGACACCCTTGTCTTGTTCCTGATCTTAGAGGAAATGGTTTCAGTTTTTCACCATTGAGAAAGATGTTAGCTGTGGGTTTGTCATATATGACCTTTATTATGTTGAGGTAGGTTCCCTCTATGCCCACTTTCTGGAGAGTTTTTATCATAAATGGGTATCGAATTTTGTTGAAAGCTTTTTCTGCATCTATTGAGATGATCATATGGTTTTTATTCTTCAGTTTGTTAATATGGTGTAGCACATTGATTTGTCTATATTGAAGAATCCTTGCATTCCTGGGATAAACCCCACTTGATCATGGTGTATGATCCTTTTAATGTGCTGTTGGATTCTGTTTGCTAGTATTTTGTTGAGGATTTTTGCATCTATGTTCATCAGTGATATTGGTCTGTAGTTTTCTTTTTTTGTGACATCTTTGTCTGGTTTTGGTATCAGGGTGATGGTGGACTCGTAGAATGAGTTTGGGAGTGTTCCTCTCTCTGCTATAATTTGGAAGAGTTTGAGAAGGATATGTGTTAGCTCTTCTCTAAATGTTTGACAGAATTCACCTGTGAAGCCATCTGGTCTCGGACTTTTGTTTGTTGGAATATTTTAAATCACAGTTTCAATTTCAGTGCTTGTGATTGGTCTGTTCATATTTTCTATTTCTTCTTCATTCAGTCTTGGAAGATTGTACTTTTCTAAGAATTTGTCCATTTCTTCCAGGTTGCATGGACCCAAATTTTAAAAAGCTATTAGCTGTTCCTAGATCTTAAATTTAAAATGAATACACCTCTTTTTGCCTCTTATTTTTAACCAGTGGCCACATTTATAGAGTGCAGTATAGTGGAAAGAATACAGGATTTATGGTCATATAACATGGGTTCAAAATACTGGTGTAGTCCTCTGTGTACTCTGTGATATTTGGCAAGTTATCACTTACTATATGACTTACACACACACACACACACACACACACACACACACAGTCTCTCGAAGTGTCCTCCTCTTCCTGCAACAGTTGAGAGAGAGGCATAAATAGATTTTTCTCTTATAATAAGCTACTTGGGTAGATAAAAACAGCCACCGAAAAGGAGCTCCAAGGAGTCTTCCACTGGGGTCCAAGCACGGTGATACTTGATGACCTGTGGGAAGATTGCTAAAAACTGACTGCTGGTGTCTGTAGAATTGTGGCTTCTGGGAGTTGAGGAAGTTAGTTCTTGTTTTACATTCTTGGGAAAGAGAGTTGACCCTCATATTTGACCTATCCCCACTTTTATTTTTAAATATACAGTGAGATGGAAGTTTCAGCATTATAAAAAGCAGAGAGAGGTCAAATGTATTTTTTATTATTCTTTCCTTCTCAGCCAAGGCATTGTTATTCAGAGCTCAAATGTGATCTGAATAATCTTAGTCTTGCTAAGATTATGTCTTGACTAAGATTTAGTCTTGTTAAGTTTGGTTGCAGGCATAGGCACAGAGGAGTTTTACCTCAACCTACAGCCAAGTCCTATGGTCACTACTAGACAGATGCTTCCAAGGGAGGGCATTTCCCCTTGAAGAAGAAATGAGGGCCACAGACTTTTCATCTCATTAAGGCACAAAGGGATGTTTCCTGTATCATTTTCCTAGGCTGCTGTAACAAATTACCACAAACTTGGTGACACAAAATAATGGAAATTTATTATCTCACAGTTCTAGAAGACAGAAGTCCAAAATCAAGGCATCAGCTGGCACGGCTGTGCTCCCTCCAAAAGCTCTAGGGAAGAATTCTTCCTTGCCTCTTCTGGCTTCTGGTGGCTCCAGGCATTCCTTGACTTCTTTGGCTTTTGACCACATACCTCCAATCTCTGTCTCCATCACCACATTGCCTTCTCTTTCATATGTCTTTTCTTCTTCAGTCTAATAAGGATACTGATTGTATCCTGTCATTGGATTCAGGGCCCACCCTGGTAATCCAGGATAATCTTATCTCAAGATCCTAATTTAATCACATTTACTAAGATCCTTCTTCCAAATAAGGTAACATTCACAAGTTCTAGAAATTTGGACATGGCCATAACTTTTTGGGGACTACCATTCAACCTTACATAGTTTCTCTATTCTCTAAGACAAATATTAAAACAGCAAACAAGTGTGATTCTTGGATAAATACAGACTTCCTATAGGAATTTAGCAAACATTGCATGCTCTCTACTTTTGCTGTCATGGTTATAATTTATTTTGTAAGGACACACCAACATTACTATGTCATTTAAGAACAGTGGATGACAGTCGCAAATTTTATTTCATTTTTTTCCCAAAAGAAAGGGGAAGAGGATCATTAACCGTATAGTGAGTGCAAAGGGGGAGGGGCCTTCAAGCTCACTAAGATCAAAGGGACTTCCAGAATATCTCTTTAGAAGTTTATTCTGACTTGGTCAAAGGGGAGAGAGTGGTTCTACTCAGGAAGTCTATGAAGGTATCCTAGGAGACTTGTGGATTTAACAATTCCCTTCTCTAGCCAGAAATGGGTTATTTCTCTAGAACTCCTGGTTATCTGCAGTGTTACTCACACTTCCCTTTTGAATCTTACGAGGAATTTTTGTCAAGCAGCAGGTTAAAGAAGAGAGGGGCAGTGAAAAGAGAGATTCCACGCTTCCACTAAGCAGTCATTGGTGTATGTGTCTATGTATGTCTGTTTTCACTGTTATAATTTTTAAAAACTTTTCATTAGCTTAAAAAGGGTATTGATTAACTTGTCTTGGAGCTACCTGACTTTGGATCCATATGAAGATGTGGTGAGAAATGTTGAAAATTACTGCTTTTAAAATTGGGCAGGACTCAATATTATCTGTTAAAGTAAAGAAATTAAGTAGAGTATAAATGAGATATGTTAGTGTAGAGGAGAGTAAAGATGTGATAGTATGCTTGTATTCTTAAGTATTACTTACACAATCCGCCATCCCCCATGCACATGTTTATATATTATTTCTGTTTTCAGAAGTTGATTTATTTATTGAGAAAACTATACAGCTCTTTGTGCAGTCAACTCCAGTTATAATTATATAATTTCAGATCCAAAAGTTATCCTCTACTCTCTTCCCATTTTGATTTTTCTCCTTGTTCATTGGCTTAAATAAGCTTGTTTAGAGATATTATTTCTTATCTGCCAGAAAATGTAGACAGTATCCTAAAATAGCACATGAATAAGTGATGAATATTATGGATAATTTAGGTTCAGACAGAGAGACTGACAAGTGCAGAGGAATTCTGTTGACCCAAGGTGACTCAGTTAAAAAGTTTTTAACTTTGACCTTTGGCAAAACCTTAGGCTGATAGGAGCAGCTTCAGGTAATTTACTTAGACCGCCCAACATATTTACTTCTCTCTATATCCCCTCAATCTCTCTTGTACTCAGGAAACATACTTATTTGCTTTGACTCTGACATGACTTCAGTTAGCTAGACCTATAGCAGTCTGAGGACTGAGAACTATTCTAGATGTTTTTGTGAGTCATTTAAAAAAGTTGAGGTGAAACTCACATAACATAAAAATAACCATTTTAAACTGTATAGTTCAGTGGCAATCCACAATATTGTGCAACTATCACCTCTATCTTATTCCCAAAATTTTTCATTACCTCAAAAGGAAACACTGTTCTCATTAAACAGCTGGGACCCATTCCCCTATTGCCCAGGAACCACTAATCCACTTTCTGTCAATGCATTTACCTATTCTGGATATTTCTTATAAATAGAATCATACAAAATGTGACCTTCTGTATCTGGCTTCTTTCACTTTGCATAATTTTAAGGTTTATCCACATTGTCACGTTATCAGTACTTCATTCTAAAATTTTTATGGCTGAATAATGTTTCAGTTTATGCATATGCCATATTTTGTTTACCCATTCTTCAGCTGATTGACATTTGGTTTGTTTCCACCTTTTGGCTACTGTGAGTAGTGCTACTATCAACATTTATTTACATGCATGTGTTGTGTTGTATGTGTTTACCAGCTTTATGATTTGCAGATATTTACTCCTATTCTGTAGGTTGCCTTTTCACTTTCATGTTGGTGTTCTTCTATGCACAAAAGTTTTTAATTTTGATGAAGTCCAACTTATCTATTTTTTATTTTGTTGCTTGTGTTTTTGGTGTAATATCTAGGAATCTATTACCAAATACAAGGTCATGAACATTTACCCCAATATTTCTTCTAAGAGTTTTAGTGTTTTAGCTCTTACATTCAGGTGTTTGATTCATTTTGAGTTTCACATATGGTGTTAAATAAGGGTTCAAACTCATTCTTTTGCATTTGGATACAATTTACCCAAAAACATTTGTTGAAAAGTCCTCTCCCAACCCCACTGAATGGTCTTGGCACCCTTGTCAAAAAATAATTAACCATAGTTTATTTCTGGACTCTAGATTCTATTTCATTGATCTATGTGTCTATCCTTATGCTGGTACCACATTTTTTTTGATTACTATAGCTTTGGAGTAAGTTTTGAAATTGGGAAGTGTGAGTCCTTCAACTTTGTTTTTCCTTTTCAAGATTGGTTTGGCTATTCATGTTCAATTTATTTCTATATGAATTTTAGGACAAGCTCTTTCATTTTTGCAAAACATGTCATTGGGATTTATATAGGGATTTCATTGAATCTGTGGATTGCTTTATGTGGTATTGCTATCTTAACAATATTAAGTCTTCAAATCCATGAACATAGAATATTTTTCAATTTATTTACTTTAAGTCTTTAATTTCTTTCAACAATGTTTTGTAATTTTTAGTGTAAAACTTGCACCTCATTGGTTAACATTATTCCTAATTATTTCATTTTTGGATGCTATTGTGAATAAAATAATTTTCTTAATTTCATTTTCACATTGTTAATTGCTAGTATATAGAATTATAACTGATTTTTGTGTGTTGATCTTTACAGTGAACTATTGCTGAACGTGTTTATTAGCTCTAATAGACTTTTTGTAGATTATTTAGGATTTTCTGTATGTAGGATCATGCCATCTGTGAGCAAAAATAATTTTGCTCCTTCCTTTCAAATTTGGGCACCATTTTTTTTTCCTTGCCAAATTACTATGGCTAGAGCTTCTAGTACAATGTTGGATAGAAAAGGTGAAAGTGGACATTCTAATCTTGTTCTTGATCTTAGATGGAAAACTTTAAATCTTTCATCATTGAGTATAATTTTGACTGTGTGTTTCTCAAAAATGTCCTTTATCTTGTTTATTTACCATCAAATTTTCTTCTATTCCTTGTTCGTTGAATACATTTATCATTAAAGGGTATTGGGTTTTGTAAAACCCTTTTCCTGCATCAATTGATTTGATCATGTGCTTTGGTTTCCTTTATTCTATTAATGTGATGTATTAACATTGGCTGATTTTTGTTTGCTGAACTCTTTGCTCATCATTTTAAATCCTCAACACTTATTCCAACCATGGCTATCGCTATCAGTTGCATTCAGGCTTTGATTTACTTCATGTAGATTAAAATTAATAATGCCTTACCACACATGGCATAAGACCACCTGTGGGAACTTGTTTGACATTCATGTATGAACAACTTGGAATTGCGTGGGAGGTGACAGCATTGAGTGATCCTTGATCTCTGGGGAATGGGAACTTTGGATGAATGCTTCTCCTTTTCTTCCCTTGTGGACATGGTTCTGAAGTCAGTTTCATAAGGCTTCTCAGAAAGTCTTGCTAAATTAAACAGTCAGTTGCTAATAATGGCACTGACTTGATAATATATCTTTATTTATTTTCTCTCCTATTTTCACTTCCCTTATCCCTTAATCATACTTCCTGGAATTGCATTCAAATAAATTACTCACTCATTGGCATTTTCTTTGATTCTGATTTGAAGGAAACCCAGGCCAAGACAGAACTAAAGAGTCTACTATACCTGTCTAGTGACATTGCATGAGGAAGAGGAAACTGACAGGACATAGTGCAGCTCCTAACACTTGGTCTTGCCACTTTCACCCGATGTTACATACTGCTGTGCAACTGTTTTGTTTTCATTTCTGGGGACTCTGCTACTGACTTTTGATGTTGGTTTTGAGTTTTGAGGTAATTTCTGAGCTTGTTGAAAGTTCTTTGCCTTACAGTTAAAGCTTTCTACTTTTCCCCTTTTGGCTATGGGGCAATCTCCTACAATAACTGCTTTCATTAATTAAAAAGAGTAGAATACCTGCAAAGGGGGTAAGAATGGTTCTTAAGTATGTGTGAATTTTGAGTGAATGGGGACTAATAATCAAAGTAATAAATCTCACATTTCTAAACACTATGTGTCGGGTACTGTGATAAGTTTAATCTTAACATTCCCATCATGAAATAGATACTAGTGTTAGTCTCATTTTACCTTTAAAAACCAGACTCCCACTCAACTGATACCAACTCTTCAAAGCTTGTCTTCTTAACTATTATGTTATATGGTCTTATGATATTCTTTCTGTGAATGAATTAAAGTTCTAGTTACAAAATTCATTAAATGTTTGAATAAATTTTCATAAAAAGCCAACACCCTGTCTGAAATTCTGTCCCTCTTGAAATGAAAACTGAGACTAATATAAACAATAACAGAGTTAAGTTTTTGATATAGAAAAACTGGTTTCAGAATACGATGCTATTTTTGATGAAATCTTGGAACATAACAAAGCTTAACAAAAAATGGACTTGACTCCCTTGATGGTACACTCAGAGTTTAAAAATCTCAGAGTTGCTCCTGATTCTGCACAGACAGAATCTGGAGATGTTAATTTTTTGTCATTTGGCTTCTAGATGTCCTTGGCGTGTGCACCCCTGTGGAATCCAGTTCATCTCCAATCTGTCAGAAAGCATCAGAGGTGGTTTTGAGTCCTTATGTCCTGAGCCTGTGAACAAAATGTGTGAGTACACTGAAATAATGAGGTCAATTTTACTGTTGTCAAGGGTCTTCTAAAATGATTTTATAATGGTTGTATTGGAATGAATTTACCCTGTAGTTTCAGGTTGAGGAAGGAGGAGCAATGTTTGGTTAAGTTTAGAAAATATCTTTATTGGAATTGTCTTACGTGTGCAGGTTCATTCTTTGCCTTAGAAAGGCTTTGATGGACATGAATGAATTAAATCTGAGAGATTTAACTCAGTAAGAAGCAAAGATAATTTTTCAATGTAGTTATCAAATAGCTTAAAAATTACCAAATGATAGACCATATATTTATTCACAAATGAAATTTTCCCAGTGCAGACTAACATCCTTTTCATCTAGGTTTTAAGAAGATAACATATTAAGGATCCCTTCTCTTTGCCCCTGAGGCAGGTTACTATCATCTCAAAAGAAACCCAAAACTTTGAAAGATTCACTAGTTAAGCTAGTGGTTACAACCACAATTTAAAACTTTTAATGACTCAGGAAATTAATTTTGGAACTGTTGTATATATCTGTGCTATATGAACATTGTTCAAATGATTATTTTTATTTTCAAGGTAAGTTAGTTTGGGGAGACAAAATCATTATTCCTGTTGGAGAGAATATTAGGTTTTATGTTTTTTTATTTCTAGAGATTCAGATGATGACTTCAGATGTAAGTTTGTGAATTTTGAGCCAGTTGAGTTTTCATTGCCTTGAGACGAGCATTTGCTTTGTTTGTTGGAAACTGGAGGGGGCTGAATAATAAGCTAGTCAAATTTATTTAATTTGGGTAAATAGTACAATTTGACTAATTCCATGTAAACTTAAAGAGATTATGTTTGAAAATAAGGGGTTGCTTCTTGTTTTTACTGAGTAAATTTATTTCACTTCTTAGCTGGACACTGAGCCTATTGTGCATTCCTGGCCCACTATATAATTTTTTGTCTTTCTCCTCCTTTGATTTACCCAAAGCAGAAGACCAGTTTCCCACAACAGCCAGGCTTCTTGATGAATTTGAGTTCATGAGCTAGTATGTCTGAAGGGCTTTGGGAAGATTTGAGTTGAGGCTAGATTGAGGTGAAGAAGAAAGAGTTTTGTTTTATACTTGTAGACTCTTCCTGTAGGAATGAAAATGTAATCAAGTACTCTTAAGTAAAGAACAATCACTAAATAGCTAAGCTGAGGAAGTTTCCCATGAAATCTTGTTCAATTTATATGGCTTATATTTTATTACACATACCAGTTAGAGATTGTTGCAGGGAATAGGTAGCCATTCAAATTAGCCCAAGTTGAAGTTTTATTATAAGAGTTCTAGGGCATCTCACGGGGCCTAACAGTTACAGCAAGAATTTTAATTTCTAGCCAGTTTTAATTTTAAGAGAAAGGTTAAACATGATAGCTCATTCTCCTATTTTGCTCCACAATTTTTAAGAGAGAGGCACATTTATGACATTTATTTCAGTAATTAGAATCAGGTACAAATGACACCTTTAACAGGCAACAATCCTTTCTCCGTACTCTAGCTATCATTGAAGAGGTATGTCAGTGTATTTCAAGAGCTTTCAAATAAATCAATTAGCAAAACTTTGTCAGTGGAATTGATTTAAAATTTTTATTTTCTTAGTTTCCTGCAACCATGCTTTAAATATTTAAAAGTGATGGAATTTTCTTTCCGATCAGTCATTGAACACATTGAGTCACTTTTTCAATCTCCAAAATCTTCTCACTTTGATAATTTGTGTGTTTATTCCTCAACCATCACCCTTTTCCATTTTAATACATCAGATATATTGAGTTTACTTTCTGTAAGCATTCTCTGTTTTGATAGGCACATCTGTGTTAAGTGAATCAGTTTCCCTGTCAGTCCTTTCAGACATTATTTTTTTCTTGTAGATGTCCATCCTAGAGCCCTCACCATTATCCTGGGACATTCTTTTTATTTTTTCCTGGCTCCTTCTTTTCTGATTCTCTTTCTTGGTTTACTGCCAACTTTTCAATGAAGTTCATTTTCCAGAAGATTCCTGAAGAGAATACATAGGAGGTAAATTTTTTGTGGCCTTGAATATACTAGCATTTTCTTATTCTATAAATATACTTGATTTCTACTTATATTCTTTAAGTACATTGGCTAGGTACTGAATTTTAGATTGGAAATAATTTCCCCTCTAAACATTCAAGTCCTCCTTCATTATCTTTTAGTTTTCCTATTTCTGTCCAGAAACCTGACCCCATTCAGATTCCATAGTCTATGTTTTGGTTTCTCTCTTTCATGCTAGAAGATTTCTCCATATGTTAGGTTATCCTTGGCTATCTCCTATATTTGAGAATAAGGGGTCTCATAATTACTTGGAAAACCATTATTACAGGGATGTATTAATTGGTGAGGTTTATTACAGTAAGGTGGCAACATGGCTTTTTAATTGAGAGACCCTAAATCTCATACATGTACATGTTTTCTCTGGGCCTTTCAGTTTCTCTAAAGAAGACTTCTCCAATTTCATGCTTGGAGGGTAAAAACCTAGAGGTCTATGTTCTGGGAAGTAAACCAGAAACTGACTTGCAGGTCTTACCATTCAGTACAGGGATGAATGCCTTTCATCCTCTGTTACTCAATAGAACATCTCTTCTGCTGTACAAACTTCTACAGAGTGCAAACTTTAGATCTTCTGTTGGGGTCAGGGAAAGGATCTACCATCTAATTTTTTTTTAAAGTGAACTTTCAACTAATTCTCTTGTGTTATTAATATATCCTTTCCTCATTGTATTAACATCTCACCTTCAGAGATACCTGGTATTTTCATATCCTAAGACTTTCTGGGCTTTTGAGGTAAAATTGGCAGCTTCCTATTAGCTTCTTTCAATTCAGGTTGAAGTTTCAGCTTTATCTGGTTCGCTAAGCAGTTACCATTCATCCACCTATCATCCAACATTTCAGAAATGTTTTTGATATTGCTTATATAGTATCTTCTCCTCTCCTATTCTTTTCATCCTTATGGATTTATAAGTTTAAAATTCACTCGCTGTCAGTTTAGTGTGGTTTGGCAAGGGTGAGGAGTAAATAAATATGTGCATCCACTGTCATGCGTAATCAGAAGTTCATGAAATATCTTAAAGCAGTATATGCAAAAGATAGTGATACCTCCATGGTGTGACATTAATACTATTTAGGGGCTTCCCTGGTGACTCAGTGGTTGAGAGTCTGCCTGCTAATGCAGGGGACACGGATTCGAGCCCTGGTCTGGGAAGATCCCATATGCCGCAGAGCAACTAGGCCCGTGAGCCACAACTACTGAGCCTGCGCGTCTGGAGCCTGTGCTCCGCAACAAGAGAGGCCACGATAGTGAGAGGCCCGCACACTGCGATGAAGAGTGGCCCCCGCTTGCCGCAACTAGAGAAAGCCCTAGCACAGAAACGAAGACCCAACATAGCAATCAATCAATCAATAAATAAAATCTTTAAAAAAAAATACTATTTAGAATATTATCAATTTATCATTACAATATCTGCAAGTAAAAGAGGGCATAAATACTCTGAAAGCATAAAGGCCTGCCCTTCCTAGCTCTCATGCTGTTTTCTCAGTAGACGAGCTAATTCACCTGAAACCTTTACAGAGCCTCCTGCCTAAGTTCTCCAGTTGTACTTCACAGATCCTTCTGTTGTAACACTTGCTACATTTTCCTCTATCTGTTTATTTATCTTTTTCTCACTAAGCTTCAGTTTCTTGATAGCAAATATTAAACCTTACTCATCTTTGTACTCCCTGGGCTTAGCACAGTGCTTAGCATGTAGTAGGTGCTCCATACATGTTTACTGAAAAATGATGAATAAATATATTAATAATTTACCTACATCTCCAAGGAACTCTTAACATCTCTTATCTAAAGTAATTACTCTCCAGTTTTTTCCTCTTCTCTGCTTCCTATCTCTCCCATTCCTAACAAGCAAAATATACTTTTACTCATTACTTGAACTAAGTATAGATATATTTCATATATTTCTATTGCTTACTTAATTTTCACAATTTAACTGAGGCTATTTAATCATCTGAGGTGTTTTACTTTCAAAACAATTTTCTCCAGAATGAAGCAACATAGTTTTTTATTTGTTGGTCATTTACGGACATTTATCCAAATATTTTTGCCACTTGGGATAATGATGGATGGTATAAGGTGGTGGCCAGGCTTAGACACAATTGTTAATTTAATTCAAGCGTTATTTACTGCTCATGTGTTATCTCCAGGACATTTTACTTAACACTGTTTGGAAATCAAAATGAATAAGAAAAAAAAATCCTGCCATTAAGAAGCTTACATTAATATATTATATGTATATATATATATATGATGGAATATTACTCAGCCATAAAAAAGAATGAAATAATCCCATTTGCAGCAATGTGGATGGACCTAGAGATTATCATACTAAGTAAGTCAGACAGAGAAAGACAAATATCATATGATATCACTTACATGTGGAATCTAAAAAAATGATACAAATTAACTTATTTACAAAACAGAAATAGACTCACAGACATAGAATATAAACTTATGGTTACTAAAGGGGAAAGGGGGGGAGGGATGAATTGGGAATTTAGGATTAACAGATATACACTACTATATATAAAATATATAGACAACAAGGACCTACTGTATAGCACAGGGAACTATTTTCAATATCTTGTAATAATATATAATGGAAAAGAATCTGAAAAAGAATATATATGTATGTATGTATATCTGAATCACTTTGCTGTATATGTGAAACACTAAATCAACTATACTTCAATAAAAATCTTATAATAAGTGAAAAAATATAGAATGACGTCCTTTAAAAAGGTAAAAAATAATGAGTGCTATGAAGTTCAAAAGATGCAGAGCCCACAAATATACGGAATCATGAAGGGTGTTTTTTGGGGAAGTAGCTTTTAAAATGTTCTTTAAAGAATGGCAGAAATGATAGAATCAAATGGAAAGGGATGAGAAAGTAGAGTAAGAGGCAGAGAAAACAATAGCTAGATGTGTTTGGAAATAGGAAGTAAGCAATTTATTTGGCTAGAGAGTAGAATAGAGGATACGTAAGGATATATGGAAGGAAGAGCTAGAAAATGGAGGATGAGCCATTTTGCAGAGGACTTTCTATGTCAGGCTAAGGTATTTTACTCAATGGAGTAGCCAATGGGGAGACACTGAAGGTTTTAAGCTAGGGAATAGAATTATTTGAGTTATGATATAAAAATATTAGTGAGGCAGATGTAATATCAGAAGAGAAATGGGAAAAGGAGAGACCCATCTCAAGGGTACTCTTGTAGCCTGGGAAGAAAAAATGAGCTTCTGAAAAAAGACAATAGAACACAATTTTTTATATGTTCATTACTATTTATATTACTATTCAGTTGTTTACTTATCCATTCTCTGTCCCCTCCCACTAGAATGTAACATCTTTAAGAACAAGAATCTTGTCTGTTCCCTTGAGCCCTGATCACCAATGTCTGAGGTAGTGTCTGTAATATCGTAGTTGCTCAAGAAATGCTTCTTGAAGGAATTAAGGAGACATACAAAGAAAAAAGAGAAAAAAAAATCAAATAGGTCAGTCTCAGGTGCATGAATTAAGTGAAATAAATTTAAATAGGCCAGTAATCCCAATTAATGAAAATAGAGTGAACTCTGCAATTAAAAGACAAAAATGGTCAAATCCGATTTTAAAAATCCCAGTTGTATGCTATCTAAAGATTCATACTTAAAATGTAAAGATACAGCAAAGACTAAAGTAAAAGTATTTATCCCAGATAAATACTAACCAAAAGAAATCTGCTATAACTATATCATTTTTATACAAAGTATATGTAAATTAATATAAAGTTAAGTGGAATATTAAAATATATATGTTTATATATTTAGAAATTACATATAACTAATAATATTATTTTAAAAATATAAAGCATAAGTGGACAGAATTACATGGAAGGTTGACAAACCCACAATCCAAAAGATTTTAACATACTTCTCTAAGTAACTGACACAAGCTTCACCTAATGGGACTATATAGTACTTACATAGAAGTTTCTTTTTAAGCACTAATGGAATATTTAGACCGAGTGGGAAGAATCATAGAATCACTGGAAGAATAGCATTAAGCTAAAGAACAAAGAGCAAAGATGAAAAAGAAAATTGCTGACACACAGAGAGCATGAGGGACGAGAATGGACACTGAGGATGAGAATGGGGAGAGACAGACGTATAGAGGCCTGGCTGAGGAGAGACTGCATGAGATGGAAGGTTTCAAGTTGGGGAGTTAGCACAATCAAACTGTTAGGAAGATCATTTTGATGAGAATGTGGAGGAGTGGAGAGTGGAATGTAGAATGAGGAGTGAGTAGGAAAGCTGGGATAAAGGAGACTAGTTGGGAGACCATTACAGCAGTGCAGGCATAAGACAATGAGGTCCTGAATTAAGGCAGTATCAGCAGAAATTGAGGGGAAGATGCAGCTTTGGTCAATGTTATGGAAATATAATTGTCAGTACAAATGACTTACTGAGGGGGAAAAAATATTGGGTTGGCCAAAAAGTTCGTTTGGATTTTTCCATAAGATGTTATGGAAAAACTGGAACGAACTTTTTGGCCAACCCAATATCAGTATGGCTCCAAGTTTCTGAGATGGGTGGACGGTAGCATTAACAAAGACAGGATTTATAACAGGAGGACAGGTTTAAAGGGGATATACTTGTGATACTTGAGGCTTAGAATACTTTTTTTTTTTTAGAATATATTTTTATTTAAAATTAATTTTGTAATTTTGAAGTGCCTGTGGAAGTACAACCATGGAAAATTTCATACTCTCCTATTGAGTTTTTTTCTCATGTAACCAGGTAATATGACATCTCTGAATTATGAGTGTAAAGATCACTTGAGACACCTTTGTCTGGAATTGACAGACCTGAGCTTAAGTCCTGGCTTTGCCATTGCTGTGTGACCTTGTTTGTATCTTATGTGCTAGGTGTGTGATTACGTCTTTCAGTTAAATAACTGCTTAGATAACTTTCTGGATGGGGTAGATTTCTCAATCTATACCTTAAAACCATCATCTCTAAAAGACCATCCCATTTTAGCTGTCCTCAAATATGCATGATCTGAACTAGTGAATATATTACCTATATTGGATTCAGTGTAGTTCCACCAGTATTTGACAGACTGAATGACATGTTTCAAAATTTCTGCTCCATATTTTGTTATTTTCCTATTTCTAAGAACTAATTTTTGAAAAGTAAAAAACTTGACAATAATCATAGTGTTGATATGATGATGATAAAGAGAGCTTCTTGTAGCTTAAGCATTTTAAATGTAATTCTTACAATGACATCATTTTGCCATATTTTATATTTGAGAAATTGAAGGTCTGAGAAGTTAAGTAAGTTTTTAGAGGTCACATAGCAAATAAAAGGTGAGGCTGGAATATAATTCCATATCCCTGATTTCAATGTTTGCATTCCTAATAATTATGTAAAGTGCTATGGGACCTTTGACTTGGATTTGATTAATCAAAAAATGTTACTTATAAAGTATCTTCCTGTATTGAGAATATGTCTGCTGCCTTAGGTTTCTCAGACAACACAGTGTATTTCTTATAAATCGTGCAATAATTTTGGAGCTCATGGAGAGAAAGGTGTTGTGTCTATTGTAGGAGATAAAAATGGTCAGCACAAATTTGTTTGCAATATTTATCCTCTTTCATAAATATGTTTTCTTTGTCTTTTCATCAACACAGTCCTTAAAAAATTTAGTAATTATGGCTTTTTATAGTTTTCCTTTTATTTATTATTATTTTTAAAGTGGTTAACTGTGGCATTATAGTATGCCTTGGAAGTTTCTCACTAGGAGATAAACCAAATTATTTGTTAATTCTCAGAACTGAAACAAATTGACTTCAGTGATGACTGTTTTAAAGTGTTCAATCACATATTGTCCTTAGAAAAGGTCAACAATGACTATATATTTTCTAAGGTGCTTGAAGAATTTGATGACTTATAATTACCACTAAATGATAGGTTATCTAATAATGACCTTAGTGGATGTCATAGCTGTGTTGGGCTCTGTGCCAAACGAGGATTGGCTTCTGAGAATCAATTGCACATTGTTGATTTTGTTAAATTAAAAATCATCTACAAATTGTCCTTAGCCCTTGCCATGTTCTGGGAAAGGCTCCAAAAGTTCTGTCAGATCATATGGTGTATTTTTGCTTAATATTAGTAGCAACAATAATAAGAGTTTACACTAGCTATGTACCATGTGCCAGGAATTGTGCTAAGTGGTTTGCATGTTCTACTTAGTCTGCAAACAGCATTTGGTGCTAGATACAGTTATCCCTATTTTACAAATGAGGACCATGAGGCTCAGAGAAGTTAAATAACTTGCCCAAGGTCACCCAGACAATATATACCAGAGCCAAGATTTGATCACATATTCTGTTAAAATGTGTTCACAGACTCTGTGTGTGGAATTTGCACAGTTTCAGAGAGCATTGGTGGCACACTGAATGCCCGTTTGTTTCTGTGGCCTGACACCTGAGTCATCATTCATGACAGCTTGATGCATACTTTCTGATTCCAAGTGTCAGCTGAGAATGGCTGATGCAGTGGTCCCATAGCACTCACATTTGTTGGAAAATTCCATGTTGATCTTTATATATATATATATATATATATATATACACACACACACATACATATATATATATGTATAAAACAGTTGCTTAAGCTTCCGAAGTTGGCTTTTTTGGTCATGGTACATAATTTGAGTGTTGGGGAGTCAGCATGCCTGAGGTGTGAAGATGATGATGTACTTCCTGTAGGCATGAAGGCACTCAGACACAAAGCATGGACAACAGAAACAACTGTCATTTGTTGTTCTTCCTACTCAGGCGTTTAAAAAAGAAACTAAGGTCAGTTAACTGGGAAGGTTAGCCTCTCTTAGCTGTCTTTCTTTGCATAGGCTTTTATTTAGCCTTTTAAATCATTTTTCTCTTCTCTCCCTCCCCACCCCCTATCCGTTTTGAACACGTTCTTGGATTTCTCATGCTGGGCCTAAGGAGCAGACTGCTTATATTCAAGAATGATTTGGAGGGGATAAAGTGTGCAAGATTTTGAATTCTTGCCATAAGTCCCTGGCAGACAGCCAGGCAGCCTCAGAGGAATAAGGCTAATGAAGGGAGGGTAAAGCAGATCCGAGAGTGCGGCTGGTAATGCAGTATTCATTTAATTGGGAGCAGGTACCGGTGCAAACTTCTCCATTTTAATTGGAAAAAGGGAAGGGGATTGTTAAGGAAGAAGGAAAAAAAGAATGCATAAAGTTTTCAAGCCAAGGAGCCAAAGGCAGCCCTGTCTATGCCAGAGAAAGAACTCAATTTAGGGCAATTTGCTCTGCAAGCTGGGCTGCAGCCTCCTCTGGGAATAGGGATGAGGAAGAAAATGAAACCAAAAGAGAACTTGATAAAATCACCTAGCACAGACATTCTCAGTAGAATAGGTTTTACTGAGTTAAATCTGCCCCAATCAATATGACTCTTTTCATATAAGTTACAAATAAAAAGCCACAAGATAACAATAAAAATCGAGACTCGAGTACCGCTGATGTTGCACCTGGGAGTCTTAAGAACTTATTATGGAATATATGTTTTCGCAACTCTAATGTTTGTTTTTCTTTTCACCCTGGTCATGCGAATCAACTCTTTGCTTTCCCTCCCCATCTATCCAGTTTAATATATTGTTTTAAAAAACATCGGAGGCAACTCTCTCTGCTTAATTTCTCTTGCACTGGAGGTTGGGGATTGGTGGTTTCTTTTTGTCTTGAAATGTGTTGAATTGAACGTGGGGCTGATTTCTCATCCTAATGGTAAACAAAGAGATTTCTTCCCATTGTACATTTTTATGACATAGGATTTATAACGTTAATGTATTAGTAAAACAATAAAAGAGAGGTCAGGCTTCATATAAGAGAAAGCAATGCTTTTTGACGCATACGAGACTATTAAAATAAAACACTCTGTAAATTTATGTTTAATAACTATCAGCTCTTAATAATCTTTGACTGTGTTGTATAAATAGTAGTTTTAGGCAGCTGATGGTTTTAATGTGATGACTTTAATTTTGATCCTTAGTGAATAAGGAGGCGAAAGACCAAACAAAACATTTTGGTCTTTCTGCCAGTGCGGTTGACTAATCAATGAAGAACTTGGAGAGAAGAGTCTCTATTTTAGTACATAAAAGTACATTTTAAAGATAAGTATAAAGAGCTTATTTAGAGCTTAAGTTTGCTGGCAATTTTTTGTTATTAAATTTCTTTAAGGTGATTCACAGTAGGGAATAAAAAGAAGATCATGGAGCCTCGTTTAGATTCCACCTTATATGTAGTCAGACATATATTTAGTGTTGGCAAACCTGATGAAAGAAGAGGTGACTATGAACATTTTATCTCTGATAATTTTGCTTGTTGATTGGAAAATTTTTTACTGTCAAATTCTAGCAGACTGTGGCCTGCTGCTTATTTGACTTTAGCTCAATTACTAGAAATTTAATATTAGAAATGATTTTCTGGACAGAGGAAATAGGGTAACATCTCAAAATGTGGTGCAGTTGTCACCTCAAATATTCCATCGTGTTTTTTTCTCAATACTATGCTGAATAAATGAATCAACCTATGTACCAAAAATATTTATATAGGACCTCTCAGTCCTAAGCACTGTGGAAGATACAAAGATGAAAATAACACAGACCCTGACATCAAGAAACTTATTTTCTAAATGGAAAGGGCAGACTAAAATAAAATACAAAAAGGTTAAATACAAAATCATACAACAGAAGAAAAGATGTTCCCAAACAACAGATAATTAATGAAGTCTCAAAATTTTTTTCAGTTTGCAATGCATGATATTTGGCACAATTTGTGCCATATTTTTGAAGGAGCAGTAGATCCAGGTGGTTTGCGGAAATCTGTGATGGGTTTATAGGACTGATGGTAGTTGACCTGGTTTGTACTTAGAAGAGCTGGAGAGGGAGCGAGAGGCTATACCAAGTTTATGAAATGATATACTTTGATTAAAGGTAAGGGGCTGGAAGGAAGGAGAGAGTAGCAAACATATTTGGGGAACACACTGATTATAACAAAGGTTCTTAGAGAAAATTAATGGGAGTTAGTTGAAGCCACATTTTGTATGGTTGTGATTAGAATGCTTTCTTTACCTTGTAGTACGGAAATGTCTAAAGATTTTTATTTTTTTAAGATAAAAGGATTCTTTGGGAAAGACTGATCCAGTGGCAGCATGTGGTAAAATTAATGGGACGGGGGCCTCACATGTGCTCACAATCCCATTTTTTTTCCCCACATGACCTAATATTCTTTCTCTTCCATGTTATTCTCCATTCACAGTCTCCACCCTCAATGCTGCTTCACAGAGCTGCACCTGCTGACTGGGCTGGCAGTGGCCCTCCTATCTTCCCTGGGTATGGTTGCCCACAAAGCTGCCGGCTCTTAGAGTGCCATAGAAGTGCAGAGTGCGGGGGAAACACCAGAGGGAAAGGCTTTTTCCGCAACTCAGAATTCCACTTGTGTCAAGAGTTACACGAAGACTCTCATGAAAACATTGCAGCATCTTCTGTCTTTTAAGCCCTCTGAGAATCACAGTAAATCTCCTAAGACAGTTCTATCACCTCCTCACCTTTAGCTCTGGAACCACAGATACTCATACCTGGATGGGTCAGTCAGGGAGTAGATGCCATCTTCTTCATTATTCTTGTCTCCCCTGACTTGATAGCTTCAGGCTCCAAATACAATTTTCTCTTCTTTCTCAATTATAAAACAAACGTCCACACAGATCAATGGTTACAAACAGGGACTGGTGTGTATTTGATATGAGTAGGTGGGTGAAGGAGTCTCCTCTACAGCTCAGCCACTCAAGATACTCTGTTTGGTTCTATAGTCTACTATTTATGTGTGGTATGTTTTAGCCTCTAAAAAAATAGTGAATTAGAGGATTTGCCTTCTCATGCCCACTGTTCTTTTTCTATACCTTTTCCCACTGGAGCATATTTAAAAGAGAAGCAAATGATTACAATATTTTTGAAGGTGGAAGAGGCTTTTCAACTGCTGCTCTTTTCTGTAGGATAATCCACTATTAGCACCTTTTTGTTATATTTAGGGGAAAGGGACTGGGGATCTTTCTGCCATGACATTTCTCAAAATATGCTACCTCAAAATAGATTACCACCTGTTTCATTCATGTATAAAATGACTCTATTCTGACAACTTGGGTATATTTATGTAAAAAAGGGGAACCACAAGAGGTAAATTTATAAGAGGTAAAATTATTTTCAGGTATATTTATATATTTGGAATGATAACAATATTTTATAATGTTTTAATTTCAATAGTACCAGTGTCACAGCTGAATAGCTATTGGAAAAATGCATTAATTAAAAACCTGTTTGTGGATCAATTATAGATGAGAATTTCTTATTAGCTTACATATGGCCTTGTGCCATTTTGAGAGCTGTCATTTTATACAAATTTTAATTGAAGATGTATCTCTACTAGGGAGTACACACTCATGAAATTCAACATATCCTCTCTTGCAAATAGCACTGATGCCTATATTAATATAGAAAGAAACAAGTTCAAGTGTCAAAAACATGTTACACCATTGATTGTATTAGACAATACCAGATTCAGGTTCAACTACCATTTATGGAACCCCTGTTTGGCCAGACATTATGCTATTATATGGTATCTATTATTTAACTTATACTTCTTCAGAGCCAGGAATGAACTAGATGTTCATATTTACATTTTACAGGTAAGAAATGGGAAGTCTGTGTAAGTTAGATGGTGACTCCATGTCTAGTGAGTAATAGGAGTGGGACTTGAAGCCAGGGTTCCCTGATGCCAATGTGGAAGTTAATTAGGATTTTCCTATCATTAAATTTATGACCCCAGCCCAACTTCTCTTTACTCCAAAATATATAGTACACTTCTGGAATTAACAGAAGAGTGAACATTATTGTGAATTATTACACATATTTGGTCGATGAGGAAAACTGAGAAAATTGTATTCCTACTTATGATAGGAATATCTCTTTAAAGTAGGAAGAGCAATGTGCTGAACAAATGGCACATGCTTCCTTTTTCATTATTCTTGTTTAGGTGCTAAGAGACTGTTAAATATATTATGATGCTTTCGATAGTCTTAGTTTTGTACAGCTTAAGATAATTTCTGAATTATTCCATAATGCTTTGTTAGTTTATTGATACTGCTTTTAAAAAAATTTCCCAAGTTTTTATTTTGAAAAATTTGAAGCCCATGGATAAACTAAAAAAATACTATAATGAGCACTCATGTGCTCTTCATCTAGATTCACTAATTGTTAACCAATTTACCATATTTGCCATTTCTCTCTCTCTTTCTCAGATATATGGATATACATTTGCTGAACCATTTGAAAATCAGTTGCAGATATCATGATAATTCACCCCTAAATACTTCAACATATATCTCCTCAAAACAAGGACATTTTTCTTCATTATCTTAAGGCTGTTCTTACATTCAAAATAATATAAAATTGATGTGAGAATATTACTTGATATTGGCCCATATTAAAAATTTCCCAATTATCCAATTAATATCCCTTACAGTTGCTTTATTTTTCAACTCATGATTTAGTCAAGGATCATTCAATACACTTAGTTGTCTTGTCTTAATTTCTTTTAATCTAAAACAGTCCCTTTCTTATTTTTCATTGCTCTGAGGCTTTTGAAAAGTTCAGACTAGTTGTTTTGTATAATATCTTACATATTAGTGCTATATTATTGGAGTCAAGTTAAACATTTTGTCAAGAATACTATACAGGTGATCTTGTGTCCTCAGTGTATTACATCGGGAGGCACATAATGTTGACTTGTTCCATTATTGGTGATGACTAACTTTAATTATTTGGTTAAGGTGGCATCTCTGAGATTCTTCCATTGTAAAGGTATTCTTTTCTCTTGCAATTAATAGATAACTGTGGGTGATACTTTAAGATTGTATGAATATCCTGTACTCAACAAAATTTCATTCAATATTTTTAGTATTCATGATGATCTTTGCTTGAATCACTTATTACATTAGTGCTTGCAAAATGATGATTTTCTATTTATATCATTCATTTTACATTTATGAATAGACCTCCTTTAAGGAAGAACTTTCTCCTCCTTCCCATCTCTTTTGTTTTACATCCTTGCTTTCTAGCTCAGCAAAATACTGCAAGCTTGCTTTAAACTCTCCATGTCCCAAACCTGGAAACAACCATTTCTCCAAGGATCCCTGGTTCCTTTTAGTAGGGAATTGTATTTAGAAACCAAGGTTGGGGATTGTGGTGTGCATATTTTTTCTATGTACTCTCAGGGGATACACTAGAAAAAAATATATATATGTGTATATATGTGTATATGTATATGTATATATCTTAGTCTGATAGCTACATTGCAGGGTTCTTCACACTTGCCCTAGTCCATGTTTGAATCTTACTTTTCCCACAGTGAGAATCCTGACTCCCAAGAACATTGATATATTGCATTTACTCATTTAGTGTATCCTACAGTATCCACAGAATATTTTCAGAATTATTACACTAATACCAGTACCAACAGCAACCTTGCTAAGCAAACTTAAAGTTTTTTTAAAAATTATTTTCTTTTTGTCTTTAAAATGTATTCTACTAGAGGTTTATAGTCATAATACTGTGTTCAAAAGTTACTTAAATTATTTGTGTGTGTGTGCATGCACACACACGTTATAAATCTGACATACAGTTAAATTAATTTGTTTTTAGTTGTATTAAATGTTAGTGTTTTTGTATTTTTGATTAAATTTAATTTTTGATTATATAAAGAATTTATATGGCTACACATTAAATATTGTAGATATAAATAATACATAGTATATTGAATACTTAAATAAATATATAATATATATACTAATTACTATAATATTTATATGTATATATAGTATGTATATTTATTAAAGTATACGAATTTAAAGCATATATTTATTAATATATATCAATATATTTTAAAAGTTAATTTAATAAATACAAAGTATGTTTATATTAATATATTATTTAATTATATATAATATATAATAATATACACTATGTATTTATATACAGTAATTAAATACTATATATATATATATGCTATTTTTTTTTCTGTGAAGTATATATCTTGTCTGTAGCTCATTTTTTAGAGTTATCTTTTTGCAATATCCTTTATCTATATAAATGTTGCAAATATTTTCCTACATTTTGTCATTTTCTTTTGATTTTGTTAACGGGTGTTTTTCCCTTGTAAAGGTTATTTAAAAATATTTTATGTAATTGAATTTATCTTGTAATGTATCTGGATTATCTCACACATTCTGGGACCCAGGACAGAACAAATAATTTGAAAGGAGGCTGGGTCAGACCCATCTACTCATCTTGGAGAGCCTCTCAGAGAGGCAGGGGGCAGCTGGAGCTCACCCTGGGGACACAGACACTGTTGGCAGCCATTTTTGGCAGCTAATTCTACTCAGAGGGGCACTGGTGCTGGCATGCATTTCGATCCTCCCTCTAGCATATTAGTGCAAGGGCCTGGCCCTGCCCACCAGTCTGTCAGCACCAGTACTGGGACACCTCAGGCCATGCAACTAACTAGGCAGGGACAGAGCCCCATCCACTAGCAGGTTGGCTGCCTTAAGACCTCCCTGAGCCCACAGCCACCCTAGGGCCTGGTCCTGCACACCAGAGGGTTCAAAACTTGGCCCCACAAACCAGTGTGCTGACACTAGGCCCAGGACCCAAAGAGCACTGTAGCCAGAGACCTCAGGAACAAGCTCCACCCACCAGTGGGCTGGCACTAGCCTTGGGACCAGCCTCACCAATCAGTGGGGCAGGCATCAGTCCCAGGACTCATGGCCCCAGCCCTACCCAACACCAAGCCAACACATCAATTCCAGAGTCCCTAGGACTCTGCAGCCAGAGACCCTGGGACCCAGCTTTGACTGGCAACAAGCTGATGCTAGCCCTGGAACCCACTGGGCCTAGGCTCTGCCCACCAATGGGGTGATATTAGCTCCAGGAACCCTGGGCCCAGGATCTAGAAACCCCAGAACCCAGTTCCACTTACCAGCAGTAGCCACAGAACCTGGCCTCACCTAGCAGTGGGCAGGCACCAGCCCTGAAATCACCTGAGCCCTAACCCCACCCACCAAAAGTAGATACTAGCTCCAGGAACTGCACCTTGCCATGTCAGGACCTAGCCCACTCACCAGAAGACTGGCACCAACCCTGGAACTCATTGGTCCCCAGATCTGCCTACTAGCAGGCCAACACCAGCTCTGGGACACCTTGGGCCCCTCAGCCAGCCACCCCAGATCTGATCCCACCCATCACCAGGACAAAACCAGCTTTGGGACACCACACACCTCACCACAGGCAGCTGTGTCAGGAACTGGCCCCGCCCACTAGATCCAGGACCCCTGGCCCCACAACTACCCACCCCAGAACCCAGCTCCACCCACCAGCGGGTCAGCACTAGCCCCAGAACCCTTCAGTGCTTAGTAGCCAGCCAACTTGTGAGCTGACCCCATCCACCAGCATCTATCTGGCAGCTTCCACACAAGGCAGGGCTTGGCAACAAATTGGACTGTGTCCAGTCATGCCTATCAGGTACCCACAGTAGTCCACCCACCACAACAGAAAGATGCACACAGCCACATAGAGGGCACTGCTAAAGCATATAGCTCTGGTGACCAGAGATGAGTGTGCTGCCGAGATGCACAGGATGTTTCCTAAAGAAGTCCCCTTCTCCAAGGTTGGCAAATGTAATCAACCTACCAAATATGTGGAAATGAAAATAGCAAATTAAGCAAAGTGAAGCAAGAAAGGAATATATTCCAAACAAAGGAAGATAAGATAAAACTCCAGAAGAAGAACTAAATGAAGTAGAGATAAGTAATCTACCCAATAAAGAGTTCAAGGTAATAATCATAGAGATCTAAAGAGTTCTAAAAACTTGAGAGAAGATTGGACGAACAGAGTGAGAAGTTAAATGTTTTTAACAAAAAAAGAAAATATAAATACAACCGAACAGAGATGAAGAATACAATAACTTAAATAAAAAAAAAATACACTAGAAGGAATCAACAGTAGATTAGATGATACAGAGGAACAATCAGCAAACTGAAAGACAAAATCATGGAAATCACTGAAGTTGAACAGAAAAAAGTAAAAAAATAAAAAGAAATAAGGACAATGTCAAGTGTACTAACATTCACATTATAGGGGTCCCAGAAGGAGAAGAGAGAGAGAATGTGGCAGAGAACACATTTGAAGATATAACAGCTGAAAACTTCCCTAACTTAGGACAGGAAACAGACATCCAGGTCCAGGAAGCACAGAGAGTCCCAAACTATCAATCCAACAAGTACCATACCAAGACATATTTTAATTAAAGTGGCAAAAATTAAAGGTAAAGAGAGAATATTAAAAGCAGTGAGGGGAAAGCAACAAGTTACGTGCAAGTGAACTCCCATAAGACTATCAGCTGATTTTTCAGCAGAAACTCTGCTGTCCAGAAGGGAATGGCACAATATATTAAAAGTGATGAAAGGGAAAAACCTACAACAAAGAATACTCTACCTGGCAAGGCTCTCATTCAGGTTTGATGGAGAGATCAAAAGTTTTACAGACAAGCAAAAGTTAAAAGAGTTCAGCACCCCCAAACCAGCTTTACAATAAATATTAAAGGGACTTCTCTAAGTAAAAAAGAAAAGGCCAAAACTAGAAATACGAAAATTACAAAAGGAAAAATTTCATTGGTAAAGGCAAATACATAGTAAAGGTAGTAAATGAACCATGTATAAAGCCAGTAGGAAGGTTAAAGACTAAAGTAGTAAAATCATCTATATCTACAATAAGCAGTTAAGGGATACACAAAGAGATGTAAAATATGATGTCAAAAACAGTAAATGTGGTGAGTGTACAAATTCAGGGTTGTTAAAATGCATTTGACTTAAGAGATCAGCAACTTAAAATAATCATATATATATAAACCTCATGGTAATCACAAATCAAAAGTTTATAATAGATACACATACAAAAAAGAGAAAGGAATCCAAACATAATACTAAATATAATCTTCAAATTACAAGGGAAGAGAGCAAAAGAATAAGACAGGAACAGAAAAGAACTACCAAAATAACCAGAAAACAATTAACAAAATGGTAATAAGTACATACCTATAAATAGTTACTTTAAATGTAAATGGACTAAATGCTTCAATCAAAAGACATAGACTGGCTTAATGGATATAAAAATAAGACCTGTATATGTATATTCTGCCTTCAAGAGACTTCATAACCTATATGGGAAAAAGAATCTGAAAAAGAATAGATATATGTATATGTATAACTGAATCAGTTTGCTTTACATCTGAAACTTAGACAACATTGTAAATCAACTATACTCCAATATAAAATAAAAATTAAAAATAAATAAATAAATAAATAAAAGTTTTTAAAAAGGGAGACTCACTTTAGATCTAAAGACACACACAGACTGAGAGTGAGAAGATAGCAAAAGGTATTCCATGCAAGTGGAAATCAAAAGAAAGCTAGTGTCACAATTCTTATATCAGACAAAACAGATTTTAAAACAAAGACTAACAAGAGACAAAGAAGGACATTACATTAATGATCAAGGGATCAGTTGAAAAATATATAACAGTTGTAAATATGTATGCACCCAAAACAGGAGCACCTAAATATGTGAAGCAAACATTAACAGACGTAAAGGGAGAAACTGACGGTAACACAATAATAGTAGCAGACTTTAACACCCCACTTACATCAATGGACAGATAGATCAGCCAGCCAGAAAATCAATAAGGAAACACTGGCCTTAAATTACATATTAGACCAGATGAAATTAACAGAAATATGTGGAACATTCCATCTAAAAGCAGCAGAATACACATTTTTTTCACATGGAACATTCTCCAGGATAGATCACAAGAAAGGCCACAAAATAAGTCTCAGTAAATTTAAGAGGATTGAAATCATAGCAAATATCTTTTCTGACCACAATGGTGTGAGCCTAGAAATCAACTGCAAGAAAAAAACCTGCAAAAACTCACAAACATGTGGAGGCTAAACAATATAATATTAAACAACCAATGGATCACTGAAGAAATCAAAGAAGAAATAAAAAAAAAACCCTGAAGACAAGTGAAAACATTATAGTTTCTTATCTGATTTAATTAATACCTCAAACACAAGGTTATAACTGGAGATAGTGAAATTTTTTGTCTTGTTCCTGAACGTAGATAGAGGAAATGTCTTTAGTGTTTCCTATTGATTCAATTATGTTAGATATTGGTTTAAGGATATATATCTCTATCCATCTGGTAAATATCAATTTGGTAAATTGTGTTTTCCTGGGGAATTACCCACTTCATCTAGATTTTCAAGTTTATTTGCATAGGGTTGTGCAAAGTAACAACTTATGATTTTTTAGTTTACTCTATTTCAATGGTTGTTTTCTCCTCTGTAGTTTATTATTTTGTGTATACGTGCTTCCTTGCTTCTATGAATAGATTAGCTAGTGATTTCTCTATTTTGCAATTTTTATTACAAATACAAACATTTCTACAATTATTTTGTTAATTTTAACATCTGCTTTTATTATTTTGTTTCTTTTACTTTACTTTTTTTGCTTTTCTAGCTATTTGAATTAGAAATTTATCTTACATATTTTATCTGATTAGCAATTTCATTTAATTCCATAAATTCTGATGTGTAGTATCTAAAATATCATTTTATAAAATTCTCCTTTCACTCAAAAATTAATAGAGTTCTAAAATTCAAGTTCAAATGGAATTTTAAATTATTTTTATGGTTTTTAAATTTATGGCATCGTGATCAAATTTGCAACATTTCCTCCTTATAGAACTTATTGAGACTCCTGTAATGGTCTAATATATGTTCAATTTTCACGAATGTTCCATGTATGCTTTAGAGTATTATAAGTATTTATATTTTGAGGTGTAAATTGGATATGTCTCTATCTATATACTATCTTGATTGTGCTGGTTAGCTTTTTTATTTTCTTATTTTTTTCTCCACTTATATGATAGGGAATGGGGGTTAAAATCGTTTTTTAAAATAATGTGTTCCTTTGTATTTCTACTAGCATCATATGTAGTTCTGCTTTCTGAAGTTGGTCAATGTGTTGTTTGTTGCATAGAAATTTATAATATATCCTAATTGTAAATTTTGATCTTTATCATTACAAAGTTGTCATTAAAAAAATCTCATTTAATACTTTCTGGTCTAGATTGTGCATAGTCTGTTATCAGTGTCTCAACCACTGCTTTCTATTTTTTCCAGTTGGCTAGTATACTCTTTTCCATCCCTTTATTTTTAGCCATTGTGAATCACTTTGTTTTAGATATCTCTTGTAAACAGATTAAAGTTGAGTTTTATTTTGTGATGTTGTGATCCAGCCTGGAAATCTTTTTTTGAAAATAGATGTATTAAGATCATTCACACTTATTGATATGATATCATTTATATTAAATGTCAATTTTTGTTACAAATATAGTTAAGAAAAAGAATGATTTATAGTATATTTATTTCATATCTGTATTATATATATTTTGCCTCCTACCTTGATTTTTTCAGCTTTAAATGGCACCTTCTTTTACTCCCTCCTATTTTGCATTTAGTGATTAAAAGTTCATATGTTTTCCCTTTTCTGTTTTTCTTCTTCTCTCATTTGTTTAGTTATGCATTTATGTTTGTCTGAACACAGAGCATTTACATTCTTATATATTTGTCTACAGGTTTTGCTTTTTTTTGTTTTTAATCTTAGATCTGCAATTAAATATATTCAATTCTTATTATCAGTTATTCTGTGAGACTTTTGAAGATATCCTCTGTTGGTTGAGGATATCTCCTCTAGTAGATTCCTGAAATTGGACTTCTGGGCAGAGTATCCCCTGAGATCTTGCATGCTTAAAATTGTTTATATATAGACTATATTTGAAGGATACCTTCTTGGATGTGTAAATCTACAGCTCATACTTTAGTCCTCCGAGTTTCTTGAAAATATTGCTTTGCTGTTTGTTGTCTTGCTTTGTATTTTGCTGTGAGAATTTTTATTCCAAATTTATGTCCTTTGCTTGATTTTTTTTGTCTAAAGATGTAGAAGAATTGTGTTTTTTAACCTTTAAATTCTTTTAGTTTATTAGTAGATGTCTAAGTTATCCTTCTGGGCCAATTTTCCTAAGTACATGATAGGCCCTTTCAATATACAGGTTCATGTCTTCTTTTATTTCTGGAAACTTTTATTAGATTATAGTTTTAAATACTAGTCTTATTCTTTTGGTTGGTTTTTTCTTCATGGACTCCAACTATATGTGTATTGGATATTTTCTTCCCATTTTCTATATCTCACTTGCTTAACCTTTTTAACTCTTCATTTCATTTTTATTCTCTTGATTATTTTTACTCCTTTCCTAAATGGCCCTTATTACTTTGTTTTGTTTTGTTTTTAACCTTAGTCATGTTTTAATTTAACCTTTACTTGTGTCTTTTTCTTCTGTTCTTTCCTGAGGTTGCTTAACTCTTATTTCACATCTTTATTTTTTTCACATTTCTAAGTCTTACAATTTCTGATTTTATGAAGGTTATTTTTAATATCTGAAAATGCTTTTAAAGCTTTAGTTTCTGATCAGAGTGTTGGGTTATACTTTTTCTCTGCTTCATGATTGTTTTGGGGAGAAATTTAATAAGCTAAAATATTTTTATTCTCATTTTCTAGTTTGCTCTTGTAATTGATGGATGCTTCTGACATTTACTATTGATTTTTAAAATTCTTATGCTTCATTTTTTCAGTAATAACATGTGCATTTAAACATGGGTAGTGAATGTGAGTAGCTTGCTAGATTTATTGGCTCATGTGTGCTCTCTTCTGTTAATATAATGTAGTATAATTTATTTAATAGATTGTACTTTCAGCAAAGTTGTATGTCTTTGATTTTGCAGTTTTCTTTTGTTTCTTTTGTAGAAATTAGGCTCTTAATTTCTACCACTTGTTTCTCTCTTTGCTGTCACCGCCAAACCTCTAAGCAACACCTTCCCTTCTCATGAGTAGCATCTGTGATCATATGCATTTTCAAGCCACTTCCTTTTGACTCTCCAACAGCCAGTCCTCAGATCTACCTACTGGCAGACCTATTGTCAATATTTGCTTATTCATATAAGATTCTTTTTCTGGAGATGAGTTGACCTCAGGTGCACCAAGATGGATGCCCTGCTTCCCTCCCAACTTCCATGAAATCTCCAAGAAACCCCTACACAGGTATGGGCTTCACTCTTAGTTCTGCTTGTCTCATGTCTTCCTTTTAACATGTTATGTGAAGACTTTTAATTCTCTTCCAGCTATACTGTAGCATGGATTATGAATGGATATAATTACTCTCCTTGCTGATCTCTCTGTTTCTCTCAGATGAATGGAGAGCTTCAGGTTTAGGTGTCTATCTTTTCCTATAGAAACCCAGAAACCTCTCCTCTGTTATTTTTAAAGTAGATTAAAATTTAGAAATAAAATATAAATTTTACATGTGGGAAATTTGTTTTATTGGTATCATACTGACTGTGGAAGCTAGCATTCTGCATTACAAAAGCCATAAGTCAATTGATCTGAAAATACTGTCAGTTCATAAACTAAAAGTTTCTTCCAGGTCATGCAATATTTAAGTTTTTTTTTTTTTTCGCTTAACTCTTTATTCCTAGTTGTTTATTACTCATAGTCTTGCAAAGCAGTATTTTATTATGTGTGTCCTGGAGAGAAACTACTTGAGTTTACAGCCTGGTTCTACCACTTGCAAGCTATATGATTGCAAAATTTACTTAATTCCTCTATGTTCTGGTTTCCTTCTGGATAAATTGGGGATAACAGTAGTGTTTATGCATGGGATTATTAATACATACAACTTAAAACAGTTGGCATATAATGTTTCATTATTCTGAAACAGTTTTTTTTGGGTTAATAGGTCAAAGGACATAAGAATTAATCTCCAAACAATATATTTCTTGGGAAAATGTGACAATATATTTCTTGGGAAAATGTGACAAAAATAAAAATTACTGATTTTATTAGTTTTTGAAGAGCAAGTGATCTCTACTGTATACAGATAAGTTAGCAACAAGAGTTACTGTTCTAGAGTTACTAGTACAGAATATGTGAGTTCTTTCACAATTCTGATTCTTTCAATAACAGATCTTATTAAACATTCAGCTTTTGTAGTTGAGTGAAATATATATATATATAATTTTATTATCTTATTAGTTATATTAAAATTATTCAACATATAAGTACTTCCATTTTTAATTGGGTATGTTTTTCTTTTCTTACCATCATCAATACAAATAACTAGACAAGGCTTCATAACTTTAGAGTATTTTGTGTGTTGGGAGAGTTTGGTTAGGTGTTTCTCTGATTTTTTTAAACAACTTCAAATAGTAGATTAGTCTAAAAGCAGCTTATTGTGATGTTATGATCATGTGAACACATGTTTTCTTTGAAATGGAACATTTAAAATCTAAATCTGAATAAAGGGAATCTCAGTCCTTTAAATCATGGCTGATAACTGTGGATATTGTTGATGCCCTACTAGATCTCCTCCAACCCTTTTACTAGGTCTGTTTGCATTTGCTTCTTCTAGTGTCAGAGGGGCCTACCTATCTAGGGTTACTTTAATTTATTCTTTCAGCCTAGCTATCACCTAACTTTGGGATAGTATGAGTTTGAACCATAGACCCTTATGTGAACAGACCTAAGACTACACATTCCCAGGGGAGATTATTTATTTTTTTACTCTAGAACTCTGTTTCCTTGGATCAGTTTTTCCCCAAAGTTAGTACTGTTTGAATTTAAGTTCACCCTTTTGTGATTTCAGTTTATTCTTAATTTTTCTTTGTATCTAAGGATTTTCTCTAATTATTTATGAGCTTATTAACATATTGTAGAGTGTGTTTGTTGTAATATGTTCAGCATGTGAGTGTTCTGTAGTAATTGAGTTTTATAGAATATTATTGAAGTATTACTCTGACTTTCAGGTTTTTAATTCTAATTTTTCATTTCTTGGTCTTTTGGAGTGTGTCCTCAAGAATGTTTTTTAGTAGTACATAGATTTTTTCTTATTCTGAGAGTAGTTGTCAGATGCTTTGACACATAAAATATAAGTTGGTGCGAGACTGAATTGTTGGATTACTACATTTTCATCTTAAAAATCTGCTATTGTTCCCAGTTCCTTCTGGCACCTAATGTTATAAAGGAGAAGTCTGAGGCCAGCTTGATTGTTCCATTGTAGTTAGTTCTTTGTTGTTTTTGTCTGATGTCTTACAAGGTTTTTAACATTGTTATAATCCAAACTTATTATGAAAATGTGCATTGGTCATTATCACCCTAAACCCTGTTCTAGGAAACACATTTTTTGGGAAGGTCTTATTAGGACATCATGAGAAATAAAAAGGGTTCTTTTATTTAATTCATTGGGAAATTCTTCTTTCAGCTCAAAAGGTGCGTGCTTTGAGAGAGTAACAACATATTTCCCAGTTTTCTTTTTATATAGTGCCTGGGTCCCTGAGTCAGGAGAGTCACAAAAAAAAAAAAAAAAAAAAAAAAAGAGTTCACATTTTTTTTTCCCACTTAGTACCAGTTCATGAAGTGTAGCTTCGGCATTCTTTGATGTGGTCTTAGTGTCAGCTTTCATTTTAGTTTGTTTTTAGCTTAATTTTTCTATGTTCACATGTGTGTTTTAATCATACTTTAGAGAGGCTGCTTTAGGAGCTGCTGGTCAGAAAAAAATTTTAATCAGTCCATTTTCATTTTAATTACAAGCAACTTATTAAGATGATGTTTCAATTTTCAATTGTATAAGACAGCTATCTGCATATACACTAAATAATAACTTTAAATATTTTAAACTCATGTGTCCTT
Organism: Balaenoptera musculus; assembly: GCF_009873245.2. Taxonomy (NCBI): domain Eukaryota; kingdom Metazoa; phylum Chordata; class Mammalia; order Artiodactyla; family Balaenopteridae; genus Balaenoptera; species Balaenoptera musculus. Next base: position 61,330,603 of record NC_045796.1, on the reverse strand, counting down.
GTCACAATTTGCGCTTACTATCTTCATCACTGACCTTTTCTAAATTATTCATTTTGTCATTTTAATTTAAAAATATGGTGTTCCACCAATAATCAGAATCCTGATTGAATAAAAGCATTTTTATATTATAAAAAAATCTGAAATGGTCAGAACTAGGATGAAAATTCTAATTGTAAATTTTTCACTTTTTTTTTGTCAGTGTTGTGTGCCTATTTTTAATGGAATAATTGGTAGAGACATATCTATTTGTAATATGTGGTTGAACAGTGCCGTACATTGAAATTTAGTATGATACCCTTAAAAAACTTTTTAAATTTTATTTGCTCTTAAAAGTAGATATTAATAAAGTATCAAGTTAATTATGCATTAAAAAATTAATCAAAGACCAAAATTTCCCCTTAAACAATAAACTTTCATTTCAACATCTACTAACAGAATATTTTAATGAATGAAGTAATATGAATATAAGCTAGATTATATAAACATTTAAATGAAAATTAGCAATTGAAAACCCTAACACTATCTAGCTTTGGTGATGTACTCTGAAATATGACATTCTTAAGAGTTTTCAAACACCAGATTTATCTTTAATGTATTGTTCTAAATAATACAGTACCATCTATAGTAAAAATCTGATTGTGGGTTTCAGGCTTTGATTGCCTAATATGATGTATTCAAGAAAAGCAACCGGGAAATGAAATGGGTTATTTCCCTCTACTCCTTTGCAGTCCATTTGGTTTCCTGTAATTGGGACCAAATTTTCCATCTGCCTTGGTCCTCTGTTAATGATTTCAGAACACTTAGAGCTAAAACCATTCACATTTACCCCTTTAAGTTTCTGCTACTATAACCCTTGAGTAAATGTCAGGTTTTTGTTTTCATTGTTTTACCTTTTTTTTCCTATTTACATTTTTGACAGCCTTCCCTCTCAACTGAATACTGTTATCACTTCTTTATTTTAATCCTCTCCCAAGCTGCCTATATTATCACCCCTGTGTTTCAGAACTCGGATTCCTACCCTTTAATCCACTAATTGGCTTTTTACCCCAGCTTGCCTTGCCTCTTCTTTGTGCATCTGACCCTTCTTTCTACTGCACAACCTGCCCACCAGGCTCGCGGTCCTGTCAGATCTTCTTACATTGTGTCCTCTTTCTTCACCCAGAGGACTTTATTAATATTTTTCCCTCTACTCTCCCAAAAGTTTCTGTGGATATAACATCTATTATAATATTTTTCTAGAATAAATAGCACATTTTCCTATTTTCAAATAAGTTTTTTTTAAAGATGTTTATTTTGTGAAGTCAGTATCTTTTGATTATTGATTGGTTTCAACAGCTGGGAAAAAATGTATGTAATTAACAAACATTTATTTCATCCTATTCATTTCCATTTATATTTTCCCTGTGGTGAGAAAAAAATATATGCTTATTATTCTTTCAATGAATGCTTTTCTCTTTAAATATGAATGTAGTCAAAATATTGTTGTAGGGCATTAAAATTCATACTTTACTTTTTTGTGAGTTTGAACATGTGGCAAAATTAAAATGTATGAAAATGAGCCTAGACAAGATTCTTTATAAAGTTTACATAGATACAATGAGTAGTGAATTAGTCAAGTTGTTCTATTTGTAATATCTTCTTAATATTTTCTATGCAATGGGAGTGTATCCATGAATAGGAAAAATTATAGCAGAATATGTTAGGATATACACAGGCTATTAAATTCAACCACAACTAAAAATCTCAAATGAATCAAAAAGTTTGAAATCTGTATTATTATTTGTGGAATCTTTTAAAGTATATTTTCTTTTCCTTCTCCATGGTCTTGTTTTTTGTCACATGCACAGTTGGAAATAGGCCTGAATTTCTGTTATAAACTTACAATTCAGACTGGCTAATTTTATTGTCAGTAATTTTCAAATATCTGACTTGGTAGAAAACATGTCATCAAGCAGTTAACTAGGAACAATCATAATAGGGATTCAAGACTAACAATGATTTCAAAGGATTATGAGTTTTATCTACATAATAGTAAAATTCTGGCCAAGGAGAATAAAAGCATGGAGTGTACGATCAAAGGTGAAGGAGAAAGTGTCAGGATCAAGACTAATTATCATACAGCAGTCCAGGGAGTCTGTGGATAAATCAACATACAAGAAGATAAAACAAGACCCCACCAAGTGCATTTCATGTGTTTCTGTTCTATGAATTAGGTTTTTAGGGTGACTGTATCAAGCTGACCTGGAGAAGTCAAATTAGCACTGATTTATAGAAAGACATTTCAATAAGGAATTTTTTTATAGGTCTTACATTAGAATTACCTAAATGAAAATATAATTTACCAGGAGATTTAAGGAAAAGTAAATATAAGGAAATAGACCAGACTCTGTAGAATGTCACTGTTAGAAATACTTTTTCTCTACTAAAGATACTTAAAAGTTCCAGTCTGACTGAAACTGTAGATTAGTAACCACTGCATAAATAAATTATATGTAATTATTCTATAATTTTATCTATATAAATTCCCTAAGGTAAGGTATTTTAAAAGTAGACTCTAAACATTGACTGTGAACTTGTTCTTTAAATATATTTATGAAGACTTTTGCTTCATATTTGAAACATTTTTCTCTCCTGTTTTTATCTACATATTTTGATTGGAAACTCTGCAAGGTCAGGGAAATCTTCTTTGGCCACAAAAAGATCTAATTAGAGTTCAGTAGCCTGTGTTCTTTGAGTGAAGTCTTGTTATGCATAGAAATAGAATTTTAAATGATTTACCAATAAAGTAAAAGGAGTGGACCTGGAAATTACTGCTTGGTCTCTGGATCTCTGAGTGTTCTCCAATGTGTCCAATTATTGCTATCCAATATGATAGTCTTACATGATTGTTGAGCACTGAAATGTGGTTTGTCCAAAGTGAGATGTGCTTTAAGTAAAATATACACTGAATTTTGAAGATGTAGTATAAAAAGGATGAAAAGTATCTCATGAATCACTTTTTTATGATCACTTTTTATATCAATTATACCTTGAAGTAATATTTGAGATATAGTAGATTATATAAAATAATAATTAAAATTAGTATCACCTTTTTTAAAACTTGTTTTCACGTGGCTACTAGAGAATTTAAAATTACATATCTGGCTTGCATTATATCTCTATTGGAAAGTATGGTTCCAAATGGTGCCAGATTTTTTGAAAATCATTTAAGTTCAGTGTATTCTGGCTATCTTGCATAGAACAAACATTAATTTCAGCTTCACTGTATCATCCTAACCTATATTTTGGCATATGCTCTGATTCATGTGTCTATACATTTTCTTCTAAGGAATGTTTTCTTAGATTTTAAAAAAGAACACAGAAAGAGATCTAAAAGAAGCTAGTTAATATTATTTGTACCAAAATATTGGTATTCTGAAGGTTCATTTTAGTCGTTCCTTTTAAGCCATTCCCACATCAATTCATTCTGGAACTGTGAACAGTTAGAGAAAGGAACATTCTTATAGCTCCCTTCTCTTTTTTTTTTTTTTTTTTTCCTTACCTTCTGAAGGTGAATGATAAATACAGTGGTCAAAAAGATTTAGCTAAAGGGAAGACAGGAGGTGATCATCTACAGGGTCATATACTGGATTTGTAACTGTGGATTATGAGGCCAGGGTGCTTGGGTAATGTAAATAAACTTCTTAAAATTGTCATTGGAAATAGAGATAACTTCTCAAAGTCACAGAAGAGGGATTGAAGTTCCATTGCCTCTCTCCTCAGAATCATTCGTCTGCCTAACTTTCTTATTGAAAAGATACCATTGGTGTTCATATTTTCATTATAAACCATCCTCTTTTGCATTGCTTCTAAAACAATTTGTACTTTCCCTTTGATTGTTTTTTCAATCGATTCCAGGAATACTGAGAAATGAACTTTTAATTTCTAAGTCTGTAAGATTTTTAACATATATTTCTCTCCACCATTATTTGAAAAATAAGATATCAAATATATCCCCCAACAGAAATGCATTATTTCCTTCTTTGGTGTGCATTTCAAACTGATTTTATTATGGCTGTTTAAAGAATGGAATCTGTATCGTCCTCTCCAGCACTGAGTGAGGTTTTATAAATTTGTGTTTGGTCAAAAGAGGGTTAAGAAACAGTAGCTGCTCTAATACATCCACAACTCTTTTGGTCTTTTTAATCTTTGAGTTTCTTTTACAAACAGGTACTTTTCTTCTATGTGATATGCAAATCTCCCAGCTCCTAAGAGCAACTGGATAGGGATGTGTGTTTCATCTTAAAACAAAGACCAAGAAAAAAATAATAATATGATAAAGTTATTCAAAGGATTTCAGAAACAGGTGTTCTAAGTCTACACTAATTGGATTTCAGTTAATTATTCCCTTTACTTTAGGGAATATAAGTAAGAAATATAAAAAAAGTACCTGAAAAAACTCTGACATGCTAATTGCTCTAATATTATTTAACCTAGGCAAAAAAAAAAAAAGCCACTTTAGTGTGACTGAAGTCTTAATTACCTTTTTAATTTCTAGATTTTAAGAAAAAATTTATAGGTATTTCCATATACTACACATTTCAGGGCACTATGGCATGCTCTAGTTTTTCATCTACTGTATATTTTAACTTTCCTTTGCCAATGCACAGAAAATATATTTTACAATTTAAAGATTGGATTTCCCACTAACCTCAAGGAGACTAAAGTAAGTCTCTCTTCCACTTTGGGTCAAGAAGTCTGCTTCTATTTGATTTAGACAAATTGTCCATTCTCCCCTAATCTCATTTTCTTTCCTTGTAAACAGAAGAGAAATTGTTATATAATACTGTGCCCATTAACATTCCTTAAATGCATGAGTTGAACAAGGGTACTAAAGGAATGAATTCTTGTTTTTGAAATAGGAGATAAGTTCAGAATGTAAACTCCACAAGGGCTTGGGTTTCCTTGTTGTTGTTTACTGCTGTTTTCCCAGAGAATGGGACTACGCCTCGTGCATAGTTAATATGCAATAAGTATTTTCTGGATGAATGAATGAATGAATGAGACACACTGAAGGAAGTCAGCAATGGATTGCTAGAATCGGTTTTCCAGGTATCTGAAAATAGATATTTGGTAGAGTAGATATGGATAGAAGGGGAATGAACAAACTGTGTATATTGAATTCTAGTCTGTCTTTTAAATTGTAAAGCAAAATTAGAATTAGGGCCTCATAGCAAAGAAATCCGCCATTAACTTGATTAGTTAAGGTAGAGAATTCAGTGTTTAAGTTCAGTAACAACTCTCAATAGATATTTAAGAGTGATGCATTAGTTTTGTTTCTTTACAAATAAGTATGTTCATGGAGCATACTAGGTGCTTAATAAACATTTGTTGAATGAATGAATAGATATTTATCATACAATTTATCATATTTCCCAATAAAAGTGGGACCCATATTATAGACACCTTTTTCATTTGGTACACCACAGTGCCTGTTTCGTAGTCAATTCTCACACATCTAGTGAAGGTGCATTTTTACCGTTGCACTCTGTTATATTTTAACTATATCTGCATTGATTTAAATCACCAATTTAAAATTCTGAGTTTAGTTCCAATTATGACACTCTTTTTCCAAAGGTCTGAACTCTGAGGACTGCCATTCTAGCCAGTTTTAGTAAGATATCAGGGGCAAGATAAGCACAGTAACCCCAACATATTATGCTGTTAGGAAGTGTATGAAAAATATTTTATACTTCCTTGACTTTCTGCTTTGTGCCTTCAATAAAATATTTTTAATAAATTAATATTTGCACATGGTGAAAATAATTCAAATGGTTCAGAAGAATCTAAATAAATAGTAAAACTTCCCTAGGCCTCCAACTTTCAGAAACAAGCATTCTTAGTTTCCATTTTAAAATTATTTTGGTGGTTGCCATTATATTTTAAAATATTATTCATAAATTTCTTGATTTATCATATTTTGTTAGTATTTTTTGAATCTTTACTAGAAATAAAGAATTTAGCACACTAGTTCTCTCCTCCCCTTCTGCTTTTAATAACAAAGTTTTTATATATAGTTATAATTTTATATATAGTTATCATTTTCACATTGCCAAGTTTGATCTCTAACTATATATAATTTAATCTTCTAAACTTGACTATAGCTTGAATCTAAATATGATCATCAATATAAATGACATTTATAGTTTTATGCTCATAAAACAGTTATTCAGTGTTAAATCAAATATTGGGCCTAGAGCCATAGAGAACAAAGTGTCTACAAAGGGTCAAGGGCATTCATTACACTTTTAAGTTATTTAAAATTTTCTTCACTACTTCACTAGTTATAGTTAACTGCAACTTTTTCATATACCTCTTGTCACCAGCCTTTCTAGCCTTCTCCTTTTTGTTTTGCTAGAAAACACCCTTAAAAATGTTTCATTATAGGAGATATATTTTCTTGTTTATGCTGATCCAAAATTATTTTATTTTGCTTTGGCAGTTGATTGAGAGATTGGGCATAGAGTTATAGGATCAAAATAATTTTCTGTCAGAACTTTGAAGGCATTAATCTACTGTCTTCTAATGCAAATTGTGGTTATAAGATTTTTGATATCATTTTGAATCTCACTGCTTATTAAATATTTTTTTTTCCTCTCTGAAAGAATTTAGGTGTTTTTTCTTTCACCTTTGGAATATTGAAATTTAACCAGAATCTACCAAAGTGTGTACTCCCTACTCCTGCCACTCTACCTGACACACATTGAGTACTTTAATTCTGAAGACTTGTTTCTTTTTTAACTTCGTAAACTTTATTTTTTGTCTCTTTGACTTTTCCTGCCTCCCATTGTCTCTGCGCTCTATTCAGAAATTCCTTTTTTTTTTCTTCTAATAGATAACACTTTGTTGTTTGCCCTCTGTTATGGAAGATTTCCCTCTTTTGTCAGACTGTTGTTTGCCAACCCTTAGGATACGTATCATGTAATACACAGTATGTTCTGTGGAATTACCACTGGGCTTGGAGTTAGGGGCATAGGTTTTAATATTCCTTGCACACGTGATCTGGAGTAAATAATTTAACCTCTTTAGGCTTCTTTTTTCCCCAATACATAAAGGAAATAGAATAAATTATTATTTAAGTTTATATAGCTCTAAAATTCTATTCTGAAAATTAATAGAAGCATTTCAATGTGAAAATCTTAATTTTCAGTGTAAAATGCTATATAATGCATTGTAGTTTATGTTATTTTTGAGACAGAGGACTAGGTTTGGTTTCAGCATATATATTTAAAATAAGCTTTAACATTACATTTGTTTTTTTAATCAGAAATAGTAGTGTACTGCTACATGTGAAACTATGCAGTAAGTAATGAAACATGTTTAATGGGTCTTCTATTCTTTGAAAAATAAATTAGGAACACTTTGTTTCAGGTTTCTTTAATTAACTGAAATAAAGTTTAAAACAAGATGCTCCTGGAGACTGTAAAATATTTATCACTAAATATAAAAAAATATAAATTTCAAAGGAAGCAGTAGTCCCAGTTACAGTGGTAGTTACAAATTTCTTATTTGGTTCATAAATACAACTTATTTTTGAATGATTATTTAAATCTGAATTTTAGCTCTTCTTTATCAACATATGAATAATGTAATGTACACACCTACAACATAATGTACACACCTACCATTTTTCTGGAACATTTTAGAACATAGGAAAATAAACATCTTTATTTTGAAATTTGAAGGCAAATCTTGATTTTTTTCTTGAAGTAGTACAATTATTTTGTTCCAAATATATTTCACATGCTTACTTAATTCTGTAATAGTGTATTTGCAAGAGTCATCTATATAACCTTTCATTCTTTGTTCATTTATTCATTCATTCATCCAGTCAGTCATTCATTCAAGACAGTTGTTAGCCATGCTGATGAGAACAGTGTTAAGATGTTGCCACCAATCTCTGGGAATGGAGGCTAGATAAGAATAAAGATAAGTCAACAAGCAATTGCAGTCAATCTGTTTTACAGAATGCTATGATGCAGAGGTTGGTGAAGGATGCTTTAAGAGCAATTGTGAGGAGAAAGTAATTCTGGTGAGGCAACACTAGGCTGAGATATAAAGAATGAAGGGGAAGGAGCTAGTTGAGCATGAGTGGGATGGAGTGATGGGCACGTGAAAACCAAATAAAATGGGCAAATATGACACAAGTTTTAGGATTTGCCTCAGTGGACAGATGGATGTTTTTAGACTCAAGTCCAGAGATTTGGAAATGTTGCCACAATGTGGTTTCATGGAAAGAATATGTGCTTTGGAGGAAGGCAGATCTAATTTGAAACCTTTTTTCACTTTGGCTATGTGACTTGAGCGTATTATTTAACCTCCTTGATTCTCAATTTCCTCATTTGCAAAATGGAAGAAATAATATCTACTTTAAAGGAATGTTGTGAGAATTAAATGAGGTAGCCACACACAGAAAATGCCTGCCATGGAGTTCATGTTCAATAAAAGTTAGTTGTTTATTCTTCCTTTCCTGTGAGTAGGGAAAATTGAAATGGTGTGTGAAAAAAAAAAAAGTCATGGATTACGGAGTACCCCAAGACTGTTAATGCAAGAAAGTTTACAATTAGTCTCCCTTTTTCCCTCTCTTCCTTCTTCTTTCTTTGTTTCTCCCTCCTTTTTCCCTTCCTTACTGCCTTAATTATATTTTCTCTATGAGAAGCAATTTCTTATTCCTAAGCTTTCACTAGAAGGAGCTGAAGGACACTTTCAGGTTGTGTTTCCACACCTCTCCATGGAAAATGGAATGCCATAGTTCTGAGTTCTGATTTAAGTGACAAGTACAGGAAGGCCTTTAAGCAGGTTATGGATCTACTACACTTGATTATCCAAGTGTAGTACATTTCGAATAGATTTGGAACCCTTGGTTGTGAGGTGCTACCAGCAACATCCGCAAAGGACAGAAGCATGACCTTGGGAAAAGAGCTCCACTGCCTAGCTGCTATGTCCTGGCCATGGGACAGGCCCTAGCAAAATTGAAGAGAATGGCATTTTGGATTCCTCTGGGAGATATTGGAAGTGTCTCTTGCATAGCATTTAAATAGTAGCAAATAGTAGTTAACTACCATTGTATGCTCTGCTGAATATTAAGCTATTGTCTTGCAGCATTTAACCCACTCTTCCATCTTCAGCTTCATATGCGTTCTTTTAAAACTCTTTTGTAAATAATTAGGTTAAGGGATATTATAATGACTTGAAAGTACAATTCTGACAACATAATTTATCTGTTAAAAACCTCTGAACATCCATATCTGAATCATTCTAAATATCCAAACTAAATTTTCACATTGGGGACCTTTAGCTTCTATGCAATATGCAGTATTGCATATATGTATAAATTTTTTAAGCTAGAACTTCAAAACCTGATTTTATTTCCAAATCAGAGATCTCCAACATGAAATTATAAATTGTATTGCATTCAGTATGTTTAAACTTTCAGTTTTATATTTATAATGTTATAATTAATTTCTAATTGATGCATAAATTTATTATTTATTTTTATAAAGTGAGAATTATAAACATTAACTTTACCAATCATTGTATTCTTTTGTCAGTTTTCTTTGCAAGTTTCTTTAGCTTGCTTATAACTTCCTTTTTTTTAAAAAAAATTCTTCAGTATATTGTTATCCCTAAATCTCCTAAGTATTTTAACTACAAATCTTTTTATGCTCTGATGCTTTACAAGCATATTTTGCTTAAGACAAAAGCTACAAGATATGAATTGGGGTTCATTATTTTTGGTCTTCCTGATTAGGACAAGTGAGAGAAAACTCTTGTATTCTGTGAAATTAAAAAGCACTTCATTTTGTTGAAAAAGCAAGTTATGGTAGCTTTAATGGTACATGACAATACGTTTAATTTCCTGGAGGTATTTCCAGGATTCTTTTTAACCCTTTCTTCAAAACAGTCATATTTATTATTTCAGTAAAAGAAAGCAATCACATAGAGGCAAGAGCTCTTGCTCAAAAAATTTGTGTATTTTATACATTCTACTTGTGAAATATAGTAGGGGAAATATTTACAAGCACCATAAGATAGGAAGCTGAAACTGAAATCATTTCTAAATGAAAATTATGTGACAGTTCATCAGTATTTAATGCTAACATGGGGGTGATGCAGGCATGAAGAATTTAGCAGCTATTTATCATAACCCTGTGTGTGTTTGGTTCTCTGATATACTTTCCTGGAATAGAATGGAGTTTTAAGGGCAACATGAGCCACAGCTTCAGTTTGAGATATTAAGTAAATGGGGATGCCAAAGAGGATTTGTTTTTGTTGTTTGGTGTGTGTGTGTGTGTGTGTGCGTGCATGTGTGTTGTTATTGTTTATCACATTCCTGTTGAAAGCAGCCTGCCACGCCTCGCGCCGGTTAGTTTTTAATCCATGCTCCCACAAGCCATGGCTGGGCTTTTGCACCAGATGCAGGTGTCCCCTTGTGCTGTCAGCCAGGAATGATTAATGAGGATTTGCCCCTACTGAAAGCAGTCTTTGGAGCATTGTTCAGGGCATCTGTGGAACTGTCGGGGGAGACAAGGACACAAGTGAACAACCAATTATTTGGCCATCACTGAGGCAGCATGAAAAAGACATCAAATTGGACAGAAAAGCAATGCTTTTGTTTGGGGATCAAATATTATTTTTTGCGTGTTAATATAGGAATTTTACCTCATTTTAAACAATTTTGGTGAGATCTAGACTTTTAACCAGAAGTAGTTTTTCTTTTTCCTTTAAAGCTAATCCAATTCTTTGAAAGTAGTATAGAAGAAATAAAACATCAACAGATTGATTCCTAAGTGGTTGCCTATTGTATAAAGATATATCGTTTTGCTCGGCTAACACAGAAAACAAGGACTAAGTATCCAGTGGGTAGGAGGGCCCTCCACACAGAATTCTTAATTGCTGGTCACAGTTGACAGGAACTGGGGGTTTTACAAGTGGTCAGAACAGCAAAGACATTGCACTAGAATACTGAAGCAGAAAATGGAAAAAAACAAAAACAAAAAAAACAAAACTGTGAAACATTTCTAAGTCGTTGTACAGCATTTGTGCATTCCCTTCTTTTTCCAGTATGAGATATACACTTACTTAGGAGAAAAGATGTTCAGACTGTTACATTCTTGTGCTAGGTCTGGGACTTAAATAAAAAAATTTTTAAAGGCTAAAAAGGGTTATATATTTTGAGCACAATTCAAATGCGGATTAAGAAGTCCTTTCTTTCAGTAAAGTAGTTTCTTTTATGCTCTGTCCTTTCAGGACTGTTGTCTTTAGGGTATTAAGAATTAAAAGCTAAGCCCTGAAACCACTAAAACCTTCAAGGAGCTGATAATGATGTTTTAATATATAAAAAGTAACGGTCAGTAACAACTGGAATAAATGTGGCCCAGATAACAACAAAAATACCTACTTAACATTTTTTTGCAGGTTAATACTTTTGTATTGTCTTTTTTTTTTTTTTAATAAAAGGGACTGACTTCAGTCACAGAGTAATTAGAAATCACATCAAGATTAAAACAAGGGCCAACTGAGTATATACAGAACAAATGTCTGAGTAGAGACTGCTTTTACAAGTGATTTCTGGGAAAACGCATTACTTTGTTGTTAAAAAATTTTTCTCCTGTACCTGCAGTGGTCAAGCTGCTTACTGATTTATATTGATATGGCCAATTCTAGAATTATATAACTTTTCTACACTTCTCAAGACAATCAGACTCTCCCTTATCTTACTGTTCAAATATAAAAGACAGGGAATACATACTATTGCTCATATTCAAAAATTTGCCCATTTAGATAGATGCATTTCTATTTGAAAGTGGGCAAATGGGCTATGCCCAAATCATGAAAACCATTTAAGGTTATTATGACTAGCAGCTTTGACTTAAAGTAAGCTGAATAGATAAATCCAAACCTAAGGGACACTAATACTGCCTCCTTTCATTATCATGAAAACAGCAGTTTCAAACTGTCTCCCATTTACTACTCATATTAAAATTGGCTTAGTCAGAAAGATAGTGTAACTCAATTATTTTTTATTAATAACCTTATTTTCAAATTTGTTAGCAGATTCCCTGGACTTGTGAGTATGGTTGGGTCTGTTGGCAAGTGATACAATTTCTACAAACGGAGTATTTTTATATAATTTTTTATATGTAAATTCTGCTCCGAGTTTTGAACCTTTTGAAATCATTTTGTTAGAAGAATTGACTGTCAGTATATAGACAGTCTTAGAGATTTATTGTCTCATCTATTTCCTATATTTTTCTTTAGCAACTCTTGTTGACAGTTTTTAGTGCTATCTTGTCACGTATCATTTAGTCATTAAAATAATTTTAAATGACTTTGAGCCTAAACAGATTCCCAGGGAAGACTACTCATTGCACTTCTATTGTTTGTGAGCCACTGATGATGGTCTTTCAGTATGGGTCTCCAAGCATTTGGTCATTAAGAATAACATGTTGTCCCCTTAGACTGTTTAGGATAAGTATAATTATGGGCAAAGCAAATGCTAACATTGTGTCGTGTCCTACTTCTTACTTCTCTTTACCTTCAGTATCTAATCTTATGTTGGTGTGCCATTATTTTTTTTTTTCTGCATGTCATACTCAGTTTCTCTAGCAGTTCTCAATTTTATAAGAGTTTGCAAATTGTTCTTTGACTATTTTCCCTAGTTCCCTTTTGGGTATTGATGTTAAGCTATCATGGGTCAAGCTTTCTTGGATTTTATTTTCATGCTTAAAATAAATAATTACAATTGCCAACATAGGCATTTGGTTATAAGAATCTCAGCTTGGAAGATTCAAGAATTTTTTTAAAAGAAATTCTGAGCAAATTTCTAATTTTAACTCTCAATAGAGATTTGGAAATGTGAGTTTGCAATATTTGTTTAGGCCAGAAGAATCATTTAAAAAACAGTGTTATCAATATTTTTCTTCTCAGATGAGAAGCATTTAGGGTTGCCAGATAAGATACATGAAGCCCAGTTAAATCTGAATTTCAGATAAGTAATGAAATATTTTTAGTATAAGTATATCCCAAATATTGCATTTAGGATATGCTTATACTAAAAATTAATTCATTATTTATCTGAAATTCAGATTTAAATGTGTCCTTTATTTTTATATTTGCAAAATCAGGCAACCCTTGGTAAAGTCAAAATGTTAAGGAGTGTGTGTCTATAACCTATTTAACAATCTGGAGATCTGGTCTTCTGGGTTCTGCCCTAGCATTTCACATAAAAATGAACCAAGTTTTTTCATCTTCACACTGATAGTAAGCCTCAAACTACTTTACTGAAATGTTGTGAAAATAATTTTAGCTTAAACAAATTTACCTTAAACATCTAGAACTTTTTGACAGCAAGTCATATATAAATAAAAGGTAGTGTAATGATACCCTAAAGACCAATTAAAGGTCTTTTGAGACTAGTGAACTCAACCTACTTGAGTTGAGAGAAATGCGGACCTGCCATCTACAAGAGTATGAAATGATTTCCATCATTTATAATGAATTGCATGAGAAAGGAAATAAGTTTGCTCCTGACAGAAAATTGAACTTCCTTAGAGACGGCAAAAGTTGAAAGGAAGTTCTGAAGTTCAATAAAGTTAGGGGGAGAAAGGGGACAGGGAATTGAATGAAAGCTGCCTAATTCAAATTTTGTATGGAAAACTCAAATTAGGTAAGAAACTTGTGACTTCAGCCTTTACAACTGATGTCAGAGGAGTTGTCAGAGTCTGGGTGCCTAGCTTTGCCTTAATTGCTTGGTTTAAAAGACATAACTTTAAAACAATGTTTGATGATATAATTGTTTAACTGTTGGGCTCTCACACATGCACCATTTTTTAAATGAAAAAGAGAATGTGAAATTTAGTCTCAAATTATTTTTTTCAAAAATTTCCAGTAACAAATATAGGTTTATTTGGACCTTTGCCTAACAGTCTCATGGTTACTGTACTAAGGGTTTAAGCTATAATATGCAATTGAGAGTATGCTAGTAGCTGGAGTGAGGATTATTTTATTTTAAGGCATAAACAAGGAACTGATTTATTGAGCATATTTTAATATACACCACTGGATAATTCTTTATTATTTTAAAACATAAAACTTCATGGAGCAAACAAACAGCAAAATTTGTTACTTTGTATGTAATAGGCAATCTAATTTATAGCCCTCCAAGAAATAGAAATATTAGAATAATATTCAAGTTTTATATTGCTTTTATTCTTTTATTATATTAATAATATTCTAATATTCAAGTTATATTTTGCTTTTATTCTTGCACGTGGTAGATACAAGAAGAATAACTTTAAAAGCACTTTGAACTCATTCTCACTTAAGGTTAATTGACATACCTTTATTCAGGTGTTAGCACAAGTATAAAATGAGACATTTTACAAAATTAATCACCATATATTTATCGATTTCCTATATTATATGTGAGGTATTATAAAATAGGATATTAAGATATGTTAGGCTATATGTGTATATAAATAAATATAGGTGTATATATATATATATATATATATATATATATATATATATATATATGCACATACACTGCCTAACACGGGTTGATCTCTCCCTCTCTCTCTCTCTCTCTCTCTCTCTCTCTCTATCCATCCAATAAGTACGAAGAAGATACCAGTGAGCACAAGGACACCAAAACTGATTGCCTTCATGAAGAAAATTGTACCCATCAGAGGAAAAATCCCTTGTCTTCCTGACAGTTCACACTCATATGCATTCTCCTTCTTATTCTCTCCCCCCTTCCTTTACTGTTGAACAAATATGATCTCTCCTTTCTGGGCCAATTCCCTGACCAGAATATTGGATTCCTTCTCTTCCTGACTTCTCAGGTCTCTTGCTATAGTGATTATCCCTTCTGTTTCCTGTACCTTCACCCTTTCTCCATCAGCTACTTGCCATGGGTACTCAAATATACTCACATCTCTGCTATCTTAAGAAGAACAGTTTGTTCCTAAACTCAGACTCCCCCCTCCAACTTTTGCCCTGCCTCTTCCTATTAAGGGTCACAATTTTTGAAAAAATTATGTATTTTTCACTTTGTACTTACTCCTCAGTTTATTTCTGTCTTCAAAACTCCAATGGGAAACTGAGTTCAATCAGACCACGAAGAACTTCTTTGGGACTAATTGCAGTGGATATTTCCAACTTTATATTAGTTGGCCTGTGGATGGATTTAGACTTAGTTTACCTTGGCTTTGGAAACACACACCCTATTCCCTTTCTCAGATTATTTTCTTTTATCCAGTCTTTAAATGTTGACATTTCCTAGGATTATGACTTGGAGACTATTCTTACTACACGTTCTTCCTGGAAATCCTCACCTACTCCTGAGTATTGAAGACCATCTTTAGACTGAGGACTTATATCAGTTTCTCTAGCTCAGACCTCTCTGCTGAGCTCCGTCCCTAGAGACTGAATATTCTTCTAAATATCTTCACTTGATTATCTTTCAGACATCTCAAACTCACAATGTGTGATACATAAGTACTTGAACAGCTTTTTAAACTAACTCTTAGCCCACAGCCTTGGCATCTTCCATTCTACTCTCCACACATTAGCCTCAGTAATCAAATGTAAATCAGGCCATATCACTTCTTTGATCTGCCCCATACAAAATCTACCACTGACTTCTGAATCCTAAGAGTAAAGTCCAAACTCTTTATGTTTTTCAGACCCTTTAAGATGTGTTGCCCATTCTTTGTAGGCTTTATCTTTTGCTTTATTTCCCTCACACCCTATGCTACACCTATACTAAATATTTTTTTCTCTGTTCCTCAGGCGCGCTCTACTATTTATCCAGTTGGTTGTCATACTCGCTTAGAACATCCCTCCTTCCTTTTTGTCTTGATCATCCTTTATATTTCATTTCAGTTGAGATATTCCTTCCTCTTTAAAGCTTTTCCTGACTCCCACCCTGCCCCCCACAAGACTGGACTGGACACCCTAGTTCTGTGCTCCCATAGCTGATTATATTTTCTCATCACAGTTCTTGGAGACATTCTGCTATTAAAATTTTCTCACTTGTCTGTATTTCCAATGTAATATAAGTCAGGGGGCACAACTTCTGAAGCATTGGGTATCCAATTGAAATTTTCCCAGAGACCAAAAATAATTTAAAATTCAGTGTAGTTAAGATTACATAATAGTTCTCCGAATTTTCTCGATTAGGTCGTTCATTCATGCATTTATTCATAAAAATATTTATTTACAATAGTTTAGAGGTGATTAAGAGGGCAGACTAGAGGGCTAGGCTAGATTGATTGGGTTCAAATCCCAGCCCTACCTGTGTGATTTATCGTCAGGTTGCTTAAGCTCAGTTATGCCTCAGTTCCTTATCCACAAATTAAGAATAATAATAATAGGATGTACCTTTTAGGAATATTGTATAATGTTAGTTATTAAATGTAAAGTGCTTAGGATAGTACCTGGCTCACAGTGAGCACTACGCAACTATTATTGAGCTCTGCTAGGTCAAGTGTATATAGCGGTCAAAAACACATAGCATCTGCCATGAAACTTATAGCTAGTGTGGGAGAGAAGAATTTAAGGAAAAAAAGACTAGTTACCTCCTTTTCTGGGAGACTAACATGTTTCTTACCCTCACCCTACCCCCAGTCCATGATATCTGGGGTCTTTTCAAGTACTAAAGTAGAATTTTATAGTTTCACTGGGAATTATTTTGATACACACAATTCATTTAACTCCAGGGTTCTTAGTTTTCACAAATTGCCTCACAGCCACTTCATAGACTCTCTGCCGGATGACGGCCCACTTTAGGGACGTACCTTTCACTTGATCTTTTCCCTGGAAGCAATAGTTAGGCTACTGAGTTTGTCTTCAGCCCAGAGTCACCACCAATCTATCTTGCACCTTTCTGCAAATTATAAAAAAATACTCTCTCTCTAGCTGGAAGAATTAGAAAAAAAGTTGCCATTCTGAGTAAGGACCAGCAGCCTCCTAGCATACAAATTGAGGAGCATATTAAGAAAAAAATGTTTTCAAGAGGAATACAAGGCAGCTACAAGGAGCAAGAGTGTGAGAAGAGGGAGCAGGATTTCATTCCTACTGTACCCTTTTAACAGGGTGCTATTGCTCAAGGCACAAAATCCCTATCCCATGCAGCAGCCCTGCTTCACACTGTGGGCCTGTTTGCTTCCTGGGCTTCGTGTGACCTAAATTTCTCCTTGTCTGCCCAGGGTCAACTCCATCAGCAGCTCATCATGCACTGAGTATTTTCTCAGGTTCCTCCAATACCTTTCTACGTCTCATTTTTTAGGAGCTCTGCCCTGTGCTTTCTAAAGTGACAGCCTTGGTCCGTTTTACTCTGCAGAGTGGCATAGTTATATATTGAAAAGAAGTCTCAAGATCATTTTACATTAGCCTGAGAAAGTAAGTAACTGTACTGTTAAGCATTTAAGACAGAAAAGCATTTTAGTGGTTTGTATTGTTGATAGCATCCAGGAAGAAGTTTACAGCTAGAAGTCTCAGCTGAAGTTTCCAGATTTCTCTGGTGAGCCTTCCTTGAACCTCGCATGCTGAGTAAAGGAAGATGAACTTGGCATATCAATATTGATGGGTAAACACCTGAAAATAATAGGAAATAGTTAATACAGATATATTCTATATGTTGAGGATGTTATTTGGAAAATAACAGTAAATAGTCCTTTAAAAATCTATTTACTTACAATGTATAAAGTACTTTTATATACTTTATCTTCCTTAATGTTCAAAATAATCCTGTGGGAGAGGCAAATCAAGCATTATTATTGTATAATGCACAGATACTTTTAAAACATCTACATTGGTCCATTAAATAGAAAATACGAGATTTGGCCTGTCCAAACATTGAATCTCTAGGGAGGGGGACACTAATTCTAACAGAATTTTAATAATTTATTTGTTTTTATTCATCATAAATTACTTTCCTGAAATCTGAATACATGTCCAAAAGACCAAGAACAATTTACATTTGGGTACCCCCCAAAAAGAGATACATTTAAAGCAAAAATAATCATGATATGATAGTATTGCACTTCAAAGCAGTAATATCGTCCCTGTCTTGTCTAGTTATGAATCAGAGCTAATGAGGGATTTGAGTACAGAACTAACACTCAGACTTTAAAAGGATGCTATGTCATTTTGTTAGCAGCAGCTACTAATGATTTAAGGGTTTCTATTTTGCTGAAAAATGGGATCTGTCCTTTTGGCTTTGAATGAGCATTAGTACCTTACAGGAGATTAGACATTACTATAAGAGGTAATTGCAGCTAATGGCTACATAAGAATTTTCATTGTATACTTTTTTGGGGAAAGTTTCTTAGTGATGATTCAATTCATGCTAAAAGTTGGCAGGGACTCTCAACCAGGTAGGTACTTATACAAGTTTTAAAACAACATTACACTAGAATAGTTCAAACCATACTGTCTTTTCAAGTGCAAAGTGTTTACGTACAGAAAGTGAACATAAAACATTGCTCAGGTTATTCAGTGTTCCGGGGACTCTAAATGTTATGAAAAGTGTTCAGAATGTTCTTTTAGCTTTCATATTTTATTATGAAATGTAAGAAAATATTACCCCAAATGTTGGTAGTTGTGGATTCCTAGCGTATAGGGTGACAGTCATACAATTCTGAAAATCATCAGAAATTCTTTTCTGTCTAACTGTGACCACTAACATTCTTCATTATGCTGTTTCCAGAATCATAAATTCGTTGAACCAGAATCAAACAAATTTTAGAAAAAAAAGTATAAATTATGGACAAGCTGAGTAAGTGTGTCCTATTATTCTTATAGGGTTATATTTATAGCTAACTTTCCCTTAGAGCTTTAGCCCTGGTGTAAGACATTTATCTAAAGAATCTTCTGAGCTCCCTTGAAATTTTAGTTAAGGAGTATTGTTGGTGACCTTGGAGAATCTGAGCTCTAAACTCTGAAACAGGTCACACTGTCTCTGAGTCAGAGGCTCAGAAGAACAGTGACTGCCGAGAGGCGGGCCAGGCATTTTCTTCCTCCTCACTGACTCTTAACCTCGTGTCCTCCAGGAGGAGTTCTGAGACCACTGATAGTCATCATAGCTCATGGGTCCAAACCTTCCTACTGCAAGGAATTCTCATTATTTCAAGGGCTTTTTAATTAGTAAACAGTAGAAGACAATTACTGTATAGATCGGTTTAATTAGTTTATTTGATGCCCAGAGCATGTAAATTTGCAACCAGGTTGCTTCTGCTAGCTATAGAATCATAAATTAATGGCAATGTTCTGGACGGGCAAGATGATGCTCTGTGCATGCTAACCTCTCAGAACGATTCTAGTGGGTTAAGAAGAGGATTGGCATCCAAGAGCCTTTTAATAAAACAATTTTCTCACATCTTGGCATATTTTTGGTCATCAACAACCATAACTTATTTTTCCCCCTTTTTTTACTTGCACATTTCTAGTTTTCCATTAAATAACCTCACTTGACAATATTGAGAAAAAGAGCTACCTAAAATCTGTATATTTGTACATTGAATAAAAATTCATTTATTCTCTATGCTGTCTTTATAACCTACAAAACATTCTATGTCAAAGTAAAAATAATTTCTGAGGACCAGAGGACCTTGAACTCAAAAAGAAGATGTTTCCATATTTTAAGTAGGCATATTTAATGGCTTTAAATTATGTTTCCAACTTGTTGATCTAGTATGACACTTCACTTTTCTAGTCACCCCCACTTTTTACTTGTTCCCTCTGTCGTGAAGCAAAAATAACACACATTTTCTCCTTCAGAAAATGCAGTTCTTCCAAAAATGCAAATTAGTTTGGGATAAAACAAACAGAAAAGAAACAAGAGGAAACAAAGAAAGAGAATCTTTAAAGCTTTTGACTGGTTGCTTGAGCATTGTTCAACAAGTAGACATAGTCACTTTATTCCCACCATGAATTTTAGAAGTTGTGACAAGAGCCATCCACATTCTTTTGTGTGTGACTAGTGGCACATTTGTGAGATGACCAGCAGGGGTTGGAGCTATGACTGGGAGCAGTTTTCTTTTTGTGAAGTTAATGGGCACATATGGGGATTGAACAAGCTTTAACATTCTTTTGGGCTCCTCCCTCTTCCCTGGCCATGGATTTGAAAGATTGCCATTGAGACTACAATCAGTAATCTTTTCTTTAGGGCTCCTCTCTTTTATATAATGCACTGTCATTTTCTTTTTTTAATTTTTTTGTTTTTTGAATTTTATTTATTTATTTTTTATACAGCAGGTTCTTATTACTTATCTATTTTATACATATTAGTGTATGTATGTCAATCCCAATCTCCCAGTTCATTCCCCCCCACCCCCCCACTTTCCCTCCTTGGTGCACTGCCATTTTTAGAAGACACCAGGCATGAGTTAAATTTGGTTAGAAGTGAGGTTAAACCATGAGGTCTTTGCTGATTTTTTGAAATTTTCTATTTTTCTCCTTATACCCCACACCACCCCTAACTTTTTCCTAATCATATATGGTGCCCTCAATGATCTGATTGATGTGGCCTAATATGAGAATAGTTTGTATGGGACCATAATTTGTTTACAGTAGACAATAAGACAATCAATTAACTCAATTCTGCAGCTTCTGATACTGGGAAGAAAGCCATACTGGAATTCCAAATGACTGATGGTAAATATCTCTGAATAGCCTGTTTCCATTGAATCTGCTCTTTCTTTTTGACTTAGTTTCAATTATGAACGAAGAGCTTCTACTTAGTCTAATAGTCTCATCATTTAGAACAATAAGTAATAGTGTAGAAGCAATTTCAATTTTCTTAATATTTTTCTCAATGTTAATAGAGGTTTCTAAGTTGTACCATTTAGCTCCAAATTTGAACAAAGCAGGTGTCTTTTTTTTTTTAAATGATGACACCTGTGTACAGTCTAATGCTTGGCCTGCATTTACTTTCACTCCCTTGATTCCAGGGTTTGCAGAAGCCACATTTAGACCTTCTTTTGAATTAAGAGTGAAGGAAAAGCTGCACTTGGTTAATATTTAAGGTAATCGAACTTAGCTGAAGTTATCTCACATGGGAAACAAACTGTCTACCTAAACTCATTGTAAAACACGACACTCATCTTCTTTTGCTGATTGGTTTGCAAATGGTCTATGTTGTCAATGTCAGAAGACCTCCCCGACCCTTCCCCTTTTTAGATATTTTGATTATTTATCTGTGAATCTTTGGACTAATAATTATAAACAATTAATCTAGCAAATATTTATTGAGTGCTTACCATGTGACATACATTGTCCCCAAAACTTTAAATGCATTATCTTATTAATTCCCATAATGATACTATGAGGTAGATGTTTTTCCCATTTTACAGATGAGAGTAGCAAGCTTAGAGTGGTTAATGTTAAGGTTAACTTACCTAAGACCATTCAGCTATTAAGTAGAAGTTTCAGTCTTTCTGACTCTAAAACCACTTTGCTCATCTGTTCTGTGTTGTTGCCTTTGTTTCTTAAGATTTAAAAAATTTTTATTTTTTTCATATTATAATAATATTATGGACTTCTTAGGATTATAGTAGAGCACTGTATAGGTAGGACATTTTGTTCATCTGTTTATCTGCATATAAAATGAAAGAGCTAAATTTGATTATTGTCACATACCTACTGGTCTATAAAATGATAACTGTCTAGAAATAGAGAATTTTAGCCAAGCAAGAGTTTCTCTGAGAAAGGCTTGGTAGCATTTGTAGAATCTGGAAAGGGACCCAGATAACAGGGGGAAGGAAAATAGGTTAGCAGGCAAACAATAGGAGGACTGAAAAAAGGTGACAGTTCTTTGCAAAATCAAAGAATTAGAAAACTTTCTACTTTAAGACATCAGTAAACATTTAATGGAATATATTTTCTCATTATTTTCATTATAACAACAACGACAAAAATCCAGAGTCTTTTAACAGGCATTCAGAATGCAGTGCCTCCTGACACAGAGTTAATAGCTTGTGCTGAGACTGGTTGCCATGATCATGTGTGGTTTGTGGAATCAGAATGTTTGGTTTAGTCACTTTCTAAATTAAATCTGTCTGTCCTGGATACCAGAAAGTAGGTTATCATTGATAATCCATTATCATGGCATTCATATGACATTC